>NW_024038929.1:467500-1067500 GCF_016077235.1 Cyprinodon tularosa
ACTTTTACTCAAGTACGGAAAGTGAGTACTTTTGCCATCTCTGATGATAATTAATCTCACCTTCATCCTTAATGTAGTTGAAATTATATATTTGGGTAGGGTAAACTGTGGTCAATTTGAAATAATCATTAAAAACAGGGGTTCCATGGGTCATTAAAAATCATTACATTATTATCTTAAAAAATAAGGCCTTAATTGGCATTTAAATTAATTAAACGTGATTATGGTGTCATTTAAAAGGCTTTATTAAAATTTAAAAAATTTAAAATTCTAAAAATAATTGTATCAATTTGCATGTTTTCTAAGCCAAAACAAGGCTTTTGTTTTGGGTCCACTCTATAAAGCCTCAAACTCAACCAAATTCTGACATTTTTACTTGAAAAAGTTTCCTGGAAAGGAAGCAAAACATCTTCAAACTTGGAAACAAAGTCCAGTGGATTGCTTTTTTGAATTTTTTTAAAACTTTTTTGGAATCTGAGCTGTTAACTTGATTCCTCCATGAGGACTCCTGGATCCCCCAAACTAAGGAAATCTCTAACTGCTCTCTACAGGAAGAAAGATAATAACTGCAAATGAAGACTGAAAGCTAACCCCTTTAATCCCAAACAAACTCCACAGGCCAAACATTGCCATGAAATAGCATTATCGTAACCATGTTTCATGTATGATGGCATATGGATGCCGCCATCTCTACCTAAGGCATAGGTTTTGATGTGCACGCTGTGCTATAGTCAGATTAGTGTGACATCATATAAAATGCATTTAGATTTGCTAACCATCTGGAGGCAAGCTGAAACAGGTGTTCCTCCAGAGTGGAGGTGCTCCCTCACCCCAAATCTCTGCATCAACAAGAAAACACATTAATACTGAACAGCATGTCGGAGTTAAACAATCCCAAAATATCCTAGATAAAAAAAGATCCATCCATTGCCTCATCTTTCTCCAATTTAAGAAGAATGAATAAGATTAGTCTTTAAAAAGGAAAACACTGAATCTTTCAGAGGTGGAATATTTCATTTAAATCAAAGAGTTAAAGTTTGTTTATTCTGCCCAGATACTGCTAAAGCCATCATGGATGAGGCGGCTCAGACGGACAGAGGGCAAAGCGCTGTGGGTAAGGAGAATAACCAACAACTTTCCTGGGAGTTCTCAGGTTATATGAGCTCCTCTGTAAAACACCAGTACAAAGGAAGGCAGGAGTCTTTTTTCTTTCCCCTTTTCATACCATATGCTCCTGTTCCACACAGGAACCTCGTCTGAATAGGATATGAGGTCCAGAGACACTGCTTGTCCAAGCTGAGCAGGTGTGCTGCTGAGGCCTTAAATCACACAGATATATACGGCTGTTTACATTCTGCAGAGCCATAATGCAACAACTCTTAATGTAGCAGCTGCCCAGATTGGCCATCACAAGCTGCGCTGCTGCATACTTACACAGTTAAGCATTTTTCAGTCAGTAAAATTAAAGTTTTATGACCATGAGAGAACATCATAGAGGGAGGCTGTCAGTTCAGCTGATTTCATCTGCATTGGTAAGCAGAAAGGTTCATCCTATGACAGAGTCCCAACTCCAGTAATGCATGTCGGCCGTTTGGTCCTGTGTTCTGTCAGATGAGCATACCCGGTCAAACCAGCATTCATGTATTCAATACCTGTTTATCACTTTAGTTTTTTAAGAAAAATAGACTTTAAACTACCTCAACAGGCGTGTATCCCTTTAGTCATGTACAAAAAAAACCATGCAATAACCTCCTTTTTAAAGTTTTTTGAAAGGTATGGTACGGAAGAGGATTAGGGCCACTGGGAAAAAAAAAAAGTTTACTGATTTTAAAATTTTATTTCAATTTAGTATTGGAAAAAAAGTCAGAATTCTGACGTCTGTTTTAGAGACTAGCTCTCTTGTTTTAATGACCTTCTGCTCCTCCATTAATGACTGGACTCCTCTGGCACGAAAAAAGTTGCCTAATTCCATCATTTTCCCCCAATGTGTGACTGGCCCTCTCAACAACTCACATCTTTGTCAGTGAAGCTGAGTGCTCCACATCTCTTCCTTCATGGTGCCCATCTACATTAAAATCCAAAATTCTGAGAAAAAAGTCAGAATTCTGAGATTAAAGTCAGAATTCTGAGATTAAAGTCAGAATTCTGAGATTAAAGTCAGAATTCTGAGATTAAAGTCAGAATTTTGAGATAAAAGTCAGAATTTTGAGATTAAAGTCAGAATTTTGAGATAAAAGTCAGAATTCTGAGAAAAACGTCAGAATTCTGAGATTAAAGTCAGAATTCTGAGATTAAAGTCAGAATTCTGAGAAAAAAGTCAGAATTCTGAGAAAAGTCAGAATTCTGAGATTAAAGTCAGAATTCTGAGAAAAACATCAGAATTCTGAGATTAAAGTCAGAATTCTGAGATTAAAGTCAGAATTCTGAGAAAAACATCAGAATTCTGAGAAAAAAGTCAGAATTCTGAGAAAAGTCAGAATTCTGAGATTAAAGTCAGAATTCTGAGAAAAAAGTCAGAATTCTGAGATTAAAGTCAGAATTCTGAGAAAAAAGTCAGAATTCTGAGATTAAAGTCAGAATTCTGAGATTAAAGTCAGAATTCTGAGACTAAAGTCAGAATTCTGACTTTTTTTCCCATACTAAACTGAAATAAAATTTAAAAATTAGTTAACTTTTTTTTTTTCAGTGGCCCTAATCCTCTTCCGTAGTATGGCGATCTGACCTTAAATCGTCTTTTTGGTACATGACTAAAGGGATACACGCCTGTCGGGGTAGTTTAAACTCTATTTTCATACAGAACTAAAGGAATAAATGCAAAACTCACATCTTGTGTATATGTATTCACTATAGATATGATGGTCTGATGGGGTATACTGATCTGACAGAACAACGGCACCATGGTTCACCTCCATCTCTCTTTATCTAATGTTCTATAGATACATTCAAAAGGGACATAGAATGAAACATGTACCGCCTTTTTTTCTGCAGCACATATTTTTGGTATTTAATGTCAATGTCAGATTCAAAAGCTGTGGTGAAAATAGCACAACCACTGACAAAAGTAGTAATATTTACCTTTATAGGGAAGAGCATTGTTTTGTCTCCCACCAAACCAAATATGTGAATAAAGTGACTGAGGAATAATGATACAGCTGTAAGGCTGTGATAACTGGCCAGTCATTTCATCACTCCATATATGCTGTGTGATCGTTTAATAATCTGGGACAACAACATCGGGGAGTTAAGTCAGCAGAAAAGAAGCATAATAGTTCATCATTCAAATTCCCTTATCTTCGGTCTAGCATGAGCAATGGTCCAGAAACTCCAGAGGTGCACGACAAATAAAGGCTGAACAGGAACCTTTTTTCACACGTATTTCTACACAATAAACTCTTCTCCAGCTTTACAATAATCCTTAAAGCAGCATCCGTGCATACATTTTAAATAAGATGTTCTTATGAAACCTGATGGGCAAGTTCAGGAAATGATTGTTACTTTTAATACAAAGTCCCCTGTGTTGTACATTTGATTGATAGATTGATTGACTTTATTGATCTCACAGTGGAGAATTTTACCTGTAACATCGGCTCAATTGTCAAAAAGAAGGTGCCAAAAAGTATGAAAAGGTGCATGGGGGTATATACAGCGCATCAACACACACACACACACTCACACACTTATGTGTGTGTAATATATATGCGTATATACATGTATATATATGTGTATTATGTATATACATATATATATATACACATATATATACACATATATATATATATACATATATATATACATATATATATACACATATATATATACATATATATATACACATATATATATATACATATATATATATATACATATATATATATATACATATATATATATATATATATATATATATATATATACATACATATATACATACATATATGAGTGTATATGTATACATATATGTATACATATATGTATATATATATATGTATACATATATGTATATATATATATGTATATGTATATACGTATATATATATATATATATATATATATATATATATATATATATATATATATATATATATATATATATATATATATATATATATATATCTATATCTATATATATATATATATAAACAGCTGAAGTCTCAGCATTATCATACTGGGTAATTGTACAGGGTTTAGTCCAACATTTAATAGTCATCTTCTATTGTAAATTTGCCCAAAAATAACAGTTCTGGGGATGAATTTATAAAATCCACTGGTTTATATTTCAGCTAGTAATTACAAGATTACATCTAGAAAAATATTGTTTTTAATATTTAATTGCATCTCTGCTGAAGAGGGTTTGTTTTTGGTTGCCTTAGTTTGTTGGTTAGCAAGGTTATGGAAGTCATGGATCGATTGCTTTAATTTTTACTCATCTTTCACCATTTTTACTAAATCAGACATTTAAATCTGGTATCTTGTACTGGAGTCATCAATTATTTCAATAAAAATATCCACAATACTTTATTTAATATGTCTTTAAAAGCTCAGAAATGTCTGCCAACCGCTGCAGATAAAAGCAGCAAAGATCCTGATATCAGTCACACATGGCTCAAAAAATTCCTTATTTCTTAAAGATCTACTTGTTGTTTTCTACTAAAATCTCTTCAGGGTGCAATGTTCAAACTGATGCATGCTAACAGACACTATACACCTATTATTCTGCCAGACGGCGTCTAAAAAATGGGGGTGGCTGTGTTTATGCTATGTTTGTTCCAAAGAAATGTGGAGTAATTGTGTTCTCTGAAACATAAAATGGCAACGGCGATTCCCAGACTGTCTTTCATTCATCTATCATTGGTTCTGCAGGTTTTCTCAATGCCCTCTTTTTGTTTTGCTTCGGTTCACTCTCTGAATCTAGTGAAATGTTTCTGGAAAATGAAAAAGTTAGACTCATAGAAAAGAAAATATATTAAATGAAGGCTTCACATTAAATTCCCATTAAAGTACACTGCCTGCTGTAATTCTAATACAAGTCTCATTTAAATTCCAACTTGTAAACTACGAGTTTGATCCAATCACTTTCCCCTCTGGCGGTAGGAAAACCTTAAAACCAACCAAATATTCATCCAGCAACATATTAAAGTTTTATTGTACCTTTTTTTCAGAAAATAAATACAGGAAACACCCGGTTCACCTGATTAGAACCGAGCCACACTCACTAAAGCACATCCCATTTGCTTAATATCAATCTCACAACAAGATATTACGGCTCTAACTCACTTAGCACCAAGTTAAAATTCAGAGCTAAATTCAAAGAAGCAATTTTATCAACCCCATTGACTTTTATGATAAAATTAACACATTATTAAGCAGTGAAGATTCATCCAACTGCAGCTCCACAAAGCCTGAGTGCACAGCACAGCTCTTCTGAAATACCTTTGGCCGAAGGCGCACATTTAACTTGAACCTGCAGGCGCACAACACACACCCACCCACACACACATCCATTAATGCATTCTCCCCTTATTTCTACAGAGGCTCCAGTATTAGTGAAACCCCAGTCTGCTGGCAGCCCTATCCATCATCGCACCACCGTTAGACAGACAACAGCGCACACCCTCACGCATCCCACAGTCTCACATTTGCATTTGCCCACCTTCTTAAATTCAGCAAAGGTAAGACTAATTCACATGCTCGCAGGCAACCCGATCTATCCATCAAAACTTTTTACACATGCTGCCCTCTAATAGAAGTTAACTTAAAGGTCAGGAGTGTTAGCCTGGTAATGGAGTTACTTTATTTATTTTTTTTGCTCTACAAAAGCTTGGCATCATTTTCAGCATGTAGAAGGATTTATTTGAGGAAGCACGTCGTGCTGTTAGCAGGAAATGGGAATGAAGAAAATGAAATGCAGTTAAAATCTATTTTTTTCTTTACAGTAATCTCTGAAAAGGCCTTGAACTGTTTTTTTTATACAAAAAAGATTATTTTTAGCGACCTGTATGTATGTGGATGCATAGTTAGAAATGGGGGCAGTTCTTTGCAATTTCTAGATCTGTCTTTTATTCATCTCTATCAGTCTTATTGACAGTGTTGTGGTCAAGACCACCTAACCCGAGACCAAGACAAGACCAAGACTTTTAGGATCCGAGACCAAGTCAAGACCAAGACCGAGGGAAGTCGAGACCGAGTCAAGACCAAGACTTTTAGGATCCGAGACCGAGTCAAGACCAAGACTTTTAGGATCCGAGACCGAGTCAAGACCAAGACCGAGGGAAGTCGAGACCGAGTCAAGACCAAGACTTTTAGGATCCTTGACCAAGTCAAGACCAAGACTTTTAGGATCCGAGACCAAGTCAAGACCAAGACCGAGGGAAGTCGAGACCGAGTCAAGACCAAGACTTTTAGGATCCTTGACCAAGTCAAGACCAAGACTTTTAGGATCCGAGACCGAGTCAAGACCAAGACCGAGGGAAGTCGAGACCGAGTCAAGACCAAGCCTTTTAGGATCCTTGACCAAGTCAAGACCAAGACCGAGTGAAGTCGAGACCGAGTCAAGACCAAGACTTTTAGGATCCTTGACCAAGTCAAGACCAAGACCGAGGGAAGTCGAGACCGAGTCAAGACCAAGACTTTTAGGATCCTTGACCAAGTCAAGACCAAGACCGAGGGAAGTCGAGACCGAGTCAAGACCAAGACTTTTAGGATCCGAGTCCAAGTCAAGACCAAGACCGAGGGAAGTCGAGACCGAGTCAAGACCAAGACTTTTAGGATCCTTGACCAAGTCAAGACCAAGACCGAGGGAAGTCGAGACCGAGTCAAGACCAAGACTTTTAGGATCCGAGACCGAGTCAAGACCAAAACCAGCGCCAGTATGTGACAATAAAAAAATGTAATCTAAAAAATAGTATCTAAAAGACCCACATTCACATAAAAACACCTAGATATTTAACACACAGAACTGGAATAAACATAAAGATCTTTATTTAGTACTTCTGTGTAGTAATCACAGAATTTCATGCTTTGAAATTCTGTATGCGTTTTTCCTCAGTGTTGCTTTACAAATATATTCTTTGTGATTTAAATAGCCGAATTTTATAACCGATGATTTGGCCGACATCTTATCCCGTTCTCAGACAACCACTTGTGACTTTCAATTGAAGTGCTGCAGCCCGCGCGCAGGTGAAAGGGGGTGGGCTTGACAGCGGTAAAAAAAAATTAAAATAAAAACATGCATTTACCAATGAGACAGGTTATTGCTTGGATTTGAATCCAAGCATCCAATAAAAAGAAGGATCTTAAAGAAACTGATAATATTCTGATGATTAGTGTTATTTCCACAGTTGTGGTCTTGACCGGTCCTGAAATAAAATGCAGAGTCCTCAGCGCCCGAGACCAAGACAAGACCGAGACCAAATGCGGATAAGTCCGAGACGAGACCGAGACCATCAAAAAATGAGACCAAGACCGATCTCGAGTACTACAACGCTGCCTATTGTTAATCCTTTTTGTTTGTCTGTCTCTTTTAATCTTTATGGTTTGTATTTTTCTCTCCAACTAAACCAAATATTAATTACCAAAGTCTTATACAGTGAGACGTACTTTCACTCCATCAAGCCAGGTTTAGTTTGATTCCTTGTACCTTCACCGTTTTTACCGGGGCAGGAGAGTAACAAAATCTGGTGCATTTCTAAAATATAAATATTTTTGCACGTTTAGCAGTTTTTTTGCTGTTTTTCTTGGTGCACTATGTCTGCCAGCAGGAGCATGCATTTACTAGTTGTAAGGGGTACAGGAGTGTAATCACCTCACAGAGGTGGTTACCGTATTGTCTGGACTATAAGCAGCTACTTTTTTCCCCACGGCTTAAAAGAAGATGCTGCTTTTCTGTTGATTTCTCCTAACCGCCAAAGGAGGAAGTCAAAGATTTGTTCTAAATTTGCATTTAGAACAAGAACATGCTAGCAGCAGGTACGACGTAGGACAAATGTCCCTAATTCACACATTTTGACATTTATTTGCTGCATTAAAGCTTCTAAATCAAGGAAGAGACTTGTCCAACTCCTGCAGAGCTGAAATAAAGAGACAAAGAAGCCTCATTGTTTAACAGAAGCTCTTAATGCTGCGAGCTAACTAGCTAAAGTTAGCAAGCATCATTCTTCGTCCCTACTTCAGGGGCTATATGTAGAACTCCCTCTCACGGGCGGTTCTAGACAGGGGCCAACGGGGCCTGTAGATCATGTCCTGGCCCCTGTTATGGCCCCTGTACTGAAGACATAATACTAAAAGAAATTCTAATGATGATCTGCGCTGAAACAGACATTACTGATAGATCCTTTGGATCTATTTTATTTTTTTCATTACAAATTCTGTTTTATTAACTGTTTAAAAACATGGCATAAGTGGTATTGAGATAGGATCCCAGTTTTCATCTGCTAAATGTTTTTTTTCCAAAACAAATGTAAAAAAAAATACTCTACTTTTTACAGCTAATTTGAACAGTTTTTTCTTAAATTCTAATTCAGATTTTATAGAAAACTGTAATTTCAACTTAAATTAAATAAAAAAAAAAAGTTAAATTCCTAAATTCTGAATGTATATTGACCTATTAGGACATTTAGAATATTAAAGAAACCTAATTGATTAGAAATTTCACTTCATGCAGCTGTCTTTATTTATTTGAATCCCTTGGCCTGTTTTTTTTTATTTCATGCTTTTCTGTGCCCCCATGAAAACACGCTGGCCCCCTCCTGGCCCCCCTCTGGTACATTTGGTCTAGAACCACCACTGCTCCCTCTACAGGTATGGTCGGGGACAATTCAGGGGAGTTCAGCATCTTATACATGTAACTTTCAAGTAAAAAAATAAAAAATTAGAGAGTGCGGCTTATAGTGGGGTGCACTCTATATTCCAGAAAATACGGTATGTTTTCGTTGGGGTTTGTAGGTTTGTTTGTTAACATGATTACTAAGAAAAAAGTTATTAACTGATTTTAATGAACTTTTTACCAGAGGTGCACCTCATACCAAAGAACGATCCATTAAAATGTGGTAATGATCTGCACCAAATGTTTTTTTTTTCTTAATTTCCATAATTTTCTATGGCTTGTGCTGCACAAGGTAAATGGCCTGTACTTATATAGCACTTTTTCAAATAAGGAGAATTGACAAAAGTGCTTTGGACTACATTCAGTCATCCATGCTCACCCACACACTGATGGTGGCAAGCTACATTGTAGCCACAGCTGCTCTGAGGCTCACTAAGGCCCCGTCCACACGAAGTCAAACCCTGGCCTAAACGCACACATTTTTCACCAAACCAGCCTCTCATCCATACGAAGCCAGCGTTTCGGGGGTCTGTAAACGATCTTTTTTTAATTCAGCCTTCAGAGTGGGAAGATTTTGAAACGCCGTTTTCGCGTTTCCATCTTTAAGCTCTAACCGCATTTTTTTTCTTACACGCATGCGTCATAGCGTCGCCTCTAAACACGCATGTGCGACACAGTATCACAACAACAATGGCGCCGTACTGTGTTGAATGGTTGCTGCTAATGCTACTCACCCTGCTGTCGGGCTTACAACAGAATCTTCTTCTTCTGGAATAACTCCAGGAAGAACAGAGCAATATCGACGACATAGTTCAGCACCTGAATTTGACTGAACCACGAAAATGGACCCGCAGGGCAACCATGTATAAATATTACTGCGCATGCCCAACATTTCGTTGCCTGTTTTCGCCTATTTTTGCTTTGGCACCACAGCGCCACTTACAGGCCTGGCATACATTTTGCAGCGTTTTTATGCATTCGTGTGGACGATCACATTTATTTTACGTCTCCGTCTTTACGACAAACGTTCTGGAAATTATTAGCGTTTCGTGTTGGTTTTTACTTCGTGTGGACGGGGCCTAAGAGTAGTACATTGGCCCTCTGACCACCATCAGTAGACAATGCAGGTTGCATATTTCCCTAGGATGCAACAACCCTGAAAGTCAGAGATGGGGCTTGAACCATAAACGCTTCCATTTCAGGGCAAACTCCTACGTCCGGTACCACTGTCGCCCTGTGCAGGAGCTCTTTCAGGAGCTCCTGCACACGCCTGCGGCCAATGCCGCAATGATTTATACATGTGCAGCAATCAGAAAGCAAAATCGAGAAGGTAATATTGTGTGTCTGATTTCCCTGGAGTGTATGACAAGTTTAAGATTCATGCATCACTTTGGAAACTGAGCTTTTTAGGATGTCTGAACCTCCTAGGCTGCTTTGTGGAACTAAAGGTGCACCGCAGAATCATATTCTCTGCTTCTTCTTGTCTCCTAAAGAGTGGGAATTGTGTTAGAAAGTTTTGAAAAACTTTTTAATAAAAAAAAAAGTTTTATACTATAGTAAGTATAACTGGTGAAAATAAAATATTGAAAATAAATGTGAAAAAACAAAATCTAAGAAAACAACCACCTCTTGAAAGCTTTTTTTTCCCTTCTAAATCAAGTCCTGTCTGGTTTGACAGACGCGCATTTCTAGCTTTTTTCTTTGCAATTTCATAGCAACGATTAAAGCTGAGGTACAGAAGATAAATTCGAGCATTATTTAGACATCGTAGAGACTGCGTACAATCACTACAGGCTCAAAGAAGACATTCTGAGGATGTTTGGCTCAACCTGCTGCTGTGAAGCAGGATTCTCCACCATGAACAGAATCAAAAATAAATCTGGATCTAGGCTCAAAATGAGCATCTTGATATGTGCTTGAGAATGGCTTAGTCTCCATTTAAACCCAGGTTTAAAGTCGTAGGGAAGCGGCTGTTCCAAATGTTGCATTTTCGAAATTCTCCCGAGTTCTCACGACTTTACACGAGTGAATAAAGTGAATGGGCGTTTATCAAGGGGGTGGGATTGTTGTGGCGGAAGGTTCACAAACAAGTTTGGTTGTGGCCGGTTTCTCTGAAGAATCGTTGCTAACCAGTTAGCAACTTAGTGCTAGCAGGTTCCCAATGGGAAATTCCATTGGGACCAAGTAGCACTAAATTGGTGACTTAGAAACGACGCTGTCAAGGAACGCTATGGACAGAGGAAACATGCAAGAGGAGGAGAGTTTAGTGTCGGAGGTCGTGGATGAGTCTCCTCCGTCATCCATTTTTTATTTAGAGGAGGAAAGCGGGGACGAAGATGTTGTGGAAGAGGACGCCAGGGCGGCAGAAGCTTGGTTTGGTGTAGAAGGCTTCCAGCCGTACATGTGAGCCCTTGCCTCGCAACGCTGCCAGTTCTGTTAGCTCTACGCCTGCCGAAGACACAGACGTCCATCCCCGTGAACACTGGGACGCAACTCAATGGGAAAGGAAAGGATTCTGATTTCTGATTTCAATCGTTGCGTATATTAGCTGCGACATATGAATCAAGATGCTATGACCGAAACAAATTTTAAGACAGATAACCGTTGATATATGATTGGCTGAATTTGGGTTTACAGACTGACGTAGAACTAACTGGTCTGCATAAGGTAACGGAAAAAAAATGCACAGATTTTAAGACAGGATTTTTTTTAAATAGAAATTTTCTAACTTTTGGGAGAATATGGTCTGATAAAAAGTACATTTATATACATGTTTAAGCCAGAATGATTTGAGATTTAAATATGACTTCTCTACGAGTTTAAAGCTTCTCTTATTAAGCCATAAAACAGAAAGAAAAAAACAGTCAGTTCAGGTGTTTTATTAAAAAAAAGTGAGTCAGGTAATTGTATATATACCAAACTGAAATCTAAAAAGAATTTAGATTTTAAAATGGATTTTTTTTTATTTATGTAATTATTTTATTTCAAAATGAAATGTGTAACATGGATGCATAAAAACATGAATTTTATTTCAGTGTTAAAAACGGATTATAAATAAAAACATCTCTGGACCTATTCTGGTTGATGATTTTCTTTATTCAGACCAAGCTGATTTTTAATTGGTTACCCCTGGTTTAGAACAAAACACTGCAAAAAATGTAAATCTCAATAAGTAATTTTCTCTTAAATTAAGTGCATTTTTTGTTGAATTTTGGAGGTAAGTGAGACACTTTGCCAATGGAACAAGACAATTTACATTTTAATAAGAAAAAACTATTGCATTGTCTTATTTCAAGTGTATAATATCTATTTATCTTATTTTGAGAGTTAAAATACTTATTCCATTGGCAAATCATCTTATTTACCTACTTAAATTAAGGGTAAAATACAGTTAATTTTAGACTTTTTTACTCATTTTTAGATAATTTTTGCAGTGAAGTTGGTACTTATAAATCTTGGATCATCGGTCTGGATTTTAATTCATCCCAGCTGGAATGTTGTTGTACCTAACTTGAGCACATTTGGACCGTCCTTTTAATAAACGACGATTGTTCTGCTTTTTATGCTAGATTTAAAAAATTCAAAGGTGATCTCAAAAAAACACAAAGAGGGTCGGATGCTGCGTGCTGTAGCGCACCAGACATGAAATCAAAAACCCCCCAAAAAACGTCAACTTTGATTTCATGGGAGTATTAAGGGATTTATTTATAACAGTGGCAAACAGACTTGTTTAACTGTGACACGTGCATCTAATTATCTGTCATGGCTCTCAACAGTCAATTCTTTTAAAACAAGTATCACTGTGGGTGGAATAATTGAGTTTTCACAGATAATTACCATTTCATATCTATTCCAAAAAAGACTGTCGCCTGAGGTTAACTTTGAAATCTTTTGCCTCTGAAAAAGAAGTTGAATAATTTTGACAGAATCCACATTGACGTTTTCAAGCTGCCTGGAGCTTCCCTCACAGGTTGTTACCGTACTGGAAGAGGTAGGGAGAACGGAAGGGGGCATTTCTGATAGCATGAACTGAAAATTGTAGGTTCCTTGAAAGCTGGAAAACATATTTGATCTTAAGTCCAGTTGCAGCATTCCCCAACCATGATCCTCCCCCCTCCGTGCCTCACTATTGGTATGAGGGACTTTTTCCTAGAGTGTTGAATTAATACATTTTCTTAGGGTTTATTCACACCAGGAATGTCCTCATTTTCACTTTCTTTTTATTTTTCTTTCACGCAGCACAGACGCAGAAACTAAATCGTGGATCATCAATCCTCCTGCAGTTGACTTGGAGTAAAACCCCTGCAGGAGATCTCGAAACATCTGGACTAAAGTCTGAAACATGAGCTCCAGCGGCTCAGCGAAGAGCAGCACGTATTCAGCAGGAGGGTCTGGGTCAACAGGGAGCGCTGCAGCTACACGCTAAATCCTACAGCTTTGTTTGAATATATGAACAAATCAAATTTGACCAAACAAATGAAAATGGATGCAAAGAAAAAGTAATTTAGTTCAAGATACAATAAAAAATTAACATGCACAACAAATCGAAAAGAAAACAGCAGAAATAAAACAAATGGCTTAAAAATTAAAACAAATTTGATTTAAAAACAAACAAACTAACAAAACAAATATAAAGGGGTCGATTTCAACTTTCATCATTTTCGCAAGTGTTCACAGCACACAGGGCTGGTGAACACTTTTTAACCTGACCTCTAACCTGACAATCGTTACGCTGCTTATTTTACATTTTTATTTTATAGCAGCTTTTAAAAATAGATTTTTCAGTCAAACTTTAAGTTAGGATGGCGAGGTCCGGTTGCAGCATTCCCCGACCATGATCCTCCCCCCTCCGTGCCTCACTATTGGTATGAGGGACTTTTTCCTAGAGTGTTGAATTAATACATTTTCTTAGGGTTTATTCACACCAGGAATGTCCTCATTTTCACTTTCTTTTTATTTTTCTTTCACGCAGCACAGACGCAGAAACTAAATCGTGGATCATCAATCCTCCTGCAGTTGACTTGGAGTAAAACCCCTGCAGGAGATCTCGAAACATCTGGACTAAAGTCTGAAACATGAGCTCCAGCGGCTCAGCGAAGAGCAGCACGTATTCAGCAGGAGGGTCTGGGTCAACAGGGAGCGCTGCAGCTACACGCTAAATCCTACAGCTTTGTTTGAATATATGAACAAATCAAATTTGACCAAACAAATGAAAATGGATGCAAAGAAAAAGTAATTTAGTTCAAGATACAATAAAAAATTAACATGCACAACAAATCGAAAAGAAAACAGCAGAAATAAAACAAATGGCTTAAAAATTAAAACAAATTTGATTTAAAAACAAACAAACTAACAAAACAAATATAAAGGGGTCGATTTCAACTTTCATCATTTTCGCAAGTGTTCACAGCACACAGGGCTGGTGAACACTTTTTAACCTGACCTCTAACCTGACAATCGTTACGCTGCTTATTTTACATTTTTATTTTATAGCAGCTTTTAAAAATAGATTTTTCAGTCAAACTTTAAGTTAGGATGGCGAGGTCCGGTTGCAGCATTCCCCGACCATGATCCTTCCCCCTCCGTGCCTCACTGTTGGTACGAGGCACTTTTTCCCAGAGTGTTGAATTAATTTATATTTTTTAGGGTTTATTCACACCAGGAAAGTCTTTTGTTCGAAAAACTTACTTTCTTATTTTCCTTTCAAACAGCACAGATGAGCAAAGTTCGGCACTCTGTTCTATTGCGACAGCTGCAAATCATTGCCATGCTACCAAGAGCAGCTCATTCGATGCAGGTTTTCAGGTTTTATCTCTACGTCACTTTGACCTGTAGCATACAAGCAGTGGCGTTGCTAAGCAACAGACAGAGGAACAGACATGGTTCAGTACTTCATTGGTTCAGACCTAAACTTGCCAAGTCCACAGAGACATACAAGTAGAAACTACACCCTGGCTCAGTAGCCTCGTGAGACCATCCTGATCTCATCGAGCTTTCAAGATTTCACTCGCTAATCAGTCTGGAGACTCTCCGTTAAAGAAAATTTGGAGCCGTTCACCAAACGAACGTCCAATCAGCGTTGGCTTTGAGGCGGGTTGAGGTGTGACGCAACGAGAAGCGCGACAGTTCAGTCTAAAGAACATGGCGGCTTCAGCCGATGAAACTAGCGTTAGCGTGGCTATCGAGCAAGTTTTATCCGAATTACAGAGTATTTCTTCACTGAGAGAAGAGCAAAACACTGCTCTGGAGGCTTTTCTCAGAGGAAAAGATGTTTTTGCTCTTCTCCCGACTGGTTTCGGCAAGAGTTTGCTCTATCAATTGGCTCCTCTTCGTCGTCGCTCTGTTAGTACGTCATATGCTTCGTTGATCTGATTGGTTTATTTGGCCCGTCTATCACCAACATAGGCCAATCAGCTAACCAGTATTTTCGCCCCTTCCCAAAATTACTTCAACAGAAGGTTTCCAGATGGATATGCGGAGCAAATCCTGTGAAAGTTTAGCTACGTTTACCAAGGAACCAGTGAATAAAAAGTCCTTCCAAGCAGAGTTTGTAATTATCTGCTGTAGGCTTTGGTTCTTCAAAGGAAGCCTCAAGATAAAAGCAGCCTCAGAAAAAGTCAGAAATCAAAACAGGGGGTACTAAAGATGGCAGAGGTGAAGGTGATTAGCTAAGGGATCCTGGAAAGTCATGATAAAGAAACACATCCTGCTGTCCAGCTAAACAAAGATCACGGCTGTGTTCAGAAGCTGTACAGACCCGCTGTTGGCCTCCCACCTGACGGACTAAATGCACGATCAGAGCAGTTACCTTCACAAACCGTGGAGACCTCTAAACAAACAAGATGTCCGTCCAACAAAACCCCACAGGTCCGCTGTGTTTGCAGAGACTGAAGGGAAACATGGCGTACATCCCCCCTCCCCCGTGCTTTACTTCCTGCAGGTATGAGTCGGCTCCACCACGCCACGGTTATTGGTTTTCCTCCTATATTTGCTCTACAGATCACGGCTTGTAATTTGACATGTCATCAAGGAGAAGAAAAGAAAAGCTATAATAAATGCAATAAAATATACCTTAATATTCAACAAACAAACAAAAGTTGAAAAACTAAGCTGAGATAAATGTATAAAAGTCATAAAAGTAAATGACTATAAAAGAAAAACGGATCTCTTGTGGGCATTATAAAGCATCAAAGAAAAGGCAAACATGTGCATACTATAGGCTGTGTCAATCACACAGCTTACTGAGCGCAGAAATAATTTCATTTCCATTCCTCGGGGAAACAGAAATCAAGTTGCTTGCTGACAGTGAGAACTGACTCAAGCTGTTCAATAACTGTGCTGGAGCTCGTGGAGCTGCGAGGCTCTCACCGTGACTTCTGTGGACTCAAAACGCCACCAGAGGCAGTCAAAATGACAATCAGATAAAGAGAGAGGAAAAGCAAAAGTTCCTGCGAGCGGAGGGAGAAAGTCAGAGTTACATTTAGATGTCCTCATCAGGGCCGTGAAGCTGAAGCCATACTGAGGACGCTGATTCTTTTATTGATTCCGTCCCCATCTTTGGTAATAGGAGGTCATTGCAGGGGTGATTTTTGCACTGGGAGATGTGCAATCAGGCCGTGTTTGCCGTGATCTGCTGTTGATTTAGTTTCACTTTCTGTTGATGCACTCGGATGTTATCGCCACTGAGGTTAACTGCTAAAATTCCCTCAAGTGGAGCCATCAAAGGTTCGACGCTGAGACACAATTTTCTTTCAAATATTTGCAGAAATAAATGCAGAAATCATATCCAGTTCCTTAAATTTATTTTCTTTTACTGAGAGCTTGATCCTCCAAACATCAGCTGCATCCGAGTCCTTTTCCTAAACTCTGCGATGAGATCCAGATCCTGTCTGAATCCTCCTGCGGTTGACTTGGAGTAAAATCCCTGCAGCAGACCCTGAAACATCTGGACTAAAGTCTGAAATAAGAGCTGCAGCCGCTCAGCGAAAAGGAGCAGCACGTATTCAGCAGGAGGGTCTGGGTCAACGGGGAGCGCTGCAGCTACACGCTAAATCCTATAGCTCCAACGTCTGAAAATATGAACAAATCAAATTTTACCGAACAAATGAAAATGGATCCAAAGAAAAAGTAATTTACTTCAACATACAGTAAAAAATAAACATGCAAAACAAATAAAAAAGAAAACAGAAGAAATAAAACAAATGGTTTCAAATCAAAAATTAGATAAAAAAGAAAACAAATATAAAGGGGTCGATCACAACTTTCATCATTTTCACAAGTGTTCAAAACACACGAGTGTTCTTTTTAAATGATGACCTTTCAGCTCACAATATCAGATATTTGCTGTTAATCTATCTAGATATTATCTCTACTGAACCTGAAAAATGTAACACTGCAGATTTTCCATTTCTATTTTACAGGAACTGTTAAAAATACAGTTTCAGTCAAACTTTAGAGGAGATTTTCCTGCACTGCATGTTTTTAAATCCTCCGTTTGGAAGACTTACTCCCATTTATTGGTGGGTTGAATAATTACAAACGGTCAAAAAGGGCTCACAGTGCCTCGATGTTAAGCCTGGAATTACTACTATAGAAACCACAAAGTGTCACAGGGCTTGATGTTAACCATCTCCGAAGGGCAAGTAGTTTTTATTGTTGCCCGCCGGGCAAGTGCAATATTACTTTAAAATCACCTACATTCAATGAAAACGACCCAGAAGCGTTGCGTTTTTGTTGTTTTGTACACATTCTCGCGTGATTTGAAATAGCCACGTGATTTTCCGCCAGATGGCGTGATTTTTGTCCGGCGCGAATCAGACACATTTTTTTCGACTTGGCAGGCTAAAAAACAACAAAAATGCAAAGAAATTTAAGTATAGTAACACACCCTCCACCCAGATAACTCTAGATTAAAACTTATCGGTGATAATTAGGAAAATTGGCATAATTGTATGCCATGTTTTTTTTTTCTTTTTTATTAGATTAGCAAAATGTTTTTATGGATATTTCCGCACATTTCAACCCATTTTAAACAATTATCAGTTTTTCTTTCCTCTAATCAATATTCTCATCAAATGAAGCCTTTTGTCTTCAATAGAAGTAGCTTGAACTCTTTTTTTAGTAGAAGAACATTCCAGTAAAACTTGGTCTGATTTCTCTTCGCAAAAGTCTCTGTGCCTGAGCTTATCTGGGCAAAAGGAATAAAAAATATTCACTTACTTAATTAGACTCGATTGACTAATGCAGCGACCGTTTAACAGTGTTTTCAAGTGTAAAATGAAAGCTGAGCTGCACTCAGCAGCTTTCACGTGGGAACACGTTTACAAATATATATGGATCTTCTATTGAAACAGAAGACAGAAAGCAAAGGGAAGAAGACAAGGTCGCCGTCTGACTTCTCACTTGTCTCATTAGTTAAAACAGCGACCGTCAGCAGCTGAGCATCTTCCTCCTGCCTCACTACGTATCTCTAACTCCAGCAGAGAGGCCATCAGTGGAAAGAGGGACTCAGGGTAGCTGCAGTTACCCCGGACAACTGTGAAACGTCAGCAGCTGAGCTCAATTAGCGATGAGGAATCAGAACGTGGATCAGCGGGTTTATATGTAAAAATTAACACAAAGGAGAATGAGGCAATAACTATAAAACTGGTTTCCTTTGGATGAATCTTAAGGTGGACAGAATTTAAAGGAGTAAAAACCACCAGGAGAGACGGGAACCCGGAAAATTTGCCCCTCAGCAACATTTACGCCACAATCTAAACCGAGACAACGGAGCTTATTGGGTGTTGGCATTAAAGTTGGAATAAAAGGAGGGTGCTGCTGTTTTAAGGAGCTCAGAGATCATATCACACAAGGTTAACGATTATACAGCAAAATTATGAAGGAAAAATACAAAAAGGTTGTCTTTTTAGTCTGAAACATCAAAGATCTCAAGCTTTTTACTTTTTAATTGATCACCTTCTCATTGTAACTAATTAATCAGATCAGAAAAAAGTGCAACTGCTCCTTTTTTATTTTTAGAAAATAGATGAAAGTTTTCATACTTTTATACACTTTTGATTTTAAAGTCAAAGTCCTGCTAATCTTACTTCTAGTTCACTCCACCCCATTAGTATCTTAAGCTATTTGTAGATGAGAAGAAAATACAGTAAACAGTAGAAATTGTTACAGGATGTTCATGCATTACTTATGTAAAGGTTAGCTTTAGTAGATTGTTTTAAACTGAGCCTGGTTCTGCTGGAGGTTTCTTCCTGTTAAAAGGGGGTTTTTCCTCTCTACTGTCGCTACAAGCATGCTTACTGTGAGGGATTGCTGAAGAGTCAATGAGTCGATGCAATCAGCTGGTTTTCCTTAGATAGAAAGCTTTGAATCAATCTGACTGGATGATCTGGTGAACTGGAAATTGCCTTCAGATGACATGTGTTGTGAATGGCACTATAGAAATAAACTGAAATTAATTGAATTTAATTGAATATAATCATTAAGGAAAGTGTTTCCTCTGCCTGGATTTGTTATTTTATAATCACATCATTGACTTGTTTTTTTATTTCATTACCATTATGACACACTTGTGCTACTGTTTTGTAAGGTTACAGAAATATCACTAAATGAGGAGGGTAGAGTGCATACATTTGTTCTCTATTTAGAATAGAACTATGTTGAAAAGGCTACTTAAGTACTAAGTAATGGATCAGCTTGCTATCATATCATGTTTCAGAAATAATGTTAAATTACACATGCAGAAATATTACTTCAGTTTTGTTTAGATTCAGCAGAAGATTTTTGGACATTAATGCATCGGTCTTTTCTGCATTCACCCAGCGCTGGGAAGGCTTCATTCACTGTTTCCTTCGCATAGTTAGGGTATCGTACAGTAGTAGTCATTCGAAATTTCCCCACTTTCCTTGCTGGGTCTTTGGCTAGTCCCTCACACTTCCTTTTTAAACATCTAAAATATACTTTCTTTCATGATTTGTGGAGATAAAGATTTGAAGAGAAGCATTATCTCCTGGTCAGACCCTATAATGCAGAGAAAGGGTGGAGTAAAAAAGTATGCTCCTCCAGGAGAAGGCCAGTGGCTGGAAGTTGGAGGGGATTTTGTTGCCATTCGGCTGGCATTGGACTGAGAAGGACAATCTTGAATGGCTGCTACTGTGTGTTCACTAAGATTTAAAATACGAGGAGATTCAGTAGATTCGGATATTAATAATAATAATAATACATTTTATTTAAAAAGGCGCCTTTCTGGACACTCAAGGTCACCGTACAAAACATAAGAAGTGTCAGAAAAAATAAAAATAATAATTATAAAGACATTTAAAAACATTTTAAAAATACAGAGGCTGTGACAGTGAAATTTATATTTTTAAAGAGAATAAGCAATCTTGAACAGATGGGTTTTGAGTTGCATTTTAAAATGGAGAATTGAGTCCGTATTTCGAAGGTGTGGTGGTAGAGAATGGAAGGAACCCTCAAAAGGAGCCTTGGGGAACGCTACATGTGATTTTTTTTGTGATCTCTGATGTAAAGTTACCTACCGACAGGAAAAAGGTCCTGTCCTCTAAGGGGGGTTTCAGCCAGTCCAATACTGGGCCACAAACCCAGTTTTACATTAACTCTAATAAAACTGATTAATCAGTGGTGTTGGATTCTGCACCGAGGTACATTGATACCAGCGCTGTCTGCATTTATACGGATCATTGAACCCCTTGATAAGGCCATTCTCTGTGGCGAGCACTGCAGCTATTTATGCTTCTCCCTGCCATCAGGCTTTATGGAGATCTTGATTTTATTTTCCAGAGGCACTGAAAGCACCAATACTTCATTTAATGCCAGCTGCTTGCCTGACTGGTAAACTGACCACAGAGAATCTTATAGACTGTTGTCAAGAGGAAGATGAGAGACGCCAAAACCGACAATGAAGCTGAGCCGAAGGGTTCTATTAAAACAACCTGGGTTCTTTAAGCACCTCAGCAGAACCACAGGCGGATTTTCTGCATGCCACAGTCCCCTAAATCAGGAATGAATACAAAAGGAGCCCTACTCCATATGTACTGTAGAGTACATGAACACACCTCTTAGTATGGTCACATTTTTTGACTAAATATCTTGTTGTATTGGTTTGATTTAATATTCAAACCCATGAGAAACTGATTTTTGTTTGTTTGTTTCAGCTCCAAACCTTCAGAGTGAAAAAATAAATAAATAATAGAATTAAAGCTATAGAGGATGATCTTTTTTGTTTCCAGGTGGATCATCTAAATAAGTGTTCCTCCTAATTGTCAATCATTCTGGTGATACGTTTACTTAAAGCTGTTCATGCTTGACCCATTAGCTTTCTTTTTCTTTGCAGGTGCATTTTCAGGCGTATATCTGCGGTGAGCTACGTTTCAGACAGTCATTGAAGCTCACCTTGCTCACCGCGGTTCTTTGAAAATGGCCGAGGGTCGTAAGAGAAAAAGTATTTACAAAGTGTATGAGAAGAAAAGAAGGGCCTCAGAAGAAGAAGATATATCCCATAATGCTTTGCGCGGAGAGCTCTCCTCGCAAAGCATTATGGGATATGCTTATACAGCAGCCGGCTGTCGCCATAGGCTGTCGCTACCTGACAGCGGCGACTGATGACAAAAATGGTGCAGGCTCTGCGCGGTGGAGGAGGGGTTAAGTGAGCAACGGGGAGCAAATAGCAGTGATCATCTGTCCAAATGGTCAGCTAACTGAGTTCACTATATAGTCGCCGCCAGTGTTGGGAAAGTTCTCTTTCTACGGGAACTAGTTCAAAGTTCAGTTCACACATTTTAAAATGAACTAGTTCAGTTCATAGTTCATAATTCAAAATTTTGAACTAAGTTCACAGTTCCAAAAAATGAACTAGTTCATAGTTCTTTGTTTTTTTCATATATTGCTTAATCACACCATAGCCTACTGTAGAACCACAGACAGCAATTATTTTATCAGTTGTAACTCTGAAACTGTGCGTCAGATTTCATCTTCATATCCAGTTTTGAATCCTTATCCAACCAGGGTTTACATTAGCATTGAGGGGACAGCATTTCCCCATTGTTGCTTTAAGGCTTTGTTGCTGTCCATTCACTTCACACTAGTAGCAGCTGCAGCTTTCACCCCTACAGTATATTCTCAAAAACATCAGGAAAAATGTGCTGCTTGAATGGTCTTTTTTATGAGGAATTATTAAAAGAAAAACAGGAAAGTAGTCTTTAAGGTGCAAATGTTGTTTTTTTTTTTTTTTTTTTTTTTTTTTTCCATTTGAAATTTCATTTCAGTACATACTAAAAAGGAATCCTGGAAAATTATACCAGGCAGGTTTAAGTGCGGATTTTTTTACTGAAAGCCGGCGGGCAAAGTTTGCAGAGAAGTGTAAGATTGTTGCCATCATCCTCACCGACCACCTGGTCATAAACCTGTTTTAAGTGATCATACTGCTGCTTTGTCGCCTCCATGCTGCTGTGGCTTCCACGCTGCATTTTGTTTTGATGACGCACGCGGCTGTAGGCTACGACGCTGGTAGCTGGTGTTGCCAGATTGGGTGTTTTTCCCGCTACATATTAAGGCCTGTTTACGGTGTGATTTAGCCGGGGTTTCGCCTGGAGGGCTCTATAGAAATCTGGCAACCTATTGAACGGAGTTGAACTGAGAGAGCGTGCCGTTCACAGACACCAGGATGAACGAGTTCACAATAACGTTCATCAGGCAGTAATAAAGTACGTTCAGTTCACATTCGCCCAAAATATGAACGAGTTCATGAACTTTCATTCAATGAACGCGTTCAGGCACAACACTGGTCCCCGCTCTTTATAGTGATTGAGGGATTTAGGGGTTTGGACACAGTAAGCTTGTATGACCTATTAGAAAAGCAACTTCAGCGTGCACGAGGAGAAACTGACTTTTCACGCTCTCTCACTCGTTTAATAGACGTCCCCTCTCGGGAGCGGGTACAGTGTTGTGCATGTGAATTTTCTTTTTAAAAAATTTGTGAAAATCCTCCACAATAACTTTAGAATCTTAAAGGAATAGTACACCCAAAACATGATTAGCCTTCATTTTCTACTCACCCCCATGCTGAACAACACTCTGGAGTACTTTTGTGATATCTCAAATGCATCTGGAGATCTGGGAGGCTTCTTGCTGTCTGCTGACATTCAAATAATGGAGGTCTATGGCGCCCGAGGCAGAAAGGTCCATAAAAGTCCACAAAAAACGTGTCAATATTCCTCCATACTGCTCGTCCAATGTATTCCAAGTGTCCTGAGTGGGTAGCGTCCATAATTTACTCGAAACGAAGTCATTTAGAATGTTTTTAGAGCATAAACAGTAGTGTATAGGATTTCCTGAAAGCGCGTTCACGACGCTACGGAAGCCGGCAGACCAAACCAGATGAAAGTGCGCATTCAGCGTCTGCTCTGCCGATAATGCAAGCGTAGAAGAAGAAATGTGCTGTTTACCTGTGCAAAGAAAGAAACAACGAAAGAAAAATGTCTGAGGACTTCAGTGTTGAGGAAGAGCATGAGTTCTTTGCCGAGCTGAATGCGCACTTTCATCTGGTTTGGTCTGCCGCGGTTTCCGTAGCGTCGTGAAGGCGCAGGCACGCGCTTTCAGGAAATCCTATACACTACTGTTTAGGCGGATAGAAACATTTTCTTAATTTCCTGGTAAATCTTGAATTAGTTCTATTCTTATTCAAGAATAGAACTACCTATGGTTTATACTGAAGTTAAACTTTAAAATACTCATCCATGAAATTACTTAAGAAAAAAATTATTCTCTAAAAGTGTACTTGAGTACAGAATAATTATTGGCTCATAATATGAAATAATTCAATTCAGTTTATTTTTATAACGCCAATTCACAACACAAGTCATCTCAAGGCACTTTACAGTTCAACCAGATCATCCGGTCAAATTTATGGAAGCAAATCTGTGTCGCTGGGACCCGAATCGAAAATGCCACCGAAACTCAAATGCTGGCGGTCTGCACCCACCGCCCCAGTCTGAAAATACACTCAGAACACATTTTTTGACCCAAAAAACAAAAAAAATAAATAATTTTCACCACCTCTACACAGCTGAAACTTCACTCGCCACCTTCACTTCAAGCCAAAAACTCACACCACTACCTCAAAGGGACCACACTTTCAACACCCACCCCTCAGTTCAATTTTTGAGTGCCAAAAAAACCTGCATATAAAAAAATTCAACCCCCCAACATCCAAACCCAACACCTTCAGCCTCCCGAGACCCAACCGGCTCCGGCCCACCGTCCCAAACTCGGCGCCCAAACCCAGTGCAAAAAGGGAAGGGCCACCCCAGGCCACAGACACCAGCAACGGACTGCGTTCCGTTAAAACTCAATCTGAAAAAGAATAATTAGAAAAATATGTTTGAATTCAAAACCTGAAAAACTGCAGAGTTACTCTCAATACCTTTTTTAATGTAGACGTTTTTCAAACTTAATTTCCTTAATTGCATTCTTTTTGAATTTCCATTTACATAAATGTGTTGCATTTTTGTTTGCAACAATAATTAAGGAAAACTTCACTCCATAAACTTTGGGAACTTTTGTCAAGGTTAAAAACAAAACCTTTCGTTTTCTAAGAGGAAGAGACAAAAAAAAAAACCAAAACAAATGCAAATCGAGTGGGACACAGAATGCCAAAGATGGAGGAAATATGTGAGAAATAAAAAAGAAAAGGAACATAAAATCCAAAGGAGAAAAGAGTGATGAGGGAGGCAGGGCGATAGACAAAGTGAGAGAGGGAGAAAACACAAAAGTGTGGCCCTCCTGGGTTGGATGTTGACACCGGTGAGGGATTACTGAGGGGAGGAGCGGGGGCCATATGGCTGCATGGCAAAGTGGAACCCACGGGGAGGCATCGGGCACATTAGCTTGCATGGGGCCCTCCATCGCTTCCTCTGCACTGCGGTTTGCGGGACGCTCAGGAACATTGACAATGACATCAGGCTCTCCCACCTCTGTGATAGCTCCTGGATCCCAGACGACACAGCTGGCAAAAGGCCATGACGAGGAACGGAGAAAAAAAAAAAAAACATCTGCTCCAACCTGCAAGCAATAAGTTACTTATGCTACTTGGTAATGACCCGGGCACGGGTGCAAAAAAAACAGCGGTCATGGGGAGAGCCTGAGATGGAAGGCATGGAGGCTGCCACCGCCGCCTCGCTGTCACTGGCCTCTTTGAAAACAACAGAGGAGAGAGTCATAATAGCACCGCGTTTCACACCAAAAGCGCCACTGTCGTTAAATCAATAAGTCATTACCTTTAATGGGATAAGCACTTTGAAAACTAATTGAAAACAGCTCCATTTACTCCAGCCGGCCCCTTAATGCAAACAATACTGTTGTTGCAGCGAAAAAAACAAAGGAAAGAAAAAAAAAGGAGGATGGGGAAAAAAAAGAGAAAAACACACCAGCATCTGATGATTCGGTCAAGTGTTTCATTTAGTAACGCGCTCCTTCCTGAAGCCGGAGCAGCCGTTTAACCTACGTCCGGTTTCAAACAGGACAGTAGATGCAGGGTATCAGATTTGGATTCAGTGTTTTTAAAAAGAATTGATTTTTAAAGTTGAACCCCCTCCTAAAAAATGTTATTGGATGGGGAAACAAACGTGCCAAACACTTGTGCACTCAGCTGCACGAGAGCAACAGTGAGCATCAAAACTGTGCTGTGGCAGATTTGGAGAATATTGATTTATATTAGAGAAAATGACTGTGCATTCAATTCCAATCAAAAGCCTCTGTGGCAGGCAGCCAGTTCTGTTACTGGGTGAAAGGCACTGTATTAAATGTAAGGCAAATTGAATGCGCAAAGCCAAATATAAACCTTGGCACGCGTTGCTTAATCAGAAATGGATTCCTACCAACACAGCTACTAAGTGGCCTACGTCAGAGGTTTTATTCACACGTTTAAAAGAAAGCATGAAGATACCCAAAACATGCTTTTTATGTTTTTACTAAGTAACATATTGCCAATAATAGATGTGCAAAAGAATCAGTAAAAAAAAGGTCTTAAAAACCGGCATCTTTGCTGAAGTTAGCAGGATATTTTTGATGAATATGGAAAGGCGCCAACATTTAAATACACAGCTACCAGGAAATATTCAATTTACCCCTTAAGCTACATCATAGGCCTATTCTAAACCCTAAAAAAGTACTTATGACATACAAAGTATCCAAGTACAATGATCAAAGTAGTTATGGTGTAAGATGATGCTGAAACAACTTATGGTTGCATGAAAGCTTCATGCCTCTTTGAAAAAAAGGTCTTGAAGTTTGAAGGAGCTGTTTGGGTTATTTTCTATTATTCTTTTCTGCAGATGTTTACATGCTCAGTCAGGAGCACCTGCAGCTTTGGTAGAGAGACGTTGTTAATGTATTTTTAGAGATTTTCATAGTATTTGAGTCCCTGCTGAGAGCTGTAGTGCTCCAGAGCATTCCCACTTTGGGATGGATGGATGGATGGATGGATGGATGGATGGATGGATGGATGGATGGATGGATGGATGGATGGATGGATGGATGGATGGATGGATGGATGGATGGATGGATGGATGGATGGATGGATGGATGGATGGATGGATGGATGGATGGATGGATGGATGGATGGATGGATCTGTCTGTTAAAAATAAAAAAAACACAAAACTGTATCTTTCCCTTTGAGGAGGGATGAGGACCCAATTCTGTATTTTTATAGTTATCGACCTAATTCTGTTGGTTCTATCTGTTTACGCAAAACTCAAATGGTCAGTGTTTTGGGTTGTAACCAGAGATGGGAAGTCTACTTGAGTACAGTAACGAAGTATTTGTACTTCGTTACTGTACTCAAGTAGATTTTTCTGATATTTTTACTTTAATTTACCACTTATTTTTATGGCGACTTTTTACTTCTACTCCTTACATTTTAAAAAATTGGCTCGTTACTTTAGTTTTGAATCATTTCAATGGAGTTACCGTTATTATTTTTCACGTCATCAATACCAAATTCAATCTAATTGGATGGGAATCTACGTTGCATTTGACGCACCACTACAAGATGAATCGACAGATTCGGCGGTATTCATTGGCGGCAAATCATTGCAGCTTGGTGGCGGTGGCGTTAGCATAGTAGCATGGACGACGAGATGATTGAAAATGAACACAACGGAGATCTAGTCCTATTGGCAGACATCCATTTAAAATGTAGGCAACGGCATGAAAAAAGTGGTTTCTACTTTTACTTTTATACTTTAAGTAAATTTACAAGCCTGTACTTTGTTACTTTTACTTGAGTAAAGAAGTTTAATCAGTACTTCCACTTTTACCAGAGTATTTTTTAACACAAGTATCTGTACTTTTACTCAAGTACGGAAAGTGAGTACTTAACAAAGGTGCTGCACATCACCCTAAATGCAATGTTGGTGATGTGAGGTGAAAGGTTGTGCCGTTAGTGACCGATCACCTGCAGGTAGCATTATAGGAGAGGAAAAGCAACGATGGCAATGCAAGTGAAGCAGCTGCCTTATCTTAAGTAAACCAGGTATTTAGGATGAGGTTAGCATGTAAGCGAAAATAGGCAAGCTACACACGTTCCCAGATTCTGAGCATTGGTACTGTATCAGTTAAATGTAAACTGTAAACATCCCTGCCATGAGATGTTCCCTCAGGACGTGGAAGTTAATGTCTCCATCACTAGGAAGGATGGAGGCCTACAGCAGAGCGCAGGTTAAATTTGGGGTACCTGAAGTCCAGAGCGATCTGAAGATGCTGCAGCCATCAGGGTTCACAGTAGGGTCAAAGCTAAGGAGCCCAAAGTATAGCTTAGGGGTTTAATTTATTATAATGGGCCAAATTCTTTACCCATTCCTCAGATATTTTTATATAAATATCTAGCCTTAAATCATTTACAAGCTGCATGACCATTTAATACAGCCACCGTGCATATCCCTTCTAACAGACAGACGTATTTTTTTAATTTTAATCACCCATATTTTTGTGGAAGGTTTAGAAAAATGCACCCTTTTTAATTATATTTTTTGGCTCTAAAGTACTTTTGACTTGAGAATTTTGGCCCAAGGAACAAAACATTTGGACACCCATTGGATTAGATGGTAAGACATGTTTTATCTATATATTCAATTCAGTTTATTTATATAGCGCAGATTCATAACACATGTCATCTCAAGGCACTTTCCAGTTCACCTGATCATACAGTCTAATTGATTCAGAGTTTTCCATCTAAGAAAACCAGCTGATTGCATCGACTCATTGACCTGAAGGCAATCCCTCAGGCTAAGCATGCTTGTAGCGACAGTGGAGAGGAAAAACTCCCTTTAAACATGAAGAAACCTCCAGCAGAACCATCTGCCGAGGAAGAGTGAGATTCAAGAAGACAGAGGCAGACATAGAAGAAGAAGCATAGATTCAAAAGGACGAAGAGAGCACACCAAGTTAGTTACAGTCAGAGAAACAGGACTACACTGGAAAACAGGCCGATCTCAAACATCTAGAAACAAAGGTGTTGATGGAAGCAGCACAGCTGATATACATGGTACTCTAAGATAAAACCAAACAGAATGTTTTTCTGTTCAGACAATCTTTAAGGTTCACTAATTAAAATTAGTGAAAGATTTATTGAAGTGTTAGTTGGTTCTATCTCAACAAGAATAATCTGGAAATTCTCTTTGTGACTGTTTGGTTCTCGGTCAAGTCTGTGACTAGAGCTCTTCCTTGTTCACACAGTTTGGTCGAGCAGAAAAGGATTCCCATAGTTTCAAACTTCTATTTGTGAATAACTGGAGATCAAAAGGTTGTTTTATCCTTTGCACATTAGTGTTTTGGCACATTCATTGTTGAAGGACATTTCCTGGATTTAGCTCTGATATACTACTTGCATTTCTAAAAATCTTTATTTTTACTGTGAGGTTTCTTATGTAAATGTGAAAGTCAAGGAGTGTAAACACTTTCTGGTTGCACTACATGTAAGAACATAATTTCTCTGTAGTTCTTCTGCAGCATTCAGGTGTGTCTAATAAGTAGGTTAGCCATCAGGCAGCAGGAGCAGGAGATGATCGGGCTCATAAACTGAAGCAAAAGTTTAGTCAACAAGTAGGAATGAGGGGGCCCCCCATATTTCTCAGTGAAAATTTACACAATCACACGCACAAAAAATTCAATCCATCTGTCACATGCTTGGAGGCCAAGCAGTCTTCGAGTTGGGACCCAAACTGGTTGATAGTAGAACATGCTTTGAAGAGTTTTCAGCTGACAAAAACTTTAATTTCTTCTTGTGCAGGACATCAACCTGCGGAAGAGGATTAGGGCCACTGAAAAAAAAAAAGTTAATTGATTTTTGTTATTTTATTTTAGTATAGTCTGACTTTAATCTCAGAATTTTGACTTTTTTCTCAGAATTCTGACTTTAATGCCAGAATTCTGACTTTTTTTCTCAGAATTCTGACTTTTTTATTGTCAGAATTCAGTTAGAATTCTGAGATTAAAGTCAGAATTCTGAGATTAAAGTCAGAATTCTGACTTTTTTCCCATGTTAAACTGAAGTAAAATCTAAAAATCAGTTAACTTTTCTTTTTTTTCCAGTGGCCCTAATCCTCTTCGGTATCAACCAAACCACACCAACAACCAAGAACAATGGCAGACATGTTTCTTAAATAGAGGAGGAACTAAATTGGAAGAAACCATTTTTAAAAGGCTGCTCAGCTTCACAATAAGAAGAAAAGGAAAATTGGGTTTAAGCAAACAACTACATAAGAAATACTTTTACCAATAAATATAGAAACAAATATTTTAATTCAATCCAAACAAATACTCAAACTCAATAAAGAAAACACCATACATCAGATCAACCTCCCCCCCTCTTCAGTTATCCAATGGTACAGTCCTGTACACACCTGCTTGGAGAGTGGTGTCCCTTTTATGAATAGATAAACAAAAACAAAATATTGTAAAGTGAAATCAATTTACCTTTTTACAAAAATGAAAACAAAATGTGGCCAACCAAAGAACCATAACCCAAACAAATCCACTTCACCCAAAGCAACAAAAATAAACCAATGTAGAAAACTAGATGCTGTGTTTAGCTGCTACTTTGGCTAATATACAGGTAACAATAGCTCATTGTTACACCATCTCTGGCTTTCTTTTTTTTCCACACCTGGAAGAATGACATGCTGACATAAATGGGCAAATAAAAGATCAGGAACGCCATCTGGTTGAGCCCCATACTAATGGAGCCGCTCAATTATGCTTTGACTTTCAGTGGACCGACCGGGACAGCGCGCTGATGATGCCGCGTGCTGTTTATGTTAAGCATCGGACGCCAAGTGGACACTACGGCCTCCTGGAGGGCAGAAAGACATAAAAACAAAGGTTTCCCAGCCGACAAAGCCAAAAAAAACTGACAGCATGGCCTTTGGATCAGAGATCTTGTTCTCCTAAAGCACACGGGTCTGCAGCAGTGGTCAACACTTGTTCCATCCTTGAACGAGGCGCCCACGTTAAATTGGCTGCACAAATGGCTAATGTGTATAATGGAATTGAGAGTTGCCCCGCATAAGGGCGTCTGCTAAGCAAATAAATAATTTAATGCAAATCCCAGCATCGTGCCTCCTGCCAATTAAGCTAACCTGTTTTAGCTGTAAGTGATTTTATTACATTAGCATGCCGTAGCTCTGACTGCATTAGGGAGGGTTTAATCAGTCTGTAATCAAATTAGAGCACAAGACAGAAGGAGGAAGTGCCACGGTTCCACAAAGCACCTTGCTGGCGCACCTGCAAGTCTCATCGGAGAAATCTGTATTTAAAATGCTTTTTATACAACTGTAGCATGGAACCGTATGCAGCGTGAATATAAATACTTGGGAGCCATGCTGTGCTGGAAACACCTAAAACCGTCTGACTTTACGCATGTTCATTGATGAAAGGCTTAAATACAAAATACCCAAACACAACTTCCTGCTTTGCATCATAGATTGATGGATTACAAATGATTTGCAGATAGGATTTAGTAGAAATGCAAAATGATTCTCAATTTAAATCAGTGACTTTAAATGGTAGCAAACGATAATCAGTTGATGGGATGCTTCTTTATTTTTCCACGCTGTGTACCACCTTGTCTCGGCTGATATTAGCCGCCACATTCAATAAAGCATCTTCAGCACACAAACTGAATTAAGGGCACGATTAACAGGCTAATGTAATCATCTGTGCTGCTTAATCAAGCTGACCGGAGGTTAAAAAAAGGGTGGTGGAGTGGAATCGGTGGGGGATTCCTGCATGATCCATGGCTGCTCGGGGTTCAGCGGCAGGTAAGTGCTGTACTTAGGCTGTCAGACCACAGCTACCTCACACCTGAAAAATCTGCATCCACAATAGCAGGAAAACTGATGTTTGTTCTTCCTGCTCTAATTGGGAGATTGGATAGTAGGTAGTGGAGTTTCCTTGACCCATTAACGGGAATTGCTTTTTGTGGGTCAATTCAATTCAGTTTATTTACAACACATGTCATCTCAAGGCACTTTATTGGTCACCAGATCAAAAAAGTGGCCCCCTCCAGGAAACACACAGCCAGGCAGACAAGCTCCGAGCACATCCAGCCAGTCACAGTTAGAGAAACAGGACTACACTGAAAAACAGGCCAATCTCCAACATCAGTCAGGAGTCGCATTTAGGACCAAAGTGTTAGTTGGGTGTAGGTTAATAATAATAATTGCGTTTGGTGATATCTGGAACCCAAACCAAACCCCCCACCCCATCACAGAGGAACGAGGACCTACCCGCTCCAGCCGGTGAACAATACCTCCTTAACGACCGACTCTTATCAGACAGGTTTCAGGTATTACAGGAGACAACCCCCCCCCCCCCCTTAACGGCAATCCCCCCCCCCCCCCCCCCCCCTTTAATGACCGACCCTCAGAATCATAGACAGGTTAAAGATATTACAGGCTAACGATGGAACCACACGACCCGCTCGTCAGTTACCATTTGCATGTTTCCAAGCGATACAAAGCTTTGTCTATTAAGACTCAAACTCACTGCGGATCCAGACATTTGAATTGAGAAAGCTTCCTGGAGAGGTTGACGAAACGTCTTCAAACCTTGGAAACCAAGTCCAGTGGATATTTTTTTTTATTTTTACGGAATGACTATGACCTTGATGACTGAGAACCTTCATCAGCAATAATAATAATTGAACTCTATTGATCTCACATTAGAGAAATTTACCCCTGCATTTAACCCATCCCCTTTGGAGCAATGGGCTGCCATCGTTGGGCACCCAGGGTGCTGTGTGGGGTTAAGGGTCTTGCTCTGAGAGCCAGAGTGGCAGTCTGAGGGAGTGGGGCTCGAACTCAGAACCTTAGGATTCCAAACTTTCTGCCCTAACCACTGGGCTGCCACTCTCCACAAGTAGGGGTTAGGATTAGATATAAACCCATAAAGGTTAGGGTAAGGGGTCATTAACCTGACTCTGCCAGATGGATTTGCTCCGCATATCCATCTGGAAACCTTCCGTTGAAGTAATTTTGGGAAGGGGTGAAAATACTGGTTAGCTGATTGGCCTATGTTGGTGATAGACGGGCCAAATAAACCAATCAGATCAATGAAGCATATGACGTACTAACAGAGCGACGACGAAAACACAACCACAAGCCAGGCTACTCTTGCCGAAACCAGTCGGGAGAAGAGCAAAAACATCTTTTCCTCTGAGAAAAGCCTCCAGAGCAGTGTTTTGCTCTTCTTTCAGTGAAGAAATACTCCGTAATTCCGATAAAACTTCCTCGATAGCCACGCTAACGCTAGTTTCATCAGCTGAAGCTGCCATGTTCTTTAGACTGAACTGTCGCGCTTCTCGTTGCGTCACACCTCAACCCCCCTCAAAGCCAACGCTGATTGGACGTTCGTTTGGTGAACGGCTCCAAATTTTCTTCAACGGAGAGTCTCCAGACTGATTAGCGAGTGAAATCTTGAAAGCTTGCGAGATCAGGATGGTCTCATGAGGCTAGGGGGTCATAGTTAGTCTGTAGAAATTAATGGAAGTTGTTAGAAATGCCCAGCCCTGTTCATGTGTGAGGGCGTATTCGTTGAGGTGGGGGGTGGGGGGTTTGCAACATGAGGAGTGCGTTTGCCTTGAAGGTAAAGTGCAGAGAAGAGACTTTAAAGATTCTTTGTGGTGACAGATTGTAAAGATGGCTGACAGACAATTTCTCACATGAGGCAGATCAGCTGGAGACAAGTTCAGACGCGATCACACCCCCTACCCCCCATCCTCTGATCAGGACGACACACGGTAAGGCAACTAAACATGCAAAAACATGCACTAATATCAAATCTCTGCGCAGTTAAAACAGAGACAATAGAGAGAGAAGGTGCAGAGAATAGAAATTGGTTTTAAGTGGCCCTCCTTCTCATCGTCCTCCTCCTCATTGCTCGGGGTGATCTTTTCTAGAAGCTTATCATCTGGTGCCAGGGATGTGTGAGTAAAGTTCATCCTTTTGGCCTAATTAACTGATGCCTTCTCTGTCAGCTTGCAACAGAACGGCCACTAATGAGGATTGTTACAGGTGGAGCAATAGAGAGATTTTTCTGCCCTGATGCATCTCATCTAATGACATTTCTTGATCTGGTATGCATTTAATAAAATCAAGACAAACCCGCGCAGACGGGTGGATTCTTCTCTGACATTCAGTGCAGTGGGCAACGATGTTACGTGAGCTGATACTGTATATTCACATCTTTGCATTAAGCACAGGCTTCTCTCTGAACCTCCTCCGGCCCTCCCTCATGAGTTATGGTCTTGCAGTTTGAAAAGTCATTGATAGGAAGGCAGGGCATGGGTAGAGGAGGAGGTAGAGGAAAAAGAGAGAAAGAAGGGGGGAAAAAAAAGAAAATCAATTGGAAGCATCTCAATTAATCTGGCGAGTGGCGGATTGATTGCAGCCCTAAACTGGGTAAACAGGATTGTCTATTTAAGGGCCATGATCCCTTAATCATCACTTTAGCTCAAATAGACCGGGATCGCCACATCTGCTGGCCTGGCCTGATGCAGATGCCAGGACCTTGCCTTTCGACTTCATTCTTCCTCCCCTTCACCTGCGTCGCAAAGCCCAGGCACATGTGGCCTACAGTGTTCGTGTTCCAAATGGCCAACTTGGGACTTCTGGGAATAGTTCCTGCTGAACTCTGACCAGCCTGCAAGCTGCCCCCCCTCCCATTTGTGGCCGCAGTGAAATACCCGCTGTCGGAAATGAATACAAAACACAGCATTAAGGCTTGCATGGTGCGCCAGGAGGACTGTATTACGACGCTGCAAGGGGAATAGATGGAAGAGGTATTCTGTGAGTCTGTACTAAAGCCCTGGCTTCAGTGGCACAACATGAATTACGAAAAAAAGGGGAGGTTTTACAGGAGGGTGCAGAGGGGCCTGAGGGCAGAGAGCTGCTGTTCTGAGTGGATAACTAAGGCCAGATGAATGGTATACCTCACTCTGAGGATAGTCATCACCATAGAGGAATATCAGTGTGTCCCTCCACCCCCTCCCTGTCTCTCTTATTGTCTAGAGTGGCAGAGTTGCCCAGGCTTCACTCTCTAGAGCCTGATTGAAGAGCCTCTCCTCTCCTCCTCACCAGTTTGATTTACTTAGGCTATCTGTGGGAATTGGGCTGGAAGCTTCCTTATTAAGAGGAGACTGTCTGAAGGGTTCCACTGACTGATTGGGCAATTGAAGGCAAGGCACGTGAGCGGAGATACAACTATTGCTATCTGCAACGACACATACACATAGCGGCATACAAACAGCCCAGTGGTTTATGTATGAGGTCTAGAAGGCACATGTCTGTCACAATTCTTGGTAGCCAGCTTCAGCCCAGTAAACCGGACGGATCTATCTCTATAAAAGGCCCTTAAATCGCTCCCTAGTGGTGACTGGCTTGCACTCAATGGCTGCTCCCACACACTCCCAGCATGCACCGACACACTTGACAGAGAAAGCAAAGCCCAGATTAGATCTTGTAACAGCTAAACGACAAAAACCTGTCTTGGGTGGATGATGCAAACCTAAGTATGGCTCATTGTTTTTAAAGGGTCTATATCATGCAAAAGCATCTTTTTGAGTCTTTAACAATGTTTAACACTCTTTATCAAAATGATAAAGAGTTGTTTTCTTTTTTTAACACCTTCACCTGGTGTGTGTCTGTCGGCCCTCCGGTCAAACATATATTTGTCTGTGCTCATTTCATCCTAGAGGTAAAAACGAAGCCAGACAAAGAGGAATCTGGTTATGGAGGAGTGATGGGGGTGCGGAGATGGAGAAAATGCATCCATCAGATTAGCCCTTCCTGTTGACGGTTGTCTGTGCCCGGAGGCCCATCATTTCCCCGCACACAGCCGCAAAACAGAGACACCACTTTAAACAAAACTTCCTGCTCCATAACCGATGCCCGACGTCTTCAACACACAATTCACATGACCTGCTTGATGACCTCAATTTGCTTCAGTCTGTGTGTCTATATTAGCCCATCTGTTTGGTCCCACTCGTAAGCAAATCCGGCATTGTGGCAATCTAATACCGCAGAACTTGTTTGAGACACTACAGAGAGATATGGATTGCTGCAGTAACTCTGATTGTATCCTCCATGATTCTGGAAAAGCAATGGAGCCATAAATAAAAATTCAAAGTGGTTCAGAAATGATATTCTCAGCAGATAATAAAATGAAAGTGACATATCGCCGGCTGCATGAGAGGGAACGGCATTCATGGACAGTGCTGCGAGAATTCCCTACTACATCTGTTGTTTTTTTTCCTGTGGTGGAACCACCGACTTATAATCTGTGGATCACATGGAGAAGAAGCTCAGGCACGTTCATATGCAGCTATATGTGCTTGGTAAAGATTAGCATTTGTCCTAATCAACTCTGTGAATTATTTCATCGTTCCAGGGGAATCACATCAATACATTCTGAATTTATGATTTGCCTACAAGTTGCTCACAACTCTGCATACAGGATGTGTGCGTGCCATGAATATTTACATCTGCTGATGAATAATGTCTGTTTATCCCAATGAAAGGACAGTAATGATCAAACAAAATTACCTTTTATGACAGTTATGGTTTCTTCCCATGACTCGGTGAATTATTAATGAGGACCATTGATTGCGCGGTCTAAAGAAGGTGAGCTGGGTAATTCCATAAGTGCCACAGTGTGGATTGCTCTGTTCGCTGCGACTCAGCATCTCCTCCTCACTCCATCTCCTCCTCCATTTGTGCTTTTTCGTCAGAGGGACCAGGGCAGGATCTTTCCTGTAATTCCATTACTGCTGCTACTATGGCATCCCATCATCCCGCAGGACAACTTAGGGACCACTTAGAGAGTTGTGCACGTTTAGCTGCGTTACAGTAATGCTGCCAACTGGGCAACAAGCACTATCTATCACAATCTAACAAACAGCAGCTTCTGCTCTGGAGTGTAGATGGATCAGTTTAAAAGGCACTAGTGGGACAAAATGGAAAGGAAAATACATCAAGGCGCAAGAGAAGAGGATAAAAAGAACAGCACATCAGATTAACAGCCGGGAAAACAGTGAAAGCAGGACAGCCAAAACATTTGAAGAAAGAAACAAAACAACAAAGTGTCAAATGACAAATCGGAAAGCATTGCTCCCTTACTGATGAGCTTTTGAACAGAAAGGAGGAGATTAGTCGTATTTTCTTTTCTTTTATTTTTTTCTGGTAACAAATTAAAACTTTTCTGAAGTGATTATGATATAATCTCATCTCCAACAGAGGATAAGAACATTTAAACAAATCAAGGATTTTTTCTGTCTGGCATTGATATCTTCCCTGCAGTTTATCTCTCAATCTGCCGAAAAACTTATATTCTTCTCTAATGTAAGCAGTATTGGGGAGGTTGTGGAGCCAGGATCAAACCTGGGTAGCGTGAATGGTGTTTCCGGCCATCCACCTGCTCTGTCTGAGTCCGCTACATCTGTAACAAGGTCAGGGCTAGGCGTAACCTCACCTTCGGCAGCTGGACCAGCAACCGGGGACAGGAGCTTTTCCTCAGGTGGTTCTGGCACTAAAAGTATGCCCCTCTCAACTAATGCTAACAATAGCATAGGTTTCAATTCTCTTTTAAGAATAGTTTTGGAAACCAAAATGCCAAAGTGGGCTGCTAAGTGGAGTGGCTCATCTTTCCGACACATGTTAAGTAGCTCTACTGAGGGCTGTTTTAGAAAAAAACTCTAACTCAAACTGTGCAGCGGCCATGATTTCCTGAATCAGGCAAGCTGTACCTCGTTACAGTCAAGCTAGTCACTCAATTGTTACCAAGAACCATTTAATGCCAAGTGGAAACTCTGGTTTTCCTCTAGAAAGAGAGATCCCGGACAAGCCCCCACATGTCAGTTTTTGTCCCCTGCATGTTCTACTGTCCAAATCAATGTTACGCTACAGTACATAGACAATTGTTATTCCACAAAAAAAAAAAACAATCCACTGGACCATCTTCTTTCAGAGACATAGACAGGTACGGGGCATTGCAGGCTAATGAAAGAAGCCAAATGACCCCAATTCCAAAGGGGTGGACCCAGTCAATTACATATTTTCTTAACAAAAACAAGGCTTTGATGAGCTAATGTAAAACCTCGAACTCAAGGCTATTCCTGACATTTTGTATTAAAAAAGCTTCCTGGATGGGAACCTTGGAAACACGAAACTTCAAACTTGGAAACAAAATCCATTAGATTGTTTTTTATCTTTTTGTGGAATCACTGTGACTTGGATGACTGACAATCTTCACCAGCATACAGACAATCATCGAGCACTAGGACCAAGAAGAAAACCACACATCAATCGGAAGCCTACTTCCCTGAGTTTCAACCTCCCACAAGTTCCTGATTGGTCCACCGCCGTGATTGGCTGTCACTACTATCACTCCTGAGAAGCTCACTTTGCAAACATCTGATGCGCCACTGAAACATCGATTAATAGATCATTTCAGAGGGATTGTGTATATTTAATAATAATCTGGTTTACCTCAGATTCCCTTCAGGTAAACATTCTGATGGTTGAAAGAAGGGATGGAAAGATATGTTGACCAGATAATGACTTTGTTTTCCTTTGCACCAACATTGGTGGTAAAAAAAAAATTTGTAGGGCAACATTCTTTAGCGTATTCCATAGCCATGTGGTTTTACCCAGTTTGAATTAAGAGTAGTAAATAACTTGCTCCCAGGAAAAAAACCGGAAGGGAAGTCCCGAGGCGCAACTCCCTTAAAGGGGACATGACTTCCTCATTTAACATTGAGATCACCTGAAGTGCATGCATTACCACTCAAACTATTTGTTATCCATCGTTAAGGTGTTGTTTAAAGTTGTTTTTGCTTAATTGTAAACATAGTTACGTTTCTTATCGTGTCAATGTTACCATTTAAACGAAGGAAGAAAATGCAATATCAGCTTCAAAACTTGACCCCTCAAAGAAATAGATTTAAAAAAAAGCATGTTGATGTCATGATCTTGGAGCTGATGGTTTGGTTTTTTCCTTTGCTCCTTGCTCCCATGTCTAATTGGTTCTGCGGCTGATTATCGCCGATCATTTTCAACCTGGTTCCTCTACTATTTAAGCTGTGTGTTTGCCTCCCATCAGCGGCAGGTTATTCCAGTGTTTTTGTGAGACGTTTCCTAGCTTTCTTTAGTCTGTCTGTTTCCCTGATTATGACCAGTTTTCTGCCCTGAGGATCTCGAGTTTTGCCTTGTCCCTGTTTGCTCTGTTTGTCGCATCTGGTCCTGGATTCTACCGGCTTCTGAACCTGGAACTGTCTTTTGACTTCGGCCTTGGATTTCCCGTCTGGACTCTATTGCTGCTCTGCGTCTGCTGCTCGCACTCTAGGAACTCTGGGGGCGTGGTCGCCGTAATTGCGGTCAAACCTCACTTCTGGATTCTGCTGAGTTCTCCGCCAACGGACCTAACTTTGAATCAGGTCAGTGACTTTGCTCCAAGTCGTATTCAGCTCCACATCCAGTTACTGACCTGTATTCTCCTATCCCTGCAAAGATCCGCCCCGCAGCAGACGAGCACCCCCGCGCACCTGTTTGTTAAATAAACGCTTTAAAATTTCCCACTGCCTGTCTCGCCTTGAATTCTGGGTCCAACAATCTGAGATCATTACAGTTGAGGATCAGTTAAACTCATGTAAAAATAATTGCCATCAGCTTTGGCCTTGAAAAACCTGCATTGGTTCATCTTTAGTTGAAACTTTGAGACAGTCGGCAGTTCGAATATGACAATAATCCCCAAATCACATCCAAACAGCTAATGGAGAGCTTAAACAGACACCACTATGGCGGTGATTTAAATGAAAAGTCCGGTCATATTTAGAATTCAAACTTCTCAAAATTACTTTAAATGTGAAATTATGACATACTGTTCAATAAATTATAAGCGTTTTTAATTAAGAGTAATTTTCATTTGAATGTGCTTTACTGGAGGCATCCATGTTTGTCAAAGAACACTACCGCCACCTACTGGTTTGTGACGTCACGGTGCGGTATCAGCTGTTGATCAAGTCCCAGTGCTGTATCTGGTGTTTGTCACAACGCGCTATTATCCAAGTCATCTTGAAAACATTCTTCTTCCAAATGTTGGCTACATATTACGGGTTTTTTTCTCTGGCCAGAAGTTCGATGGTAAATCCTCCCTCTTCAAGTTGGCGATCCAACGACCAACCCGTCCGTGGAGGATCATAAATCAGAAAGGTGGAATAACTCTTTTATTTTTCACTTTTTCCCAATGTATTCCAGCATCCAGCTGCCATGCACGTGGGCATTGTCAGTTTCACTATAGCTCTGGTGAATTTCAATGGTGAAGTCCTCTGGAAATCTTCAATAATTGTTGTTGATTGCAGATGTGTCTAGTAGTTCCCATTGATTTAGCTTGGAAAGCGGGGCTTACCGCACCGTGACATCACTGCTGGAAGATGGCAGGAGGGAGGGGTTACTATATTTGGGCAAAAATGGCCGCTCCCAGATTAATGCTAAATTCATGAAATCACCACGAATGTATTCGTTTTAGGTATAAATAATGATCCATTGATTATTTCTTGCTGACTGGACTTTTCCTTTTAAACGCTCCTACTTGAACCATATTTAGCGTTTATAAAAATAACCAATAGACTTCCCCAATATAGAGGACGGCAGTTTCAGGTAGATAAATGCATAATTAATAAATAAATATCAAAATTGGCCACATTTAAGCAAACATTAGTAGAGTTTATGGAAATTTTGGATCTCTTAGGTATCATTATACTTTCTGCAGTTGTCAAAAAAAACAAAAAAACAAAAGAATATTAACAGAAGTTGATTTTAAGCCAAAAATATATCTGAAATTTATGCCTAGATATACATTTCTGATTAATGTATTATTTCCTGTATTGTAAAAACATCCATTAAGTAATATAATTTTTTAAAGATATCATATTCTTTTCTTTTTTTTTGCTATTAAATAATTGCTTGGAACAAGCAGTTTTGTAACCAATTGGTTTTTGGCTGCTTCACGACAGCGCCGAGCCACAGAGCAGAGCAGCAGCCCTATCTGAGCATAATGGTTTATTTTAGTGCTGTGATGGCTCAGTGGATTAGAGTGTGACCACAGCAGACTCTGTGATGGGCTGGGGAAGTGATTTTCCCCCCCACACTGGGCTCACTGCTGTACTCAACAGATTAGCAGCCTTTGTTACACAAGTGGTGTTTTCTGAGAAAGGACAGGGTGTCTGAGAGGCTGGCTGAGGGCTGAGAAGAGTGAGTGTGTGTGTGAACAGCAGAAAAACACACACACACACACACACACACACACACACACACACACACACACACACACACACACACACACACACACACACACACTCAACCTTAGAAAAAAGCTCAAAGGAGCAGCCGCAGATCTCATCACCAGCCCACTTTGAGGCTCACCCTCCATCTTGAACACTCACAGCAAGTCCTCCTGAGCTGCTCCACTTTCAGACTTTTACGTCTCCACCTACAGCAGTGCGGGTAAACCGGGGCTGCGGCGGGAAAGGGGGTGGGTGGGGGGGGTCAAGCGTGGACTTCCCCAATAAAGCAGCTTCTCCCCTAATCACCCTACTCCTCTTCCTCTTCATCCTTCCATCTCTGAGGCAGAGTGCATAAATCTGCCCCTCTTGACAGTTGCAATCAACAAGGGCCGTAGTGAACCATGCGTAATGGGCGGTTAAGACAGGGGCGTCAGTGAGCGGCAGAATTTACAGCAACAATTATAGCCCCCAATACAACGAGATGCCTGCGGGGGGGGCTGCTCAGGATTTTTCAGCAACACCCAGGTAGCCCCCCCTCCACTCCCTCCACCCAACATACAGCCAGCAGCCTCATGGTAATACATTTGGATCTGTAGCAGAGCAGGGCAATAAATTCCCCTGCTATGCATGAAAGCAATTGCCTTGCAGCAAAGCCAGAACCTGCTATAGCTGGAGCGGTGCAAAAATAATATGTAAGAGATAAATGATGACAAGTGAGAGGAGAATACATGGATAATCCTTTTCAGCATGTGTTAAGGCTGCATGTCTGTCTTCATCTGCATTGTGTTCCATCTCAGGTTTTTGGAGAAAGTATTCAACGCTCCCCCGCGTGAAGCTTCAAACAAAACAACAAGGAATTTCTACTGAATAACACCTACTGTGTTAATGCATGTATCCATGTCCGTTCCTGCATCCATCCATGGCAAATAGAACCATAGACCGCTGGAGATGCCTGCAGGAGATCTGTGTGTGCGCATCACTGCTGGATCCGATTCAGTTCAATTCAATTTAGCGGCTGCTTTTTAATGATCAGTCATTTTAATCAACACATGTGACCTTTTTAAAGACATTGTGACAAACAGGATCAGCCGTGAAAGCCAACATCTCCGGGTCGCAGACTTCCTTAATCCAAACATCAACCAACAACACGGTAAGCACACAAAGGGCCTCCCTTACAGTGAGGAGAATTCTGGAAAATGTGTTTACTATTGTCAAGGTCTGGATAAAAACATTTCCTAAAGCTGCCGTCGCAACGTTTCCTGTTATGCCATCTGGATCAATGTATTTGGAAATGCATCCTTCACTTCTACTAGTGAAAGATAGTGGAAAACATCCAGACCTGACTTATAAAGAACGTAAATTGGTTTCAGAGTAGTGCATGCATACTGGGATCAGGGGAATGGATTTGACAGTTTTCTGCTTTTGCTCCAACATCTTGTTTTAATTATTTATTTTCTCATAAGTGATTCTTATCCCTTTATAGGTCAAGTTACCATTTTTGACCAATTGCATACCCCTTACGAATGGAGTCCCCCCCGCCGTCCCTCAGTACTAGAAACACAAGATCTATAACCAGCCATTCAGCAAAGATTCTGCTACATGGATGTACATCTTATTTTGGCATTTGACCAATTAGATGAGCTTTTGAAAGTTAAGAAAAAAAAGTAAAAAGCTAATTAAAAAGTTAAAAAAGTAAAGTTAAAAAGTTAATAAGCCTAGTTGACAATTATATTTAGGTTTATAAACTAAAAAATGTAAGTGCAAGTATCAGCATTAATGCCTCTAAGGTTATGTTGGACCAAAAAAATATGTTTCTTTCACTCTCGGAGTGTTTTTCATGAATTTCTTATAGAAGCACAAGGCAAGTTGGCGTTTCTTGTTATTACATTGACAAAAAATTACAATGCACTTTGCATCGTCTTTGTACTGAATTGTCCCACATAAATTTGCCTTGCCTTAAATTTTGCCATCAAAATATCCATACTTGTATATATATTAGGGGTTGACGGGCAAGTGGCTTTCACATTTCATTTGCCCAGAAACAATTTTTACTTGCCCAGTATAATGTTTGATAAATATAGTTCATTTTTGTATATATATCAGTGAAACATGTTTGTTTTTTAAATGTATTTTTTTGTAATTCATTAAGTTTCCAGGTTCCTGGTGTGTATCTGCATGCGTCCGATAATGAACTCAAGCCTACATTACCGTGTTAACATGCTTTTCAATCCTTCCTGCACATTCTTTTCAAACTAAACTTTGCTTTAAACTGTTGTGTGTTTGGAAAAATATAAATTGTAATGTTAAAAATCTAAAAAAAAAACTTGACAGGTTAAAAACTTACACTTCTACTACTCACCAATCTAACATGTTTAGCTCTATAACATTTAAATGCACCACTCCAATGTCTAAGAGAAAAAAATTTAATGAACATTTTTTAATGTATGACCTGCATCACTGTACAGAAGACTGCCATATGATAGAAATATTTACACTGTGAGCATACAATTATTATTATTATTTTCCTAATCCCTGACTGATCATTTTTAATCTAGCGTGTATTATAGTATAGATTGAATTTATCATCCAGCTGCTGCTCTGAAGAATTCTCTCCCTAAGAGCTGAATCACGACATCTAGCGGAAAATCACGCGGGAATGTGTACAAAACAACAAAAATGGTGCCGGCAACGCTTGTGGGTCGTTTTCAGCGAAAGTTGGTGATTTTAAAGTAATTTTGTGTGATAAATAATATTTTTTTGCGATCATTGCACTTGCTCGGAGGGCAAATGGAATGAAATTTGTACTCTCCCATCAATAAAAACTACTTGCCCCGGGCGATTGGGCGATGGTTAACATTGAGCCCTGTATATATATATATATATATATATATATATATATATATATATATATTAGGGGTGGGACGGTTCACAAAATCCACGGTTCGGTTTGATTCACGGTTTCGTGGTCATGGCTTTCGGTTCGGTTCGGTATATGTTGATTGTTAAATCAAAATTCCATAAAAATTTATGAAATTATTGAAAAAATCCCCCCAAAAATAATGGATTGTAATTATTTTAAATGATCCGCGGAAACCCTGGATCATTTCCGTATGTTTTGCTGCTTTGAATTTAATCATTTCCCGCATGCTCTCTACCATCTCCAAGGGACTCAGAGCGGAGCGGACGGGAGCCACAGTGGAGGCTGTAGGCTTTGCTTTGAGCAGCCGGTCTGGAGCGCAGCGGGGCGGAGCGTTGATGGAGTACGTGGGATTTCGGGGTTAGCATGACATGTTGGTCATGTTGCTGTTAGCATAAACAAAACGTGTTGCACAATGCTCGCACACTGTTGCACTTTTATCCACAACTTTCTTTCCGCCGTCATCGTAGGTCACTCTAAATGCAAAGTGGTCCCATACAGCAGACCTATAAAGTGCTGCTGGCGCGTCTTCCAACTCCTGTTCTTTCCCACTCGCCATTCCCACACAATTCTCCACAACAACTGACTTTTTTCTGCTACACCCGGCTACGCTGCTTCGCTTCTTCTTCTTCTTGTTTACTACTGGTGGTTGGCTTTGGTCGCAGTACCGCCACCTTCTGCTCTGGAGTGGAAACGCTTCGCCTATGAGAAAAAGGAGCAGCGCATGAACCGAACGCAACACACGCGAACCGAACCGAGACAGACAAACTGAACGGTTCGGACGGTTTTCATAAATCGTCCCATCCCTAATGTATATATATATATATATATATATATATATATATATATATATATATATATATATATATATATACACACAGTACAGACCAAAAGTTTGGAGACACCTTCTCATTTCTCAAGAGTTTTCTTTTTTTCGTGACTGTATAAATTGAAGATTCTCACTTAAGGCCTCAAAACTAGGGGGGGGGAGCTGGAACGCAGAGTGAGTCAAGACTGTTGGAAGACCATTTCATGTGACCACCTCTGGAAGCTCATCAAGAGAATGCCAAGAATGTGCGAAGCAGTAATCAAAGCCAAAGGTGGCTACTTTGAATATACATATGACATATTTTCAGTAATTTCACACTTTTTTGTTAAGTATATAGTTCCACATTTGTTAATTGATAATTTTGATGCCTTCAGTGTGAATCTACGATTTTCATAGAAATGAAAACAGAGAAAACTCTTTAAATGAGAAGGTGTGTCCAAACTTTTAGTCTGTACTGTATATATAAATAAATATAAAATTAGCATTGTATAACCGAGACATTCACAGCACCCAGCACAGTAGTGGCAGCATTATGCACAAAAGCTTTGAAGGTCACAAAGATAGTGATCTACCCTTGTGGTCCCTGCACTAATTTCTTGGAGCTTAATGTACCATTTATTTTATATAATTTTAGCCTTAGTAATCATTGCCCTTAATGACCTCTGACCCTTAATGTTTCTCCTGAATGGTCCTCTTTGGTTTTGCACTGTTGCTCGCTCTCGTTTGTTTTAACTTTTTTATATTCTACGAACGCTGCCTTATGATTATTTTAGCTCATTGTTCAGATTTGCACATAAGGAAGGTAAGAGGGTTGTGGTCACAGAGCCACAGTTGATTACAGGGAAAAATCTGAGACCTAGATGAACACTAAAGGAATGTTCCCCCACATCTGGAATCTGTTCACACAGCGTGAAGATTGTAATTGGACTTACAGCTATAATACCTTTTATTGCACAGGCGTCAACTTGAGGTAAAGTGAAATAAAATACCTTCTAATTAGAGATTCAATGTGAAAATTCATTTAGCTTCAGTGAGTAGAGAAACTAACAATATCAAAGCTCAATTTCAGATCTAATTTTTCTACGCTTCATATTGAATTACCGTGCTGCGTTGTGGAGGTGGGGATTAAGGTGGTGGTGGGGGGGGGATAAACACTTGGTCATTAGTTATAAACAAGGACTGAGCTTCATTAGGATTCATGGAGAAATGGAGTTTAGGTAAACTTTAGGGAAAGAGAAAAGAAATTGTAATTAGACATGAAAAATATTCCCAATAATCAAATCACATTTTTGTTCTTGGGGCTTTGAAATTAAATTAACCAAGTTCATATACTGGTATATCTCTCAGCCACTTTCTTCACTCTGGAATGTGTTGCCGGAACACCAGTCCCCTGAGACCAGATAGGAATCTAATTAACTAAGATCAATATTACTCAGAATTTTCTCTGTCTTTCCAGCTCTTCAGCTACTAGTGTCTCCTTTGTCTGCCAGCGAGAAGCTTGGATGTTTCTTTCTCCGTTTCTTTATTTGAAAAGGTTAACATTTGGGCCTTTTATCTCCATCCATGGCAAGCCGGTTAAAAATATCGTCAAAATCATTTTTTTAATGTTATTTAAATTTTATTTTTTTAATGCTCTCATATTCATTTAAGGCTTTTTTCTCCGTCTGTGGGCGGAAACACCAGATGGAGTCGCTGCAGAATGTTTTGGAGATCATGCCTATCAAACCAGATGTCTAAAGAGGCATATATGATAAAGAGTGATGAGTGGATGACTGGAATCTGGCAGCGCAGCCTTGCATGGAGAAGCCAAACCTGCTGATTCAGGTGAAAGGAGTGCGATTTGGTGCAGGGAGAATAAGATCCCTCAGCCATATGCCGTGTATAGATCAGCGGTTGGCCTTTTCCTCTCACAACGGTTCAGATTAATTACGATCATCACGTCTTGGGTCTGGCCCTCATAAATCACTTTGACTTTAAAATGATGTAAAAAAAAAAAAAAAAAATTTCCATATATGGTGCTGCAAAATTCCACAACATTATCGGCCATCTTTAGAGACGAGCGAAAAATTATGTCAGACGCGACTTTTTCTGTACGCTACAGCATAAATAACATTCCCCGGTAAATAGATGGAGGAAGAGAGCGACTCAGAGCAGGAGGACAAAGCTGTGTTGGGAAATATAAAGTTCAAACAAAGTGTAAAATGGAGAACGCGTGCCCCCCCCCACCCCCCCCACCCCCCCCCACCCCCTCCAACACATCATAAATCCACAGAGGAAATCTACAAGGCTGTCGATCAGCAAGATAAGTTTGAGCTGCCTGTACCCCAACTGGACACAAATCCTCTCAGTCATAAATCTGTGCAGGGAGAGAGGGACAGCCACTCAATCACATGTCAGCTCGCATCAACATGTGCCCCCGCCCCCGCCGCCGTGCCTCAGGTGAACGCTTCGCCTACATCTACGATTATCACCGCCTCTGCAAACGCCATGAAGACACAGGCTGCAGGGGATGGGAACAGCCGTTCTCCTGAGTGAACTGAATCAGTAAAATGAGTCGTCTAAATCATTCATTCACTGAATCATTCAGTTTGTGCAGCTGCAGTTTTGGTTTGATGGTTAAAATGAGCTGCTTCTGTCACGAAGTGTGCTCTCACAGGGCTTTTAAAGCATTGATAATAGGCAATAAGCACGGCTTTGGTGACATTAGGTGTGCTAATCATAGACGTTCAATAAATAATGCATATGAGACAAACTCTCAGGCTCTACTTACTGATTTGAACAGTGAGTGAGGGAACCATGGCGAACACAGAACCGTTCACTGATCCATAAATTTTAGGGTTAGGGTTAACAGGGGTGAAGAAGCGCTATTTTCAATAAGTGCTTCTTGGTGAGTCTTTCCTGCACATCAATTCTATGTGTTTAGTAGGTTACCTTGGATCAGCCGTTAACTTTAGGAGACAATAGCTGTTATCATGGGGGTATGCAGGGCTAACTTTAGCTGTTAGCTTGGAGAAATAGCTGCTGTTGTGAGAGTAACGGAAAAGAAAATTAAACAGCCTGTTGGAGACCCTCCCGTTTATTTCTTATAGTTTAGGCAAGGCAAATTTAATTGTATATATGCAAATGCAAAGTGCTTTACATGATTAAAATACAGGATCAAAGCAAGTAGGAAAAAATAAAAAAAATGCAGAAACAAAAAAGAATATTAAAAACAGTTGGACTAAAGAAAATATGTTTTAGTTGAACTGTTTAACTAGAACAGTGGAAGGCAATCCTAAACAAATGTGTTTTTAGTCTTGATTTAAAGGAACTCAGGCTTTCTGCACTTTAACAGTTTTCTGGAAGTTTGTTCCAGATAAGTGGAGCATAGGAACTAAATGCTGCTTCTCCATGTTTAGTTCTGGTTCTAGGTCTGCAGAGCAGGCTGGAGCCAGAAGAGCTGAGTGGTCTGGAGGGTTGATACACTGATAGTAAGTCTGTGATGCATTTAGGTGCTAAGCCATTCAGAGATTTATAGACTAACAGAAGGATTTTAAAGTCTATTCTCTGAGATACAGGGAGCCAGTGGAAGGACTTTAGAACTGGGGTGATGTGCTCTACTTTCTTAGTCTTAGTGAGGACATGGGCAGCAGCGTTCTGGATCAGCTGCAGCTGTCTGATCCACTTTTTAGGCAGACCTCAATTTGACTAAAAATAAATGCATGGATTAGTTTTTCCAGATCATGCTGAGACATTAGTCCTTTATTCCTGGAAATGTTCTTCAGGTGATAGAAAGCCGACCTTGTAATTGTCTTTAAATGCTTTTGGAGGTTCAAGTCTGAATCCAGCACTACACCTAGATTTCGGGTGTGATCAGTGGTTACTAGCTGATCACACCCGAAAGATGTTAAAGTTGTCTATGAACTTTACAGCTGTTTGTTTGCATGTTATAAGAGTTTAACTTCTCTTCTGTAAACGGTTGCACTGCAAGAAAATAACAAAGTCTTTCTGATACTGATTTGTCAACGGAATAAATAATCAGTTTTGAAATAAAAAATAAATGAATAAAATCCTAATCCTTATTCCGACATCCATTAAAACCATACTGCAGATTCTTTAGAAACAAAACCTTATCAGTTTGTTCTAAAATGAAGTAAGAAAACAATCCACTGGACTTTCTACGTTTGAAGATGTTTTTCTTCCCATCCAGGAAGCTTTTTCAATCCAAAATGTCAGAAATAGCGTTGAGTTTGATACAGTTGCCCATCAAAACCTTGTTTTTGTTTTCAAAACATGCAAATCGAAACGGACAAACGGGTCCCCCCCTTTGGAATGGGGGTCATTTGGCTTCTTTGTTAGCCTGCAATGCCCCATACCTGTCTATGTCTCTGAAAGGGGGGTCGTTAAAGGGGGGGTTATGACCTGGCTGAATAGGCGAGGTCTTCTGCTTCTCTGTAAAGGAGTTGCGGTTGCGATGATAGCGGGAAGGAATCAACTCACTGGAAAAAAATCGAAATCTAGATAAGTAATTTTTTCTTAAAATAAGTGAATGTTTCTTGGATTGAAGAGTTAAAAGAGAAATTTTGCCAATGGAACAAGACAAATTACACTTAAAATAAGAAAAAAAAACAATTGCATTGTCTTATTTCAAATGAAAATTACCTAATTATCTTATTTTAAGAGTAAAAATACTCATTCCATTGGCAATCTTTCTCATTTACCTACTCAAATTAAGGATAAATTCACTTAATTTAGGAAATTTTTACTTATTTCTAGATCGTTTTTCCAGTGCATTGCAAAAAATGTAAATCTCAATAAGTCATTTTTTCTTAAATTAAGTGCATCTTTTCTTGAATTGAGGAGGTAAGTGAGACATTTTGCCAATGGAACAAGACAAATTACACTTAAAATAAGAAAAAAAAAACAATCGCATTGTCTTATTTCAAGTGTATAATATCTATTTATCTTATTTTGAGAGTTAAAATACTCATTCCATTGGCAAATCATCTTATTTACCTACTCAAATTAAGGGTAAATACAGTTATTTTTAGACTTTTTTTCATTTTTAGATCATTTTTGCAGTGCAATTGCTGCATTGTAGGTTTTTTAAAGCTGAAATCTGAGTCCAACCCCTCTGTTTAAGGTTGATCTTTCTTTCTAACTGTAATGGCTTCCTTCACACCCCTCAAACCACTTATCCTTTGTCCAAAATGTGACAAATTCTGGTCCTCAAAAGAATGTCCTTTGTCCATGAGGTGTAGATGTACCGCAGAGTCTTTTCCCGAGGAGGACGCTCTTCTGTGTTTGGCTGAGCGTCTGTGGAGAAGTTGTTTGGTTTCTCCAATATAAAGATCAGCGCATACATCACTTCGCTCATCTTAGGTCTTGGGGTTTTGTCTTTAGGACGCACTAGTCTCTGTCTAAGGGTCTATATATACAGGGATTTTGCACTGGAAAAAATCAAAATCTAGATAAGTCCTTTTTTCTTAAAATAAGTGCATTTGTTCTCCAATTGAGGAGGTAAAAGAGACCTTTTGCCAATAGAACAAGACAATTTACATTTAGAATAAGAAAACACAGTTGCATTGTCTTATTTCAAGTGCATTTTATCTAATTATCCTATTTTAAGAGTTAAAATACTCATTGCATTGGTAAACTATCTCATTTACCTACTGAAATTAAGGATAAATACACTTAATTTAAGAATTTTTTACTTATTTCTAGATTGTTTTTAGTGTGTGTTTGTAGAAAATACTCAAGTTTTTCAGACACTCCAGCAACATATGAGATGGAGATGTTTTGACATTTAATCTTCTCTTATGTTCTGCTGCGTGTCTCTTTAGAGTCAATTCTGATTAAATAGAAGCCAAGCATTTATGCTTCATAAAATTACAGTTACGAAAGTTTTCCGCATCTAGTGCATCTGTTGTTATATATCTTAATAGAGTGAAAGTGTAATTATTTATTGTCTTTTTACATATACTGGTAGTGTTCGTTCACCGGAGTTCATTTATTTTTCTTTTCTATGCATTTGTTTTATATACAATGGAAAGTAGAAAACCATATAGCTCTGTCTTAGGAGCAGCACATAACTAATAAGTCACTGTAACACCACTGTGCTTTATAGCAATGAGTAAACACATTTCCAATCCAATATCATCAATAATTTCACTGAACTTTATGCAGGAACATTCGTCTTCACCACAGTGTGGCTTAAAGCCAGAGAACTGGTTGATTAGTCTCCAAAAAAAAACAAGTTCGCTAAGCTCCTGGTTTTTGTTGTTCAGTTTTGTTTATTTAGGCTTTATTCTTTGCAGGTCAACCATTAAAGCATTTTGAAACGGAGGGAAACTTTATCGATCTGCTTATAAATATCTGATGAATTAAACATTTATTTTAAGTGATAAAAAAAAGCCTTCAGATTGCAATAATCAGGTTTTACATTCCTTACCGTTCCACTCCACTACATGATGGCCACCTTATTCGGTTTGACACCTAGATTTAAAACTTTGAAGAGCGGCGATTACTATCCAAATATGTTCGACCCAAAATTTATATTTATATTATTTCTTCATAATTTCAATCTCCCACCTTCCACCCTGCAGCTATTGCTTTGGAATCAACTTATTCCACTTTCAGGCCATGTTGAATCTTTTACTATGCGATAAAACTTGATTTTCACATCAAACCCACAGACTGGTTTAGCTGTGGTCCACCATGAGTTATTTTCTCTGAATGATTAGATTGATAAAAATGATGAATTATTTAGAGAATCTATGACAATCTAATAATTCAACACATCCGGGTTCCGTTGACTCTGATGGCTTTTTTTCTTAGCCACTCTTTAAAATTGGAAAACAGGAGAATCTCCCCTTCCAGAAAGGAAACTCAACAGATATTAACCAAAGACTGGGACATTTATTCTGGAAAATAGCTACTCATTGGTGACAAATTTAAGAACTATTGAATTGTGTAAAATTTAAGACTGGATGATTATTTTTCACATCATGGGATCACCAAGTCTCCATAAAAAAATCTTTAAATGGTACGCCTACAGTAGCAGCCATTTAAAATGGCCCTTCCCAGTCATACGCCAGGCAAATGTAACTCCCAGGAAAATCCCCTCCAACTTCCTAACCTGAGTCCGCCAGAAACAGAAACGGAAACCTTCCGTTGAAGTAATTTTGGGAAGGGGCGAAAATACTGGTTAGCTGATTGGCCTATGTTGGTGATAGACGGGCCAAATAAACCAATCAGATCAACGAAGCATATGACGTACTAACAGAGCGACGACGAAGAAAATGCATGCTCAGTAGCTACGTTTACATGCGCAAAATTTCCCCGATCCGATTCAAACCTTGGTTGATCGGAAATTCAAAATCTCCGTTTACATGGACACTAAATGAAATTATCCGATCATGACGTGTGTATACATGTACCAAGCGTTGCATCAGATTAAATCTTTTAAGCATGCGCAGAACTTCCTGCCAAACTTGGCAGTTCTGTCTGCGTCTGGTTTTTGGGAGGCCTGACAAACGATGCGCTCGAGCGGAAAGAAAAACGGAGAGAGGAGGAAAAAAGCGCTTGGCAGCGAAATGTCTGAGAGAAAATGTAGAGAATGAGCGATTGAACCGGCGTGGGAGAGCGAGTGGGCTGTGGAGAGAGAAAAGAGGAAGAGGAGGAGGATAAATTCCTGCTTCCTGCAGCTTTAAATGAACTTGAGTTTATAAGTCGGCGTTCCTAGACTCCTCCCGCCATGTTGTTCACAGCGAGAGCGAGAGCGACCGGTGGTTTCCTGTTGTTGACAAGGCGGAAAAACGTCACGCTGACGTCGCACACATGCGCAGTGAAGATGATTTTATTCTTAAGATCCGAATGGGTGTTTACATGGACGCCAATCAGAATGGCGATCGGCAAAAACCACCTCTCTCTTTTGGAATTAAATTTATTTCCGATCGGACCAAATCGGATTAGAATCTTCAGTCTGACATGTTTACATGAAACATTTTTGATCTGATCAGGCCTTCAATCCGATTAGTTGTGTCCATGTAAACGTAGCTAATGTGAGGGATTGCCGAAGAATCAACAACAAAATGCAAGTGAATATCTATTGTCTACATGATCCTCCAGGAGAAACCTGAAAAATCAGTGACTGGATGCAAGCAGCTGGTTTTCTTTTGAAACATTTTTATTAATCTGATCGGATTGAATTTTCAATGTCTTGAAATTATGATATAAATCACCTCTTACCAATGATAGATTAGGTGTGGGACCTGAAATGTTGTGGGTTTGTTTCTCCTCAAAAGGCACTGGGAACGTCGTTAAAATCTTTAGCTTTAAAACCTTATATCTTAGTAAATATTAAACTGTGCTGTAAAGTTTAGTTTTGGTTTAGTTTTAGTTTTAAGGATTAAAACTGATTTCAAAATATTCCAGGCAGCTAAGTTAGGGTTTTTAAAAGTACCTTTACAGACATGAGGAGGGAAAAATTGTGATCTTTATGCCAGAATTTAATTTTATAAGTAGAAAAGGCAAAAACAAATGAGCATCTCCCAGATGAACAACAGACATGCAATCTCACATTTGACAGTAGAAGTATCAGGGGGGGATAATGTGACATTTTGATGATTTTTTTTCAAGTCTTATTTACAAAACCTCAACCTGAATTATGTGGGCAAACACAACCCTGCTTGAAGCAATTATTTAGATTACAGCATTATGCCTTATTTTGTTTCCCTTCAGACTCCTGTAGAGACAGAATAATAGATACAGTGTAACAAACAGGAAATGTTGACTGTCTGCTCATTTCAGAGACAACAATGTCACCAGGGGAAAACAAAATGTAAGCCATGTCTGTGCATGTTTGCCTATGCAGTGTATGCAGCTCTAACACAATATTGTATAGAGTCTTGCTTGCAAATAACTCTATTTGGAATGTGATCCAGTGCAGTGCACACATGTAACAGTATGCCTGACAATCCTAGATGGTTTATTTCCGTGTCCATTGCAAAATGGTGCACAGGCTTACACAGTTGGAGGAGCTCCATGTTTTGTCTCTTTTGTGTCTTTTTTTTAAGGATAAATCATCCTGCAGATCATTTCCAGCAGCCCAGATTTGTTTGTGTTGTCCTAAGTAAGAACATGTAAAAATGGGAGGCTCTTCCATGTCCTGGACTGCTGCACCAGAAGGGCTGTAAAAAATTGATTAGTCATCGTTTCCACCCTGATGAGATTCCACCACTTCATTTGGAGGAAGACTAGAGAAAAATCGAGTACAAAAAAAAAACAAGATATGGAGATCCCTGCCCTCCTTTCTGCAGCTCTATCTTTTTTTTTCTTCCAACCCTCAAACCTAAATAGAAAAAAAACATTAGTATGTAATTCCTGCTTAACGCCCCACATTTTCTCGCCATCTGTAATTCCTCCTAAGCATCACAGCAGCAGATAAAAGCAGGGAGGCATCAAACAGCCCGACAAGGAGCCCATGGCCATAGTTTGTTTGAGGCCATTGTTCTGAAAGAGAGAAACTATTTCTGGAGAACAATCCTCATACCCCCCCACCATCAGCAGCTGCACCCCACCCAGCACCACCACCTTTCCGAACCAACTCTCCCCTCTTCACAGGGAGTCTGAGCAGTTCTGTTCGTTCAGCACATTTCAGCGCAGTGGATATTTGAAATGTCAGGACATTTACTCTGCTTATGTGTGGTAGATCTGAACTTCCATACCACTAGGCACAATCTTGAAACGGCCGCATGTATTATTCATCCCAGGATGCATACAGTGCCGACGCACTTGACTTTGTCAACGTTCTGTAAACACACGAGCTAAATTATTGAGGTGTCCACGGGAAGTGCCCGTTTCTCAGGCTGGTGGGGTTTAATGCTGTGACGGCTTGGATGGGCAGTAAGGAGGAGCCGCGGACAACCATTAAAAATGCACAAATTGCCGCGTCACGATGCATCCGCACCGCCCCCCCCCCTCCCATCCTGCCGACGACCGCAACAAGATCCACCTGCCAATTCACTCATGTCACCCATCTGCACTACATCACCATCCCCTCCGGTAGACATCAGCAGCGGTGACCGCCCCTCCATTACGAGCTAGTAGATTCCAGTACTGCTGGGTCAAACGGTTACCACAGTAACCGGGGGGGCTTGTAAAGATATAAGGATGATATCCACAGGCATAAATTCTCGTGGCCTCATGTGAGTCACCTAAAGCCTATTTTCCTGTCAAGTGTTTGCGGAAACGCTCTTCAATATGATTTTTCTAATGGTACACAATCCAATAGATAGTAATTTCCTGATGGTCTAATTGGTCCCAGGGGGAGTTTTGTCTTCATCTGTTATGAGGAGACCCACAAGACCCTAGCTTTATTAGATTTATGACAGCAGAGAGAGAAAAGATACTAAAGGTATAATTTATTAACAGCTTTTTTAATTGAGCTGTGTACTGTAGCTGCTTCCTTGAGGTTTCTTATTTCTGTTGAGAGCCGAGCGGGGAGGTTTTGAAGAGGGTCTCAACAGAAACAACCACTAGAAACATCGAAAAGGACAGTTAACCAATTATGTTGATGGATTACAGCCTCGCCTTAAATCATGACTGTTGGGGTTTCAGTTTATTTGTCTAATACTGGGAATGTTTAGACATCTTGGTAAGAATTTAAAGTACATTAAATCAGTGAAGGATTAGGGATGTCAAACTATTAAGCAGTTTCATATAGAATATCTGTAACTACATAATATTAAATTAATTACTTTTTGTAATCTGTAGGAACTAGAACAAATCTTTTTAGTACTAAATCAAACATGCTCCATACAAATCATCTGATTTCATGGAGAATCTACCTAGTACATGTCTTCCTTCAATTGAATTTTAAAGTTTTAAACCTAATTTGTGAATTAAAGGGTCCACTCAGCTCTTTGTTTCAAAGCATTGGTACACCTCCGTTGGTACAGAGTTGTTCCCAAAACGTTTTTGGGCAAATAACCGCAAGTGCCAAGTCAAAGTCAAGACTCAAGTCTCTAAGGCCAAGTCCCTTCAGATATCAGACAGTCATGCAAAAATCTTGGAACTTGGTGTTACCGTAGAGCAAGTCAAAGTCAAGTCTTGAGTCACACATGGTCAGATCCAAGTCAGGTGTCAAGACACTGAGAGCCAGGTCAAAGGTAATGTCTAATCACCAAAGGAAATTCAAAGTCCAATCTCCAGGTACTGACGAGCGACGCTAAAGTAAAGTCATTGAAGACTAAGTGTCGCATCATTGAGGATTCAAGTCCAGTCAGTGGAGAGGAAAAATTCCTTTTAACAGGAAGAAACTTTCAGCACCACCAGGTTCAGTGTCGCCATCTGCTGAGGCCCACTGGGGTTCAAGAAGACAGAAGCAGAAATGGAAAGGCAACTGTAAAAGGCGGCCCCATCCAGGACATAAACACAGCCAGGCAGACGAGCTCCGAGCCAGCTCCCATGTCAGAGGACGAAGAGAGCACATCCAGTCAGTTACAGTCAGAGAAACAGGACTACACTGAAAAATAAGTTGATCTTGAACATTCAAACTGAACAGCCAGCCTTGTTTTTGTTTAGAAAACATGCTAATTGAACTGGACGAACAACGGAAATGTCAGGAACGCTATTTCTGACATTTGGAATTGAAAAAGCTTTTTGGATGGGAAGCGAAACCTCTTCAAACTTAGAAACAAAGTCCAGTGGATTGTTTTTTTTAACTTTTTGGACTGACTGTGACCTGGATAACAGAGAATCTTCACCAGCAAATCTTTGTCAACTGAATCATAGTGAATCGTTTTAATATGTTACAAAATCAGGTCCCTTTGAGGAATGTTGGGGACAACGTTATCCATGGCATCCCAAAGATGCAGGATTCTTACAAATTTTGTTTGTTACATAATTTGAAATCAAAAAAAACAAATGGCACATGAACAGAGAACATGGATAGTTTTAAAATATCTTTGGGTTTTTATCCTTTGACCCCCCCGTTCAAGTTTTAAACCAAGCTCTTTTGGGAGTTTTTTTTTACCAAAAGTGAAACCTTTGCCATCTTGACAATATCCTTTACACTAGAGGTGAGATTACAGGATATTGACTTCTTTTTTTTCTACTTAGAGACCAAAACAACAATGACAAAAGGAAACAATAAGTTGCTACTAATCCTCAGGTCTTAAAAACTTTAAACTGGTTCCGATGGACAGATCCATCAATATCCACTGTAGCCTGCAAGAGATAGAGCTTATTAGGCGTACGGTACATGATATTCCCACTATGAATCTCAGGCTTGTGTTAAACCTTATAAATAAAACAACAGCATAACCGCAGACTGCGACTCCACCTCTCTCCCATTGACAATATTTGCAACTCAAGCCCAACTCATCTCCCCAAAGACCTTCCTACCTCTGCCTCTCATTGGCCCTCCCAGCAAATGCAGGAGGACCAGCAGTCAAAAGGCAAAAGCCAAAGCAATTAGAAAAGCATCACCCCCCCCCCCCCCCCCCCCCCCCCCCCCCTCAGAAGATCAAGGTTGATGTGCAGCACCATGGCGGGTCCCTGAGGTGCACCATTTAGATCCAATGCCCCATACGCTCTGACGCCATTTAAGGCGATCTGCTGTGTAAAAGGACAGCCATCATATTTTATCAGTCTTTAAGTCGCAGTTGAGTACTGTACCCCATTCTGGACACATTAGAATTTCAAAAGCAAATGTGAATCAGAGCTTTGGACTGAGATGATTGCAGTGGTTTTCTATAGTCTACTGTGGTGCTCCGCCTGACCCCCAGTCTGTAATCTATATTTTCAGAATAATACAGAGAAGCAGAGATGTTCAAGGGCATAACCCTCTAATCTACTCCACTCGCAACGTTCCTAAACGTCCACAAGCACTCCTGAGCTTTGAGAAATAAAAAACAGTTTACTCCAGCGCTTCAGGTGTCAAAGGAGGATAAGTGTGGTTGGAAGGGGGGGGTAGATTGGATACATGACAGCTGCAAATTTGCTCACCATAATGGCAAGCAGAAAAACACACACCACGCAGACACACACGCGGTGGCGGGCGCGCACGGAGGCGGCACGTGACAGGAGCAAACACAAGCCGAGAGACAGACAAACACGGAGCATATGCTCCTTCCACAATGATCAGTGACCTCCCAGGCTCGCAACACAGTGCTAAACGAGCAACTTTCCTCTGCGGAGTAGTCAATAACCACACAGCCACAACGATTGTGTCAGCGTCCAGCCCGGCCAACATCCCCCGTAATTAATTAGTTCATGTCTCCTCCGCTCAGAGAGAGGGAGACAGCGCAAGGCATATGTACTCATCCATTACATGTGCTATCCAGGGGTCAGTGGCCCTGGCAGGAACAGTCGGCAAGGAAAGCCTGCAGACTTCCACCCAGGTCCATTTTAGAAAATTGCTTTTCGGGTTAAGAATTCGTGGCTCTCGGCTGCCTTGTCAGTCAAAGACTATTTGATTAATATCAATCAGCATTAGAAGACAACTGATCTATACGGCGGTGTGGGGGGGGACTGGTCCGAGCCGAGTCTCGCTGAACACAGGATGTTTGAAACGAAGCGGAGCTCAGATCCCTTCAGTCTCTGGGAGCCGGCCTCGGCTTCTCCATCTCTGTCTCAGTTTTTCACTTCTTTCTCAACTCCAATCAGCCCTGCCTATCCCCACATCACTGCGCTGTCATCTCCAGCAATACCAATCCCACCAACCCCATCCCATCCGCCAGGCTCTTTCTGAGTCTCATATCACCCCATGTGAAAAACAAGCCCTATATCTCTGGGTGGGGAGAGAATCAATCTCTGCTCGCTCCGTGGAATCCCTGACGGTCAGACGAGGGGGGGGTGGAAAGAGGAAGGGAGAGGGTCGGCTGTTCGGCACATCAGTCTTCCCTTCGGTCACATGCTGCCTTTTTGACTTTGCGCTGAGTCAGTATAAACACTAAAGACAAAAACCTCCCCCCTTCCCAGATCACAGAGCATTCCCTGTATCGATTTCCCAACCGCAGCCACCCTCTGCGTCCGACTGGAGTGGAGCAGCACATCACATCTGTATCAATCTGTACATTTCTGTAGCTCTGCACTTTGAGCATCTGCGTTGTCTGTGTGGGGTAGCATTTTAATCAAGCCCTGCACATCAGAATAATGGAGAAATTTGATAAACGTTCCCTATTCACCAGGGGAATTTCTGCCAACTAAGGACTTCGGCTCAGAGCGGTGGGAAATGAAGAATTAGAGCAGAGATTGGAAAAGTGAGATGTTTGAGGTCATCTCTTTAAAAAATGACTTTTAATCAGAATTAAAACCGTCTGCAATATCCCAGTGATGATTTCATTACCGGGGAATCAAGATGCCATCCATTTCTGAGGACAGGATGTAGGAAGGTTTTGGGGCCGGAATGGCAGGAAAAATTTGGAGCAGCAGCTGGCAGGACTAGTCACAGACATCAAGACAGACAAGGAAAAAAAAAAAAAAAAAGACTCATGAAATATTCATGGCTAATTTTTTTTTTCCTCTGCAAAGTGAGCCATCATTCATTTAATTTTTAATGAGAATTAAATATCCCCAACTAAAACTAACTGACGTCCATTTAACTGTCGGGGTTAAATTTACACTTAGCAGGGTTCACCTGCGCTAACTGTCTTCAGTCCGGAGGAACCTTCCAGAACTGAAATCTAATAAGTTTATTATTCTTAAAATAAGCATTTTTTTCTTGAATTAAGCAGTTAAGCGATACACGTTGCCAATGGAATAAGGCAATTTACATTTGAAATAAGAAAAACAACTGCAGTCTCTTATTTGAAGTTACTAATATCCTATTTTATACTTATTTTAAGAGTAAAAATGCTTATTCCATTGGCAGATTATCTTTTTTACCTGCTCAAATTAAGTATAAATACTAGGGGTGTAAATAATTATCGTTTTGTATCGATGCATCGATCCAACAGCCGACGATCCGATGCATCGATACGTCTGCAAGAGTATCTATTCATGTTTTTTTTTCTCTATTTTCATCCATTTGCTCCTCGGCGTAATTCTCCTCCCGTGCTGCGGTGGCGCTAAACCTATTTTTTCCTCCTACCTCGCTTCCTTGTTATACTCTTACAGCAGTGTGTTGCAGTGAGCTTGATGCAGACATTTTTGATTTATGCTCAATATTGAAGCGTGGTCGGCGCTATACGCTGTGGGTCTAGATTAGAGACTGACATGGGAGTGGATTTTCACTCCTGTCCCGTCCCACTCCCACACACAAAAATGGTGTCCCGTCCCGATCCCGGGCCAGAGTAAAAATCTATATCCTGTCCCATCCCACTCCTGGTGAAATTACTCCCACTCCCCTCCCGCTCCCATTCAGAATGACACACCACTTGAGCTGCACCACTCCCATTCTTGTTGTCTTCAATAAGATTTCACTTTTTAAAAACTTTTCGAAGTCGAGTTCGCCACTAACTGTTGGTCCCTTCATTGTTGTTTTTCAGCGCGGATGAAAAACTGTTGGTTTTTGGGTCGTGTCGTTTTTTTGACTCGCATTATAGTGTAGGCTTCAAGGAAAAAAACTACAAAATGGCGGCGCCAGTACTGGATTTTTTTATCTATTTTATTTTATTTTTGGCATCGATGCTAGTTTTTTTAGTTGCTCCTGCTCCCGTTAATGTTTAATCCTGTACCGTCCCAATTACGTGATCGTTACTAATACTGACTCCCATCCCACGGGAATCCCACGGGAATCCCATGACCCGTGGGATTCCCGAAAAAATGTCAGTCTCTAGTCTAGATACGGCCGAGGCGATGAGGAAGTGGGGGCGAGTTTAGTCCGACGACGGAGGGACATGAGGGCCAAAAAGAGCGGAGATTCAGCTGGAAAAAGGGTCCCAGCGTTCTCACGAACCTCGCTCTTCTAGCGGGTCAAACTTCATAAGTTGTTTTCCGTAATTTCGGTCATAAAAACAAAACAAGCCGGCCTCCTGTCTGCGGTGAGCTACAATTTGGGAGAGGAGCAGCGGAGCGTCTGCAGAGGGGGCGGGACGTCTGGAGCCGAGGTATTGCTTTGCACTCATTGCACTGATTTTGTGCAGTATTCTTGCAGTATTTTTTGATGCACGGCCCTTCAGAGTCTATAACGCAAGGGTGTTATTATTTTTCAGTGAATGAGGTTTTAATAGGAATAGGTGGAGTGCAACTTTTCTACTTCTGTTATTTGCTGTTGTTTCTCCAAAAAAAACAACATAACAATATTACAGCTTTAATTGATTAATTTCAAAATTAAAACATTGTCTAGCCTGTAAAAAAAAAAGAAAAAAGAAAAAACAGTTAATCGAATCGTGTCGTGGTGTACACTGCAAAAACGATCTAGAAATAAGTAAAAATTAATTAATTTAATTTGAGTAGGTAAATGAGCTAGTTTGCCAATGGAATTAGTAATTTTACTCTTAAAATAAGATAATTAGATAATATGCACTTGAAAGAAGACGATGCAATTGTGTTTTCTTATTTTAAGCGTAAATTGTCTTGTTCCATTGGCAAAATGTCTCTTTTACCTCCCTAATTTAAGAACAAATGCACTTATTTTAAGAAAAAAGGACTTATCTAGATTTGGATTTTTTGCAGCGTATTCTTGAGTATCGAAAATAATCGAATCGTCGGGTCAGGAAATCGATACTAAATCGAATCGCCATGATGGATGTGATTTACAACCCTAATAAATACACTTTGCAGTGTATGCACCCAACAGTAGAAGAAGAAAAACACAAAACTCTGCACAATAAAAGACATAAAAACGGCAGCAAACGTTTCCTCTGTGGACAAAAGCATATCTGCAGTTTTCATTAAGGTTTAAGTGGCTGCACAGAAAGGCACTGAGAGGATGGCAGACTTTTATAACGGCTCTAGATTGGATGTTTTCTCGCTCTCTTTTGACATTGTCAAAAAGCTGGTATTTTATTGATGGTGAAATTATTCCATTTATTAAGTAATCTTTGCGAGGCAGGGTTTCAATCACACACTGGTTCCACGAGCGACCACAGTGGCACATCGCGGGCACGTTGAACCGTGTCACTGCTAAGCAAGGCTGACACATGGGGAGATGAAAGTCTTGTCATTCATTTACCACTGACAACCTGTGTATGCTAATGTCCAAGCATCTTTAGCTCAAGAGGAGGACAGTTCTGCTCGTGTCGGCACATGGCCGGGGCCTGCGGGAGGGGGGGGGATCTTCAGGGATGTGCGCCGCAGCCTTACCGAGGAACAATGGAAGACGCTGATGCAGCTTATGGGTCGTATTAGTAATGTATGTTGCATTGCTAAAATGCACTGTATCAGGATTTTCGCAGACGCAGGAGCAGAGGGCATAGTCGCTGATGCCGAGTATCATCTCACTTTTCTCATTGTGCTTTTTTTTTTTCTTTTTTGGTCTTTTGTCTTTTCTTTCTCTTTTGTTGGATCAGCCTGGACCAGAAGGAGGAAATGTTACAGAAAGTTCTTTATCAAGAAAAAAACTTTCTGGAGTTTCTGACCTGCAGGACTGCACTGAAAAATATCGAAGTCTAGATAAGTAAATTTCTCCTAAAACAACTTTTTAAGAGAAATTTAGTTTGCAAATGGAACAAGACAATTGACACTTAAAATAAGAAAACACAATTGCATTATCTTATTTCAAGTGCATATTATCTAATTATCTTATTTTAAGAGTAAATATACGCATTCCATTGGAAAATGATCTCAATTGCCTGCTAAAATTAAGGGTAAATACACTGAATTTAAGAAATATTTACTTATTTCTAGAGCGTTTTTCCAGTGTGGAGTAGATCTATTTTCTTTACAGTTCTACAAGTATTACACTGCAAAAACGATTTAGAAATAAGTAAATATTTCTCAAATTAGGTGTATTTATCCTTATTTTGAGTAGGCAAATGAGATAGTTTGCCAATGGAATGAGTATTTTTACTCTTAAAATAAGATAATTAGATAAAATGCACTTGAAATAAGACAATACAATTGTGTTTTCTTATTTTAAATCTACATAGTCTTATTAAATTGGCAAAATGTCTCTTTTATCTCCTCAATTCATGAACAAATGCACTTATTTTAAGAAAAAAATGACTTATCTAGATTTAGATTTTTTTCCAGTGTATCAACAGTGTGTTAGCTTCTTTCAAGTCCGGGGTCTAAAATATTTGAAATATTTTTCCAGCTTTTTTTTTTTTTTTTGTCAGTGTGGGGTTAAGGGTCTTTTTTGCTCAGGAACCCAGAGTGGCAGTGTTACATCCCTAAGATGGATGGAATTTTATTTTCGCACCCAATTTCTGTTTTAGGCTCCGCCTTTAAGACCGGATGCTGCTTCCTGAATCTCAGCCCAATCAAGATCACCTGCACACTATTTAAGGCTTGTGAAGCTCTACTTCAGGGCCTCTTTGCCATTTGTTTGCCATACGCCTATGTGGTTGTCTTAGCATCTAATGCGCTGTTAATTTGCTGCCATGGTTTCTAAGATGGATATGAATCATGGTGGTTTTTCTTCTGACCCTTCTTGGGCATCAAAGGGGTCTGTACTTGAGCCTATTTTACAGCTGCCCCATTTTGTTGAGTGACTGAAAACTGTTTTATGCCAACACCACTAATCGTCACTTAACTACGGTTAACTATTAAGGGCAGTTTTGCTACATAATTAGAGGGTTTGAATTGTTGATATTTAAAAAAAAAACTTTGTTAAACCAAAAAAGTGGACTCTGTGTCCAAGTTCCGCTGCCCATCCAGGAAGCTTTTTCAATTCAAAATATCAGGAATAGTTTAGCTTGAGGCTTTATAGAGTAGCCCAACAAAGCTTTGTTTTTGTTTCGAAAACAACGGAAATGTCAGGAACGCCATTTCTGACATTTTGAATTGAAAGGATTACTTTAACAGAGTTCTCCTCCCCCAAAAGAAGGTTCAATTTTAGTAGATCTTTATCAGATAGTGCAGTTATAAATTTTAAAGAATCTGCTTCACTTTCTCTCTCCTCTGTGTCACTGAGCAGTGCTGCAGAGTGCAAAAGTTTAGCTTATTCCCCTTCACAGGTTGATGATTTTGTTGATGGGGTTGCTAGTTCTCTGCGTATTGCCTTAGACAACGCAGCTCCTTTGAAAATGAAAACCGTTAAAAATAGAAAGCTTGCTCCTTGGTTTAATGCAGAGCTGCGTACTTTGAAGCAAAATGCTAGGAAACTGGAGAGAAAATATCGCTCCACAGGCCTGCGAGAGTCCTTCCTAGTCTGGAAAAATGGTTTACTGCTGTATAAGAGGACCCTTTGTAAAGCAAGAGCAGCATACTTCTCCTCATTAATAGAGGAGAATAAGAATAATCCTAGATTTCTTTTTAATACAGTTGCCAAACTCACCCAGAGCCATAGCTCTGTTGAACCGTCCATTCCACCTGCTCTTAGCAGCAATGACTTTATGGGATTCTTTATAAATAAGATTGATCTTATTAAAAATAAGATCATAAGCACTCCTCTATCCGCGATTGTACCTGAGGTAGTCATGGAATCTGAACTGGGTTTAGACTGCTTTGATCCAGTTGAACTCTCTGAATTAGCAAAATTATTGTCTTCATCTAAGCCTTCAACTTGTATGTTAGATCCAGTTCCAACCAGGTTATTTAAGGAGGTATTCCCTTTGATCTCCTCCTCCATTTTAGATGTGATTAATCTATCTCTGTTACAGGGATATGTACCTAAAGCTTTTAAGGTTGCTGTAATTAAACCTCTGCTTAAGAAACCGTCTCTTGACCCAGATGACTTGGTCAATTATAGACCTATATCCAATCTTCCTTTCTTATCCAAAATTCTTGAGAAAGTAGTTGCCAAACAAGTTTGCGATCACTTCCACCATAATGAACTTTTTGAAGAGTTTCAGTCTGGCTTTAGAGCTCATCATAGCACTGAAACAGCTCTGGTGAAAGTCACTAATGATATTCTCATGGCCTCAGATAATGGACTTGTATCTGTGCTCGTCCTGTTGGATCTTAGTGCTGCATTTGATACAGTTGACCATAATATTCTTTTAGAAAGACTTGAATATTTTGTTGGAATTAAAGGAACAGCACTAGACTGGTTTAAATCTTATCTATCTGATCGAATTCAGTTTGTTCATGTTAATGATAGATCTTCAACACGCTCAAAGGTTACCTGTGGAGTACCACAGGGATCAGTGCTAGGACCAATTCTCTTTACTTTATACATGCTCCCAATTGGTAGAATTATTAGACAGCATGGGATTAATTTCCACTGTTATGCTGATGATACCCAGCTATATCTGTCTATAAATCCAGATGAAGCTAACCCATTACATAGATTACAGGCATGTCTTGAAGACATAAAAACCTGGATGACTCTTAACTTTCTGCTTCTGAATGCAGACAAAACAGAAGTTATAGTCTTTGGACCAGAGTCTCTGAAAAAGAAACTGATTAGCCAGTCACTTCATTTGGATGGGATTAAACTGATTTCAGATAATAAAGTAAAAAATCTTGGTGTTGTTTTTGATCAGGACCTGTCATTTAGGTCCCATATCAAGGAGGTTTCTAGAATTTCCTTCTTTCATCTGAGGAACATTGCAAAAATTAGAAATATCCTGTCCAGGGGTGATGCTGAGAAACTAGTCCATGCATTTGTTACTTCAAGGCTGGACTATTGTAATTCTTTACTATCAGGAAGTCCACAAACTGTAGTTAAAAGCCTTCAGCTGATCCAAAATGCTGCAGCCAGAGTTCTAATGAAAATTAAAAAGAGAGATCATATCTCGCCTATCCTGGCTTCTCTTCATTGGCCTCCTGTTAAATCAAGAATAGAATTTAAAATCCTCCTTCTCACATATAAAGCCTTAAATGGCCAAGCTCCATCTTATATCAGAGATCTGATTGTTCCTTATGTTCCTAACAGAGCACTTCGCTCTCAATCTGCAGGTTTACTAGTGGTTCCTAGAATTTCTAAAAGTAGAATGGGAGGCAGATCTTTTAGTTATCAGGCTCCTCTCCTGTGGAACCAACTACCAGTTTTAGTCCGTGAGGCAGACACCCTGTCTACTTTTAAGGCTAGGCTTAAAACTTTCCTTTTTGATAAAGCTTATAGTTAGGGTGGCTCAGGTTATCCTGAGCTATCTCTATAGTTATGCTGCTATAGGCTTAGACTTTTGGAGGACATAGGGACCCCCATTTCATCATTCTGCTTCATTCTCTCTCTGTTCTCCTATTCTGCAGAATCTGTTAGTTCAGTCTCTAACCTTCTGCTCTCTCTGCTTTTCCTCAGAGTAGCTTTGCCTCGTCTGTTCCTGTTTGGCTGTGACGTCATCCTGGAAAGAAACATCAGCTGTGCTGCTTCTATCAACACCCTTGTTAATAGATGTTGGAGATCGGCCTGTTTTCCAGTGTGGTCCTGTTTCTCTGACCGTGACTGAGTGGATGTGCTTTCTTCGTCCTCTGGCATGGGAGCTGCCTTGGAGCTCGTCTGCCTGGCTGTGTGTTTCCTGGACGGGGCCGCCTTTTACAGCTGCTTTTTGTATCTCTGCTTCTGTCTCCTTGAACCCCAGTCGGCCTCGGCAGATGGCCGCTCACACTGAGCCTGGTTCTGCTGGAGGTTTCTTCCTGTTAAAAGGGAGTTTTTCCTCTCCACTGTCGCTACAAGCATGCTTAGTGTGGGGGATTGTATTTGAGTCAATGAGTCAATGCAATCAACTGGTTTTCCTTAGATAGAAAACTTTGTATCAATTTGATCTGGTTGAACTGTAAAGTGCCTTGAGATGACATGTGTTGTGAATTTGGCGCTATATAAATAAACTGAATTGAATTGAAAATTGAATTGAAAAAGCTTTTTGGATGAGAAGTGATACGTCTTCAAACTTAGAAAAAAAAAAAACCAGTTGTTTGTTTTTTAACTTTTTGGAATGACTATGACCTGGATAAAAGAGGATCTTCACCAGCAAACCTTTGTCAACTGAATTATAGTGAATCGTTTTAATATGTTTCAAAATCAGGTCCCTTTGATGAACGATGGGGACAGATGGTTTTTGTAGGGTAGAGCTGCCTTTTTGTTTTACCCCGATTTTCTCCTATTTATGTGCTTGTTAGGTAGGTTATTTTGTAGGTTTCTATATTTTGGTTTTAGTCCAAGTTAGGTGCGGCCACTTTTCATTTTTCTTTTAGGGTTGTTTGCTATTTTTGCCTGAGCTCTCCCTGAAGCCTTTACCATTATTCATTTGAAAGAAATGACAGAATAAAACTATTTAAATGCCTTTTTGACTCCTTGATTCGCTGCACAGCAAAAATCAAGTAATTTTTGCTCAAATTAAGTGCATTTTTTTCTTGAATTGAGGAGGTAAATGAGACACTTTGCCAATGCAACAAGACAATTTACATCTAAAATAAGAAAAAAACTATTGCTTTGTCTTATTTCAAGTGTATATTATCTAATTATCTTATTTCAGGAGTAAAAATACTCATTCCATTGGCAGATCATCTTATTTACCTGCTCAAATTAGGCGTTAATACACTTAATTTAAGACATTTTTTACTTGCAGTGTGTCTAAATTTATGTTGGTCCCTTATACCTCCTAGACCCAGCCAGGGGATGTATGTAACGGGCAGTCTGTGGAAGTGGAGCTCGGACTCAGAACCTCAGGATTCTTAGCTCTATGCCTTAACGCCTAGACCGCCACTCCCCTGTATATTAAAATGTCACGGTCTTTCTCAAGGTTTAAAACCTGCGGAACGATGCATACGCTGGAAAAAATCCAAATCTAGATAAGTCATTTTTTTTCTTAAAATAAGTGCATTTGTTCTTGGATTGAGGAGATAAAAGAGACATTTTGCCAATGGAACGAGACAATTTAGATCCAAAATAAGAAAACGCAATGGCATTATCTTATTTCAAGTACATATAATCTAATTATCGTATTTTAAGACTAAAAACACTCATTCCATTGGCAACCTATCGCATTTACCTACTCAAATTAAGTGTAAAAACACTTAATATAAGAATTTCTTACTTCTTTTTAGATCGTTTTTGCTGTGTACAGATCTTTACACTAACCCAAATCATCAGAGTTCCACTGTCATGTTGTAGTTGATTTACAATATCTTTCAGTGTTGGTCAAACATCAACAATGTGCACTAATCTGTCAATAAGACAATGACCCAGATGGCTTTCAGTTTGTTTTAGTGCACACCGACACCTCAGCTAGGACATTTCACCTACAAGAACTGCTTTTCTCTTGGTCTGTTTCCAAAGTCCTCCCCAACAGTGAAGGTTTGAGCAAAATACTATATTTCTTTTTTTTTTTTTTACCTCCTAATCAGGAGGTATTTAGAACATGACTACAGCATGCAGCGTCAATCGTCTAAATATTCCTATTGTGCTAATTAGAAATTGCTTTCAAAAATATATGTAAGATTTCCTTTTTTGGTTCTAATGTGATAAAGATTGCTGAATGGAACATTATTCATTTTCTTTTACAAAAGATCATGAGGCTGATTTATGATTTAAAACAGACCATACTAGTTCGGTCTGCTAACTGTACCAAAATAAGCTTTGACATGCTTGGAAATGGAGCTCTTGGGTTTTTTTCTGTGTGCAATCTTCTCACAGTATTAAACCCTCTGACCTTGGGCTGAATCTACTGGGACCTTCCCTTCTTTGGAGGATTGAAAACTGTCTCAAACGTTTTCCGCTGGAGAATAATCTTTCTCTCTGTGGAATGATGGACTTCAGAGCGCTTGGACGTTGCATTACAACCTACTCTGACTGAAAGGGAAGCAGGAGCTACTTCTTTAAAAGTAGTGTCAGTTTACTTCCAGCTTTGCATCGCTGCAAAGTTACAGAACTGTTATGATAAATATGTGCAGATCTCCAAAGGTTCCAAAAGTGATCATTTCAAAACCTTATATAGATTCGTTAAGTATAGTAAAACAATTCAGTGAAATAATTTCTATGAATGCAGTGTCTCAGCAAATTAGAGTATAGTAAAAAAGTTACATTTTAAACTCACTGATCAACAAAACCAGGCATTCCGAAAGTCGGTCCTCGAGGGCCGCTGGCCTGCAGGTTTTAGAGGTTTCCTGCTCCACCACAGCTGATTTTCATTGATAGCTGATTACCAGGTTTTCATTGAACAGCAATTATCATAGTCAGCTGTGCTAAAGCAGGGAAACCTCTCAAACATACAGGACAGCGGCCCTCCAGGACAGACTTTGGGGATGCCTGAACTAGACAGTTATGGGAGAATTATCCTGCCATAATGCAAGAGCACATCATTTCAATTTGAGAAAAGAATTTCATCTTCTTGCAATCAAAACTTATAATGCTCACACTCAAAACATGCGCTCTCTCTCAAATGTTTTCTCTTCTCTCTCAAATCTTTGTTTCTTTTCTCAGATTTAATGCTTCTTGCACAGATATTTTCTCCTCTCGCTTGCCTCCTTCTCTTCGCGCACAAACCGTGCTCTGCTCGAGTCTCAGATACGCTCGCAAACCCGTAGGCTCTGCTTGCGGATTTTTTTGCTCTCAGATTGCAGTCGGATTGTCGCCTAGCAACCTTTCCAGCCAATAGAATGACAGCCTCAGAAAGGGTGCGCTTGTTTAACCCTACTGAGTGTGCCTGTGCTACTACACCACTTATAAGAGCGTCAGCTGAAGCTTCTATTTACAGTAGTTTTGTGGCTCGATTCGGCAAATTTCAGTACTTATGGATAACTCAAACAATTCTGAAGTAAGTAATTTTTATTATTACCTTTTGTTGTTGTTTTTCAGCTTCTTATTTTAATGGCTTTTAAATTAAAAAGCCATTTTATTGTTGTTAAGGTTTATCACATTAAATCAATGACGACCACAGCTTCCTATGAAACCATGCTCTACAACATAGAAGGGAACAAGAACATGGAATGGAAAAGTTTCTGGGACTCTGTGAAAAGGACTACGGCTTCTGTGTGATTTGGTTGGATAAAGCTTCTTGTTTTTCCTGGATTAACTTTTTTCCAGATACTATAAGTTTTTGAATTAACAATGTGACATGCATATGTACAGCTGTACTCTGATGGGAAGAGGGGGGGGTGCACCAGCCTTTTTCTGTTCATTACTGTTCATGTTTGTATTTTATTTGACAATATGCAAGAAATCAATAAAAAAATTGAATTACAAAAAAAAAAAAGCAGGGACGAGATCCTCTAGTCCCCAAAGCAGACGCTCTCCAGTCTCTCCATAAAGGGAAGCCCGCTCAGAGTCCAACAGGCACCACCTTCCAGTAATAGCACCAAACTCCGCATCCACTTTTAAAGAGCCCGAATGGCCCCTAGCAAGGGTCCCCTGACTCAGTACTCCTGAAGCGCCCCCCACAGGGCGCCACGAGGCAGCCAGTTGAGTACCTTCTCTAGGTCCACAAAGCACATATGGACTCCCATTAGTCCAAATGTTCCCTCAAAAAAGTAATGCTTAATAGAAATGACTAAATGATAGTTTAAAATATAGATTTTTATTCATTTTAAAAGATAAGTCTGAAGAACAAAACATTTTCACAAACAAACTAAATTACCTGGCTGCTTAAGAGTGAATCATCATACCTCAACATTTCCTGAACAGAAAAGAAAACACCTGATTTCAGTGATTGCCTTAAAGCGAGGTACTGCATGGGGGTCGCAAAAGTTTTGTTTGATTACACTTTTTTATAATATTCCCCGCTGCAATGTTTTCCACTAATTAAAATGTCTTAAAATAAATCTTAACATGAATTCAACACACTGTAGTAAACAGATAAATGGAGGCAGAAGTCATGTCTTTCAGTCATTAATGCAAACATTCAGCGACACACAGGAGCTCTTTCAAGCTGGGCACCGTTTCATTCACAACACCTGTCCCATCAACCAGGAATCCGAACATGACTCCATCTGTATTAGAGTGACTACAGGAAGAGTTTAATATAACATGATTTCATACAATATATATAATTGGGGGTCCCTGCTCCATCTCGCCATCAGTTTGGGGGTCCTATGCCTGGAAAACATTGAAGACCCCTTCCTTAAAGTGCTACTCAACAACAAGGTCAGCATCTCCATCAGGCTTGATTACTTGTTTTACTTTTTAATACATATATATGTATAAATATTTGTGTTGTGCCGATGCCATTTTTTGGCCCCGATACCGATACCCGATACCTGGCTGTGCAGTATCGGCCGATACCGATACCACACTGTAAAAAACATCTAGAAATAAGTAAAAAATGTCTTTAATTAAGTGTATTTACCCTTAATTTGAGCAGGCAAATAAGATGATTTGCCAATGGAATGAGTATTTTTACTCCTAAAATAAGATAATTAGATAATATACACTTGAAATAAGACAAAGGAATTGTTTTTTTCATATTTTAAGTGTAAATTGTCTTGTTCCATTGGCAAAGTGTCTCACTTACCTCCTGAATTCAAGAAAAAATGCACTTAATTTGAGCAAAAATGACTTATTTAGATTTCCATTTTTTGCAGTGCATAATAATGTAAAATAATTTCCATCATGGCTTTGTCAAGCTGCTGCCTACCTTTGTGATGCAGGAAAAAATCTAATACAAAGTGAATCCAGTAGAACTTTTTATTGCCTACCAGGAATGGGTGACAATAGTTGAAGAAACTTATGGCTCTCAAACTGGTATCGGTGCCCTATTTGTTGGTACTCACCGATACCAATACCACCATTTTAGGGCAGTATCGGGGCCCCGTCCGATACTGGTATCGGTGCAACACTAATAAATATATTCAAAATCAATGTAACGATTTCCAGTTTTTACTAATTTATTGATTTTTACTTTTGTCCATTGGAAAAAATTGTAATGTAGATAAGTCATTTTTTCTTAAAATAAGTGAATTTGTTCTTGAATTGAGGAGGTAAAAGAGACATTTTGCCAATGGAACAAGACAATTTGCATTTAAAATAAGAAAAAAAAATTGCGTTGTCTTATTTCAAGTGCCTTTTAACTAAATATCTAATTTTAAGGGTAAAAATACTAATTCCATTGGCAAATGATCTCATTTACCCACTGAAATTAAGGGTAAATACACTTAATTTAAGAACTTTCTACTTATTTCTAGGTCGTTTCTCCATCATTAATGGAGCGGTATGTAAACCTCCAAGAACAGCTGTATCTCAAGGCATTAGCATTTTTATTGTCCATTTTAAATATTTCAGAACTTATACATCATCTCAGATATAGTACAAAACAACTTTTCAAACTTTATATTACTTCAGGGAAAATTTGGGACTCAAAGCTTATTCTGACCCAAATGGCCAACAAACATAACAGCACCTTTAGATGTTTGCCTGCAGAAACATTGCAGTGGGCGGGGGGATCGGGGCTTGGAGTGGGGCTCGGGATTTGCGCTTAGCTGTGTTGTGTGGCTTTCTTCTTCTTCGGATTGGTGCTGTGGGACCGGTGTTGGGGGGAGTCGTTCGGGGGCCGGGGTCGGGGTGGGGGTGCTGGCGCCGGTGCCGGGGGTTTTTGGGCATTGCCCGGCCCTACTGCGGGGTGGGTCTGGGGTGGCTCCTTGGGCCTGGGATCCCTGGGGCGCATTGCCCTTGGGCGGGGTCCCCGGTGGGGGTTCGGGGGTTCGGGTTCTGTGGGGAGTGCTGCTTGGGTTCTGGGCCGGTGTACGCCTGGCTGTCTGTCCCTGCTGCCACGGCCTCTGGTGTGCCGGGGTGCCTCGGGGCCTGCTGGGCTGGGGGGGGGGCATGGACATTAACACCTATGGCAAGTGCTTACCCCCTCACGGGTTTGCACTCTGTAAGTGGGGGAAGGGGAGGGAGGGGGAGTAGGTATGATCTCGGCCTGGATGTCTTCTGTCGCTTGTGTGGTGAGTAGCTTGATTGTTATTGTAGGGGAGGGATTACATCTCCGGAGGGGGGGTGGGGGGTGGTGATAGAGGGAAGAAGATCTTTGAAGGGCTTTGGGTCTGGCTCCCTGTCTTGGTCCTGGTCCGTGCTGCCCCCTGGTGGGGCTTCGTCCGGGGTGGGGGCTCTGCGTGTTGCGCGTTGGCTGGCCGGCTGAGATTGTCCCTTCCCTTATTCATTTATTTATTTATTATTATTATTTTTTTTCTTATCTTCCTTTTATATTTTTTTATTTATTTATTTATTTATTTTTTTTATTATTATTTTTTTTATTTAATTTATTTATTTATTTATTTTTTTTAATTTTATTTATTTATCTACTTATTTATTTATTTATTTTTTTTATTATTTTTTTTTTTTTGGATGGACAGGACGGGGGGGGGGGGTGGTGGAGTCGGCTCCGTGCCCGGCTGGCTGGTGGGTCCTGCTGCCGGTCCCGTGCCCCCGGGCTATGGTGGTGAAACTGGTGGGGCCCCCTTCTCTGGGGGGGCTCTCGGGGAACGGGGGTGCCTATTGGAGTCAGCGGGGGAGCTGGCTCCCTGGGAGTGCAGCAGGCACCCCAGTCCTTTGCTCCCCATCCCCGAAATCCTCCCTCTGCCTGCTCCATCACTCGGCCACACATGTAGGTTTTTGGGGAGGGGGTCGTTACTGGAGGGCCACACCTTCTGATGACGTCCCCCACCCCAATTTTATTTTGCATTTTAGACACTTCCATCTACATCATTTTCACAACACACATCTATGTAGGGCATTTTCGGGGGGTGGGGGTCAGGGCCACCGGGGGGGGCTTATTTTATGGGCCTCACCACGGTCGGCCTCCTCCATCCCCTCTCGCATCTAGACATTGAGGGTTGAGGGTTGTCGAAGGGGGAGGGTGTGCTGGCACCGTCTATCTCCTGGAGGGGGGGTGGAGTGTGCCGGACACCCCCTCTTGGTACTCCCAGTTTTAATTGCATCTGAGAGCAACACGCAACAACACCACATTCGAGCGGGCGCAGTGAGGATCGGGGTCTTCTCACACCCCTGTTCTCCGGCTGCCGCCTGGAGTCTGGGGCCTGGAGGAAGAGCGGGCCACCTGGTCCGTGGTTTTGGCTGGGGCTGGCTGCGGGGCCTAGGTGGCCTGCTGGTGGCGGGGCTGTCACCTCTGCTCTCCCCAAAGAAGGTTGGATGGAGGGGCATGAAGTGCCTGGTTGAAGGTTTTTTTTTTTTTTTTTTTTTTTTGTTCTTTTCGGGGGGGGGGGGGCCGGTTCTGGTTGGGTGGCCGGCGCGGGATGGGTGGGCCCCGGTCCCGGGGGGGGCTCTTGCGGGGGGTGGTCCGGTCCGTGTGCGGGGTGGGGGGCCGGGCTTGAAGCAGGAAAGAGATGGGTTGGTGTGGCGGTGTCGCCGCTCCCCTCCCCTCACATCCGGATTTTAGGTTCACTTATGGGGTCATCCGATAGTCCCGGGACCGACCACCGGTGTCACCGGGTTTTTGGTCCTGGTATTATTGGATGTGAGTGTTATGTGTGAATGTGTGTCTGCGTTGTTATTTTCTTTATTTATTATTATTATTATTTTATTAAATTTTTTTTTTTTTTTTTTTTTTTTTTTTTTTTTTTTTTTTCTGTGGTACGAGTGGGGGCACTAGGGAGGGAAGGCATGATTGAGATGGTGTGTTCTTTTTTTTTTTTTTTTTTTTTCTTTCCCAGGTTGGGGTCTCAACCGCACCCTCTCCCAAATACATCTCAAGTCTCCGCTAAGTGCGGAGCCCATTCCCCCCGTCCTGCTCTCCCTCCGCTGGCTGGCGTCGGGGCTCACCGCTGCACTGGTGGAGCTGGGGGTGGATGCTCGGGGGACTGCTGGCTCATTCCTGGCGGCCTCTCCACTGGCCCCGGCCGGCCGGGGCTTTGCTGGGGCTCCTGTCTGGGGGTGGGGTGCCCTTGGGGCCTCGGATCCCTGGGGCCTGGGACTGGATCCGCTTCGGGGTGGGGCTGGGTGTTGTTCGGGGATTTTCGGGGTCGGTGCCGGTGCCTTCGCTACGATGCCGGTTCCTGGGCGGTGTTTCTTTCCTATGCCGGTTCTGTGGTATCGGTTCGGGGAGGGGGGGGAGCTGCGCGGCATGGTGGGGTGCGGGTCTTGGGTCCTGTTTTGGGCTCCGGTTTTTCCGCTCGCACTTCTCCTCTTGCCTATTTATTTTAATTGTAATTATTAATTAATTTATTTATTTACCTATTTATTTGTTTTTTTTTTTTTTTTTTTTTTTTCTCTTCCTCGGTGGGGGGGAGCGGTTGCGGGCGGGTCGGTGTCTGGTGTCCGCTGTCGCATTGTGGGGGCCCCTTTTTTTTTTTTTTTTCTTTTTTTTTTTTTTCTCTTTTTTTCTTTGGGGGGTTTGGCATGTCTGTTTTCTCGGGGGGCAGGCGGGCCTGCTGGGTGGGGGTCCTGCTGGCGGCGCGCCGCTGGTGTGTGGGGGTCCGGGCGGCTCCGGCGGGGGTAGTGTTGGGGGGCCGGTCTGGGCGGGCTGGCTGCGCTGGCTGGGTATTCGGGTGGGTTTTCCCTCCTGGAGGCATGGCGGGGCTGCTCTGTTCCCACTGATCGCGGCGGGTGGGGCTGCGGGGCGGGTGTGGGCCTGGGTGGCTATGACCGGCGCGTGGTGGGGGGCCGGGGCGGCGGAGCTGCTCTGGCCGCGTGTCGGGGCCTGGTGCGGGCTGCGGGGGGGGGTGGCGGACGTGGCTGGGCTGCTTTGGCATCGTCCGGTGGGGGGGCGGCGCGGTTCGCTCCGCTCTGGCTTTGTGCTGCCCCACGGGCTGCTGGGGGGGGTGGTTGCGCCGGCTGCGGTCTGCTCCTCTTGCGGTTTTGCGCCGGGCGGCTTTTCTGCTCTCGGGCTGATTCTGTGCGCGGTGTGTTTCGTTGCGCGCTGTTGGCATCGGTCTTGGTGGGGCTGCGCTTTTGGCCGGGGGGGCGTTTTGGGGGGGGTCCCGCGGCGCTCGTGGCCGGTTCGCGGCGGATGCGCATGGGCCCCGGCCGGGGGCGGGGCCGTCTTAGTGTTTTCCTGGGTGGTGCGGTCGCGGTGGGTGTTGCGGCCGGTCGCCGGGGCTTGGTGCGGGGGGGCGGGGCGTGTTTCGGTGCTCTGTGGGGCTGGGGCGTTTCGGTCGGCGCCGTGGGGGGGCTGGTGTTTGGCGCCCGGCCCTACTTCGGGGTGGCCGGCTGCCGGCGGGGCCCGCGGACTCGTCCCCGCGGCTCCCCGGGGCGCCGGCATGGCGGTGGCTGGGGGGCTTCCTCGTGGCTGTCTCTCCTCCTGCCTTGGTGGGGTCTGATTTCCGGGGCTGGCCCCGCCTTGGTGCCTTCGCTTCTGGGGTCCCCTTGGGCGCCTGGGGCTTTGGGTCTCCCGGCGCTGGACTCAGTGCTCTGGGGGGTGTGCCTCTCCGGCTCTCCACAACCACTATTGAGCATTTTTTTCTATGGTTAAAACTTTACATGCACAAGTTCACCCTCACAAACAACTACAGGTGCTAGGCTTCAGGTACTTAGAGATTCACTTCCAAACAGAAACCCCACATTCATATCTTCAGGTAACACAGAGTACATGTCAGACTTAATAATATTACTTTAGTGATAGTTTCAAGGTGTTTGCTTTATTGTATATCTCGTACCATGTTTTTTGGTTGTGCTGTTCTTTTTTCTTTTTTTTTTTTTTTTTTCTCCATCTCATTACAGGTGTTGAAGCAGACTGAAAATGTTTTGTCATTGTCTCCTTCCTATCTCCTCTTTCTTTCATCTTTTGTCCTGTTTTTTTCTTTTTCTTTTTCCTTCTTCTTCTTCTGTTTTTCTGCTCTACTTACATTGCAGTGTCCATATGAACTGTAAAACTCCCTGCATAATTATAATAAAGCAATTTATATACATGAAACAAGTGGAGCAGTATGGCAATTGCGATACCGCTACACTTGTGAAAGTAAAATCTGTTGGGCTCCTTTTGGCATCAAGACAATTATTCTTATTGCCACCTTGCCAGACAGGACACTGTAAAAAAAAAAAAAAAAAAAAAAAAAAAAAAAAAAAAAAAAAAAAAAGAAACATTGCAGTCTTTGAATGTTTGATTTCCACCATTTTTGGAATCATTTCTCCTGTATCTTTCACATTTTTTGCCTCTTACTGCTGCAAGGGTTGCATATTTCCGAGCACATCTGTGTACTTTTCATCTCTTTTACCCATTTAAGTTTCTAAAAGTCCTAAAAAATGCATATCTAGCATTCAGAGAAGCAAGGCCAGAATTAACCTTGAGCCAATATATTTTAAACCTCCTGTAAAAGCTCCAGTGTTGCATAAAGCTGTAAACCGTTGCAGATGCTGCAAAGTCGGAGTGGTTAATTTGTGTTACGGAATGCAGAAGCTGTTGTTTCACCATTATAAAATAAATCTTTGCATACAGCTTAAATTCTTGATGAGAAACAGCCAAGGTCTGATACCCGTCGCCCTGCAACCCAGTCGAATGCTAAATTCTTCAAATGCCGGGCGTTGATAGAATCCGCCTTTGAGCGGTATCGACATACGGTTAGCTTTTCAAGTATTCACAGGGGCTATTTAGGGGGCAATAATTACACAGTATGGATCTCTTTCTGTTCAATTAATTCATCGAGTGGATTGATACATTCAACGGCTGGATTGTGTTTTTAGTGATTAATGTGAAATCTATCACCAGCTCTCCAAAGAGTCTGGGGCCTTTTTTGTGTTGAACAGCAATAGACTTTGGTGGTTTTCTGTTCATCTGAACTCCTGCTACCTGAATGACATCAATCCTATCATGAAATATGATTTCTTTTCATTGATTACATATAAAACTTTGGTTAAGTAATGGATTTTGTAAGGCCGATGACACTAAGCACATAGTGTAATACCATTCAATATCCTGAGTTATCTCTATAGTTATGCTGCTATAGGTTTAGACTGCTGGAGGACATAGAGACCCCCATTTCATCATTCTGCTTCATTCTATCTCTATTCTCCTATTCTGCAGAATCTGTTAGTTCAATCTCTAACGTTCTGCTCTCTCTGCTTTTTCTCATAGTAGCTTCATCTGGTCTGTTCCTGTTTGGCTGTGACTCCATCCTGGAGAGAAATATCAGCTGTGCTGCTTCCATCAACACCTTTGTTTATAGATGTTGGAGCTTGGCCTGTTTTCCAGTGTAGTCCTGTTTCTCTGACTGTAACTAACTGGATGTGCTCTCTTCATCCTCTGACATGGGAGCTGGCTCGGAGCTCGTCTGCCTGGCTATGTGTTTCCTGGACGGGGCCGCCTGTGGAGCTGGTTGACAGTTGCCTTTTGTATCTATGCTTCTTTTTCTATGTCTGCTTCTGTCTCCTTAAACCCCAGTCGGCCTCAGCAGATGGCCGCTCACACTGAGCCTGGTTCTGCTGGAGGTTTCTTCCTGTTCAAAGGGAGTTTTTCCTCTCCACTGTCGCTACAAGCATGCTTAGTGTGAGGGATTGCTGAAGAGTCAATGAGTCGATGCAATCAGCTGGTTTTCCTTAGATAGAAAACTTTGAATCAATTTGACTGGATGATCTGGTTGAACAGTAAAGTGCCTTGAGATGACTTATGTTGTGAATTTGGCGCTATATAAATAAACTCAATTGAATTGAATATTTCCCCCTTTTCTTGATGGGTCCTTGGCTGGGCCCCTACAATTCCTTTCTTAAATATCAATCAGAACCTGTAACTCAGTGAAAGGCTGGAGTCAGGAAAAAAAAAAAATGCACGCCCAGGAGAAGGCCAGTGGCTGGAAGTTGGAGGGGATTTTGCTGCCATTCTACTGGCATTGACTTGGAAGGGCCATTTTGAATAGCTACAACTGTAAACAGTGGCGGTTCTAGACCAAATGTACCAGGGGGCCAGGAGGGGGCCAGTGTTGTTTTCAAGGGGGCACAGAAAAGCTCGAAATAAAAGACATGGCAAGGGATTCAAATAAATTAAGAGAGCCGCATAAAGTAAAATTTCCATTCAATTAGGTTTAATTGAAACTCTTTCTTATTAGGTCAATATACATTCAGGATTTCGGGATGTTACATATTTTTCACATAATTTAAGTTCAAATTACCGTTTTTCATTTTTTATAAAATCTGAAGTAGAACGCAAGAAAAGCTGATAAATTCACCTGTAGAAAGTAGAGAGTAAAAAAAAAAACATTTAGTAAATAAAACTGGGATCTTATCTCAATACCACTGAAGCCTTACCATCATCTTATTGTTTTTTAATTAGTAAAACAGAATTCGTAAAGGAAAAAAAAAAAGTAAAGTATAAGGGCTGCAACAACGAATCGATAAAATCGAAAAAAATCGACTTTTAAAAGCGTTGGCAACGAATTTCATCATCGATTAATTGTGTCGCGCAATTAATGCGTCATCCGCCGCCGCCGTCGTCATCCCTGCCACTCGATTGAAACGCAGGAAGAAAAAAAAATACGGCAGAGCGAGCGAGCGCCGCAGGTGTACAAAAGCTGTTTTCAAAAGGCAGTAACGTCAACTCTTCTAATGACCGATACCGCAAACGCAAGCTGCGTCTCAATTCGCAGACAGCCTGCGCTTTGCAAAGCAAAAAAAGTCGTAACATGCAACTTTTGTAAAAACAAATGAACATGGCACGGAAGCACCACTGTTATGATGCAGCACCTGAAAAGGAAACACGTTGGGGCCTTCGATGGCGGTGAAGAGAGCTGATCAGCAGGGTGAGCGGCCATGTTTGTTTGGTTTTAAAGTGGGGAAACGTAACGTTAGTTTCTCAGGTAGCTCATCTGATGCTTTCCTTACCGTGTTAGTAGGTTACAGACAGTGATAAGGTTGGCTACTTATTTTACTTTTAATTTCATTTAAATAAAGCTTAAGCTGCGTTTATATTTTCTTTATAAATAAATGAACTTGCAAATTATGAGGGCAAGGCTTTTAAAGTTTAAATCTTCTGGCAAAGATAAAGTAAATAAGATCCTGTATTTTATGGAAGTAAAGTGAAGTGATATGTCAATTAATTATCTGCCACATTCCCATGTAAATATCTGCCTTTGGAGGATGTGTTTTTTAGCACCCCTAGTTCTCTCATTTTTATTCCAAATACAATTTATAATTTGAATCACAGGTCTAAAAAAACTCATTTGTTGAAATGGGGGGGCCTATTGTTTGAACCCCTTAGGGGCTTTTAAAAACAAAAATGTCTTTTGTACCCTATATTTTGTGGATGTACAGCTACATTTCTCATGTAAGTTTGCGTAGTTTTAACACAAACATTTATTTTTCATATTGCATAAAGAGGTTAACATAAAAAAATATTTTTGTCCGATTCATCGATTAATCGAAAAAATAATCGGCCAATTCATCGATTTTTAAAATAATCGTTAGTTGCAGCCCTACAAAGTATTATGTCTTCAGTGCAGGGGCCAGGACATGAGCTACAGGGGCACTGGCCCCCGTTAGCCCATGTCTAGAACCGCCCATGACTGTAAATAATCTTGCAGTCTGATAAAAAGCAGATTATATTGAGGATACACCAGGCTGTAGTATTGTGAGAATTTAACTTAATTCAGCTGCAGATTTTCTGAGGAAATTATCTGGATTTCTATAATTTCTATGCATCAACCATTTAACACTTATTGTTGCTTTGTTTTTTGCTGGGACACACACTGTTCCTCAAATATTTATCCTCTTCATCTTCCCCATTTGTACTCCTAGCGTACGCCTAAACTGCACCACTGAAGGTGAATTTACGTGTTCTTTTAGACCACATCAACGGCGCGCCGCACCACAATCACCCAGCGAACATCGACCCAGTTAATATAACAGTCCATTTGATCTGGCAAAGCCGTTCGTGTTTTTTGGCGTGTGTGTGCATGCGTCGACGCCGTGATCAGATGTATCGAGGCAGACACCTGACATGCCGGTGTTACTTTCCCAGCAGCTGTCAATGCGGCCTGTCAGTGACTTGACTCACACCAGATTTGCTTTCAGATTAATATTTCATCTCTCACTTGATAGAAAAACAGATGTCCTGCAGCCGTGTACATTGGGAAATAAGCCGTTGGTAATGTATGCATTACTTGCAGCCGGCTAACTAAATTTAGAATGAAATATGCATCTGACAGATGCCTCACAATCAAGTTCCAAAAGCCTATAATGGGATATCGACAGATTTCATTTATGCAAGGCAGACTGACCTCATTGGGGGAACTAATAAAACTTTTGGTACATTCAACCGGAAAGATGCCCTGGCTGTATTTCAGTCTTAGGCAGCTCTCTGGGTGCCCTTTAAAGCATTGACCTCTTCGCGGAGTGAGGGCTCCTATGTGATTAATACTGGTAGGCATTTATTGGCACGCAAGGCACTTTTACCAATAGGTCACCTGTTTGACCTCAGCATAAGCGCAGAGATCGAAACCAAGTGGACAGGAAGCTATATGGCTTAAGGTGGTAACAAGAGGAAAAATAACAAAAAAAAAAAAAAAGGAATCTCAAACTCATAACCATCCCACTCATATGAAGCTATTTGAACGTGCACACACACACAGTTCCACGCATCCTTTCGACTCCATCACATTCTCCAAGACCCACCCACACAACACACACACACACACACAGCCCGGGGCAGAAAAGGTTTCTGCGGCCAAAACACAAACAAACTCATTTGTAACCTGCCACGACACACTCCAACACACACGCGCGCACACACAGAGCAGAAACGCCAAGTAACATTATCCCTCGGTGTAGCTAGATGGATCAGAGTGTTTATCAGAGGCTCTCTACAAGCAAACCTGAAGAAAGGATCATAATGTCAACAATTGATTGCATCAGGATCGATACAGATACCTGTTCAGATACCTATTGATGCCATTTAAGAGGAATATTAGGCCGCTACTCAGGTAAATGTCAGGTGGTGTTCTAAACGGTGTTTCTGGGTCAAAAGTGAACCAGAGAGGTGGTGAAATGACATCCAAAAGTTATTTCAGTAAAGTGAGCTAAAATGACGCCTGGTTATGGTGTTTTGTTTTTGTTTTTTGCTTTTTTTATTTCATTTTATGCTGTATCAGGTCAACATGCTCCTTAAAATAGCATCCAATTTGTCTTACATAACACGGAATCTGAATAAAAGGAATAACAAGCGAGCAGAAAAATGGCGATGCAACACAACAATAAATGCACCCTCTGGTTTATCAGCAGTAAATAGCCAGTGCCACGTTTCCATGCTCCTTAATCATACTGATGCATGTTCACAAGCACAATGTGATGCACAAACACACACGTATTCTTCCGCCCTCTATCCGTGGCGAGCAGTTGAAATCGCGCACACGCTCTCATTCACACATATTTTTTCCCGAAGACCAAAGGAAGAGCTGACTGCAACATTTTTCTCCACTTCAAAAAAGTAGCCAGTGTCAAAATGATAAATGAGGGATCATGAGGGAGAGCGTGCATACTTACATTAGACTGCACAAGAGCTTCAAGAGCCGTGTGCGAAGCAGCAGCGGTTACCGAGCTGCTTTCAGGGCTACCGTTGTTACACACAAGGAGTCAATGTGCAAATTATGAAGAGCGACAGTGATTAGCAACGTGAAATTAGCACCAACGCAACACAAACATCTCCAGCACAAACAGGCGAGGAAGGTGTGTGACCTGACATTATGAGCGGCTGGAAGGTGAGGGTGAGGAAGGGGAGGAGGGGGTGCTGCGCTCCTTATCCAGGTGTTGGCTGGTAAAAGGTTGATTGCTAATTTCCCGAAGGTGAATACAGCTCGCAGACGTGTGTGCAGAACATCTGATAGGCCTTCAGACTGCTGATGCAGGGCAGCATGCGGATGTTTTCAAACATCATTTATAACATCATTTCAGCATCAGTTACAAAGGGGGTGGCGGCAAGATTGATGGGGCGGCGAGGGCTGGTTAATATGCGTGATTGGAATGGTGCGCGGATCGCGCCGTCTGTTGTTTGGGAGGTGACGGCACAGAAAATAGAAAAATAGAAGATCTCAGATGAAGATCAACATTAATTCCGATACGAATGCGGAGGAACCCAGTTCCAGAGGGACATTTACTGCCTCTCATCATGGATGTGATTGTCATTTCAAATACAGCTTTTTAATCATTTCTTTAAATTATTATTTTCCAAGGCTAGAGGCTTGAAGTGCAATGATTTTTTAAAACAAAGTTTGAATGCTGGATATCTTTTTTTCAATCTACACAGGGTCTTGTACTTGTACTTGGGTCCTGCTTTATTTGGGTCTGAGTAATGTGGGCAGCTGTCCTCTAGTTTCTCCAGGGGAAGCCAGGGAGAATCCCAGTCCAACCCAGAGACATATCCTTAATCTGAATACAGCCAAAGGTAGCTGTAACCTCCTGTTCCTACTAGGGGTGTAAATAATAATCGTTTTGTATCGATGCATCGATCCAACAGCCGACGATCCGATGCATCGATACGTCCGCAAGATAATCGATTCATGTTTTTTTTTTCCTCCGGTCTATTTTTATCCATTTGCTCCTGGGCGTAATTCTCCCTCCCTTGCTGCGGTGGCGCTAAACCTATTTTGCCCTCCTACCTCGCTTCCTGGTTATACTCTTACAGCAGGGTGTTGCAGTGAGCTTGATGCAGACATTTTTAAATTATGCTCAATATTGCAGCGTGGTCTGTGCTACACGCTGTGGGTCTAGATACGGCCGAGGCGGTGAGGAAGTGGGGGCGAGTTTAGTCCGACGACGGAGGGACATGAGGGCCAAAAAGAGCGGAGATCCAGGTGGAAAAGGGTCCCAGCGTTCTCGCGCACCTCGCTCTGCTAGCGGGTCAAACTTCACGAGTTGTTTTCCGCAATTTCGGTCATAAAAACAAAACAAGCCGGCCTCCTGTCTGCGGCACTGTTTGCTGTCAGCTACAATTTGGGGGAGGAGCAGCGGAGCGTCTGTGGGGGGGGCGGGGCCTCTGGAGCCGAGGTATTGCATTGCACTCATTGCACTGATTATGTGCAGTATTTTTTGATGAAACTTTTCTACTTCTGTTATTTGCTGTTGTTTCTCAAAAAAATAATAACAATATTACAGCTTTCATTGATTTATTTCAAACTTGAAACTTTGTTTAGCCTGTAAGATGTAAAAAATCAAAAAATAAAACAAATTAACCGATTAATTTAATCTTATCGTATCGTGGTGTATTCTTGAGTATCGAAAATAATCGAATCGTTGGGTGAGGAAATCGATACTGAATCGAATCGCCATGATGGATGTGATTTACACCCCTAGTTCTTACAGTAACAGTCATTCAAAATGGCCCCTCCCAGTTAAACGCAAGCCGAATGGCAGCCAACTTCCAGCCACTGGAGTGATCCCCTCCTTCTTGGCGTGCATATTTTTTAACTTTCCACCCTTTCACTGAATTATTGGGTCTGACCAGGCGAAGATGTTTCTCTTTACATCTTAATTTCCACAAATCAAGTCAGAAAGAATATTTTAGTAATGAACGGAATGCAACACATGCGAACGGAACCGAGACAGTCAAACCGAACCGTTCGGACGGTTTTCATAAACCGTTCCATCCCTAGAATGTGGTTTAAAGAGCTTTGGTCGAGTCTCCTGACTTGAATAAAGGCGCTATATAAGTACAGGCCATTTACCATTCACTTACCGGTTATGAGTCTAATATAGTGTTAAAATTGCAAATCTTTTAAAAAGTAAGCTTGTATGAGCGATGCAAACATCAACTTATAAACAGAGCGTGCACAAAGAGAAATGGGCATGCGTATGCTCTCGCACGGTGTTCCCTCTCGGTAGCGGGTACAGGGATCTGCATGTGTTTTGTTTTTAAAGTAGCGAGGGCGGGTCTTTTCAAAAGTTTGCAAAAATCCTCCACTATACCTTTAAATAGAGGCTATTGAATGCAGAAGATATTTGTAAAAGCAGAACCATTTAAGTAAGACTGACATGTTTTAAATTGTTCTCTAATACATCTTGTGACTCCGCAGGTCTCTCTGAAGCCGAGGGAAGATTATAAAGGTCCCTCACATATCAAAGCTGTACAAGTCTAGTTGGAGCAAGATCTGTTAGTGTTTGAGGAGAGCTGCAGGGTCCTTAGGGATATCTGGGCACAGTCAGGTGATATGAACTGATTACTGACCCTACTGCAAACTAGTAAAGAGTGTCTCTTTACACTTTTCTTAAGAGTGGATTGGTGCCTCCTTGCAGGGAGCTACAGTAAAGCTGTCTTCCAGCAGGGATTATTGTCTTGGTCAGCTCCCCCTCAGCTCATCAAAATGTAAAAGTGGCTTTGCTGTGGAAAGGGACGCTGCTTTTCCAGTGACTCTTGGTGATTATTTCTCAACACTAGTCTTCTTTTCTTTGAGGGTACAGATCCTAACAAAGATGTAATACTTCTAAACAACTTACGCATAAATCATTTCAAACTTCCAGGATCCTGCAGAATTTCTCAAAAAGATGCTCCCAACTTTTGTGAATCTAAGCCTGCTTTGATGTTCAACTATTTATTTAAATATTGAAGAAAAAATCTGCTACCTGCCAATCAACGATGTGACTTTGACCATCTAATTTTCACCCTAATACCACCATTCAGACTAATTAATACAAATAGGTAAGTAAGAGTAATAAGTAAGTCCGACAAAGTAATACAAATACATGACAGAAGGTAATTGTTATACATATATGTTATATTCATACTGCTATTTGGCTTAATTTTCAGCAATATATTGAGTTTATTTTTGCACCTCTACAGACTTAGACAAAAAAAAAAGCTGTTATTCATGTAAAAATTAATATTGGAAGTAAAAACTTCATTCATTTTAACATTAAAACCATTCATCCATTCTCTACAACTTGTCCAATAGGGTCACGGGGGGTTGGAGCATGTTGGGAGCCTAAGTACAAACATTGTGAGCTGAGAGCTTCTAAAACCTGCAGTTTGATCTTACAGTTTTAGCTGTAGCTGAGTACAACAATCAAAAATATCATAGAGTCTATGCCAGACTAAGGATTATTTAGAATCATAATCACACTAGCAGTCCTGTTGTTGGACTATCAGAGAAAGTGGCATTATCTAGATATCTTCTTTTAAGAGTAAAAATACTCATTCTATTGGCAAAGCATTTAATTTACCCACTCAAATTAAGAGTAAATACACTTAATTTAAGAATTTTTTACTTATTTCTGGATCGCTTTTACAGTGTAAATTTCAGAAAGTTCATCATTATGAGCAAAAGTCAGTAGCTAGATGCTGAAATGTTATGATTAAGTACCCCCTGGTAAAAGGGAAAGTTTTATTATTATGGTTCCAACCATAAACCAGCCATTTTCCCACCATGATTATAAAACACAGTTATCCAAGATGCCATGTTTGATTAAGGTAGGAAAACACTGCAAAAAATCTAAATCTTGATAAGTCATTTTTTCCTAAAATAAGTGAATTTGTTCTTGAATTGAGGAGATAAAAGAGACATCTTGCCAATGGAACAAGACAATTTAGATTTAAAATAAGAAAACACAATTGCATCTCTTATTTCAAGTGAATACTATCTAAATATCTTATTTTAAGAGTAAAAATACTCATTCCATTGGCAAACTATCTCATTTAATTACTCAAATCAAGGGTAAATACACTTAATTTAAGAATTTTTTACTTATTTCTAGATCGTTTTTTCAGTGAAAGGTTAGAACACTTTCCTAAAAACTTGGTAAGGCTTAAAAAAATCAACTGCACTGCAAAAACGATCTAAAAATGAGTAAAAAAGTCTAAAAGTAAGTGTATTTATCCTTAATTTGAGTAGGTAAATAAGATGATTTGCCAATGGAATGAGTATTTTAACTCTCAAAATAAGATAGATAGTATACACTTGAAATAAGACTATGCAATAGTTTTTTCTTATTTTAAATGTAAATTGTCTTGTTTCATTGGCAAAGTGTCTCACTTACCTCCTTAATTCAACAAAAAATGCACTTAATTTAAGAAAAAATGACTTATTCAGATTTACATTTTTTGCAGTGTGAATGTTACATAAAAATAATGTACATACTATTTCTTACTATTATACAACAAGTGCATAATCATCCTATAATGGAACAAGGACAAAGTTCAAATAATTCCCTGAAAGGCCACAATGAATGAGACATGTGTGCCTATGATGGGTGGATGGGTTTTCAGAGCCAAACTACTTCTACATTACGAAGGAATACATGTTGTTTTCGCTCTTTCCTTTACATATTTTAGTCCTGAAATAGAAGGTTTTCCTACATCGGTGGAAATAAAGAAAAGCAAAGTTACTGCCAGGCACACACTCAGATCAATTACAATGTAATTACAATAGCAGACAGAAATACAACCTGGGTCTATGCTCTGTCTGCACTGATAACTGATAGATAAGCACCTGAGGGATGGCTGAGAGAAGCACCTGACCAGAGCCACATCTCAATGCTGTCAATAAATAACTCTGCTGGGACCGTTTCTTTTCCTGCGAGAGGCTACCTAATCGGATAGACATCGTCCACCATCCGACCTCCTGTGCAGTTCATCAGGCTGTGCGATGGGAGACACATATAAAGGAGGAGAAAACCGCATCGACGCAGAAAACTGCGGCAGAAAATACTATTGCTTTGTCTACCGTTGGCCGTTCTTTAACTTTTCAAAACTGTGATCAAAACCGCTTTGGTTTATCGAAAGGAAGCTGGGACGTGTGCGACGCGGAAGCAGTCAGAAGGATGAGCCGGGGAGCAAATTTCACTGCAGAAAGTCTACAAAGACAAAGAGATCAGTGATAAGACAGAGAAGTGCACCCGTATCGACTGCTGTCAGTTAGGAGCATGTTAAGGAGTGTATTAGGGATTAGAGGGGATTAGTCATATCAGATCACTAGAGGGTTATCGGTGGTCGCAGCTCCACAATGAGGAGCTCCCGGCCACTTTGAAACAAGCACCTCGCCGTCCTCGCAGTAGTCTCAATATTAACCCATTAAGCCGGACGATTTATGAGTTTAGAAAAACAATTAAGCCAGAGATTTTTATTAGGAGCTTGATTGAGTGCCTCCTCCCTGGTGTCTTGACACCACCAAAGTTTGCCCACTCTCTGGAGCACGGGGGGGGGGGGGGGCTGCTCCAAATATTACCGTGATTTAAGATGCAAAACCAACACACATTAAAACAGCTCAGAGCTTATTCCACGCGCGCTTCCACACAAAACCAATTTAGTTTCCATTGATCGCTTTTCAAGCAATTAGATTTCCATTGATGGAAAAAAGTAGGAGCTGCTTGTATGAGACGGGGAGGGTCAGTGGCTGGGCACTGCGATTTGCACGTTTATTTGGGCTGTTTGACCACCTCCTCTAACCTCTGACAGATCCTCCCGCTCCCTCCCTCTTTTCCCTCTACCCCCTTCCACATCCCCACCTTCCGGACAACAAATAACCCGCCGAGCATGAAAAAAATGCCTGGCGTCAGATTATATATCCGTCTTTATTTCCGATATTGCCTCTTTGTTTCTGCAAACTTGGCTGATTTTCTAAATTGTGGAGTATTGACTGTTTCAGAGCCTGACCAAGCGAGTCTGATGTAACACATTGGAAGTAATGATATCCCAGCGACGGGAGAGGCAGAGGGCTGGGGCAGCACTGGACGATGGCCAGGGCCTGTAACCATTAGTCTCCCCAGGAGCCGGAGTCTGTTCTGTTCCAGCATGGCGAAGCCTCGCCTGCAGCACAAACGGTAACCCAACTCAGCCGATGAAACCACCAGAACCCCTCCCATGTGCCCACCGCCGACAGAGATGCCATCAGGAATCGCTTACTTTGTCCCAGCCAAGGTCATTCCCAATCCAACTGGGAAAGAAAAAAAAAATCCATGTTTTATCCCAAACCGGCAGGTTGAAAAAAGGAACGATTACATATTCAAAATCCATTGGAAAAAAAGGTGAAAGGGTGAAAAGTGGAATTCAAGGTGTAAAATAGGAACACTGAATGCCATTAATGTGAAAGTAGGGAGTAATTCCCCCCACATGCTCTCAGAGGAAATCCACCTTTCGCCAAAGCCTGAGGATTTTGACAAATGCCTTTTTCAACACCAGCAAAGGAGACAAATGTTACATTTAAACAGAAATACTTAATTTCCGCTTTTGGTGACTTGCAGCAGATATCATTAATCAACAGAGGCCTACCACGCTCAGTGAGCCTGCTAAGAACCAGATGATCGCCTTCCTCCACTCAATCCATCAAGTATGATTGGAGAAAGAAAAGGTTCAAAAATTTTGAGTTGCACCCACGCAGGAAGAGTAATTACCCTTGTGCCAGGCACCGAGGAGTTCCTGTGACACCTCGACCCTCTGTTTATCATGCACCAGATTACTCATGGGGGGAGGGGGGGGGGTCTGATGTGACAGAACCAGAACCTCCACCTGGGCCGCCACCCCCCCCTCTCCCTAACTTACCATATTTGGAGGGGGACAAATATAACATATGAGCTTCCAGACTCTCTAACTAGCAAACTTACTTCGGGATCCGGGAAACATAATGTCCTCCATGTTGGGAAGGGAAGCCGAGGTCAGAGCGGTTCAGGGTTTGAAGGATGGCGTCGCCGTTTCATTTTTTATTTTTTTTAAAGAGCAATCTGTTGATTTTCGCACCATGTGTTGAACCACTCGCCGCCTCCTTCGTGACGACATGCATTGAATGAGATATTTAAAGGTGCAATGCGCAGCGTTTTGAAGATTAATATGGCTTTGTCAGAATAATTGTGATTCATTTGTTTACCAGCTTAGTAAATAAATGAGGCCATCAACAGCTTGTGGCTCATTTTTACGGTAGAGGTATTAAACATTAGAACCACAGTACTCCCTGCTGTTGTTCAGGGAAGCCTCTCTTTCTTTCTACAACCATGCTAAATATGTTTAAAATGATCAAATAATCTAAGTTTTGAGGAAGAAACGGTTTAAAAATCAACCATCCGCATTTTCATATAGAAAGAGGTCCTTGATAGAAGTTTCTGCAGAGGTTTGGCTCTTAGTCAACCCTCTACCGATACACCAAGTCACTAAATGTTTGCAATCAGTTGTTTTTTCTTTGAAAACTTTAAACCAATATGTTTGGATAATTTGAGTGAATTATTTGTGAGGATTGCCTTGTGATGTCATGGTGCAATGTTTCCCACCAGGGTGTTGTTACAGCCAACCAGGACAAACCAGATGAAGCTTCAACAGCATGAAAAAGCAAAGAAAACAGAGCTGGGGTTGAACTTCCAAACACAGCAGAATGGGAAACAGAGATATAATAAAGGAGAATCATGAAAAGAGGTCCCTATGTCCTCCAGCAGCCTAAGGCTACAGCAACATAAAAATCTTGAATAATCTCAAGATCTTATTTTATCTTTGTGCTAATTATATTAAAGGTATAAAGGACAACCTTTTATTTCCAGGTGGATCATCTAAATAAGTGGTGATATATTCACATAAGGCCGTCCTAAATGCTCCTCCCATTAGCCATCTTTCTCTACACATGCTTATTTTCAGGCGTATATCTGTGCTGAGCTACGGTTTCAGACGGTCATTGAAGCTCACCTTTCTCACCGCGGTTCTTTGAAAATGGCCGAGAGTCGTAAGAGAGCTCTCCTCACAAAGCATTATGGAATTTACTGTTACAGCGGCCATATGCTAGCCTCGTGAGACAATCCTGATCTCGCAAGCTTTCAAGGTTTCACTCGCAGATCAGTCTGGAGACTCTCCGTTAAAGAAAATTTGGAGCCGTTCACCAAACGAACGTCCAATCAGCGTTGGTTTTGAGGCGGGTTGAGGTGTGACGCAACGAGAAGCGCGACAGTTCAGTCTAAAGAACATGGCGGCTTCAGCCGATGAAACTAGCGTTAGCGTGGCTATCGAGCAAGTTTTATCGGAATTACAGAGTATTTCTTCACTGCTCTGGAGGCTTTTCTCAGAGGAAAAGATGTTTTTGCTCTTCTCCCGACTGGTTTCGGCAAGAGTAGCCTGGCTTGTGGTTGTGTTTTCGTCGCCGCTCTGTTAGTACGTCATATGCTTCGTTGATCTGATTGGTTTATTTGGCCCGTCTATCACCAACATAGGCCAATCAGCTAACCAGTATTTTCGCCCCTTCCCAAAATTACTTCAACGGAAGGTTTCCAGATGGATATGCGGAGCAAATCCATCTGGCGGAGTCAGGTTAGCCATATGCTACCGTTACGCGACAGCGGCGACTAATAAAGATGGCGCAGGCACCGCGCTGTGGACCAACGGGGAAGTGATCATCTGTCCGAATGGTAAGTTGACTGAGTTCACTATATAGTCTCTGCTCTATATAATGATTGAGGGATTTAGGGGCTAGGGGCGGATGTTCGGACACAGTAAGCTAGTATGAGCTATAAGAACAGAAACTTTTAAACAGAGCGTGCATGACGAGAAATAGGCTCCTGCATGCCCTCGCACTTTTTTTTTATTTTTTTTATTTAAGTTACGAAGGCGGGTCTTTTAGAATATTAGAAAAAATCCTCCACAATACCTTTTAGTTATACCATGCAGCAAGAAGGTTCCGGGTTTGATTCCTGGCCTGGGGACTTTTTGTATGGAGTTTACATGTTGAGAATGGGTGGGTACTCTCTGGGTACTCCAGCTTCCTCCCACAGTCCAAAAACATGACTGTTAGGTTAATTGGCTTCTCTAAATCCTCCTTAGGTGTGAGTGTGTGATTGGTTGTTTGTCCTGTTTGTCTCTGTGTTGCCCTGCGATGGACTGCTAACCTGTCCAGGGTGGACCCCGCCTCTCGCCAGTAGACAGCCGGAGATGGATGGAATGGATTTTTCTATATTAATTGTATTCCAGTTAGTTTCATTTGTCTGATTTTTTTCATAAATAATTAAATTAACCTTTTTTGCCACTACTGTGTACTTATCTTACACTTACTTTTTTCTATAAAATCACTAAGTACACAAAAAATTCGGATCTAAATCTCTCTGATAATATCTGCTTCGCTTCATATTTGATGCTGGACTTTTTCCACAAAGTTTTCTCCCAAGATCTCCAAATAAGACTGTTTAAGTCACTTAAAATACAGATTAACTCGTTAAACCCATAAAGATAAGCTGGATTTCAACCAGCTGAATGATTGTCATTTAAAATGACTGAATTAAAAGCGTCAATCATTGGTTGTCTCTAAAGTCTGATATTGGACGTCTGATGCGACCAGGATCCGTTTTTTGCAAAAGCTTCTGCTTTATTTCTGTTCAGTTTTACTTCCTTGTTCCTGGTTAAGTTCTGTATTGATCTGTATTTTCACCCTCACCCAAATCAAACGTGAAAGCCCCACCCAGAAGACTTTCTATGAGCCGAGTCTGAGTGACCATCCGGCTGAAACAAAACAGTCGCTTGTGCCAGAGTTTCCATGACAGCTGAGTTAAGAGCTGAGGGCGTGAGCAGAGGGGTCCAGTTGGACCACTGTGTAGTGCTTGAAAATCAGTAGTGTTTAAAGCGGTTGGGCCAATGCGGTTATGAGAAATGCTCCTCTACTTCCATCACAGGTTGAAGGACAGAGAGGTTTTTAATTTAGGCAGGGCGATTTGTTCTAAAGCCTTGTAGCTAACCAGAGATTTCATGGTTTCGTCTCAACAAAAGATTCTGGCTAATAATCACTCAGCATGACTCCGGATCTGAACTCCTTAGAGAACCAGAAACCTCTGATAGATGTTAGCCCTTTTATCAGCTTGAATGATGTTTTAAACGTTCTGCTCGCTGCTGGTAAAAAACTCCTCTTAAAGAGTAAAATTGGGTTGTTATCCAGACATTTCATCCTGTGACCCCCAAAAAATAACACTCCAACAGCCTGGCTACTAACATATAACCATATTACTGTGTTTTTATTTAGAAATGAAAATGAAATAAATACATTCATGTTCAGATAAAGTAATTTTAGATAAAATTAAGACATTTTATGTATAATTTAATTGAATGCAGGGGTTAAAGCCTCAGTCCTTGATGCGGCTGACATGGAATTGATTCCCAGACGTGTTTACTTTTGTTACACATCTTCCCTGTTGCATATTTACGTAAAATCATAAAAACAAAGGCGGCAAGTGACTTAAGAAAAGTGCAATTTTATGGTGCATTTCACATATAAATGGTGTGTTCAATATTCAGATAATGTAATAGATAAATGAGGCGTTGAAGGTGCACGTTCTGAATCTACATCAGTCAAATTTTCTTAAAATAAGTGCCCTTTTTCTTAAATTGAGGAGGAAAGTGAAACATTTTGCCAATGGAACAAGACAATTTATATTCAAAATAAGAAAGTACAATTGTATTGTCTTATTTCAAGCGCATGTTATCTAATTATTTTATTCTAAGAGTGAAAATACTCATTCCATTGGCAAACCTTCTCATTTACCTACTCAAATTTAGGGTAAAAACACTTAATTTAAGAAAATTTTACTTATTTCTAAATCGTTTTTCCAGTGTGAAAGAAGAAGTCAGATGTAAAACCATTTCAACTTTATTATTAGACTACCACACTGGAAAAAGGATCTAGAAATAAGTAAAAATTTCTCAAATTAAGTGAATTTACCCTTAATTTAAGTAGGTAAATGAGATGATTTGCCAATTGAATGAGTATATTTACTCTTAAAATAAGCTATTTAGATAAAATGCACTTGAAATAAGACAATGTAATTGTATTTTCTTATTTTAAATGTAAATTCTCTTGTTTCATTGGCAAAATATGTCTTTTACCTTCTAAATTCAAGAACAAATGCACTTATTTTAAGATATAATGACTTATCTAGATTTAGTTTTTTCTCCAGTGTAAGTTAACACTGACCTCCTAGTATATATTCATACACTGCAAAAAAGATCTAAAAATAAGTTAAAATTTCTTAAATCAAGTGTATGTACCCTTAATTTTAGTAGGTAAATGGGATGATTTGCCAATTGAATGAGTATATTTACTCTTAAAATAAGATAATTTTATAATATGCACTTGTAATAAGAAAATGCAGTTGCTTTTTCTTATTTTAAATGTAAATAGTCTTGTTCCATTGGCAAAGTTTCTCACTTACTTCCTCAATTAAAAACAAATACACTTAGATTTCCATTTTTTGCAGTGTATATCTTTGTTATTATTTTCATAGTTTAGTAAAAACAAAATACTGGTAGTTACAGGTGTAGCAGCCCTATTAGCCAAAAGTTATGAACGGTTACAGAGAAAGTGATGCTGCATGATGAAGATGAGTAGTAGGTACTGTTTAGGTATACAGGTGCTGGTCATAAAATTAGAATATCATGAAAAAGTAGATTGATTTCAGTAATTAAAAAGTGAAACTTGTATATTATATTCATACATTACATACAAACTCATATATTTCAGATGTTTATTTTGTTTAATTTTGATGATTACAAATGACAACAAATGAAAATCTCAAATTCATCATATCAGAAAATTAGAATATTACTGAAGACCAATAAAAACAAAGGATTTATAGAAATGTTGGCCAACTGAAAAGTATGAACATGAAAAGTATGAGCATGTACAGCACTCAGTATTTAGTTGGGCCTCCTTTGGCCTGTATTACTGCAGCAATGCGGCGTGGCATGGAGTCGATCAGTCTGTGGCACTGCTCAGGTGTTATGATAGCCCAGGTTGCTCTAATAGTGGCTTTTAGCTCTTCTGAATTGTTGGGTCTGGTGTATTGCATCTTCTTCTTCACAATACCCCATAGATTTTCTATGGGGTTAAGGTCAGGAGAGTTTGCTGGCCAATTAAGAACAGGGATACCATGGTCCTTCAACCAGGTACTGGTAGCTTTGGCACTGTGTGCAGGTGCCAAGTCCTGTTGGAAAATGAAATCTGCATCTCCAAAAAGTTGGTCAGCTGCAGGAAGCATGAAGTGCTCTAAAACTTCCTGGTATGTGGCTGCGTTGACCCTGGACCTCAGAAAACACAATGGACCAACACCAGCAGATGACATGGCACCCCAAACCATCACTGACTGTGGAAACTTTACACTGGACTTCAAGCAACGTGGATGAAGTGCCTCTCTTCTTTTCCTCCAGACTCTGGGACCTTGATTTCCAAAGGAAATGCAAAATTTACTTTCATCAGAGAACATGACTTTGGACCACTCACCAGCAGTCCAGTCCTGTTTCTCTTTAGCCCAGGCAAGACGCTTCTGACGCTGTCTGTGGTTCAAGAGTGGCTTGACACAAGGAATGCGACAGCAGAAACCCATGTCTTTCATACGTCTGTGTGTGGTGGTTCTTGAAGCACTCACTCCAGCTGCAGTCCACTCTTTGTGAATCTCCCCCACATTTTTGAATGGGTTTTGTTTCACAATCCTCTCCAGGGTGCGGTTATCTCTCTTGCTTGTACACTTTTTTCGACCACATCTTTTCCTTCCCTTCGCCTCTCTATTAATGTGCTTGGACACTGAGCTCTGTGAACAGCCAGCCTCTTTAGCGATGACCTTTTGTGTCTTGCCCTCCTTGTGCAAGGTGTCGATGGTCGTCTTTTGGACAACTGTCAAGTCAGCAGTCTTCCCCATGATTGTGTAGCCTATAGAACTAGACTGAAAGACCATTTAAAGGCTTTTGCAGGTGGTTTGAGTTAATTAGCTGATTAGAGTGTGGCACCAGGGGCCATCAATTTTGAACCTTTTCACAATATTCTAATTTTCTGATATGATGAATTTGAGATTTTCATTTGTTGTCATTTGTAATCATCAAAATTAAACAAAATAAACATCTGAAATATATGAGTTTGTATGTAATGTATGAATATAATATACAAGTTTCACTTCTTAAATGGAATTACTGAAATCAATCTACTTTTTCATGATATTCTAATTTTATGACCAGCACCTGTATATATATATATATATATATATATATATATATATATATATATATATATATATATATATATATATATATATATATATATATATATATATATATATATAAATAACAGTCAGTAAGAGTTAGAAACATTTCTACGTAAACTGCATGACTTTGTAATAAAACCTGCATTTCCCAGAAAACTACTCTGGAAAAGTGGTGTCCGATAGAAATTACCTCTGTTAAAAGAACCCATTTGTTTTGCTTTCCTTCAGAAATGGTCTCCCACAGAGATTCAGTAAAAACCTTTTTTCAGGCCTTGATAAGCAAAAATGAGCTCCGAGGGAAAAGAAAGGAGCTGAATTTGTAGACAAAACACATTTTCAATGATTAAGCACAAGAGGGGATCTATAATGCTTTGGGATTGAGTTGCGGATCGTGATCCGGTGATGTCGGATGTTCAGGTCAGTTATGAGAAAATGATGGAGGCAAACGTCAGAGCATCTGGGAAGCAGCTGAGAGAGAAAAAAGAAGCTAGATTTTACCGTCATTTACCCAAAATGTCCTAAAGGTATCATCAGAATCTACAGCTGCGTTTCTGACATTTAATGAAAAAATTAAATAACGTTTGTGTTCCGTTTTTCCTCTTATCCAGCCACTACATTTGGAAGAAAATTATGAAATTAAAAGTTTAAAAGTTGGAGCCTTAAGTTCAAGCTCATGTTGACTATCATCCGATCTCCATAAAGCTTTATCTGCAAAGGAGTGAATTAGCAGCTTGCACATCCGACCAGAAGCTGAACATTCCTGCACAGCTTGACCAGTTCCAGTCAAAATTCCATCATGCAATATAAATTTAGCTAGGATTCAAATCCAAAGCAGACCCTGTTAATGATAAGGCATTAAAACTGCATCATACTGCAAAAAATGGAAATCTAAATGAGTTATTTTAGCTTAAATGAAGTGTATTTTTTATTGAATTAAGGAGGTAACTGCAACACTTTGCCAATGAAACAAGACAATTTACATTTAAAATAAGAAAAACAAATGCTTTGTCTTATTTCAAGTGCATATTACATCATTCTCTTGTTTTAGGAGTAAAAATACTAATTCCATTGGCAAATCATCTTATTTATTTACTTAAATTAAGGGCAAGTACACTCAGTTTAAAATTTTTTTTACTTAATTCTAGATGGTTTTGCAGTGCATAACTGAGGGGATATTTAAGTTGCACTGTAAAAACGATCCAGAAATGAGTAAAACATTCTTAAATTAAGTGTATTTGCTCCTAATTTGAGTGGGTAAATGAAATGCTTTGCCAATAGAATGAGTATTTTTACTCTTAAAAGATATTTAGATAAAATACACCTGAAATAAGACAATGCAATTGAGTTTTCTTATTTCAAATGTAAATTGTTTTGTTCCATTGGTAAAATGTGTCTTTTACCTCCTCAATCCAAGAACAAATTAACTTATTTTAGGAAAAAGTAGCTTACCTAGATTTCCATTTTTTCCAGTGTGCACTGGATAAACGATCTAGAAATGAGTAAAATTTTCTTAAATTAAGTTTATTTTCCCTTAATTTGAGTAGGTAAATGAGATAGTTTGCCAATGGAATGAGTATTTTTACTCTTGAAATAAGATAATTAGATAAAATGCACTTAAAATAAGACAATGCAGTTGTGTTTTCCTATTTTAAGAGTAAATTGTCTTGTTCCATTGGCAAAATGTCACTTTTTCCTACTCAATCCAAGAACATTTTAAGATTATTTTAAGAAAAAATGACTTTTCTATATTTGGGTTTTTTCCAGTGTGGAAACTGGAAAAAAAAATAATTACAAACCTGAGTCTTATCTTACAGATAATATTTAATGATTAAACTACATTATTACCAAATCTGGGTTTATTTTTCCAGATACAGAAAGAAAATACACATTGGATTCATTATCTTGGTTTTTATTAGTTTTAAATAATCTAACCCTACAGTGTAAAGATTTCACATAGGAAATATTCACCAATGATAAAATAAGGATTAAAAAGCGGGATGACATCACCGAGGAAGACTTTTGGTTCTCTCGACTGCCCCTTATTTCATTGAGCTTTGCAGACATTTATCCCAGAAGCTCTCCCCTTTAGTTTTCTCCTTTAAAGTCGTTCTGTTGTAGATCTATTGCTGCGTCTGGGATCATTTTTCTGTCTAAAACCCAGTTTGGGCCAGGCTTCTGCTGCTAAAGACGCAGGTATGTGGAGGAGTTCATGGTAGATTCAATGACTAGAAGATATCCGGGTTCTGGTGGCGGTATAATAATGATCCCTAATCATTAGCAGTATTGATCTGCTGTGTTTGATTTTCTCCAGAAAATGGTGCAGCCCATTATGGCTAAATGTCTCTGCTTTGCTTCACCTGACAGTCAATGTTCTTTAAATTATTTTTATTTCAAACAAGTCATACCAGTCCGGGAAGTTTTTAATTTCCCCTTCTTAAACTTGAACCTTTGACCTGCTAACACATTCATTAAAACCTCTTTTAAAATCTACTGACTGAGTGCATCTACTTCCTGTTTTCTCCAGACATATATTACATAGAAGGATGGAGACATTATGTTTTTTTTTATCACCTGCTCAATTTGCTCCAATGAGTCTAATTAACTATTTCAACATTTTAAAACTTATTTGACATGAAATGAAATAGATAAAACTTGGATTTATTCTCTTTTTCAATTGTAAAATTATCTTTTCCATAATGAATATTTATTCATTAATCACCATAAATTTGTATTTATTTATTTTTATTACTGCAGTAAAGGTATAAAGCTTACTATTTAAAAACACTTTTGTAAAATTAAATTTTTTTTTTTACACTTTTTACTCCAGTAAAAGTTTACAAAACTACTTAAAATATAAATGTAAAAGTAATGCAGGAAAATATGTTAAGGCCAGAAACTTTACTGCACTACCCTATTAAAGGAACATTTTTCTACAATTCTGAATGATAACTACCTTAGACTTAATTTCTTTAGTTTTATAACTACAGTATTTACTAATAAGTGTCAAATTTAACTATTTATCTTGGTATGTGGTGAACAACAGGTTGGGGCAGCACCGAGTCCAACCAGAAACAAATTCCTCTGGATAAAAACAACAAACATTATTTTGATGGTTTTTATGTTTTTTAATTGCTAACAGGCCATAATGAAAATTAGTTTGAATGAAAAAAAGAAAGAAAATGTAAAAAAGTAAAAGTAGAAAGTAGAGATAACTGCAAAAAACAAACAAACAAAAAAAGTTACGTAAAGTTAAGTATAGATAGCCAAAATTCCTTCCTAATGTTACCTGACACCTCTGGATATTTCTTACCTATTTAAACTGATACGGAAAATAAAAGTCTGTTTTCCTCACTACCCTCAGGGATGCCGTATTGGGGGGGGAGATTCTGAGGGCCCTTAATTGAGGGGGGGTGCAGAAAAGAAAAGGAAAAGATAAATCCAGATAGACATTTCAATATAGAAAGAAAATCCAGCAGTAACATAAATAATTTTTGTGTTCTCCCTCCTTTTTCAGCAGTAAACAGTTAAACGAAGCATGAATAAATTGACCATTCAAGTTTGTTTTTTTTTACCACCACTTCATGCAGTTTAAAGCTAATTTAACTTTTTTCTGATAATTTTCCTTTTTAGAAATTTCACAATAAAAATTGAATTGAAAATGTAAAGAATGCTCTTCAGTGCATCTTGATAGCGGTTTTAAACCTTACATACATTATTTCTTTTGGGTGGGGGGGCCCGATATCAATGTCTTTAACAGGGCCCAAAAATTCCTGGCGGCACACCTGCATGTAATGCCACAAACTTCATGCTTTGTGCCTTTTATAAATGTAGAGAATTTAGCTACAGCTCTGAAAATGGCGCAAGATGTGATGAAAGTAGCCTATTTTCACTGTGAATACACTGTAAAAAAAGTAAATGTAAATAAGTAATTTCTTCCTAAAATAAGTTCATTTCTTCTTGAACTCAGTTGGTAATTGAGATACTTATCTTATTTCAAGTGCATATTATCTAATTATCTTATTTTCAGAGTAAAAATACTAATTCCCTTGGCAAACTATCTCATTTACCTGCTCAAATTAAGGGTAAATACACTAACTTTAAGACATTATTACTTATATCTGGATCGTTTTTGCAGTGGTTTTGGATGAGTCGTTCTAATGTACGGATGGCAGCGATTTAGTTCGATTTCCATCAGAAACTCTGATTAAAACTAGAAACTAGTATCTTGTCTAATTGGGGTACATTTACACACTGCAAAAACAATCTAGAAATAAGTAAAAATGTCTTAAATTAAGTGTATTTACCTTTAATTTGAGTGAGTAAATAAGATTATCTGCCAATGGAATGAACATTTTTACTCTTAAAATAAGATGATTAAATAATATGCACTGGAAACAAGACGATGCAATTGTTTCTTATCTTAAATGTAAATTGCACTGAAAAAACGATCTAGAAATAAATAAAAATGTCTTAAATTAAGTGTATTTACCCTTATTTTGAGTAGGTAAATGAGATAGTTTGCCAATGGAATTAGTATTTTTACTCTTAAAATAAGAAAATAAGATAAAATTCACTTGAAATAAGAAAATGCAATTGTGTTTTTTTATTTTAAATGTAAATTGTCTCGTTCCATTGGCAAAATGTATCCTTCACCTCCTCAATCCAAGAACAAATGCACTTATTTTAAGAAAAAAACTTATCTAGATTCGATTTTCCAGTGTGTCTTGTTCCATTGGCAAAGTTTCTGACTTACCTCCTAAATCCAAGAACAAATGCACTTAATTTAAGGAAATTTTACTTACCTAGATTTAGATTTTTTCCAGTGCATCCAGTGTGTTTATTTTTTAATGCGCACCGGCCCTTTAAATAGATTTAATTTGTAATCTAAATCACCTGAGAGCCTGAAAAAAAAAACAAATACTTCATTCCTTCAAAAAAATAAAGATTTTTGTGGGTGTTTCTTTTTTTAAAGGTAAATTAAAATCAGTAATGATGTGTGTAAATATCTAAAGTGGATCATGCTATTAGTCTCCTCAGTCATGTGTGCACGCGATGATTATTTTGGAGGATATTACACATGCTTCATGCAGGGCCTTTAATGATTTCCCTTCTTTTATTAAGGGAAAAACAACTTTTTTTTTTTTTCTAGCAGTAGGAACATAAAAGGTGAACAAATGCAGGGTTGCATTTAAAACGTCGGAACATGAGGCGAGTCAGATGAGGATGGACACGCTGAGGCAATAACAGTAAAGCAAACAGGCTAGCGGCTCTGCTCCGCTGCTCCTCGCCTCCCCGGTGATACATGCGAGAGATAACAGCTTAATTTCAACCTCAGCACTTTTACTGCACTGTCCAAGGAGCTCACTGCATCAATGTATCAATGTACCACCATGCTAGTCACTCTCCACTGCGACAACTCACTATTTTATTCTATGATGGAGGCTTTTGGAGAGGTGTCGCGATTTGGCTCGCACACAAGCCGCCCTCCTCTGATGGCTTCGGTCTTGGGAGACTCTGCTGGCTGTTTGTTTCTCAGAGAACAGGTCACAGGTCAGGCTTTTGATTGAATCCCCCACACTGTGACGAGTGAAGGGGGGGCGTGTTGAGGGTGAGGGAAGGGGGTTGGAATGGTTCTTTTGCTGCAGAAGCTTTTCCCCCTGCAAAACATTTCCTTCTTTGCTTTGAAAAGCGACTTCGACATCCAGAGAAAATAGGAATAACGTCAAATATAAACGAAGAGTAAACCTTGCCGAGAGGAGACTTTTACTTCTCCTCATTTTTGTGAGCAAACATCAGTTTAAATGGAAAAAAAATCCTCCCTAACAATCACCTGTAAGATGAAACAAATTGGATTTTCTTTCAATTCTGTTTCCAAAATATGTTGAGAGGGGGGAAAAAACAAAACAAAAAAAGTTTTCTCTTAAATTTCAGAGCGGACTCCTGCAAACTAATAATGATTACGAGTCACTCTGGTGTTTTTTACATCTCACAGCTTTAACGCAAGATTTATAAAAAAGGATAAAGAAACATGACTGCAGAGAGCCGGCGTTTCAGCTCCCCAATCAAATAAGTCAGAAATACGAGCTTTTGCTCAAATTAATTGCCCAAAAGTTTATGATGAAAGCTGCAGCTTCGCAAACAGAGCCGCTCTACTCCCAAAGCAAATAATGCATGAGAAAGAACGCGCTAAGATAAATCATGACCACTGTAAATTCTCTGCAAACATGCACGCATTGTAATGCAGATGCTGTGTCATGGGGCTTTGCAGCACACTGGGCTGGGATTTCCTCACAAAGCTGGAATCTGCAGAGCGCTGACCCCCGCATGGCACTGGTGACGTGGTGAGCATCCCAGACTGTTATTAACACTGAAGGGGAAGGATGTCGGACCTTGTTTGGGGGGCGTCGTGGTGAGAAGGCGGGTCACAGAGGTCGCCGCTTAAAAGGGCAAGCGTTTGCGTCTCTTTCGTCTATTCAAAAAAGAGGAAAATGCAAATATTTGTTGGGATGCCCCAGATCCCTTCATGAGTAATGATCTCAGGGTGTAAAACTAACGCAGTTATCCCACACCTCCACGCCGGCTCTTTGCAGCCATCTCTCCGGTTATCCATGGGGAAGGCAAAATGAAATGTGCTTTTTATCATGCGTCATCTACGCGCCCTCGCCTCCCCAGCCCTTTTCTTTCTCCATTCATATCCACAATGAACCCCCCCCCCCCACCCCCGTCAAAAAAATATTGGCAAATGTAGTAATTACGTGCCGAGTATCAGCGCCTTACATGGCTGCAGGCCTGCAGCAGTCCCAGGCCTGATATTTCAGCTTTATCATATTTTAGTTTTATTTGAGGACGGTGGCAGCACCGCGCCTCCAGTCAGCCATAATTGAAATGAGGAAAGGAAGATGTAGAGGCTGTGTGCCCCACTCCTTGTAATCAAACCCTTAGTCCTGTGTGCTTCACCATTTTTCAAAGTGAAATATCCTCCCAATCTTTATAGTAATACACAGCGGGTCCTCCTCGTGCCTTAGCCTGTGGGTAATTAGGCATGAGCAAGAGGAGTTTGTACATATAGAAGCTATACGTTAGGAACAGTGAGGCCCCACACCGGGCTGCTGATGCTCCAAGTCCACCGGAAGGATTTAATTAACTTCATGATCACATATATAACAACACAAGGCTGCTTGGTGATTAATTTATCCTTCCTGCTGCAGCCGACGTGGCATCAGTATTCAGCGAGCAGAGCTATCCGTTTCCCGCCTTCTCTGTGTGGGTAGCATGTGAGGCTGGCGTCTCGTGTGTCGGCAGCCGGAATAGAGAAAAAGTGAAGCCGGGGGGACCGATGGAGGAGTTGATGTATGATCCCTGGTGGCTGAGCTGGTTTTGAAGCATGGAGCTGGGCAGGTGATTCTGAGGCGCCGGCTCTTTAAACAGCGTAATGAGCCAGAGAGGACGCCGCCCCGCTCCGGAACCTCCCCTGCCCGTTCCCGCCGTCACCAACACAACCAACCCCTTTTTCTCTACTTGGGAATATGGCCGACAGGTGCTCTTAATAAAATAAAAAAAAATAGCTAAAATGCTTCAAACCAGCTAAACTAACTGGTTGCTTAAAGCTCAGATGATAATGATCAGTGACTGAAACCAAACTGCATGACGTTAAGTAGGTCACTGAAAGCAACAAGCCCACATCTGTCATGGTGTTTGCAGCCTGTCAGCCTCGCTCTGCTCCGCCTGTTTAAAAGACACCTAAAACACTTTGATAGGACTGGGGGAAAAAATCAACAGATTTCTGCCCGGCTTTGATCGGAACGCCGCTCACATCAACATCAGGAGACATCAAGCTGCATTTACTGTTTGGTTCAGATGATCTGCTGAAGCCTTTAATGATGGCTGATTAGGAGTAAACTTCGTGATTCTAGCCCCAGACTCTCCTGAAATCCAGGGGTTTGTTCACTCAATGGGGCCATTTAGAAATTAAGATTAGAAAATTTAACCAAAATAAAACCGTTTCTCACTCGACACATGAAGTTTATTCTGGTTTATAGCTGCTAATGAAGAAGTAGGAGCTGCTGATCACAGTTTGTATGGACTAACTGATGACAAACAGGTAAAGTCAAAGAGCTGCTTGGAGCTGATTGGAGATCAGTAATAATAAATATCAGAACCAAACACACTGATAAACATTTATAATGTTTGACATCTCTCATCATATTAATCACAAATCATGATTTTATATTAAAAAGCTGAGAATCAGTCTTTGTGATTTTGTTTTCTATTTTTTATTCATTTCTATGATTTTTCTCTTTTGATAAAGCTTCTAGTTAGAGTGGCTCAGGTTACTCTGAGCTATCTCTATAGTTCTGCTGCTATAGGCTTAGACTGCTGGAGGACATAGGGACCCCTATTTCATCATTCTGCTTCATTCTATCTCTATTCTCCCACTCTGCAGAATCTGTTAGTTCAATCTCTAACGTTCTGCTCTCTCTGCTTTTTCTCATAGTAGCTTCATCTGGTCTGTTCCTGTTTGGCTGTGACTCCATCCTGGAGAGAAATATCAGCTGTGCTGCTGCCATCAACACCTTTGTTTCTAGATGTTGGAGATCGGCCTGTTTTCCAGTGTAGTCCTGTTTCTCTGACTGTGACTAACTGGATGTGCTCTCTTCATCCTCTGACATGGGAGCTGGCTCGGAGCTCGTCTGCCTGGCTGTGTGTTTCCTGGACGAGGCCGCCTTTTACAGTGGCATTTTGTATCTATGCTTCTTTTTCTATGTCTGCTTCTGTCTCCTTGAATCCCAGTGGGCCTCGGCAGATGGCCGCTCACACTGAGCCTGGTTCTGCTGGAGGTTTCTTCCTGTTCAAAGGGAGTTTTTCCTCTCCACTGTCGCTACAAGCATGCTTGGTATGAGGGATTGCTGAAGAGTCAATGAGTCGATGCAATCAGCTGGTTTTTATGCTATAGAAAACTTTTAATCAATTTTACTGTACGATCTGGTGAACTGAAAAGTGCCTTGAGATGACATGTGATGTGAATTGGAGCTATAGAAATAAGCTGAATTTAATTAAATCATGTTTTTTTTCTCTAATAGTTTTCAATTCATGTGACTGGCTGAGACCAAACAAATTTTAAATCATTACATCAGAATGGTAAGTTGAGGCAGACTTCTTTTTTAAATCCAGTTTGAATACCTACAGTGTTTTCTGCTCCGCTGCTCCTCGCCTCCCCGGTGATACATGCGAGAGATAACAACGAGAGATAACAGAGATAAAAAGGTATTTAGAGAAATCATCATCAGAAAATCACTGACTTTATTATTAGTCCTTAGGTGTTCCTGTACTGCTTAGCATAGAGCTGCTGACACAAGTTCTCCATTGGTGAGGTTACCGAGCCAAGTTTGCTAAACTAATTGCAAAAATCAGCTTATCCCCATTTTTAGACCGAGGAGGCAGTTTAAGACACAAAAGCAGGGTTTCAAAAATAAATTGTCAAAACAATGTAAGCAGCACAAACACATATTTATAGATATATAAATCAGCTTGTTAGCAAAAAAAAAGCTGATTTACAGGTGATTAAAAAAGCCAGGTCTGACTTTTTAATCTCCGATCCAACAGGACCAACATACTGCTGAACTCCTTCGTTCCTCAAGCCATCAGAGTGAATAACTCCTCACAGGGGGGGGGGAAACATAACCTATTGTAGCTCGTGTAAAATATTCTTCTCTCTCACTGTTCAATAACTCATACCAACTAGTGTGTAGTCTTTCTTTAGCTCTTTACTGTGCAGATATTCTTATATCTAAGGGAAACATTTTCCAGGACATTACTACTTTTTTATTTTTGTTCTTTATGCTTTTTGGTACCAAATACACTCTTTTTATATTGTCTGTCGAATTTTTATATTTAAGGGCATCTTGCTTTAACTCTTTGTACTCTATATAAGCTACTAGAACCAGAATTTCCCTAAAGGACTAATCCCAAGCGATAAATAAAGTTGAGGCCCCGTCCACACGAAGTCAAAACAAACACGAAACGCTAATATTTTCCAGAACGTTTGTCGTAAAGACGGAGACGTAAAATAAATGTGATCGTCCACACGAATGCAAGAAAACGCTGCAAAATGTATGCCAGGCCTGTAAGTGGCGCTGTGGTGCCAAAGCAAAAATAGGCGACGAAATGTTGGGCATGCGCACTAATATTTATACATGGTTGCCCTGCGGGTCCATTTTGGTGGTTCAGTCAAATTCAGGTGCTGAACTATGTGGTCGATATTGCTCTGTTCTTCCTGGAGATATTCCAGAAGAAGAAGATTCTGTTGTAAGCCCGACAGCAGGGTGAGTAGCATGAGCAGCAACCATTCAACACAGTACGGCGCCATTGTTGTTGTGATACTGTGTCGCACATGCGTGTTTAGAGGCGACGCTATGACGCATGCGTGTAAGAAAAAAGTGCGGTTAGAGCTTAAAGATGGAAACGCGAAAACGGCGTTTCAAAATCTTCCCACTCTGAAGGCCTGATAAAAAAAAGATCGTTTACAGACCCCTGAAACGCCGGCTTCGTATGGATGAGAGGCTGGTTTGGTGAAAAATGTGTGCGTTTAGGCCAGGGTTTGACTTCGTGTGGACGGGGGCCCGAGAGGCTCCGACTAGGCAGGGTGAGTAGATCTGTCCAGATTTATTTTTCACTTCCATCTCTGTGCGACACAAATTGAAACAGTTTCCCAAATTTGACTTCAATATATTCTAAAAAGATATATATATATATATATATATATATATATATATATATATATATATATATATATATATATAAAAGAAAAACACCAGTGCAGCTATAGAGTAAAGAACCACTTAACGAGTCTGTGCAGAGTCCCTCAAACCAGAGCACATAGATCATTTTTTTAGGCCTATATTGAAAATATAATGGGAGGCGTTAAAGAAAGGACAAACAGCAACAAAGACTGTTGCTGACTGACGTATCTGCAAAGTTTGTCCTCTTGAAAACAAGCGGAGACTGTTTGGTTTTTATGGAAGGACGGCATGCTACCTCACAGCTGTGATTCAGTGTTTCTGATACCAACCAGCAGCACAAGTCAAATGAAAAGAGCTAAAGAGAGTTAAACAAAAGCAAGAAAAAACAACCTCTAACAAACACAAACTATGTCGCTGTCGCTGCAATCAACTTTTTCTGTAGCAGCAGCTGCGCTTGGTTCTGTTAGCATATTTACTGCATCTCTGCACTGTGATGAATGGAAATAAGATCATTAGGAATGTTCCTGTTGCATTTAAAAAATCTAACATTTATGCCTTTACAGAACTCTGACTGGGATTATATCATTATGATTTACTGGTTTGTTCCTCTATTAAGTCAATAATGGTGGCTTTGTTCTCTGTTTGACTGATTTCTGTTGGAAAAAAAAAGAAGAAAAAAAATGTAATAAAAAGCACACCCCATTTCAAATCTACATTTTTAACATAAGTTTAAGAGCTTGTGAAAAATCCAAGAGCGCCACCAAAAGCCACAAATACATAAAAAAGAGACATTTGAAATTAAAGGGAGTAATTAAAATATTTCATTATTTAGTCTGAATGTGATTGACTGTAAACATAATCGTCTTTTTTTCACGTTTCCAAGTCTTTTCTAGTCACTTATGAGCATAATCACTTCATTGTCACATTGCCTTTTGCATCAGTGAGTTAAAGCATCCCTATGAAAACACATTTTCATTACTTAGATATTAGCCTAAAAACAACATTTGCTTTTTTCTGTGCAGATTATCAGCTAAAAGAGCAGAAATCATCACGTTCTACCTCACAGCACCCCTTCCCTGCTTCAAGTAGTGATTGGTTTACAGTGCTGGCGCAGCATGGTTCAGGTGGGTGCTTCCTGGACGGGCCGGGTTCACCCTTTTCTATGGAGGACGGTGATGGCGGCTCATTTTTATAGGACAGGGAGGGGCTTCTGCTCACAGAGCAGAATTAAGTAGGTTTATTCAGGGATGTATAAATCAAGAGAAATACCACCTTTGGCATCATTTTGTAGAAGGAATAGTATTAAAACACAGTTAAAGCAACAATGCCTAACATTTGCCCAAAGTATTAGCTTACATTGAGATTTTTCAGGTCAATATGCATCACTTTGTGTGTTGCTGCTCCTTTTAAAGGAGAAGTCCGCTCATATTCAGAATTCAAACTTGTGAAAGTACTCTAAATATGAAATTATTACATACTGTTCAATAAATGATAAGTGTTTTTAATTAAGAGCAATGTTCATTGAATGTGCTTTACTGGAGCCTTATATATCCTTACAGGTGGCCCTATACTTACTTAGCAACAAAACAGTACATGCTGAAGGTCAAGTATGAGTCTTAGTAATAATAAAGTCCCTAATGCCTTATTCGTACACATTTAGATGATATAGTAAGAGGTTTTGGCATAAACAGAGAACATCTGTATAAACATTCCTCCGAGTGTCAAAGCAACCGCTGGCGTCGACCAGCACACGTGAATTCCAGTAAGCTTTCGACATGATATTTCTGTGCATGTGCAGTTACGTAATGCGATGTAGAGACTATAAAACAACTGAGATGACATGAGAGTTTCGGGGGGAATAACTGAGATGTGACGATGTAGCGCTGAACGTATGAAGTGTTTAAGACAACTGTATGAATTCGGTTTTGTAATTAAATGTGTCCCCCCCTCCGGATGATAAAATGATGTGAATCGTGGCCTTCTTTCTGTCATAAGGGAATTCTACCAATGAGCTTCTACACCATCTATGTTTGTCAAAGAACACTACTGCCACCTACTGGTTTGTGACGTCACGGTGCGGTATCGGCTGTTGATCAAGTCCCAGTGCTGTATCTGGTGTTTGTCACAACGCGCTATTATCCGAGTCATCTTGAAAACATTCTTCTTCCAAATGTTGGCTACATATTACGGGTTTTTTCTCTGGCCAGAAGTTCGATGGCAAATCCTCCCTCTTCAAGTTGGCGATCCAACGACCAACCCGTCCGTGGAGGATCAGGAATCTCGAAAGGTGCAATAGCTTTTTTTCACTTTTACCCGATGTATTCCAGCATCCAGCTGCCATGCACGTGGGCATTGTCAGTTTCACTATAGCTCTGGTGAATTTCAATGGTGAAGTCCTCTGGAAATCTTCAATAATTGTTGTTGATTGCAGATGTGTCTAGTAGTTCCCATTGATTTAGCTTGTAAAGCGGGGAGAATGGCGCTAGGCTTACCGCACCGTGACGTCACTGCTGGAAGATGGCAGGAGGGAGGGGTTACTATATATGGGCAAAAATGGCCGCTCCCAGACTCAGTGATTGCAACAAAAATTATTGTTTTTATTCTTTTACTGATTAAATCTAAATTCATTAAATCACCGCAAACTTTTTAGTTTTAGGTATAAATAATGATCCATTGATTATTCATTGGTGACCGGACTTTTCCTGTAATGAGTCCTGTGACCCAAACCACTGCTTTACAGCAATCTTTACAGATACGGAAGCTAACTAGACTTTGTTTTTAGCCAACCAAACAGATCTGAGCCCCACCTGATCATTTATCAGAAACTCTTGGACTTCTCAATCTTCTGGTCCAAACTGGTCTGTTAGCAGATTTAAAAACGCTGTGTTGATTTAATTTTACAACTGTTCAGTGTTGTTAGTCGCTTTCAGGGCGCTAAACCTGGAAGTTACAGGTCTAGCACCCCTAGTGGCTTAAAGTTACGCATCGTTTTAAAAGCTTAAAGGAGTTGAATTTGCACAATACACTGGGAAAAAAATCTGAATCTAGATAAGTAAAATTTCCTTAAATTAAGTGCATTTGTTCTTGAATTTAGGAGGTAAGTCAAACTTTGCAAATGGAACAAGACAATTTATATTTAAGATAAGAAAGAAACAAATGCATTGTCTTATTTCCAGTGCATATTATGTAATTATCTTATTTTAAGAGTAAAAATGCTCATTCCTTTGGCAGATAATCTTATTTACTCACTCAAATTAAGGGTAAATAGACTTAATTTAAGATATTTGTACTTATTTCTAGATTGTTTTTGCAGTTTATAGTCCGTTTGTAGAGTTAAAACTTCCTCTTGTTATTTCAGAAAGATTTTTCCAGCTCTCTTGTTTTAGATGGACCGAAAGGACTGATTACAAATAATTTAATTTTAGTTTAGAACATAACCAGACCACCTAAAGTTAGAGGATGAAATCCATTTAATGAGATCCAAAAGGATTAACTGTTGCCTTCATCTTGGAAGATGTTAAGTTTTTCCTCCCCAGCAATGTCGAAAAAAAAAAAACAAAAAAAAAAACAACAACGACCAGAGAAACAATGTGTGTGTGTGTGAAGCTTGGTAATTTAAATGTGCTTCTTTCTCTGAAGCGCTCAGGCAGAGGAAGTGTAATAAATCCTTGACAACTTACAATCCTAATTCATTACCTGTGTTTAATGATCAAAAATACCCCTTAATTTAGGTGGAATAGGGTCAGCTTTTAGATGATCGTTATCTCAGAGGAGTTTTGCATATTTATTAATAGAATGACATTGATTACAGCTGCCACAGCTTCTCCTCTTCAGCGAGCATTGCAGGCCCGTGGAGTCTTGCGACACCTGTCTGTACGGCGCCGCAGCTCCTCCGACATCATGTCTGATGACACTCCAACAGGTTCTGCACACAGACGGGTGTCAAGGTGTGCGTATGAAGTATGGCAAAATGAAAGCTAGCAGACATGTTGAATGTGTTGACATATAAAAACGGGATGACAGGGCAACAGCGGCCCTCCTGTAGAATTTACAGCTTGTGTGTTTGCAGACATATTTCTTGAAGTGCAAAAAAAAAAAAAGAAAAGAAAAGAAGAAGAACAAGTGCTTGTTTGAGGAGGAGACAAAAAGGCAAAGGGGCATGTGGAGGAGAAAGCCCCCTCTGCAGCGTTTCATTGCTGCTGATAATATATAAACGCATGCACACATGGATGCTGCTCGTAAATGAATAAACACATACATCAATTTCAAAATCCAACACATTTGAATTTCAAATGCTGCTGCACCCCCCCACCCCACCCCCCTTCTTCTTTACGATATGTCTCATTTCTCTTGTGGAGATATAAAATAAAATAAAAAAAGAGGGCTGAGAGGGAAAAATTAGAGAGGTGGAAGAACAAATGCTGTATGGAATTTGAGATTATGTGTTTGGTTTGCGTGCTTCCGTCCTGTTTAAATCAAAGGCGGGGGGGCCGGGTAGCCGTGGGCTCCTTGTTGGTGACACTTTCAGTGTTTCTAGATTTCTCTCCTCCCCTTTTCAGCGACTGTCCTGAATTGAGAAGCGGGGTGGAACGGGTTGTGGGTGAATTAAATAGTCACTCTCCCTACCATTTCTCCCTCTCTCTCTCTTGCACTTTCTCTTTTTTTTTTTTTTTCCAGTGGCGTTTAAAATCAATTCATTCAGTGGACTGCTGACACAGCCCGGCCCAGAGAGCCCAGGATTTATGGCTCCCTCTAATGGGCATGCTCTGAACCAAAGCCCCGCCGTCAGCACAATCCTGCCAGCCACCCGTCCGCCTCGCTCCCTCACTCCATCTACCTTTTAAAGACGCAGGCATCCTTTCTCCTCCCCCCCTTTTTTCCCCTCATCACCCCTGTGCTGGCAGCAGAGGGGCCCAGAAAACATTATCAGGACTGAACAATGTGAAGCTGTAGTCTTCACCAGAGCACCATTAAAAACTAAATGTTGTGATTTGCATTTTTGTCTCCAACTCTTTTGTGTTGAATGGCTTCTTTTTGTGCTGCGGACATTGATTTCTCTAATCTTATTCAAACGTATCAATTGGAGCAGTGAGGAGGGATGTAATGTTTTTTTTTGTTCTTTCTTACATATTTGGGAACAAATGAATAGGGGGAAAAAAGCTAATTAGGAACATGTTTTTAGAGGTGTGAAATGGCATTTGGTGTTCCTGGATGAAACAAGTTCACATCAAATAAATCTATCATGTTTACGTTCGTTTCTTCAGTTGAGCACAGTGTGTTCGAACGTCATCTCTCTACTGTATTTGTAAAACTAATCAAAGTGAACAGATTGTGCTGCATTCCTGTTTTGTAACCTGGCTTACAAGATTTGTGTTGTAATTTGCAGGTTTGCCCCTAGGTGTCACTCTGGACAGTATTTGTCTTCAAACTCACATAAAAGCAAATTTAATTAAATTTACTTCTTTTCATTTTAGCTTTTGAATATTATTCGTTTTTTATTTCAACAATTGTTTTCCATATAATATATATACAATAGTAGCCATTCAAAATGTCCCCACTTGCCTTGATGGACCCTTGGCTGGTCCCCTACAATTCCTTCTTAAACATCAATGTTTGCCCTAAATTATTCTTTCCGTCAGGATTTGTGGACATTAAGATCTAAAGAGAAGCGTCATCTATTGGTCTCTAGATCTATATATATATATACATATATGAGCATATATATATACATATATACACACATATATACACATATATACATACATATATATTTACATATATACATATACATACATATATATATACATATATATATACATATACATACATATATATATACATATATATATACATATACATACATATATATATACATATATATATATACATATACATACATATATATATACATATATATATATACATATACATACATACATATATATACATATATATATATACATATACATACATACATATATATACATATACATACATATATATATATATACATATACATACATATATATATACATATACATACATGCATATATACATATATATACATATATATATATATACATATATATATATATACATATATATACATATATATATACATATATATATATATATATATATATATATATATATATATATATATATATATATATATATATATATATATAAATAAATATTACATAAATGTACGTGTTTTTTTCTGAAAATCCCTCAAGGTTCAAGAGTTTTTCTTTGCTAGTTTTTCTAGATGAAACATGGACATAGAAGTTTCAGTTCACATCGTAAAACACTCAAAGAAACAGGCTAAACTGTAGGCTGTAAAAATGATGAATTATTGCAGACTATATGTCAACTGTCGCTCAAATTTAGAAGACTTACAGAAAGCCTGAAGCACAATCGGCTTCTTCTACTTTCACTGAAATTGTTTTCCTTTGGTAACATTTTGTCAGTATCAATGTTTTCATTAATGTATACAAGAACCGCAACAAAAACAAACAATTTAGCCCACATGTATATCTTATCTAATCTATTACAATTGTTGTTGTTTAATAACAACATTAGCCTATGCATACAGCAATATAACTATTATTTCTATAGTAATGCTTCTATAGGCTAAGGCTGCTGGAGGACAAAGGGACCAATTCCATATTTTTTCTGCATTTTACTGATATTTTTCAAACATATAGTATTTTTTATTTTATCCCTTTACTTAATTTTCTCTCTGCTTTTTCTCATCATAGTAGCTTTATCTGATTTGTTTCCATTTGGCTGTGTGCTTTTGAAAGGAACGAACACTTCTGACTCCCACTAACCAGAGATGGTTGTTTTATAGCCGTTTACATTTGTTAAGGTTGAACTTTGCAAATCTTATCCATGTTAGAAACAGAGATGTTCCTTCGGCTGGGTTCAAAAAGTGACTTGATTCAGATTCTCACGATCAAGAATAGATTCTTTTAAATAGATCCATATTTAAAAGTATAACAAATTTGCTGTTACCTGAATTACATAACGATGTAGTTATGCAACATATTAATACCGGTAATACAGAAGATGATGTCGGCTTAAAGGAATAGTACACCCAAAACATGATTAGCCTTCATTTTCTACTCACCCCCATGCTGAACAACACTCTGGAGTACTTTTTTGATATCTCAAATGCATCTGGAGATCTGGGAGGCTTCTTGCTGTCTGCTGACATTCAAATAATGGAGGTCTATGGCGCCCGAGGCAGAAAGGTCCATAAAAGTCCACAAAAAACGTGTCAATATTCCTCCATACTGCTCGTCCAATGTATTCCAAGTGTCCTGAGTGGGTAGCATCCAGAATTTACTCGAAACGAAGTCATTTAGAATGTTTTTAGAGCATAAACAGTAGTGTATAGGATTTCCTGAAAGCGCGTTTACGAGTCTACGGAAACCGCGGCAGACCAAACCAGATGAAAGTGCGCATTCAGCTCGGCAAAGAACTCATGCTCTTCCTCAACACTGAAGTCCTCAGACATTTTTCTTTCGTTGTTTCTTTTTTTGCACAGGTAAACAGCACATTTCTTCTTCTACGCTTGCATTATCGGCAGAGCAGACGCTGAATGCGCACTTTCATCTGGTTTGGTCTGCCGGCTTCCGTAGCGTCGTGAACGCGCTTTTAGGAAATCCTATACACTACTGTTTATGCTCTAAAAACATTCTAAATGACTTCGTTTCGAGTAAATTATGGACGCTACCCACTCAGGACACTTGGAATACATTGGACGAGCAGTATGGAGGAATATTGACACGTTTTTTGTGGACTTTTATGGACCTTTCTGCCTCGGGCGCCATAGACCTCCATTATTTGAATGTCAGCAGACAGCAAGAAGCCTCCCAGATCTCCAGATGCATTTGAGATATCAAAAAAGTACTCCAGAGTGTTGTTCAGCATGGGGGTGAGTAGAAAATGAAGGCTAATCATGTTTTGGGTGTACTATTCCTTTAAAGGAACCTGGACATTCTTTGACTATATTAATCGATCAATTCTGAAAGCAAAAATTCATAATAAAAAAAAAAATAGATTTTTTCCTTAAGATGCCCTTAATGTCCATTAGTGGAAAAAGAGGCTAATTGTAAAAAACACTAATCAAATCTGTATGGGTTTCAATTTCTATTCATGGATTAATAACCGAGGGTAGTGTCACTGGAATGAAACAATTTGCGGCACAAAAAGGGGAAAAAAAACGCCGCCCATGAACACAGAAAAAAAAAAAAAAAAAAAAAAAAAATATATATATATATATATATATATATATATATATATATATAAAAAGGGATCATGGGCAGAATTGTAATGACATGAAGTCTCTCCTGCACACCACTTGATTTGAGGGAGTTAGCTCGCCTCTCTGTTTGACTGAGCGTGTTTCCAGATTGTATTTATATCTGCTACAGTCTCTGTGAACACAAAGTATGCTACGCTACACTTGACCCTGTTATATCCTCAGGCAAACTGGCAATTTGCAGACAAATACAGACCTTTACTTCAGCCCCAGAGCCTCCGACTTCCATCCTTCTCCATATTCCAGCTGTGCTCTACAGCCTGTCAAGGCGGCAGGGCCCCCGAATTAGCCTCCCATTACAGCAAAGCTCCCGCTCCCCCTAAAGTTAACCATTACTGACCATTTGGCACGGCTTCATTATAAAGCCATGCATGTAAAATCAAGTCATGGTCCCTGGCCGTCACATTCAATTTCAAAATACAACCCCAACCCCTCTTCCCCCCCCTCACCGCTTTGCCTCTGAATCTCCATCTTTCTCTCTTACTTAAGTTCCAGCTTCTCCTTGTTTCATAAAATATGATCTGATTAGTAATAGATTACACACCTTGTTAGCAGAGCGTTTCATATTTGATACGGCAGTGCTTTAAGACGGGCAGCCTCCTTCATGATTCAAAGCGATTGTGGCCTTGTTCTCCGGCCTATTTGTTTAATAAGCTCTGCTACATCAGCGGGCCTTTTAAGTGAACACACTCCCCTGCAGCAAAGGCAAAAGATCAATACTCATACCTGTAAAAAAAAAAGCAAATGTTGAAAAAGCAACCAAGGAGTCACGGCCAAGGATTTCCTACGGAATAAGAGGCGAGGTAATCAGGAGCAGTTTGGGTGTTTGAAAGCAAATCCACAAACAGGAAGCAGCTTTTATGTGCTGACCTGTAGGGAGAGCTACAGGTCCGCAGTGAAATATTCAGCGCCGATTAGTCTGGCACGGAGCTTTTTGAGTGTTCCGATCCGTATGCAAATGGGATATAATAAACAGAAGGAAGAAAAGGCAGAGTGTTGGAGGGTAAATGAATTCATTATGTTTCTCACCTCATCTGCTCGCTGATAGAAGACGTCTCGTGTAATTGCCGACAGAGGGGCAAATCTTCCACTGTACTCCGGGGGAGCCGAGATGTGGGAATAATACTGAAACGTATCACCCTAAAATGTGCATAACACTCCTTCAAATCTCTTCAAAGTCTGCGTAAGGGGGCCGAGGTGGTGCGTGTCGGAGGAAACTAATCATCTTTTAGTGTGTCCATGTTGGATGTGGAAATCCTAACAGTTTTCATTACATCATGAGGTTATATAAAACATTTTTTTAGCTGTTATTTATTGCAAATTAGCCCCATTTTGCTTTTTGCTGAGGAAACTGAAGAAGCAGCAGAACTTGAGCAGAGAGTTTAAACCGCCGCTCCACTAAACTCCGGAATGAAAACACTTTTTCCTTCATTTGGTTGTTTATCCTTCTGTTTGCTCCGACCCGCCCGCCTACACCCGCCGCAGTCTCGATGGGCGTCGACCGGGGAGACATAACACCCACCACCTATACATGGAGGTCACGGGAGGTCCATCATTATCAAGCCACAGCGGTGATCAAAGCAATAATATAGAACTATAACCGAGCAATTAGACTAATGGAAAACGTCCCCATTTCTCCTGGCGTGCTGCAGCGAGACACGCCGCTCGCACCCCTGGGCCCCCCCGCCCCCGGAGACGGCACTGGAGACGTGAAGTGGAGAGGAAGTAATGGCGGAGGCCCATTGATCCTCGTTGCCACCTGCTCTATGGCTCCGCCGAGGATGGGCGGGGAGGCAGAGGGCTCCATCTGGGGAGAGATCACGCCGACACCCCGGCTCTCAGGCATATGGATAAGAGGCTTTTTCTAGTCTTGCACTACTTAACCGGCACACATTAGCACAATATGGCCGGATGGGGGAGAGTAAGGCGCGCGTACATGCAGACTTTATCACGCCGAGAGTGCTTCCACGCCGAAAGGGCGTGAAGTCGTTAAATCAGAGTCTGGCAGTGATTGGCTTCCTTAAAGGAGGCCAGGTGAGAAAGAGGGGCAGCTTGAACACCAAGAAGAGTCAAAAGCATCAAGATATCAATCTTTCAACCCCAAAAAAAACCTCCTCATGGCACGAAGGAGGCTGTGTGAATCACAATCAGAATTACTTTAATAATCCCAGAGGGAAATTACTTTTGTTACACGCTCCAGTTACAGTTTTATATATATATATATATATATACACACATCCAACTACACAATATAATAAAGATAAAAAATAAGAATAAAAAGAGATAAAATATATACACATATAGCTCTTCTGTATATATATATATGTACGTAAATCTATCTACAATCCAAGTAAGTGATAAATCCAAGTAAAGTGATACGTGGCGAGCAAAAAATAGTGCATAAATGTCATTTACGGGGGGAATCACACTCCAAACAAACTGTTTTGATTATGATTAAGATGCAAACAACATAAAAAAGTATGTTACTGTTCAAACTTAATAGCCTCTAAATGGATTAATACATAAATACCTTTATTTATAAGATAGATGCAGAGAAAAAATGTTTACTGGCCATTTTTTTGAAACATTGCTTCAGCTGTTGAATACAGAAAAGTTCACTGCATTCCTCAGACATCACGACCAAACTTCTTAACTTTAGCTTCACATCAACACGGCATTGATCTGTACTTTTTCAGCTTCATTCCGATGCTACTTTTATGCCATATTCCCTTAAAGGAAAGAAAACACACTTTCTCTTTTAAAATTTCCAAACAGGCCCAACTTATTCAGTCTTTTTTCTTTTCCTTTATCATGAACTCTCAAATTTAACATGCTAACTGAAGCCTGCAGAGTCAGAGATTGAATTTTTAGGTTATTAGTGAAATCTTTTAGCTTTAAGCTAAATATTTTCTACTGTTTTTATCCCTATTGAATAATTTTTGCTGTGTAGAAAGATGACAAAGAAAATCAGATCTTATAAAGTCCCTTAAATATCATGGAAGTGCATGGAGCTGGTCAAACCACACCACAGGTAAATAAGGTAACCATGTAAAAATAAACGAAAAAACCTAAATAAGAAAAAAGATCTTTAAAATAACACTTTGTTACGAGTTAAAAGGTAAAAGCAGAAAACTGCTCAGAATAAATATGAAAATAAAAGCTTTTTTTAACATAAAAAGATGCAAAACAATCTTTTCCTACTGGTTTCTTTTCTTGCATAAAAAAACATGGAGGCAGAATTTGTTGAAAACCAGTTTAGCCCAATTTTTTTTTTCTTCTTATTTTTTTTTTTTTTTTTTCATTGTGTGCGATACCTGTACACTTGCACCTTAATCCTATTTGTTAAAGCTCATCTAATCTAATCTAATCTAATCTAATCTAATCTAATCTAATCTAATCTAAGAAAGTCTTGCATTCGAACAGTACTGTCTATAGGAACACAGAAGAACACAAAAACCTTCATGTAGGACGACCTGCATCCATAACTACGAGGGAGCATTAGGGCCCGGCTAGAGATTTTTTTTCCTTCTATTTCAAGAATAAAATCGTAACACAACAAGAATAAAGTCATAATATTACGAGAAAAAAGTCACAACGAGAATATTCATAAATTTACACGAATAAACTTGAAATATTAAGAGAATAAACTCCTAAAATTAGGAGAAACAAGTTGTATTTTAGGACGACTCGCACTTCATTCACTAAAATGAGGAACATCAAACATAATATGAAGTTATACTTTGGTTCTGGTTTGAAAAATAATAATTTTTTTCTGAAATGGGTTGTTGTATGATGACTTCATTCTCTTAATGTTACAATTTTATTCTCGTAATGTTACGACTTTATTCTCAAAATAAAAAAATTTAAAAAAAATCTCTTACCTTGCCCTAATACTCCTTCGTACACAACTGTGCTGCCTGCCTGAGAAAACTAAAAGTGTATTCTGTCAATTTGTCCAAGTTTTCTTAGAAAATAAACAAAAAAAACTATCAAAATAACTTTCAAGCAGAACAAAGGAAATTTCCCTACACTCTACGTATCGATTGTTTAGCAGAAACTTGAGTTTCTCAACTTTTAGTACAACATTTAAAATGAAATTTAGCTGTATAAATGACTATCTCACCCCTATACGGAAATAAAATTGGTAAAATAAAAAGTAAAATCTCTGATGTTGGCTCAGTTTTTCTATCCAGGAGTCTCTGTCAGTTCTGTCTGCTTCCACTACAGCAATCTGTAGTTGGAGTGTCGATGTTTTAAGCAACCAGAGGTCCATCCTCCATTCAAATGAACCCAATCACCTTTTTTTTTGTTACCTAGGATGGCTTCGTTCACTGCTCTTTCAAATTATCTGTCCTCTCTGTCCAAAATCTGAACATTTTGGTCATCAAAGGTGTGTTTTTTTGATTTGTGAGGTGCAAGTGTGCTGGCTCTCCTGTGATGCGTTTGTGTGATTGTTGTTTGGTTTTTCTGATGTAAGCTACAGCTAAATGGTGGCATTGTTTGTAATTTGCTTTAAACTGAAGAAAAATCTGAAAAAAACAAAACAAAATGAAGTTAACATTTTAAGTTCAAGTCTAAATATGTCAAAAAAAAACTGAAGTTCATAAATTGCAAACAGCTGAAGCACCTATGGAAAGCTGAACATTGCACAAATTCCAGACATTAAACAGTGGCACTATTAATGTGAGTAAACGGGAAGATTTTAATGTTATTTGGAATGCATACATAAAAATAAAATAGTTTTTATCCTAAATAAAACATTATTTTTCATGCAAATTATGAAGCACGTGTTTCTCCTTAATGTGCAAAAGTCTAAAAGTTACTTTACAATAAAAAAATCATTCTTGCTAGCAGAAAGTCACCCATAATGAGGGTTATACAAGGTAATACAAAAAAGACGGAAGACTTTAAAGCACTACTACGGAAGAGGATTATGGCCACTGAAAAAAAAGATGTTAACTGATTTTTTTTTTTTTTTTTTTTTATTTCAGTATAGTATGGGAAAAAAGTCAGAATTCTGACTTTAATCTCAGAATTCTGACTTTTTTCTCAGAATTCAGACTTTTTTTACTGTCAGAATTCAGTCAGAATTTTGAGATTAAAGTTAGAATTCTGAGATTAAAGTCAGAATTCTGAGAAAAAAGTCAGAATTCTGAGATTAAAGTCAGAATTCTGACTTTTTTCCCATGTTAAACTGAAATAAAATTAAAAAATCAGTTAACTTTTTTTTTTTTCAGTGGCCCTAATCCTCTTCCGTACACTACTATATATAGAAAAAAACAAAAATTAACAAAATATGAATGCTGCTGATTTTTCACACAGCTTTGTCTTTCTGTGATGAAGAACTACAGCGTCTCTCTTGTGTCTTTGTTCACCTAATAGTAAATAAAATTTAAATTTGAGAAGAATCTAAATATGTTTTCATTCTGTCCTGATGTCTCAAAGCCTGGAATTGGAGTAGAAAGCATTTTCTTTTGCATGGCTTTCATAAAGATGTGTAAATAGTGTCTTAAATGCTGCATCTACACATAGAGATCAGTATGTAGTGTTACAGACGCCATTAGAGTTGATTTTAACTGAATCATTTTTGCTTTCAGCCTCTTTAAATGGAGGAGGGATAAAAGCAAAGCTGTGCAGGGATCACATGTGAAACCCCATGCCATGCACCAGATGTAGCGCTGGTGCCGGAGCAGCTATATGTTTCAGCACTTTAGACACTTTCTGTTTACTTTCCTCTGATGTCTGAGACTATATCATCCATATAAAATTCATGTTTCTCCAGAAGGACTTGCTACTTTTCCACATATCGCTTTGATTTGTTATGCAGAAATGTTTTACAAATCCACCCAGCAAAAGTGCAACATTATAAGTTTGATTGAATAGTATCTGCATTTTTTTATATGTAATTTATAAATAATTCTACCTTCTTTTATGACTGAAGCACAAATAACGCATGTCTGTTGCAATGCACATCTTCCCAGTGACTGATCTGTACGCCTGGTTCTCTCCTGGTGGCAAACATTTTCTACTGCTTTCCAAATTTCGTGCGCATGAAGTAGTATTTTGTGGCCACGCAATAAGTTTAACGTGCGCACGAAATACTTATTAATAATATTAATATCATTCCTGGACAACTGGGTAAGCAAATCGACCGTGCCTTCTCTAAGGTCTAAAGCGCGCTCGATTTGCTTACCCAGTTGTCCAGGAATGATATTAATATTATTAATAAGTATTTCGTGCGCACGTTAAACTTATTGCGTGGCCACAAAATACTACTTCATGCGCACGAAATACTACTTCGTGGCCACAATTAAACATTTTTTTTTGACCATGTCATCAGAGGGGCTCCGTACAAATCCTATCCGTTACTGAGTAAAAAAAAAAAAAACGTTGGAAAACCGAAAGGAAGACAAAAAATCGGGCCTGGAAGCACTACAGTGAGTGACGTGATCAGCATGTAGAGCTAGGCTACCAGGAGATCTAGGCTACCAGGAGATCTAGGCTACCAGGGGATCTAGGCTACCAGGGGATCTAGGCTACCAGGAGAAATAGGGTACCAGGAGAAATAGGCTACCAGGAGATCTAGGCTACCAGGAGAAATAGGCTACCAGGAGATCTAGGCTACCAGATCTAGGCTACCAGGGGATCTAGGCTACCAGGAGAAATAGGGTACCAGGAGAAATAGGCTACCAGGAGATCTAGGCTACCAGGAGAAATAGGCTACCAGGAGATCTAGGCTACCAGGAGATCTAGGCTACCAAGAGAAATAGGCTACCAGGAGATCTAGGCTACCAGGAGAAATAGGCTACCAGGAGATCTAGGCTACCAGGAGAAATAGGCTACCAGGAGATCTAGGCTACCAAGAGAAATAGGCTACCAGGAGATCTAGGCTACCAGGAGAAATAGGCTACCAGGAGATCTAGGCTACCAGGAGAAATAGGCTACCAGGAGATCTAGGCTACCAGGAGAAATAGGCTACCAGGAGATCTAGGCTACCAAGAGAAATAGGCTACCAGGAGATCTAGGCTACCAGGAGAAATAGGCTACCAGGAGATCTAGGCTACCAGGAGAAATAGGCTACCAGGAGATCTAGGCTACCAAGAGAAATAGGCTACCAGGAGATCTAGGCTACCAGGAGAAATAGGCTACCAGGAGATCTAGGCTACCAGGAGATCTAGGCTACCAGGAGAAATAGGCTACCAGGAGATTGGGAACAAGATGGAGGTGGATCAGGAGAGCGATGACGGTTCAAAGAACGTTTCACTAGAAATGACACGAATTCTGCTGCCCAAAAACGACGAAAATCCTCGGCCACATTTGAAAGACTGCTTTTCATTTAAATTCAAGAGGGCCAACAGTATCATCATGCAATGCCAGATGTGTCTGCCAAAGGTGACTGAACTGGCAGCATTCAATAACTCCACATCAAATCAGCGGAAGCATGTTTTGGTAAGTACTTATTGCATTGGTACTTCAAACAAAGTTTTCATGACTAATAGCCAATTAGCAAAACAACCTGTTTCGTGGCATTGCTAATTTTGTCTAGCACAGGGGTCGGCAACCCGCGGCTCCGGAGCCGCATGCGGCTCTTTCATCCTTATACTGCGGCTCTGAGTGGCTTGGGAAAATAAATTGCTAAAAAAAAAACTAAGTATTTCATTTACCGCAACACTATCTTTTTAAATGTAACTAAGTAACTTTTACTTAAAATACATTTTAAATTAGCTACTTATTACTTTTACTTGAGTCATTTTTCTGATGGGTAATTTTACTTGTACTTGAGTAATATTTCATCCAAGTATTGGTACTTTTACTTGAGTATGATATTTTAGGAGAAGCTCCAGATAAGTTACAGTACGTCTATGTCGTCTGTGTGTGTCCAACAGTTTTGTTTTTCTGAACATTTCAAAGCCTAAAAATGCTTAAAAAGAGGACAGAGCAAAGCCAAGGATTTTTCTCTTTTCTAACTAAGGAACCTGTAGAAACTTGAAGGACTCATAAAATGACCCACCTGAAAGGTTCCTCTGTCTGAACAGCCCGCTGCTGCCTCGACACTCACCACCTCCCTGCGTTTGGTGGCTTCAATAAAACCTTTTTCCTCACAAGTCGTCGCTATAATGTGCAATAAATCTGAGAGTTTGACTTTATCTTAAAAGTTTTACTTTAATGTTGAAATGTCAGGTTTATTTTTGACATTTTCTCCATACTTCTGGAGATGCTTTAGTTTCAATACATGAAATGTCTGTATAAACCCAGGAAGCTCGTTTTAATAGCCAAACCTCATCTTAAACGCCCTGCCTGAGCTGTGTGCTGGTTTAGAGGCGCTGCATGGGTCACAGCGCAGAGACATGTTTACTGAGTCTGACCTGCCCAGCTGGGGGTCTCCATGTACAGGGAAAGTCGGTCGGCCTGAAGCGGGGTCACTCGACTCGCTGCTGCTGGCACAGGTGCTGAAGAACCTGTAAAACAAAGAAAAAGGAAAAAAAATCTAAGATGAGTAAAAATAAATAAGGGATGTCTATAAAAATAAACTAAAGAAAACAACAAGTATCATCATTATTACAGAATGATTGAGTTTAGAGATATATTACAAAGATTGTATATTGGTGAGATGTATTACAGTCAAATTATTTTAATAATTCTGGGTTGTAGTTTATTAAAACCCATAACTCAGCTCAGATTCATTGCAGCAAAAAAACAACAAACAGCTAAACTAACTCAGAGTTCAGTTTAGCAGATCTTTTAATAGAGCTAAACTAAACGCAGAACTTGCTTTGGAATCCTTTGATGGGTCCATGGTTCTATTTGGTGGTTCAGGAAGTCCAGGTTGCTTCCACCGTGGTCTTCAGCGGGTCTTTGTTTCTTTTTTTGATTTCTCTTATTTTCTTTTTAAACAATAATCCATGGATTCCCTAAAGAGTTTGGTCTGGCACATTACTATGGCAGGGGTTGACGTTAAGGATTTTTACCACTTGCCCTTTGTGTCTCTTTAATTTATTTCTTTATGTTAAAAGGTGCGTTGGTGTTGGGAAAAGCCCACAAAGGTGTGATTATGGTTCTCCTCTTCGATTTCACCAAATTCTGGAAGGGTGCTAAACCTTGCTGATACCTCTCCTGTCTCTATTCCACATATCATGGACTTGCCTGCAGGCAGCTGGAAAGTTTTGTGGCTTCTATGGAGTCAGAAAGAGTTTTTTTTTTATTACTGGTTTTCAGCAAGTCTGATAAAAACAGCTCTGCTGTGACCCCCTCTACCCAATAGCACTCACTCCAGGAACCAGTGAGCTTTTATTTAGGCATGTTGCTTTACCCACCATGCAAAAATTTGTTGAAAAGATGACAGGATTTATGTCCAAACAACATCTACATTTGGTTCAAAAATTAAAGGTGAAAAGCTGTAATTTTTTAGTTTAGATCGTCTATTATTGGACTAAAGTGGGACAAAATCAGACCGAACCAATACAGCCCAATTTTCAACAATTTTTTCTGGACTAAATCATACGGAAGAGTGGATTTAGAGTGGGCCAGTGGGAAAAAAAAAGTTAACTGATTTTAAAATTTTATTTCAGTTTAGTATGGGAAAAAAGTCAGAATTTGGACTTTTTTCTCAGAATTCTGACTTTAATCTCAGAATTCTGACTGAATTCTGACAATAGAAAAAAGTCAGAATTCTGAGATTAAAGTCTGAGACTAAAGTCAGAATTCTGAGATTAAAGTCTGAGACTAAAGTCAGAATTCTGAGATTAAAGTCTGAGACTAAAGTCAGAATTTGGACTTTTTTCTCAGAATTCTGACTTTAATCTCAGAATTCTGACTGAATTCTGACAATAGAAAAAAGTCAGAATTCTGAGATTAAAGTCTGAGACTAAAGTCAGAATTCTGAGATTAAAGTCTGAGACTAAAGTCAGAATTCTGAGATTAAAGTCTGAGACTAAAGTCAGAATTCTGAGATTAAAGTCTGAGACTAAAGTCAGAATTCTGAGATTAAAGTCTGAGACTAAAGTCAGAATTCTGAGATTAAAGTCTGAGACTAAAGTCAGAATTCTGAGATTAAAGTCTGAGACTAAAGTCAGAATTCTGAGATTAAAGTCTGAGACTAAAGTCAGAATTTTGAGAAAAAGTAAGAATTCTGAGATTAAAGTCAGAATTCTTACTTTTTCTCAGAATTCTGACTTTAATCTCAAAAATCTGACTTTAATCTTAGAATTCTGACTTTTTTTTATTGTCAGAATTCAGTCAGAATTCTGAGAAAAAAGTAAGAATTGTTACTTTTTTCCCATACTAAACTGAAATAAAATTTTAAAATCAGTTAACTTTTTTTTTTTCTTCCAGTGGCCCTAATCCTCTTCCGTAAAATCAAGACTATGACTGACCGACCAAATTTATCATCAAAACCAGAGATGGGGACTCGAGTTTGTGACTCGTACTCGAGTCGCACTTAAGTCGCATATTTAATGACTTCAGACTCGACTTAGACTTGCATTTAAAGGACTTCAGACTCGACTGAGACTCGTGATTTCCGACTTGTGAACAATATTTTATTCCAGTGTAAAAACACTTATTCAAGTGTTTTTTGTTTTACTAACTTGACTGATCGCCGCTCGCCTTACCCGCACACAGAAGAAAACTCAAAGACCCAAACCGTGAAGCACTCAAGTTCAAGCGTTTTATTTATACAAAAAGCCACAGCAAAAGTGGCAAAATAAAACAGTCATTTTCTTTTCCTGATAAAACCTAAAATTCAAGAGTTTTCCTTAAAAATCAGAGGCTGGAAGTTGGGCTCCGCTTGTTATGCTGCTTCTGGTGCGAGTGATTGGCCAGGAGCACCCACTGGCTGATCCACAGACTCTGCGGCGCTCCAGCACTGTTCCACTCCCTGGCGTGCCACACCCCTTTCCAGACCGATCCAGCTAAAAAGAGAAGCAAGGAGAACGCCAGCATCCACGCGCCAAAACCCCGTCGGAAGATATATTCCTGTTTATGCTTTAAGCGAGGGGGAGCGCTACTTACAGGCGAGGTTCCTCCTCTGCCCTAATACTCCTTACTGGGCCATCAGTGCGCCCTCCTGGCGCACGGATCCCACCTGCATCTCCTCTTGCAGCGCGTCCGTCTCTGTCACCTGCAGATTCCGTTCTCCTTCTCCTTTCCTTCAGACTCCTTTTATGTCGGCTTTAATCAGCCCTTGCTCACACCTGAGCGCAGCAATTACGCAGCGTAATTAATGCACTCCGCCTCCTCAGACAACTACTTCAGTCCAGTGCGCATGGATTGTCACAAGGGAAAAACAAACCAAAACAAGCAACCCAACATGCAGGAAAAATTCAAAAGTCTAAAATAAAGGAAAACAATCGTATAAAAAAGAAACATCAAAACATGCAAAGCTCAAGAAGAAAATACAAAGAAAAACAAATCATATCTTCCTCTCCAAACATGCAAAGCATAAAACTAACATTTAAATGAAAGAAAACCATAAATCATATTTTTCCCTGTGCAACACACTGACGTCACTGACGCAACAGTACGTGGACGGCAGGATTGTGATTGTTTCTTTTTCCACAGTTCTCATTTTCAATAAAAGAGCAGACATTTACTGCTAAAACTAGAAAAAGTTGTAACCACAAATGTCAGGAAATACTGTAGGAAAATGCAAAATTTATCTGGAAAAAAATTTTGCGTGTGCTTTTTTTAATTGTATTTTTCATTTAGCAGTTCAAGATAATGATAATTCCATAGATATAATAGCGACCTTTAAGCTATACCGTCTCAGTGACGGAGATGAAAACACAAGGAGAAACAAGCAAGCACGAAAATTATTGCACTTTTTTAAATGAATCAAGTGATTAGAATTTTTTGTGCGATTAATTGATTATTGCGACAGGCCTTCTCAAGACTTGAGACTTGACTTGGACTTGCAAAAAAAGACTTGTGAACATGTCTGATCAAAACCAATGTCTAAATGATATTTGGGATTTGGGGGGTAATTCTTGAGTCAACTACAGTAGATTTAATCTCCTTGGAATTACAAAACTAACAGCTTTAAAGTAACATAAAGCAATAATGATATGTGGTATTTTAAATCAACACATGCAACACACAGTGTCCATCATATTTCGAGGTGTTGTGCAGGAAACTGTAGTGCGTCTGCTTTTGAAGAATGCTATTTAGGTATAGCTGACTTTTTCTGGTCCGCTTCTCTTTCTGGCTGCCATGTCTGCAGGCTGCTGCTCTTTGTTCCAACATAAAATATGAAATGTTACACTCTGCGTTGGCAATCCCAGGAACTCTCATATGATTGGCTAAGGAACCAGGAAGTAACACACAACAGTAGTTCAGGACCGCACCCGTTGGTTTCAAAGAACTAAGAATTGTTTATAGAGAAAACGACTTCCTCTGAATTACTTATGCAGTATTTTTTAAGTGTAACTTTGTTTTACTGTGTAACAGAATTCAACTTTGCTATTAATTCAATAAAATAAAACTCTCTCAAATCGGTAATCTATTTAACCAATTTCTACCGCAACGCCCGTGCATTACATTCCTCCCCCGAGGTTGCAAACCCACACTTTGTGAGCAACTGTTTTACTATACTTACACATATGTTCTTGTTTCATATAAGTATCCATCATGGCTGCCCCAGAAACCCTAAATAATCTAGGTAGTTAAGAACTCTCTTGTGAGAAATTAAGAAATTGTTAACTTGGGGGATAGAAATGTGCGGTTCTTCTAAGACTATTAAATTAAACCAGCAAAGCGTTTCGATTTAGCAGGAATAAGGATGCATTAGCTAAAAAACCTTTAGTTTGCATATTTTAATGGGACAGATTCTGACTTACAACAATGAAACATTTGAGCTAACGGTTTAAGAGTTTTTTTTGCAGCTTTCCTGGAGCCAGCGACACGTTTCCTACATTTATTCCTTCAATCTGCTCCTGTCAAGAATAAGCCGAACAAGCATCAAATTCTCCAGAAACGTCTCACAAAGCTTAAAGAAGAAACCCTGGGATGAAGAGAGGTGTGAACTATTGCTGCAGAGCCTGTTATCTTTGATCCAAAACGTAAGAAACACGATTGCAACTGATGAACCTAACCGCATCCATGGTACTGTGCAGCTCACTTGCTTTCTGCAGAGCAAAACCAAGGAGGGGAGAAAAAAAAAAGAAAAAGCCACTGAGGGTACGTCGTCTTTGGGGAGTTCTCGCATCCAGTTCTCCCCAGAGAGCCTGGTTGTTTGTCGGAGTACTTACTGCTGTATTCCTTTAGCTCAGCTGACACGTTTCTCTGAATTTAGAGATCTCAACAGCTATTATTTAATTTCCAACGCGTTTAAAGTGCTTTTCTTGCCGTTAAGTAAGAGCATTTGTAACAGGAGTAACTGTCTGAAAGTGCATTGAATCAGCCGTGTTTGTTCTTTATCTTGGGAGCAGACATTGCAATCCATGAATGCCAGCAAACAGGGCCCTTATAGAGAACGCATATATCTGTGTGTTGCAGCATGTTTTTGCCTCAGTTTGTGGCTGTTCCCATAAAGCCGGAGCGTTTTTCTGCTGACTGGTGTTTCTTTCGCAGGCCTCGGGTTGGCCATCACCCAGCAGCCCAGCCGGTGAACCGCAGAGAGAGCGCATTGATTTCATCCCAGCAGAAATCCCTGCTCCCGGTTCCCGCCTCCCTACCCCGCCCAGCTCCTGATTAAGCATTCGCAGGGAGCCATGCCAACACAATTTGTCATTTATCAAAAGTAATTAAAAGCAATTTCTTTTCTCTTGTTGATTGGGAATTGACTAATTGTTGAGTCGGTGAAAACGGGGGAATAAATAAAACAGAGAAGGATGAATTTTACATAAACTCAGAGGAAAACATAAACGCTGTAAAACGAGGGCCAGACATCTGGCTCTGTGATTTTCCTCTACATGATTATGACTGCAAACCGAAACAGTTGTTGAGCGCATTCTGATATACAGCCCATAGGCAGTAAATAATATATTAGAAACAGCATATTGACTAGCAGACTTAAAAGGGTATTTTCACTTCAAGTTGTGTGAACACCAGAGTGGGAGGAAAAATACAAACACGGCTTGGTTACTTGTTAGGAGAGAGATGGAAGAAAACATTGCTCTCTGTGTCTCACCAATAGAGGGTAAATACCAACATCTGAGAGGCCGAGAGAGAAGAAAGGGACAGAGGAGCGAGGAGGAGAAGCCAAGTCGCCCTCCAGCCGGGGTTACAGTCAGTCTGTCCAATGAAACCAAGCAATACCATCTCAACATTATCGGTAACAACCTCTGAATGCACCATTACCTTCTATGAGGGCAGAATGAAATGTCAGAATTGATTCGAGAGGGGAGGGTTGAGATAAAAGCGGGCTAACCGCGGTGGACATTTTGTTTCAGCGGCCCTTTATTTGGCGTCCCTGGATCATTAGCAGACGGCAAAGAGGGAACGGGAGGGAACTTGAAGGAGGTGTGGGCGGCCATCCTGCACGTCTCCAACGACGAGGCTCCCTCGGCAACGCAGAAAAACAGGGATGCAAAACAAACCTGAAGCAAAGAAGTCGTATTAATCTCACACGGTGCTGTCAGTACCGTCAGCCGTATGCGTACCTGCCCGCGCCACGAGCAAACAAAGAATCTACCCGGGTCTTTGTCAACAATTTCAGTCGGTGCTTCAGTGAAGCATTATGAATATCCCGCTCACAGGCTGCACCCCATCATTACCAGGAAGTAGGGAAATCTTCAGACGGCCGAACCCAACCTCTTATTCTTCCGCCTTTTGTTTACGTTCCTATTCATCATAAAAAAAGTAAAAACTCACTTAAGCTCTCCAACGTCTATGGTTATTAATGTTCTAATTATGATTTTCCCCTCCAATCTTTTGCTTTGCAATTTGGGTGATGTATGTTTGAACAACACAGCGAGTCTCGCTGGAAATGAATGCAGTAGAGCACCTTCTCTGGGGAGCCATCTGATGGAGAGCGAAAGCTTGTCACCGTTTGTCTATACACGGGGATTTATACCAGCTCACTGAGTGAGCACCATTATCTTTGTTCGACGCCGATTCTCCGGCAAAGCAAAAGAGAGTCTCCAAAGGACTGTGACAAAACCCTCCCCAAAAAATATCGCCCAGGTCATCTACATTTGTCAAACTGCGCCTATTTTGTCTGAGACGCTTTTCTGCAGGACAATCAAGATGATCTGGATGCCTCCAGTAGAAAAACATAATTGCTTTTACCTAAATTCAACAAAAACACAACATTTCACACCCTGTCATTATTTATTAGAATATCACTGGAGTGCTACTAAATCACATTCGGACTGTTTACATTTCCTACGGTGTTTACTTTCCCCAATTTATGCCAGTTTAAAGGAACAGCTTTAATGCTGTACTAATTAACCAAATGATACCCAAGAAGGGCTACACAGTGATGCAGTGGGTAGCGCTGTTCCCTTGCAGCAAGAAGGTTTTGGGTTCGACTCCTGTTCTGGGGTCTTTCTGCATGGAGTTTGCATGTTGTCCCTGTGCATGCGTGGATTCTCCCCGGGTACCCTGGCTTCCTCCCAAAAACATGACTGTTAGGTTAATTGGCTTCTCTAAATTCTCCTTAGGTGTGTGTTTGCATGATTGTGTGTGTCTGTGTTGCCGTACAACAGACTGGCAACCTGTCCAGGGTGTACCCCACCTCCCGTCGGAGATAGGAACAGGCCTCGCCGCAAACCTGACGAGGACTGAGCGGGAGAAAATGGATGGATGGATGGATGAATGATACCCAAGAAGAGAAACTGTCTGAGCTTTTAGAATTGCTTCCATTCAGTGAGGTCAATAGATGATTTTAGAACATTCCTTCTAAGCTCCAACGATAGCATTTCAGTCGTCTCCATGTCCTGATTTTCGATGGATCATCACAGCACCTAGAAATCCTAAAAAAGATCCGCTAATGGACTCACATATGACTCTACCACCGTTTATTACTTGCTCATTAAGCTCTATAATGCCTCCCTCAAGTGATTCAGACATCCCCCCCTGTAATTGACATTTATGCACTATTTTTGCACACCACGTATCACTTTACTTGGATTTTCACTTTACTTGGATTTATCACTTTACTTGGAATTTCAGTTTACTTGGATTTAGTTTTTACATATGCATATATATACATACATAGATATATATACAGAAGAGCTATATGTTTATATATTTTATCTCTTTTTTATTTTAACTTTATTATCTTGTGTTGTTGGATGTGTATATATATATATATATATATATATATATATATATATATATATATATATATATATATATATATATATATATATATATAAAACTGTAACTGGAGCGTGCAACAAAAGTAATTTCCCTCTGGGATTACTAAAGTATTTGTAATTCTGATTCTTACTTGTGGCCAACCCCTAGTGTACCTGGCAATTTGTTGCTGCAATTTGTTGACCTAATTAACCATCTTTTGAACAAGCCCAACTAAAACAGTTAGACTGAAAGGATTACAATTTTGTGGGAAACTCCTTGAAAAGATTATTGATGTGAATTTTAAACAATCTTAGCTCATATTTGAATCACTGGCTACAAAGTTTCCAGCTTGACAGCAGGCCCACATCATATCTCCACCAACACCGTGCTTCACAGATGAGAATTTTAGCAGATATGCTGCTTTTTGACAAATCATCTGGGTATTGAGATTGTTTTAGATGCAGGATTGCACTGTGGTGGAAAGTACATATACATGATTACCGTACTTAAGTATTTTTTGAGTATCTTTACTTGAGTAATTTTTATGGGGGTACTTCAACCTTCACTCTATTGCTGCTAGTTCCTTGTTCCTTTTGGCTCAGCTTAGCTTTGTAATCCACTGCTGCCATTTTTCTCTCTTGAAACACGATTTCAACATGGCAGATAGCGGCCCGTAGTACTGAATCTGGACGTTCCAAAGATGTAAGAAACTCAGGGAAGACATTATCTGTAGTTTTATCAAGGCGTTAGTTGTTGCCATGCGGCCAAGTTGTTCAGTAGGATAAGTCCAAAAGCAGATTTGAAGTTTCTCTGGGGAAATGGATTCAACCTGTTTGCTTTTTAAGAAGAAATAATCAAAATAGCCGTCATTAGTTTTTGTGCCATTTTTGTTCTGAAGTTCTTTCCAGGTGGTGTAGAATCTACAGCAGGTGGTTCTCAGCATCAACACATCATGTGTTTTCTGAAAGTTACAGCTTCCTTAAAGTTACACTGAATAAAATACAGAAATAAACTGATATTAAAACATTTTATTTGTAATTTTAAATTCTTTAGTATCTTCAGAAGCCATTACTTCAATGCTTTACCTTGAGTAGATTTCTGACCGAATAACTTTTAGTTGTAGTTGAGTAAGATTTGACTATTAGTATCACTTATATTAGTCAAGTACTACTGTTGAGTACTTCGTCCACCACTGGCTTTCAACCTCCAGTCCCGTTAGGAACTTCAAATGTACTGAGACCAGAAGGGTGTGACCTGAATTATATTCTGGGTTTATGGAGATTCTCAGAGCATTCCAAACCCTTACGTTGTGATGAATGTAGTGGACAGTTTTATACGGTGTAGATTATGATACATTTTGGAAGAGTTTTACTTTAAAGTTAACCTGACTCCGCCAGATGGATTTGCTCCGCATATCCATCTGGAAACCTTCCGTTGAAGTAATTTTTGGAAGGGGCGAAAATACTGGTTAGCTGATTGGCCTATGTTGGTGATAGACGGGCCAAATAAACCAATCAGATCAACGAAGCATATGACGTACTAACAGAGCAACGACGAAAACACAACCACAAGCCAGGCTACTCTTGCCGAAACCAGTCGGGAGGAGAGCAAAAACATCTTTTCCTCTGAGAAAAGCCTCCAGAGCAGTGTTTTGCTCTTCTTTCAGTGAAGAAATACTCTGTAATTCCGATAAAACTTGCTCGATAGCCACGCTAACGCTAGTTTCATCGGCTGAAGCCGCCATGTTCTTTAGACTGAACTGTGGCGCTTCTCGTTGCGTCACACCTCAACCCGCCTCAAAGCCAACGCTGATTGGACGTTCGTTTGGTGAACGGCTCCAAATTTTCTTCAACCGAGAGTAGGGATGGGAATCGAAAACCGGTTCCTGTTAAGAACCGGTTCCGTATTTTCCGATTCCATGGCATCGTTTGGCAGCTCGCTGAATGATTCTTTTTTCGATTCCCGCAGCACCAGAGCCTAGAGCGCCGGCTCTGGGGAGCACGACTTACGTCACGTTTTTTACGTAAGTTACGCAACTTACGCAAGTTACGCAAGTTGGAAGAACTATTCGAGGAGGAAGACAACGAGCTGCGGTCACTTTGTGAATCAAAGCCCCGTCTTTCCTTAGCCCAGAGGGTAGATCAGGAAATCCAGCTCTATAAAAGCTTGCCCTCCATCCCCTGCAGGGATAGCGCCACACTGTGGTGGTGGAAGAAGCAAGATACGCTGCCCTTGCTATCTGGACTGGCTGAAAACTACCTCTGTGTGCAGGATTCCTCCACCCCATCTGAGAGGGTGTTCTCCACGGCTGGAGACACCTTAAGCGCTGAAAGATCCTGTATCCTTCCAGAAAAAGCAGATATGCTCATCTTTTTGCAAAAGAACTGTTAATTTTCCCTACTACTGTTTTATAATTAGTATTTTTTGTTATTTAAAATAGGTTATTATCCCATAATTTGTTATTAGACATTGTTGGTTATTAAGTTTGTTCTTGTATTCATTTTTCATTTAAACACAGATGTTACTCCAGTTTCACATTTCCTGTGGACATCTTGATCTTGTTGAGTTTGTAAGATCGTGCAATAGTTAAGTAAACAAAGTTGACTCTGATAATCAAACTGTTTGTTCTCCTTTTTCCCCCAAATTGGAATTGAAAAAAGAATCGATAAAGAATCGAATCGTTTCATAGAATCGAAAAGGGAATCGGAATCGTGAAAATCTTTTCAATTCCCAACCCTAACCGAGAGTCTCCAGACTGATTAGCGAGTGAAACCTTGAAAGCTTGCGAGATCAGGATGGTCTCACGAGGCTACTTTAAAGTGTCTTCAGTGGGTAAAAAGCTTAAAAAAAAAGTTTGAAAAAGGGACCTAAACTCTTCTTGTCTGCATGGACAGCAACAATAGTTCATCTTCATCCATAGCTAATATCTTGTCATTGCCTTTATTAACAGACACACTCATCTGCTCCAGACCAGCAGATCGACCAAACTCCTGCTTTATAAAGGTGCTCACACTCTTTACTATTAGAAGCGTAATGGTAGAACCAGCTGGCTGCTACACTCCATCATTAGCTTGGAGACCAAAACTTTGAAAAAAAAGCTGTCATATGTGGACACACTGTATACACTGTATATATTGCATGCACCTCTTTCTTCCTTTGGCACATTCTTCTTCTTTGAATATTTGAGCTGATGTAATGAGTAAAATTCTCCTTTGATATCAATAAAATCAATCAATCAATCATGATTAGTGCAGGCTGACCCTGAGCAGGTTTCTGGACAATTTTTACACTTTATGAACTGCCTAACTGAGGGGTTTTGGGTCTTCCGTTTGCTTTATATGTGCTTTCTTTAGCTGCCGTTGATATGTTTTTTAGTGATATTTCTTATCAATATATCTGGATGACATTCAGCTATATATGTTTTTGAACCTCAAATGACAGAATTAGGCAACTTTTTACGTGCCCGAGGGGTCCCCTCATCAATAGAGGAGCAGAAGGTCATTAAAACAAGAGAGCTAGTCTCTAAAACAGACATGGCTACGGCTTGATGCTAACATGTTTGTTATCTGTCAGAATTCTGAGATTAGAGTCAGAATTCTCAAAAAAGTCAGAATTCTAAAAAAAAAAAGTCAGAATTCTGAGAAAAAACTCAGAATTCTGACTTTTTTTCCCCCATGTTAAACGGAAATAAAATTTTAAAATCAGTTAAATTTTTTCCCAGTGGCTCTAATCCTCTTCCGTAGATTATAGCACCTCCTTCACTTCGTTCAGAAAGTCAGACTCTTGCTTCATATCGTCCATCTCCAAAGTCCAGCACCTGAAATTTAGGTATAATTTGCTTATCTTTTTTGAATCTCACTTCCATATAAAATATTTTTCTTTCACTTGAGGAATGGTTCTTATCTCTGACCGATGGTCTCCCCAGTTCAGTTAGAAAAAAATCATTCATGCATTTATGTCATCATACTTAGATTATTTTAAACCTTTTTTTTTTTTACTGGATTGGATACAGTGGAAAAAAAGATCTAGAAATAAGTCAAATTTTCTTAAACTAAGTGTATTTACCCTTAATTTGAGCAGGTAAATGAGATTATCTGCCAATGGAATGAGTAATTTTACTCTTACAATAAGATAATTAGATAATATGCACTTGAAATAAGACAATGCAATTGTCTTTTCTTTTTTTAAGTGTAAATTGTCTTGTTCCATTGGCAAAATGTCTCTTTTACCTCCTCAATCTAAGAAAAAAATGAGTTATCTAGATTTTGATTTTTTCGCAGTGTACATGTGTTATATGTTTATCAATATGCGAAGTTAAATTGTGCAACAAACTAAATTAGAACCTAACGCGATGCCCAAACATATTCCTTTTCAAAATAACGTACAAAGAAATTATTTTCAAAAGGTATAGAGAAGCATTGTAGAAAGTTTTGTTTGTGTTTTTTGTTTTGTTTATTTGTATATATGTATGAAAATATATGTGCAGGTAGGTATGTATTTATATGAATATATATAGCAACATAATTATAAATATTGTAAATTGAAGAAATACAAGAATTAAAGGGGTAGGAGTACATAAGTTTTACTTCTTCCTATTCCTTTTCGCACATGTAATAGAGGTATATTAATTTAGGAAAGAAGGGTACCTTGTTTGTTGTTTTTCTCTTCAATGTTTTTAAACATTGTTTTATTGTTTTTTTTGTTTCTCTCTTGCATGTTCGAAATAAAGAATGAATAAAAATAAATAAATAAATACATTTTCACTCTCACCCCACCAAACTTAAACAGCTGCAGCCATTTAGGAAAGCAAGATAAATTCAGGATCTGTTTTAAAATTCTCACAATAACATATGTAGCACAAAATATCCAGTCCCTAGATTATTTATGTAATCATTTTACAAAATATTCTACCGCTCAAGCCCAGATTTTGTTAAGACGCAGTTAAAAACTTTTGTTGAGTGTTTATTTTTATTGTGCTTTTATTGCCGTTTCATCTTCCTTTAATTATTTCGATTTTAATTGCTGTTTTATTGGTTTTCTGTACACTGCTTTGTGATTCCTTTATCTGCGAAAGGCTCTTAATAAATATACTTCACCTACTTACTTGCTTAATCTTTGATAGATGATGACAGTCGGTCTTTGGTGTATTTTCCTACAGCTGAGGTTAGTTTTGAATTACCCTACAACCTGTTAGCTTTATTATCATGATTGCTTTCCTACGTTTTCTTATCATGAGTTATGATTACTTAAGTAGGAGATGATATCAGTGAGAGGCTAGAGAAGCTCCTGCAGAGAGGCTGAGAGGGTCCTGCACCGCCTCAAGCAATAAGTCTACTTCAAGGCTCTTCCTCCGAGCACTTATAAAAGAGAGCAAATTAGGTGTAAGGAACGCCTGCATCGGCGGCACACCCAACCGCCGCACAAAGAGGAGGGGGAAGGAAGCGGACGAAAAAAAAAAAATGGGGGGGGCAGGTACTAGAGATGACAGCGAAAAAACGGACGGCGCCATCAAGGGCTGAAAATAAGCTCTCACTTTCAAACGTTTACGGCGGCTCAAATATCTGATGATACCTCTCATAGCTTTTAATCTTTAATGTGAAAAATTAATCATCCCATTCATTATTTTAATAGCTGTCATTTTTCTCTCCCCAAAGTGATGATTTATAACCATTAAGCCCTGTGTAGGCCTGTGTGAGAGGGATTTATCGTAATGTTTGCACCAGGTAGCCTCCAACCATATTTCATTACTCTGACAAGCCATTAAAATGCCCTGGTGATTAAACAACAGCTCTGAGGTCAGTGTGTAAAGCTGTTTCTTTACCCATGCTGGAGCGCAGCGGCGCAGGCAGGGACTGCTAGCCTAACAAAGCCCTTTCCCTGCCCCGGCTCCCTCCAGACTGGCAATCGCAGTTATAGATCTCTATCGTGGCTTGTGTGAGAGGGGGGACAGGGGCAGAGGAGAATAATGCACATGCACGAAGAAATAAAGTTAAGAATGGGGCTATTATGGCTGTTTTCTTTTGTGGTTTAGAGACGGTGATAACTGTGCACTTCAAGGAAAAACTCTACACTATGATACTTTCAGGTCCCCTCTGCTTATTCCTTCATTTATTGGTTCCCAACGGATCCCAATAGGACAGGTTTACAGCCTCCCTTAGAAGAGCTTTACCCAAACATAGTTGATCTAAAAAAGTTAGAAAGGATGGTACTGGATTATATTTAGTCTTTACACTAAAAATGGCTCAAAGACAATCAAGAGTGTTAGCACCAAACTGGCTTGTACTGTACATTTTGTTTTTTTTATGCATCTGTGTGTCGTTACTAACCTCCCTCCCCCTTAATGCTAACACCTTTTAAAAGCCTAACCAGGGACGAAGGCTGCAAATTAGCCCATGGCTACAAGCCTTATGTACTTGGACATCGGCCACCTGTTTGGTTGCAATGTTTAATTGTAGTGTCTCTGTCAAATAAACAAATAAATAAAAAAGGCACACTGCCGTCTTCCGTTATTTATATTGTTTTTGTTTCCATCAAAGGGTACAAATTCTACACTATAAATATCTACCAAACACTGAAATGGGGAAGGTGTGTGCGTGAAAATACAGTTGCAGCAATTCAAATGGCCCTTCCCAGTCAAACGCCAGCCGAATGGCGGCAGACTCCCAGCAAATTCCCCTCCAAATTCCAGTAGCAGCCATTCAATATGGCCATTTCCATTTAAACACCAGCTGAATGGCAGCCCACTTCCCTCCAAATCCCAGCAAAATCCCCTCTAACTTCCAGCCACTGAAGTGACTCCCTCTTGCATATTTTTTTACCCTGACTCTACCCTTTCACTGAATTATAGGGTCTGACCAGCAGAGGACATTTCTATTTAGATCTTAACGTCCACAAATCATGATAAAAATAATATGTTAGTACCCGTACAAATATTGATGTCTATGTAGGAATTTTAGGGGACCGGCCAAAGACCGGCCAAGGTAACCTGACTCCGCCAGATGGATTTGCTCCGCATATCCATCTGGAAATCTTCCGTTGAAGTAATTTTGGGAAGGGGCGAAAATACTGGTTAGCTGATTGGCCTATGTTGGTGATAGACGGGCCAAATAAACCAATCAGATCAACGAAGCATATGACGTACTAACAGAGCGACGACGAAAACACAACCACAAGCCAGGCTACTCTTGCCGAAACCAGTCGGGAGAAGAGCAAAAACATCTTTTCCTCTGAGAAAAGCCTCCAAAGCAGTGTTTTGCTCTTCTTTCAGTGAAGAAATACTCTGTAATTCCGATAAAACTTGCTCGATAGCCACGCTAACGCTAGTTTCATCGGCCGAAGCCGCCATGTTCTTTAGACTGAACTGTCGCGCTTCTCGTTGCGTCACACCTCAACCCGCCTCAAAGCCAACGCTGATTGGACGTTCGTTTGTTGAACGGCTCCAAATTTTCTTTAACGGAGAGTCTCCAGACTGATTAGCAAGTGAAACCTTGAAAGCTCGCAAGATAAGGATGGTCTCACGAGGCTAGATTCATTTCCCATCCAGGAAGCTTTTCAATTCAAAATGTCAGAAATAGTGTTGAGTTCCAGGCTTTAGAGAGTGGACCAAAAAAAACAAAGCCTTGTTTTGGCTTTGAAAACATGCAAACTGAAACGGACGAACGGGTACGCCCCTTTGGACTGGGGGTCGTTTGGCTTCTTTGTTAGCCTGCAATATTCAATAACCGGTATTGTCTATGAAACGGGGGTCGTTAAAGGGAGTTGTTGGCCTGGCTAAACAGACGAGGTCTTCTGTTCCCCTGTAAGGGGGTGGGGGTTGTGATGAAAGCGGGAAGGAATCAACTCAATGGCTAAAATGTAGGTTTTCGAAAGCTGAAATCTGTTAACCTGACTCCGCCAGAGAGATTTGCTCCGCATATCCATCTGGAAACCTTCTGTTGAAGTAATTTTGGGAAGGGGCGAAAATACTGGTTAGCTGATTGGCCTATGTTGGTGATAGACGGGCCAAATAAACCAATCAGATCAACGAAGCACATGACGTACTAACAGCGACGACGAAAACACAACCACAAGCCAGGCTACTCTTGCTGAAACCAGTCGGGAGAAGAGCAAAAACATCTTTTCCTCTGAGAAAAGCCTCCAGAGCAGTGTTTTGCTCCTCTTTCAGTGAAGAAATACTCTGTAATTCCGATAAAACTTGCTCGATAGCCACGCTAACGCTAGTTTCATCGGCCGAAGCCGCCATGTTCTTTAGACTGAACTGTCGCGCTTCTTGTTGCGTCACACCTCAACCCGCCTAAAAACCAACGCTGATTGGACGTTCGTTTGGTGAACGGCTCCAAATTTTCTTTAACGGAGAGTCTCCAGACTGATCTGCGAGTGAAACCTTGAAAGCTTGCGAGATCAGGATGGTCTCACCAGGCTACAAACAAAGAACCCCCCATTCCAAAGGGGTGGACCAGTTCAGCTGGTCAATTTGCATGTTTTCTAAGCATGGATTGTTTTTTAGCTTTTTTGGATTGACTACGACCTGGATGAGTATCTTTACCAGCATATTTAACTATTAACATGTTAACAGCGGGGTATATAATCTGATGTGCAGCTCCAGGGAGATTTTACTGCGACCTTAGAAGGAATCTCTTTGAACTCCTCCTCGAGGGGCAATCAGCGGCCATCTTAAATATTTACACATTGAAATAATCTTTCCCACGTTTGAACGATGGACTTCAATTAGTTTGCAAAAGAAAAGGCTATCCCTTCCCAGTTTAAGAGGCGCTTGTTTCTGTGATGTCAGCAGATTTCTGTCTGTGCTGTCTCTTGCCATTAGTCCTCTTTCAATAGCGAAACTCAAGCTGAAGATCAGTCCATGCAATTCTTCATAAGGCTCCTACTTTCCTCAGAGCAAAAAACCCTAAAAACTGAAAGAGATATCCTTTATTTTTATCATGACTGTAGCTAAGTGCTAGATTAGACCTTACTTAAGTATTTCACACAGCAGGCCTTCACTACGACCACCTTGCACTACAGAGCTTATAAATACTTAACACGGAGTGGAAGGTTATTGTGGTTTTTGTGGTGATGCTAATTCAATTTTATGTTCAGACTTTAAAAAAAAAAAGATGAAGATCAAAGAAGTGGAAATTTAAACTCATTTTCCCACATGCCTAAAGACATTGATGAGTAATAGAAAGCAGAGATCTTACCAAATAAAACTAATTTACTGAGTCATACCTGCTAAAAGTAAAACTGAGCTTTCTGAGGAAAAAGGGAATCCAAGGACAAATCTAATTTACTATTTAATGCAAATTAAATGCCTTTGGTAGATAAGGTCTCCAGCTATAACTGACTGGAGTCAACTTATTTCTAACACAGGAATGCAGGTTACATTTTTAAGCTGAGGGCTGAAAAGGGAAGAAGCTCTCAGGAGAGATGGGAATAAAAGTAAGAACTACAGAAACATCAGCGGCCAAAACGTTCCTCTCTGATTAATGTGACCAGTGCATTAAGGGGATGTCAAAATCCATTACACTGTGTCTTTCATTCAAGTCCAAACTCATTTGCTTTTCAGCTTTTATGGAGAGAATTTTGCTCCATTATTTTTTAAGCAAGGGACATGTTTTGTAAATCGAAATTTAAAAACAAACAAAAAAAAGGCAAACCAAAAGCAAAACTATGAAAAAATGATGCAATCAAAAAGGTTTTGACAATTACTTTTCTTTTGTTTTTTTAAATAATTTTCTTTACAGTTATTTTTTCACATTTGAATTTTCATTCTACAGACTTTAAAAGATCAAATTTAATTTTGGATTCTCATAAAATGTTTCTTTTTATTTTACAGATTTTTTTTATGCAAGTTTGTTTTTTTTTAAGATCCGTTTTTCAAATTAAATTGTGTTAAACAGATCACAGTCATTTCTCTTCATCTCCTTTCCTATGAAGTGAGAAGCAAAGATGCATTTCTATTGGTGTGGCTGGACGTTAGCAACAACTGTATTGGTCAATATGTGCATTAAGAGTACAATGGTATTGTGCTGTCTTTAATTAAATATAGAATTTTCTAAAACATTATTTGATTACTCAAAAAATGGTCTCTCAGTCCAGTTCTGAAGCCGACACAAACATGGGAAAGACTTCAGATTTAACAGCTGTCCAAAAGGCGACCATCAACACATTGCACAAGGAGGGAAAGACACAAAAGGTTATTGCTGAAGAGGCTGGCTGTTCTCAGAGCTCTGTGTCCAAACACATTAATAGAGAGGCAAAGGGAAGGAAAAACTGTGGTCAGAAAAAGTGTACAAGCGATAGGGATCACCGCGCCCTAGTCAAGATTGGGAAAAAAAACCCATTCAAAAATGTTGGGGAGATTCACAAGGAGTGGACAGCTGCTGGAGTCAGTGCTTCAAGATCCACCAGCAAGAGACGCTTGAAAGACATGGGTTTCAACTGCCGCATACCTCGTGTCAAGCCACTGTTGACCACGAAACAGCGCGAAAAGCGTCTCATCTGGGCTAAGGAAAAAAAGAGCTGGACTGCAGCTGAGTGGTCCAAAGTCATGTTTTCTGACCAAAGCTAATTTTGCATTTCCTTTGGAAATGGAGGTCCCAGAGTCTGGAGGAAGACAGGAGAGGCACAGGATCCACGTTGCCTGAAGTCTAGTGGAAAGTTTCCACCATCAGTGATGGTTTGGGGTGCCATGTCATCTGCTGGTGTCGGTCCACTCTGTTTCCTGAGATCCAGGGTCAACGCAGCCGTCAACCAGCAAGTTTTAGAGCACTTCATGCTTCCTGCTGCTTACCTGCTCTATGGAGATGGAGATTTCAGGTTTCAACAGGACTTGGCGCCTGCACACAACGCAAAATCTACCCGTGCCTGGTTTACGGACCATTGTATTTCTGTTCTAAATTGGCCAGCCAACTCCCCTGACCTTAGCCCCATAGAAAATCTGTGGGGTATTGTGAAAAGGAAGATGCAGAATGCCAGACCCAAAAACGCAGAAGAGTTGAAGGCCACTATCAGAGCAACCTGGGCTCTCATAACACCTGAGCAGTGCCAGAAACTCATCGACTCCATGCCACGCCGCATTAATACAGTAATTGAGGCAAAAGGAGCTCCAACCAAGTATTGAGTATTGTACATGCTCATATTTTTCATTTTCATACTTTTCAGTTGGCCAACATTTCTAAGAAATCCCTTTTTTGTATTAGCTTTAAGTAATATTCTAATTTTGTGACACACGGAATTTTGGATTTTCATTTGTTGCCACTTCAAATCATGTACAAGTTACAAATTTTGAATGAAATTACTGAAATAAATCAAGTTTTTCAAAATATTCTAATTTACTGGCTTTTACCTGTAAAAAAAAAAAAAAAAGTTATTCTCAAAAATGTTTTTGATTAGAACGTTCAATTAAGAAAATGGGTATTTAAAAAAAAAAAAAAAAAAAGTTATTTGCCTTCAAAAACAATGGAATAAAAATTACTCCACAAGCTTCTTCCCCATATTTTTTTTTTTAACTCAGAGCTACTGAACCTCCTGTACATTGCATTAAAACAGCTGCTTGCATGATGCATACGCAGCTTAAAGCCTTGCACCACCTTCTCTGGTCGGCTTTGTCCTCCTCTCCGGTTGATGTTTGCTAGGCCACGCTGTGGAATGAGGTTCCACATTCATAATTAATACTCTGTTATTTGCACAAGCAGCATAAAGCTCATCCACAGTCTAGGGATTTACTGTTGTTTGGGATGTATTAGCACACTGCGACTCATGCACAGAGCAAAGACAATGTTCCACCAGAGCCTCCATTGATGTTGCAGTAAAGTTTTTATTTTCTCTGAATTATCTCGGCCGAAACACTGATAATACAAAGTAATGTTTTTGCTATTTTTATCCATTTTATTCTTACATGTTTTGGTTCATTTATATAAATATATAGTGTTGATGTGCTGTTAAAACTTTGTGAGCAGGAAGATGCTCACAGTCTAAGTAAAAGGAGCTGCTGTGGAGCTGGGGGAGGCTTTAGCTCCCTTCATATATGTTCATGTCTGATGTCCAGAGCTCAATGAGCTGGATTGATCACTCATGTCACATCTGACAGTGACTGACAGCGCCTGTAATTGCTATGTTTGCTTTGGGAGAAGAGCAAACAACCGTGGTGGGATTGCGCGTTTGTAACACGCTGGCATTTCTCAATTACCTGGAAATCCAAGTCTGGCTATTGCATTATCGCACACAATGGCCGCGCTCCGCCTGAATGCCTGAGTGCTGTTAGCTACTTGACTAATGGATGGGATCAGTTCTCTTCATGACATGACGGTGTCATGACAAAACAAACACCTGCTCTTGTTTCGGAGTGCCGTTCAAGCGTGAGCACTCATAACTGATACCCAACCCTCGATTCAGCAGTTTTTTTTTTTCCCCATAATTTAAGTTAATTAACTCATTATGTGATAGCTCAACTTTATTCGCTCCACGATGGCTACTTTGTTCAACAGAGAGTCGTTTGGCACAAATACAATGGCTGCAGCACAATACCAGTTGATGAAAATGCAACACAAGCTAAAAAACTTGCAGAAATTATTCACAGTTCAAAAATTGAATCAGCAGGAAAATTGCATTATTTTACCAAACATCTTATGAGTAATTATTAATCTGAACATGTTTTGTAAGTATTTAATTATTTATCATTTTAGTAATTATCATTTATATTACTTAAAAGTCACTGCTGCTGGAAAACTATTTTTTTTTTAACTATTCGTTAATAACTAGACCTGCAGACATTCCTATTTTATGTTATGCATTCAAAAGCTGCTTTCTCTGTTCCATGTTAAGTTCTATTTCATCAAATTGCACCCTCATCAACTCAAATGCCAAATCCATGATTTGCAACAGTCACTTCATTATTCTGATGGTTTTCCCCCTGCACACAGAAAAACAGCCTTTGACATTTACTGTACCTAAGGCTTTCATTTCCACACATTGTATCGTTATCAGGGGTTCCTTTACAGTGCGGCATCATGTTGTGCTGACGGCACATATTCAAACCCTTCGTTTTTGTTTTGTTTTGTGTTGCTCTAATTATGCTGCTGTAAGCTTATGCTGATAGAGGACAACCAGGACACTTCGGCCATCTTAAATATTTACACATTGAAATAATCTTTCCCACGTTTGAACGATGGACTTCAATTAGTTTGCAAAAGAAAAGGCTATCCCTTCCCAGTTTAAGAGGCGCTTGTTTCTGTGATGTCAGCAGATTTCTGTCTGTGCTGTCTCTTGCCATTAGTCCTCTTTCAATAGCGAAACTCAAGCTGAAGATCAGTCCATGCAATTCTTCATAAGGCTCCTACTTTCCTCAGAGCAAAAAACCCTAAAAACTGAAAGAGATATCCTTTATTTTTATCATGACTGTAGCTAAGTGCTAGATTAGACCTTACTTAAGTATTTCACACAGCAGGCCTTCACTACGACCACCTTGCACTACAGAGCTTATAAATACTTAACACGGAGTGGAAGGTTATTGTGGTTTTTGTGGTGATGCTAATTCAATTTTATGTTCAGACTTTAAAAAAAAAAAGATGAAGATCAAAGAAGTGGAAATTTAAACTCATTTTCCCACATGCCTAAAGACATTGATGAGTAATAGAAAGCAGAGATCTTACCAAATAAAACTAATTTACTGAGTCATACCTGCTAAAAGTAAAACTGAGCTTTCTGAGGAAAAAGGGAATCCAAGGACAAATCTAATTTACTATTTAATGCAAATTAAATGCCTTTGGTAGATAAGGTCTCCAGCTATAACTGACTGGAGTCAACTTATTTCTAACACAGGAATGCAGGTTACATTTTTAAGCTGAGGGCTGAAAAGGGAAGAAGCTCTCAGGAGAGATGGGAATAAAAGTAAGAACTACAGAAACATCAGCGGCCAAAACGTTCCTCTCTGATTAATGTGACCAGTGCATTAAGGGGATGCCAAAATCCATTACACTGTGTCTTTCATTCAAGTCCAAACTCATTTGCTTTTCAGCTTTTATGGAGAGAATTTTGCTCCATTATTTTTTAAGCAAGGGACATGTTTTGTAAATCGAAATTTAAAAACAAACAAAAAAAAGGCAAACCAAAAGCAAAACTATGAAAAAATGATGCAATCAAAAAGGTTTTGACAATTACTTTTCTTTTGTTTTTTTAAATAATTTTCTTTACAGTTATTTTTTCACATTTGAATTTTCATTCTACAGACTTTAAAAGATCAAATTTAATTTTGGATTCTCATAAAATGTTTGTTTTTATTTTACAGATTTTTTTTATGCAAGTTTGTTTTTTTTTAAGATCCGTTTTTCAAATTAAATTGTGTTAAACAGATCACAGTCATTTCTCTTCATCTCCTTTCCTATGAAGTGAGAAGCAAAGATGCATTTCTATTGGTGTGGCTGGACGTTAGCAACAACTGTATTGGTCAATATGTGCATTAAGAGTACAATTGTATTGTGCTGTCTTTAATTAAATATAGAATTTTCTAAAACATTATTTGATTACTCAAAAAATGGTCTCTCAGTCCAGTTCTGAAGCCGACACAAACATGGGAAAGACTTCAGATTTAACAGCTGTCCAAAAGGCGACCATCAACACATTGCACAAGGAGGGAAAGACACAAAAGGTTATTGCTGAAGAGGCTGGCTGTTCTCAGAGCTCTGTGTCCTGATAGAGGACAACCAGGACACTTCTCCTTACTCTGAAAAGTTTTTTTTTTTTTTGTTATGAAATTTGCCAATACATTTCCAACGAATAAAAAGCCATGTCGCTGTTTAGCTGTGTCTCTTTTCCGGGAGGGGGCACTGAGACATCGGGCATATCTGGTATTAACTTGTTGTGCTTTGTTTTTATTTCAATTACCTGGAAATAATATTCCTGCTCTCTTACCTGGACCGAACCGCTAAGGTAGCCATATCTATGCTAACATTTTCCTGTTGTTTTCTCCAGAGACATTACTCCTGGTTTAGGGGTTCTTTGTTAAATCGGGGAAAGCATTTTTTGCCACAAATTTAGATAAAGAAGCTACACCAATGTAGCATCACCGGACTTTCTACATTACAGTAACGCACAGTCTACCTTGTATGTGGTATGTGGCTATATATGATACCTTTATATAGTATATTGTATGCTATATATTAAATATATACGGTGGCCCTGAAGTGCAAACTGCAACTACAAATCTAAAAGCGCCACTACATTAAGGAAATCGCAACTACGTAAAGCAAAGCGCAACTACATTAAGGAAAACACAATTACATTAACCTACCGGAAAAGGTAGGTAACAGTGGGAAACATGAGACATCGCTGATTGGACGATGGCGCCGTTTGACCCTTGAACCGGAAGTTGCGTCGTCTGAACAGTCCAGCTTCTTTTAAGTGTGTCTTCAGTGTACGCAAACTAACTGAAATTTCGTGATTAGTCTTGAGCATATCCAGTATCACCTCATACGTATGTCCTGATTCAAAATATTCCTGGATAACGGCAGCTATGTTTGGGGCGCCGACAATATCCATGTTTTCAATAGCCGCAGCAGGCAGAATGACTTCCGGTTCAAGGGTCAAACGGCGCCGTCGTCCAATCAGCGATGTCTCATGTTTCCCACTGGTAACTACCTTTTCCGGTAGGTTAATGTAATTGTGTTTTCCTTAATCTAGTTGCGCTTTGCTTTAGGTAGTTGCGCTTTGCTTTAGGTAGTTGCGATTTCCTTAATGTAGTTGCGCTTTGCTTTAGGTAGTTTTGTTTTTCTTAATGTAGTTGTGCTTTGCTTTATGTAGTTGCGATTCCCTTAATGCAGTTGCGCGTTTAGATTTGTATTTGCAGTTTGCACTTCAGGGCCACCGTAGATATAGCTACAGATTCTGTATTTTGCATATATATTGAATTTGTCTGCAACATCAACACCAAGTTAAATTCCTTGTAAGAGCTAACCTACTTGGCAATATACTTGATTCTGATAAAGCCATGGAAGGTAAGCAGACCTGTTTCTCTGTTTAACCTGGTCTTTTTCTTAGATGGGGGGAAGCTGCTGTACTATATTGACCTTCTTTATGAGCTATTGATCAGATTAGTTTTGTTTAGCCTTGTTTCTGTTTCAATAGAAAGTACCTCTTGGCTGGTGATTCTATGTTGGACTACATATCTTTTCTGGGAGGAGACGTAAATGGATCTAATAAGACTGCCAACTTTGTGTATCTTTTTTTTTTTTTTAAAGCTGCTTCCTGCCTGGTGCTTGTTTTGTCGTGCCTTTTTATTTGATGACACCATTGCTATAGTTTGCTTTAACTGCATCTTCTTTCTCATTGCATCACTGTCTCCTTCCTTTTTTCTTTTACCCTTCATTTTGTTTGCCAGTTCTACTGGGGGATTCCTTTCCACTGTCACCATGTGCTTGCTCAGAATGAGAAAAGGCATCAAGAAGACCAACCTGCTGGTTTCTGATTGGAATTGGAATATATGTTGAACCTGACCATTAAGATTGGTACAATATGAATAAAACTAACTGGATTAAAACTTTTATAAACCCCTTTAATTGCTTCTGTAGAGAACAAGATCATACATCATGTTATTTTTTTAACTGTATATTGGAATACCTACTTACAATATCATCTTACAGGGAAAAGTGCATGTTTTTATTCTAAATAATTCAGAAAGTTATATGAAGAAAGAGGGAAAAAAGTAGTGAAGGGTTAAAACATATTAAACAGCAGAAATGTACATAGACAGATAGATGGGATTTCAGCCTGTGTTGTTAACATTTACAGCTCCTGTTCCTGAGGGAGAGGAGTGATCATCAGTGAAATCACCCTCGTAGATTTGAAAGCCAGAACTAAAAATTGGAACATATACCACAGGCGATGATTCCTACCATTTTATTTCCGCCTGAAGTTTGGGTGTGCTGTGCACAAATGTTGGAACATCTAGTTTCTGCTCACTACGACAGTTTAACTCTTGTGACAGACTCGGAGAAAAAGCTGCAGAGGAGGGGGGTGAATTTGCATTCTAATGTGTCTACCATCTCGTGTTTGTTGTGTCCCTGATGAGAAGCACAAAAAAAGCGTCGCTAATTTGTAATAGATATCCAAATTCCCAGCATTAAAAACTTAATTACAGAAAATACAACAGTGATAAATGACTTATAAGCCATTTCTGCAGACGACTGTTGTTTTCTGCCAACGACAGAAAGGGGATATTTAGTATCCAGATGTACTTATGAATGCACGTGGTGGAGGAGGGGTGGGCGAGGGGGGGAGATACTTGTAATTCAGAATATTTTTTTTTTTCCGCAACTTAGCAAAATTTCATCTATCAGGAAAGGCACATTAAATCCCAGCTGGTCAGATGCTAGACTCCTGATGCTCTGCTTTAGACATGAAACAAACTACTGCCGAAATGAAAGCTGTTCTCAGAGCGGCGGAGATCGACTCCAATTAAAAATGCATGTTTTCGAATGAATCTTGGTGGTGATGACAACTTTCAGCAGATTCTTCTTGAACTTTTAATGTGCCCAGGCCCCTGCTTCAAAGGGAAAATTAAATATTAAGGCTATTATCTAAGCTGCTCCCAATATTACTCAAGCGCAGGTTATTTATATAGTACAGTAATAACTAAGTTATATAAGCTACTTTTTGTTTTTTTTCAGCAGACATGAGGATCAGGAGGTAGCTGGTTTCTGGTTTTTGCAACCTAAAATGAGTAACCTAATTTAAATATTTGCTGCAGTAAACCCCGACGAGATCTGCTAGATTTATTACAGCAGTCCGAGCTGGACATGTAAATATATTTATGATTTATGACTGCAGGGAAATAGATCATGTTTAATACAGTGGATGTAAGGAGTAGCTCAATTTTTGGCAGCATCTTGTGCACACTCAACATAATTTGTGCATTTGTGAGGAAAAAAAACAACAAAACAACAAACAGTAAATTATTATTTCCTCTGATTGTTAAGAATCACAGTAAATCTGGCCTACCCTAATGTGGATCACTAGTGTTTACCCAGCAGCGAGGTGGTAAATACTCTGGCTGACATTTGAGCGAGGTTAGTGTGCTCAGAGAGCAAAACGGAAGTGGAGGCTCAGATGAATTTGTCTGACAAATGCTCCTGGAGTATGTGTTGTCGAATGTGCTTTGGCGGGGGCCCCGGACTGGGATTTGAGTGCGACTGAAGCCAAGCAAAGCATGCCAGACCACTAATTGGACAATTTAAAACCAAAGTCTCTGGCAGCTTGTCGTTTGAAATGGAGAGAAGAGCCACTGCTTAATCACTGAGCTCAACATAGATCTGCAAGGCTCTCCACCAAGAAGCCCCAGAGGCACATGGCTGAAGTTCAGTGTCAACAGCCAAAGCAAAGAAAGATACGATTGGCTCGTTTCTGCCGCAGCTGTAATAGAGAGGGTTTTATGAGGAGATCCTCGCCTGCGATTGGGCCGCTGAATGACTTCAAATGCTGCTGCATTGGCAGCGAGTTGGCTTCCGTTTAATTGTTCATATGAGCGAGCAACTGTTGCTCACAGTTGGTGGTGAGCTGTAGTGTGTCGGGTAAAATGGATATCTCTCAGAAGTACTGCACAACTCTGGGGCTAATATGCTATTAAAGATTACATTAGTTTGGCTCCTGGTATATTAATCTAAACCTTCCCCCCCACCCCCACCCCTCAGTCCAAGTAAATTCTCCCGGATTTTAAATTGCTCCCACTTCAGGTCATTCAGTTTAGGAAAACATAAGAAGGTGAATTGTTTCTGCAGCATAACAATTATTAAAAAGAAACATTACCGATTAGGATAAAGCACTGAGGGAGGAGTGAGAAGAAGAGGAGAAATTTCAAACATTTATGTATACAACCATTCCCATCGTGGCTCCCAGGAAGCTTCTGGTTCGCATCAAACAGCTCATAAAGATGCAAAAGATAAATGACTCGGACTCTGAGGTCATCATTTATTCATAGGTCTATGAGCATTTAGTCTCACTTACTTTATCTCATGTAAACCTAACTAGATTGGTGTGACTTCGGTCTTAACAGGATGCCTCGGAGAAACAGCTGAAGTTTTATGGGAAATATTCAGCATCTTTCTCATTTCATTTCGTCTCAAATGGCTGCTATAAAGTCGTTGCCATAAACTGAAGACATTTAAGTTTTCTGAAGTTTTGTGACGAGTTGTGCATCCTTTTAGGATGAAATCAAGAAATTAAACCAAATAGGAGCAACCGCTTAAAACTGGTTCAAGTTATCAGACTTTGTTCTGCAGCCAGCTGGGTTTCGCTTTAATGACAACCTGTCCAATGAACCTTCAGTCACTCTAAAAATAGCAAACGTTGCATAAATTATAATCCCTGACTTTAGATTACTTCTTTTTTTTTAATGTTATTGCAAATAGACAATATAAGGAAAAAAACATGTTGAGAGTTAATTTGATCTACATTAAGAAATATATCTTGTATGCTGAGGATCCAATTAATGAGCAACAAGCATGTCTACAATAGAAAATTAAATGGTGAACTATGCAATTAAGGCAGGTTGATTCTGAAGTCTTAGGGGAATAAAGACACCCTGAAAGGGGGCCGGTTCAAATAGTTCAGAACTGCTGATCTACTCTGGTTACGATGTGACTTTTCCCAGAGAAATAAATGCTCTGATGATATCAGAACACTAAAAGAGATAACCAGACTATCTCAGAAGATAAAAAGGTGAAAGTTGCTCTAACAACAGGTTCAAGGTCTGCAGAACAACATCTCTAAGCCTTGAAGCAGAAGGGCTACATCAGTCCGTGTCTTCAGCAAAGAAGAGGATAGCAAGACTACAAATGACAGCGACTCAACAATACTAGACAATAGTTTTAAAGGAGAAGTCCGATCAGCAAGGAATAATCAATGGATCATTTTTTATACCTAAAACTAATATATTTAATGAAGTTAGTGTTAATCAGCAAAAAAAATACAATTTTTGTTGCGATCGCCCAGTCCGGGAGCGGCCATTTTTGCCCAAATATAGTAGCCCCTCCCTCCTGCCATCTTCCAGCAGTGACGTCACGGTGCGGTAAGCCTAGCGCCATTCTCCCCGCTTTCCAAGCTAAATCAATGGGAACTACTAGACACATCTGCAATCAACAACAATTATTGAAGATTTCCAGAGGACTTCACCATTGAAATTCACCAGAGCTATAGTGAAACTGACAATGCCCACGTGCATGGCAGCTGGATGCTGGAATACATCGGGTAAAAGTGGAAAAAAAAAAAGTTATTTCACCTTTCTGATTCCTGATCCTCAACGGACGGGTTGGTCGTTGGATCGCCAACTTGAAGAGAAAAAACCCGTAATATGTAGCCAACATTTGGAAGAAGAATGTTTTCAAGATGACTTGGATAACAGCGCGTTGTGACAAACACCAGATACAGCACTGGGACTTGATCAACAGCCGATACCGCACCGCGACGTCACTAACCAGTAGGTGGCAGTAGTGTTCTTTGACAAACATGGATGCCTCCAGTAAAGCACATTCACATGAAAATCACTCTTAAAGGAATAGTACACCCAAAACATGATTAGCCTTCATTTTCTACTCACCCCCATGCTGAACAACACTCTGGAGTACTTTTTTGATATCTCAAATGCATCTGGAGATCTGGGAGGCTTCTTGCTGTCTGCTGACATTCAAATAATGGAGGTCTATGGCGCCCGAGACAGAAAGGTCCATAAAAGTCCACAAAAAACGTGTCAATATTCCTCCATACTGCTCGTCCAATGTATTCCAAGTGTCCTGAGTGGGTAGCATCCAGAATTTACTCGAAACAAAGTAATTTAGAATGTTTTTAGAGCATAAACAGTAGTGTATAGGATTTCCTGAAAGCGCGTTCACGAGTCTACGGAAACCGCAGCAGACCAACCCAGATGAAAGTGTGCATTCAGCTCAGCAAAGAACTCATGCTCTTCCTCAACACTGAAGTCCTCAGATATTTTTTTTCGTTGTTTCTTTCTTTGCACAGGTAAACAGCACATTTCTTCTTCTACGCTTGCATTATCGGCAGAGCAGACGCTGAATGCGCACTTTCATCTGGTTTGGTCTGCCGCGGTTTCCGTAGCGTCGTGATCGCGCTTTCAGGAAATCCTATACACTACTGTTTATGCTCTAAAAACATTCTAAATGACTTCGTTTCGAGTAAATTCTGGATGCTACCAACTCAGGACACTTGGAATACATTGGATGAGCAGTATGGAGGAATATTGACACGTTTTTTGTGGACTTTTATGGACCTTTCTGCCTCGGGCGCCATAGACCTCCATTATTTAAATGTCAGCAGACAGCAAGAAGCCTCCCAGATCTCCAGATGCATTTGAGATATCAAAAAAGTACTCCAGAGTGTTGTTCAGCATGGGGGTGAGTAGAAAATGAAGGCTAATCATGTTTTGGGTGTACTATTCCTTTAATTAAAAACACTTATTTATTGAATACTATATAATAATTTCATATTTAAAGTACTTTCAGAAGTTTGAATTCTGAATATGAGCGGACTGTTCCTTTAAATACCATGGCCTGGGATTAGCGTAAAAAATATAAAGGCTTGATCAGTGGATAAATGCTGTAAGCTGATGGTTATGGTAATGGTTATTATGTTAGCTCACCACCACGTCACAGTAAATGTCCCAAGAAGCTCATGATGCTACGTCAGCATGGACCAAAACCTTTGAGCTAGTTGTGCTTAAATACAGCAGCATAACTTTAAAACCAAATGAAATAAATAAAAACTGACCACATATGCATGCTTGTATACATATATTAAGCCTGGTCTGAAACTAAAGCAGCTACACAAAGAGAGATATCATTCCGCCTTCATAATATATAATAAAATACATGTTTTACTGCTGGTAGAAGGTAACTCTACGGGGCATTAAACTCTCATTTCCTCTTATAGCAGTGTTGCAGGTTCAGGCAATTCTCCGCTGGCTATTGGGAGGAGCCGTAAGCATTATTACTATTGAGGCCAGATTGTATTTTGGTGAGAACATTAGCAAAGAGGCAACTTACTCATTGCCCTAGCGAAATGAAACTGTAGAGTTTTTTATTTTTTTTCTTTGACTTGGGCCTAACAAGAGAGTACAGCATCAGCTACAGCAGCAGAGAAAGAAGGTGGAGCTGGTGAGACACACACAGAGCCACAGAAAGGAAGACGAAAGAAAAAAAAAAAACAGTGCCCTGAAGTCAATTCCACACTCAAGCAACATCCGTCTCTGATGTGGGAGCGTTCTTGCAGCGCCGGCATAACAAGAGTGATGCAGCACTGAGGGCCATGAATTAAAAAGTCAATATGTAAAACCATAGAGGGATGCCATTTTGAAAAAGCGTTCCATCAATGGAAATCATATTAACATGATAAAGGGCAGATTGGAAGACAAGGGCATTGATTCAGAAGCTGCTCCAGCGGCCCGCCATGTCCACCTCAAACACATTAATGAATCGCAACGCAAAAGCAGAGGTGAGGCGGGGGGGGCGGGAGGTGAAGCACGCCAGTGTTAGGAAAGAGGTGGGGGCTTTAAAGCAACAGGAGACGGGCGGCGCCACGGCACCTTACAGCTTTTGGTGTCGCATCAGGTGATGCTTCCACCTCACTTCAAGTTTTTTTGGGGGTTGGTTTGGGATCGAATTAGATGAAAGCTTTTGGAGAAAGCACTGGAACACCACTGAGGCTCCCAAAGTGTGAGAGCAGAGACAGCGGAGGACTCGCCCCCTGTTGACCATGACTAAAGAAGCACAGCCTGGGGGGGGGAGGGAGCATCCAAGGCCCCACGTATCTGCAGACACCCCCACATGCACAGAGTCACATGAAAGCAGCAAGGCATGGCTGCCAGGCCAAACAGATGAATTACTTATCAAAGACGCACACAGCAGACCGGCAACACAAACACAGCTGGGGCATTATCAATTCACCTTCAATTAGCCGTCCTTGGCACCGGTTGCCAACGGGACCCCAAATACGAGCACATTCATAACTCATAAGCTCATTTCATGACAAAAAAAAAAAAAAAAGATCAGGTGGACTCTTTTGAGGAATTCAATTAAAACAGTGTTTGGGAGTAAAAAAAAAAAGAGAGAGCAGCACAGACAATTTCTAAGGAAGGATAAAAGCAAAAGGATTATTTTCAATGCCAAAGAAGCAGAAAAGAAAAAGGGAAGGGTGAGAAAAAAAGGGGGGGGCTTCCTTGGAGTCTGATGGCACAGCACCTTTGTTAAATATGAACTAATTAAGTGGAAAAATGAAAGTGTTTCATCTTCATTAGTATCAGACAATAGGAATATGAAACATAATTGAGAGTAGTTCCACTTTAATAGAATGAACAGAAGTCATTTGGTATTGAAATGTGCAGGGCGATTTAGCCAAAAGAAAGTATTATTAGATTTAATAGAACACCTTCACATGATCAATGCTTAGAGCACAGGTGGTAGTTTGTCTCTGGTTCTTCAAATGATTAGGCCGGCGAAATAATGGCCGCCCAGATTCATGTTGTGCCTGCATTGATTATGAGAAGCAACCCATTTTTCATGAATTGGAGCTCTGTGAGCCATTTATTAAGCCTTCACTTGTGTGACATAACAACCGCTCGGCGCGTATCGTTGCCCGTGAGTCTGGATTTGGTGAAAGCGGGACGCTGTGGGGCACGGCCTGTCGATGATGACATATGGCTCAAACCGACTTGTAAATACTGGTTCCTAGAAAATCGTCAGAACCTAATAATTTATTTTTTACCTGTGTATCTCAGAACAAATATCTAATTTAATCTGACCTAATCAGGAAATCCTTTTCATATCTGAATACATTATTTGCAGTTTTTGCTAGCGTAAAGTTTGAATGCCCTCTTTTTTTGATCAAGGTCCACCTGTTATCAGTGCTTCTGTGTTTAGCCATGTTTCTTTGCTGAACGGAGCAGCAACGGCAGACTTTTATTGCCCTTAAACACAGAGATTCAAAATCGCTTTCATTTGTCACTTTCATCTGTATGAAATCGTGCAGTAGGCTAACCTGACTCCGCCAGATGGATTTGCTCCGCATATCCATCTGGAAACCTTCCGTTGAAGTAATTTTGGGAAGGGGCAAAAATACTGGTTAGCTGATTGGCCTATGTTGGTGATAGACGGGCCAAATAAACCAATCAGATCAACGAAGCATATGACGTAATAACAGAGCGACGACGAAAACACAACCACAAGCCAGGCTACTCTTGCCGAAACCAGTCGGGAGAAGAGCCAAAACATCTTTTCCTCTGAGAAAAGCCTCCAGAGCAGTGTTTTGCTCTTCTTTCAGTGAAGAAATACTCTGTAATTCCGATAAAACTTGCTCGATATCCACGCTAACGCTAGTTTCATCGGCTGAAGCCGCCATGTTCTTTAGACTGAACTGTCGCTCTTCTCGTTGCTTCACACCTCAACCCGCCTCAAAGCCAACGCTGATTGGACGTTCGTTTGGTGAACGGCTCCAAATTTTCTTTAACAGAGAGTCTCCAGACTGAAATCTTGAAAGCTCGCGAGATCAGGATGGTCTCACGAGTCTAGCAGTAGGCCCTTCAAGCTAAATTTTACTGGGGTAAACAGGGTGTCACTATTGTGTCCTCTACAGCCGGGCAAACACTGTACGATTTTTTCAATTGTTGAGCGAAGTTACAGCTCAAACAGCACGACTAAACCCGCTAAAATAAACTTTTGGCTGTCAAAAATGTGTTGATGCCCTATTTGTCGGTACTCGACGATACCTATACCACGATTTTGGTACAATATCCGGCCACTGTTCGATACTGGTATTGGCAGTGATGGGAGTAACGCCGTTGAAAGTAACGGCATTACTAACGCTGCTACCTTTTTTTAGTAACGAGTAATCAAAATGATTACTCTTACTGTAACTATAACGCAGTTACAATTGCCGACACCCTGTTACTGCGCGTTACTCAGGTCGCACAATTAACCTTTTTTCATGATACTCGTGCGCACGTCATGAGAGAGGGGAGGATGGAAAATGAGGAGGACTCCAGCGGCAAAACAGCGCTTTCCAGATGGAAATACTGGTGTTACGTCGAGCTGCGTTTCCCCATCAGATACGGTTTCCCCTGCATCTCCGCACAGCACAGGCGGCACGATTGACCACGCAAGCGACAGGAAACGCGCATGCTCGCTAAAGGCGCGTAACAGTCGCCCTGTGCTCGCGCCACAGGGGAACTACAGAGAGCGTAAACGATCATTAGCCTATATGGAGAAGGAAGGAAGGAAGGAAGGAAGGAAGGAAGGAAGGAAGGAAGGAAGGAAGGAAGGAAGGAAGGAAGGAAGGAAGGAAGGAAGGAAGGAAGGAAGGAAGGAAGGAAGGAAGGAAGGAAGGAAGGAAGGAAGGAAGGAAGGACGGAGCTACATGTTGCAGTATCTATAACAACCCAAACACAGGATTTCAGAATTAGACATCCCCAGTTATTAATTTCATACAATCGCAAAAGTAACGCAATAGTTACTTTTACCAGTAACTACTTACTTTTATTGTGGAGTAACTCAGTTACTAACTCAGCTACTTTTTGGGAGAAGTAACTAGTAACTATAACTAATTACTTTTTCAAAGTAACGTGCCCAACACTGGGTATCGGTGCAACACTACTAAAAACCACATGGGACTCAGCTCCGTGGTGAGATGGCGCTACTCGGACTCGTCTATCCGGAAGCCAAACGAGCAGAAGAGGAACGTGAAGCTCACTAGTGTGAAACGCGCTGCTTTGGCAATCTGCGCAATTTTGTGCTGAAAGCCCTGAAAAGAAAAGTGTAAATTCATTAAACAAAAAATAGCCTTTTAATGTTCCTATATTTTTGGCTGCATCTTTTGGACACTAAACTTATCACCATTTTTTATTTATTTATTTTTTTTAAATGGTGGCCAATCTCTAAAGAGATTTAAAAAGGCATATCTGTTAAAGATGCATTGATTTTTTTCTATTTTTTCCTTATAAATCACTTTTTGCAGCACCCGACCTGAATATTAAGACAAAACAATTGATAGTAGCAAAACACAACAATGCGATTTTGTTTTGTCCAAAACAACACTAACGCAAACCTTAACCCCCGAATGGTAGACTGAAGGAGCGCCACTGTTAAAATATATTACTAGTTTGGAGGAGGATTAAAGATCTTAAATCAAATTCAATGTTGCTCCAGCGGAGTTCCTACCTTTCGTTTTTACAGTTTTTCCAACTCAGTTCAATGTTTTTTTTATTTTCTGAAAACAGCCCAAGTATGAACCTCCTTCACAGCTGGATATCTCCTTAGAAGGTTGATTAAAAACTGTTTTTGTTGTTTTTTTAAATGAGATTAGCTCAACTTTTCAGCAACAAAAATAAATGCAGACAGCTCACTGTAACCCCTACATCAGACTGAGTCACCATTCAACTCATTTTTTATATGAGCGCTGTTCTTGTATTATATGTTATCTTGTTTTTCTGTAACTAACTAAACAAGGATCTTGCAGCATGTATGTTTAATGACAAAACAGCTTGATATATTTTAATTGTAGGTGCCGATTTTACCCAAACCAACATCAGAACTGCTTCAGCTGATTTCATCACCATGCTGACATCTCTACTGGGGGAATAAAGCTTTCTGGATCCAAGCAGGTTTTTTTTAACATCCTTATTTCAATCTGTTGCACCAATTCTTCTGCATATTCCTTAAGTTTACTTTTACACGTTTTTATTAACAAGTTCCAGAAAATCAAATGTTGTGTAATAATACCTCTATCAAAAAAAGAATCAAGACGTTGACCACAAGATAATTAAATCACAAGTTAAAACAGCAGCTTATAGAATGCAGTAAATGTTTTTTATTTTGATGAGCCTCCCGCATTTTTGGATGAAATTCCATTTTCTATGTTATTCTGCACCTAAACTAAATCCAGGAAAACAAATTTAATCAAAGTCTGAAGGACCACTGTTCCCTTTCTGGCCTCTGAGGTTTTTCAGAACATCACAGCACAACCAGAAGACCTAGAAATGAGTCAAAAATGAGGTTCTGGTTCCGTTTAGAGCATGAATAAGTTTTAAAGTAACATCTTATTCCATTCATCACCTGGAAATGGAGAGGGGAATTAATTGAAAAAAAGAAAAGTTGTAGATTTTGCTTTTAAATCAACTTAATTAAATTACGATATGATGATTGTCAATGTCTCATAAGGATCCCCATAGGATTTCCAAACAATTTACTTTTATATTAGGGATATAAACAAATAATGGACTTAAAATGAATTGTTGATCAATGGTTTATTTAAAAATTGTCTAATAAAAATCAGCGAATTTCTTTTTACTGAGAGTTTTACATCGGGAATAATAATACACTGGAAATAAGCTTTTTAGAAAACAAATTTCTTTTGTTGTTTGAGTAAATAGGTTCCTGTTTTTTATGTCTTATAAATATGGCTACTTCAATAATATTTTTTTGTTGTTGTTTATTTAGTTAATATAGTTAATAGAGTTCCAAAAAAAGTAAAAAAAAAAAAATAAAAATGACGATGACGATGACCTGGATGAGTGAGAATATCAGCATATAGTTAATAGAGTTGGGACAATAAATAGGTAAAAATATTACTTACTTTTCCTAAAAAAAAAGTTTTGTTAAAAAAAAAAAAGGGGCTTTTATGTTTTTATGTTCGGAAAATATGCTTCTGGACCAAAAAGAAAAGTCAGAAATTTCAGAAATGACTCGTTCGCAAGTCAATACATTCAATGAACTTTATATTAATTTATTAAACTATAACTTGCATCACTATTTAAAGGCACACTATGCAACATTTTTCAGTTAATTAATGTGTTCCATAACGTGTTGGATGATTAAATGAGTCATTTCAGGTTGAACAAAGGTTTTCTCGGCCGCCCTGGTGGTCTGTGGGGGAAATACCGCACTTGCAATTGCAGGAGCCCTCGGCCCGCACCCACAGGCTCAGAAGTCTCGCGAGAGTCGGTCTTGCTTTACGGCGAGAACTGCTACACGCCCCCAGTTAAAAGCATGCTCGTTGCTAGCGCAGTGGCGATCTTTGTGCAGTTATCATGGCGGAACCAGCGAGGAAACAGTGAAAGCCCATGTCGGAGCAGGCAAGAAAGTGGAAAAGGGCTCCGGACAGAGGGAGGAGTCGTACACGGGTGAACATTGGGCAAGCTTTTTCCGAATGGTGAGAGCTAAAATAAAAAGAAGGCTGCAAGGCTGACGCGGACCTCGCGTTTCTGCTGATGCGATTGTAAGTAACATTGGAATGGTTTCTCTCTCTCTGTGTGCATGTTCATACTTTCACTGTGTTAGTCATTCGTTGCGTTCGCCTCTCTGCTAAGCTCAAAACAACCGCGCCTGGCTTGACGGAGAAACCAGGAGAACAGCTGAGCATATTTACCACAGTGCACTTTTACTTTCACCCTCTGGGGGGAGCCTCGCTGGAAAATCAACACCGGTTGCATAGTATACCTTTAATATTAAATCATAAAATAAAACTCAAGTATAATTTGATTATTTTATTTCTAAGCTCTATAGGCTTCACGGATTTAAATTAAACAGCATTCTACTACTATAAATAAATATATAAAAGCATAAATAAAGATTATCTGTTGATACAATCGTGTGAATTTCAAAATAAAGGCTTAAAGATGACAAAGGGGACTGATGATTCAATTACCCATTGATCTAATCGGATCGTTAATCATTTAATCGATCAGTCGAAGTGGACTGATCTATCTTTGGAAAACTAATGAGAGCAGAAACTGTAAAAATCCCAATTCATGCACCAAAGATTTTGGCTCTAATCTAAAGAAAAGGTTTTTTTTTTTTTTTTTTTACTCTCATAAGATGTTTGTTACCAACTTCCAGAGTTTACTCAAGAATTAAGTTATTTATACCCAAATTAATTCCCCTGCAGAGAACTTTCTCACCAAATTCAATTAGAGTTCTCAGGCTACAGCGTATGCATAAAGGTACAAGTGCTTGATAGTATGACGTTAGGGGCCCCAGCAGGGGCCAAGCTTTTTAAGTTGTGCTTCAAGGCTTCCCAAGAAGTTAATCTGTCAGTTTTTGGGGAGAGCTTTGCATGTTGTTTTAAAAACATTTGTTTGTCAAGCTACTTCTTATGCACAGGGGCACGGCTGTGTCCAATTCTGTTAGTAAGGGTCTCCTGCTGTGGTTTACCGGTGCATATGAAGCAGGAGTTCCCGTTTTTTTTATTTTTAAATAAACAAATGTTTAGGGTTTAAAAGGAAGGAAAAGGAAGCCACAGTGAACAAAAGCAACATGGTCATTTGTAAAAAACATGAGCGCATCACAGAGCTCGGCCACATTGAGACGGCCGTCTCCAGAAACAGAGGGTCTTTATCACTTCAAAGGCTGACATCCCCCCGGCGTCTCGGGGAAGCCGTGACTGGCACTCGTACAGCCCTCTTTCTGCTGCATTTGTCCAATCTTAGAAAGCCCAGAGTCAGGAAACACAAGGTCTTTTCAAAGTTAGTCAACAGGCCTTTGAAGCGCAGCCAACGGAGTCAGCAACCCAGTGACAAGGTGCCGAGCCATTATCATTCAATAGACAGCCGGGATTTCGCATATTTAACAGGAAATTTCACTTTGCTTTTTTGACACGGGGCATTATGCATCCTCTGTACATAAAATCCATCAGCACCTTGCCAATTTTGTTTGTGCTTTTCCCATTTCACTGGGGAAAATGTGTTTCTCTTGCCATGCACGCTACATACAAAACATGCCCCCGTATTAAATTATATGTCTGTTTGGACAAGCAAATTGGACCAAAGGATCAAGGTAAGCCATTTTACTCACTCGTTTATTTCATGAGATTGTTTGTGCTCATGCTGATGGAAACTCGTGGGAAGAAAAGCCTTCAATTGTAACATTTCTTGTTTTTACTTGTTTGTGACACGGTGGCTGGTAAAATTTAAATGCTTGGTTTTTGTTTGCTATCAAAGCAGAAACCAATATAAAGTTATATTTTTACATATAAACAGCAAAAAGTAAAGTAATAAATTTAAAAAACCTTACTTTGGTTGGTACATTACTGATGCTATACAGACTTCACGGGGCAATATTTTGAATAATTTATCTTATTTATTTAAAGAGTTGAATGGTAACATTTCTTTTTATTATTTTGACAATGTTAAACCAACTTTTCCTAACAAAAAATATTGTTAAAAAAAGGGCTTTTATGTTTTTATGTTCGGAAAATAATCCTCTTGCCCAAAAAGAAAAGTCAGAAATTTCAGAAATTACTCGTTAGCAAGTCAATACATTCAATGAACTTTAGATTCATTTATTAAACTATAACTTGCATCACTATTTAATATTGAATCATAAAATGAAACTCAAGTATAATTTGATTATTTTATTTCTAAGCTCTATGGGCTTCATATTTTGACAATGTTAAACCAACTTTTGCATGGTTGAATGTAAAGGAAAAAAAACTTTCCAGAGGCAGATAACAAATATCTCATTAAAAAAAATAAACATTTAAATTCAGATTTAGCCTAATTTTCAGACTAGGCTTAACACTTTTCTTCTTCATAAAGCTTATAGTTAGTGTAGCTCAGCTTATCCTGAGCTATCCCTATACTCTAAGTATGCTGCTATATGCTTAGGCTGCTGGAGGACACAGGGAACACTTTCTCATCATTCTGCTTCGTTTTAATTCCATTCTCCAATATTGCATTAGTTGTTAAACCTGTAACTTCATGTTTTTTCTGCATTTTTTTACAGCAACTTCTTCTGGCCTGGTCCTTTTTAGCTTGACACCATCATCAGCTGAGCTGCTGCCAATCAAACAACTATTTGGAGGTGAAGTTGGGGCAGTCTTTCAGTATTTGGTCCTGTTTCTTTCCTAGACACAGCTCCTGGCTCGGCTTTCACTTTTACTGTGTAACTATATGTGCTCTATTTGATGTTCATAAACAAAAAAAGAAACTTCTCATAGCATTTCTGCTTAAATATTTCTTTCCTAACAAGAGCCACATCGAGCTAGTTTACAGTTGCCTTCTCCAACATGGAGAGTATTTATTGAAGTGCTTCCATGTTCTTTTTGTATCTCTGCTTCTGTCTCCTTGAACCCCAGTCGGCCTCAGCAGATGGCTGCTCACACTGAGCCTGGTTCTGCTGGAGGTTTCTTCCTGTTCAAAGGGAGTTTTTCATCTCCACTGTAACCATATTCACTGTGTGAGTGATTGCTGTCAATCCTTCACACTAAGCATGCTTGAAGTGACAGTGGAGAGGAAAAACTCCCTTTTAACAGGAAGAAACCTCCAGCAGAACCAGGCTCAGTGTGAGCGGCCATCTGCTGAGGCCCACTGGGGTTCAAGGAGACAGAAGCAGACATAGAAAAAGAAGCATAGATACAAAAATCAACTGTCAACCAGCTCCGAGCCAGCTCCCATGTCAGAGGATGAAGAGAGCACATCCAGTTAGTCACAGTCAGAGAAACAGGACTACACTGGAAAACAGACTGAGCTCAAACAGCTACAATACAAACTATAACATAACTACAAATTAAACTCAGGTAGAATAAATCCTTTACTAAGGGAATTATTTTCAACATAAAATGTATGAAACCAATATATATTACAGCCGTTGATGTTTACATCAAAAACACTACCAGACGAATTTGGTTACATGCTTATGACATTTCATAAAATCCTTTTTTCTTCTATAGCAGTGGTTCCTGAACTTTTCTTTCAGAGGCTCCCTTGTTTTTCCAGAACCAACTTTTCTGTGATAAAGAAATGTATACTCCAGGAAATGTACATATTGCAATAAAATAGTCTCTTTTAAATCACATAAAACGGTCACTTTGAAACTGTTTTTTTTTTTTGCTGTGTAGCAGGACAGGATTCAACATTTTTATCAATCCAATCTTTTCAAAAACTCACCAAATTGGCAATTTATTTTAATGAATTTCTACCAAATCCCCCTATAATTACCGTACACTATATAGCGTAGGTTTAAAGAGTGCAATGTATATCCAATGACAAGATCATCTGTTTACTGTATGTTTATTTGACCTAGAAATTGAGCTCAGCAGACAATAGAGAAATAAAACAATAGCAAAAATACAAATCAATGAAGCTTTATTACAAAGAAGGTCTTACTGACTGTTTTTCTTGTGCAGTTTTGGCCAAAAAAAGCCAAATTTCTATTAACGGCGTTACTCATGTGACGTAGCGTAGCCGAAGAGTTTACTTTCTAATATTATTCAAGTAAACATAAAAAAATACAGTGCAATAAAATGACTCCTCAAAGTACATATTTTGTGAAAATGTTCTGAGGTAAATGTAACTAAGTAAAAGTAACTAGTTACTACCAGGGGCGGGTTTAGGAAATTTGGGGCCCTATGCGAAGACAGACATGGGGTCCTATAAATTTAGAACACATAAAACAGAGCTATTATAGAGATACAGAAAAATGTATAGAATAAAAACACATTATTTGTCGTACGCTTTGTCCCTCTCTTCTTATCCCTTTTCTTGCCGTTTTCCTCTCTTTTTTATTTTGTCTCTATGTTTCTTTGTTCTTTTTATATTAGCAATGTGCTCAGCTGACTTTTCATGCCGTCTCAAAAGGAAGCAAAGAATTTCCAATCATTAAACCCATTCTAACTTAGCTTAAATAACCCAGTCCTTCTTTTCACTGTAGACAAGCCATGATCTGCTTATCTGTTCTCCATTTTTCATTTGGATGAAATAATAGCTGCATGAATCATGACAGCAGACAAGATAGAGGAGAGCAGGAGGCGGGGTTACCAATCTACTCGCTCTGGAGAGCAGAGTTCGCTGCTTTTAGATGTTGTGTCCAAAGTCTCCAGTAGCAGAAAATAGTCTCTAGATTTGGCGCTAGGAGCTTTTTAGAAATCAAAGTGCTAGAGGGGTCTGAAAAGTGGCTAAATATAGCGACTAAAGCGCTAAGTTGGCAACACTGCTCTTTGCATGGTTTGTTTTCAAATGGTTTGCTGCTGTCTGTTTGGACCTTTCTGAACATGTGCAGCAAATGGACTGATCCAATATGGTGGACACTGAGGGGGGGGGCTGAGACACACTTATTATAACCGTTCTGATGGCATTTTAGCAAAAAGATTTTTATCTTTTATTTAATTAATATGCATAAATAAGTAATAGCTGTATTAACCATACATGTAAAATGAGTTTTATGACAACTGCCTAGTTTTGTCTAATGGTAAATCTGCACCTGCTTATATTTCCATGCAGTGTTGGAGAGGCTGCTGCTAAGGGAGCAGAATTTGTGAAGATTATCCAGATAAGCAAGAATTAAGTAAAATTTTGGACATTATTTTGATTATAGCATTTTAGCAAAAGGATTTTTATCAAAAAACAGATATTTCTGCACAAATAAGTTGTAGCTGTAATAGCCCTACATGTAAAAGCAGTTTTATGGGGCCCCCAGGAACTTGGGGCCCTAGGCAACTGCCTGGTTTTACCTAATGGTAACTCTACCCACGGTTACTATCTATCTCTGGTTTTATCTGAGCTCTACCAGTAATATTACAGTGATTCGCAGTGAAAGTGCCGCCTATGGATGGGGATGAGAAAGACCCCTGGTCGTTTGGCATCAGCACACATGAGGACTGATTTCTCTCCTGTGGGATGTTTTAAAGCCCTGAAATGCTCTCAACACCACTGATTGAACAGGATATGCCGGGGAGTCAGTAATATTTTTCCTTTTTTTTTATGAGCAGTTCATTATTTTGATTATTGAGCACAAACCAAACTGCAAGATCCCTCCACAAAAAGCCACCCGTGCCATTTATTATTTGGACTTGAGGGAAACCGTCTCATCCCTCTGGTGAGTCTCTCTTCAGTCGGACGATTACAGCGATGGCCGCTTCATCCCAAATCCCTTTGGGATTCAGGCAAACAGCCCGGCTGTTTGTCGCAAAATTCCTAACAAGCAGCGGCCAGCGACCGAATTGTCCTACGGGCTGTCAGCTGTCTGTCCCTGGGTAGACAGACGGAGGGAGAGCACCCAGAACCCCCCCCACAGCGGTGACTTCACAGGATGGGGTCCCAACAGTGAGCTGCTAATGATCCATATGATGGTGCGGGGCCAGCCATTGTTTGGGCTACATTACCCAGAGTGGGACAAACAATCGTTCGGAGTGTCACTTGATAATGGCCCAAAAAGCAAATCTCACAGACCTTCATTCTTCAAAAGGGTAATTAATTCGCCGCTGTGCTGGGGATGCTTCGCCTCCTCCAGCTCCTCTCACGCTGCACCCACTATACTCTCCCAAAGATTTCCAATTGTTTCGCAGACAATGGTTTCAGAAGGCAGTAAAAGACCATTGATCTGATGACTATTTGCAAATACCCGTCTCCATCCAGAGAAATGCATCTCACTGTGTTACGTTAAGCAATTCCACATTTTAATGGGTGGACTATTGATGGTTGATGCCAAAGGAGTATGGTATCGATGCACTGGAAGACATCCACAATGAGGTCTAGAGGGGATAACACCAGCTCAGCACGATAAATAAAAGGAAGGGGGAGGGATTGCATACGGCTGCAGAGTCCTCATAAAAAAAGTTACTGTAATGTGTGTCATGATTGAATTTTATGATCAATGCTGCGGTACATCTAAAAGTCCATGGCAGCAGAACTCCCAATAAGCTAGTCAGATCTATACTTCTCAGGCCGGACTACGTAGTAATTACAATGGCCGATTAGCTACACGGGCATTATTGGATGTAATTAGGTGTTGATTAAAATTGGAACATTACTTCCAACAGCTCAAATGAAGGTGATAATAGCAGGGGCCAAAAGATCGGACCCCATGTCTTCCTTTATCTTCCAAAAAAAATTACAAAAATCAGCCTTTCTCCCTTCTTTCTGAATCGCCAATCAATCCCTCGCTCTGGGAGAAATGAATGATCTTTCCACGAAGCTGAGACAAGCAAAGGACAAGACAAATGTCTGTGCTTACATCAAATGTTCCCAGATACGAAACAATCCAACCACACCAATAAAGCAATCAATGCTAACTTAATCTCTGCAGCCTCAGCGGCACTTGCTCGCCATTTCTTAGCCCCAAAATGAAGAGGAAAAGAGAGCCTGAAAGGCATAAATAAATAAACCTCAAACCTCTCGTGTTCTGCTACTCCTGCCACTAAGGATGGACCCGCACAAACAGCCTCTGCACATCGACGGTGTACAAAAGCTCATTTTGAATGAAATTGGTGCTTTATTTGAGAGCAGAAGGTGAATCACAAAGAAATTTGCTTAAAAGCGAGGGAGGGGAGGCAGAGGATGAGTCATATCTGCCAGTCTGGTTGCCCAGACTCCTCCTGCAGGGGCCAACAGGGTGGGAAGAGCCCCTGTTCCCCCCCCCAGCAGGGGAAGCAGAATCTGGCCTAGTCAAAAGGTGCTTTGGGGGGATAAGCTGGGCACTGTGTCTCAAATGGGGACACTTGAATGGGCAAAGCCTGCCTTAAAGAGAGCTGTGGCTTTTTTTTTCCTCCCACTGTGACTCTTCATACTTCCACCCAAGCAGAACTAAGGGTGCCGCTCGGCGAGATACAAAAGGGACAAAAATCACTCTTTCATACTTTCACATCTCTGCATACCCCAGCTTGTGCAAGAGCGTATGTACCGTACAGCACAAACACCCTTAAACACACACGTACACTCGCAGGAACAAGACTGCTCCCTTCTGGTCACACCGTGGGGCTACATCTGCACGGCAAGAGCAATAAAAAGCGGCTGGATTTTGTCCAGATGTAGTTATAATTTCACTAATGCTCGCTCAAATGTCAATGGGGTCTGGTGACAAAGGATTCTTAATCCCTCATATGAATCTAGAACCCAGAGGCAGAGAAGAGGCGGTGTGTGCGGCAAGTCTGAGGGAGCTGCATGAGGGGGAATACATTACACCCAACTAGTCTCTGGCCTTAATGGCAGCGTTGAGTGAATTCGGAGGATATTTAAATCGCCGCACGAGAGAGAGGGGCGACAGGCCGGCGAGAAGGATGAGCGTGTCGAACTCTTGAACTTTCCCTCATTCAGCCGCCCGTGCTTGCAGACATCCCCCTGCAAGTAAACACAGACGAGCGCACCCCATCAGCCAAAGCCACTTAAAAGAGTCGGGAACACAAGAGCGTCCCCACCCCAACCCCCCCATCTCCTAAGTGAGATGATGTAGTTTCACTCTATTTGCCCAAATTATACTCCGCTGTCGCACAGCCTCTCATCCTGAGGAAGTGATGAATCAAAAGTGAAAGGCAAAGAAAAAAAAAAAAAAGAGAAACTGCTACAATTGGATTTTTTTTTCCTCCCTTCTTGTCGCCATTAAAAGCTGAGAAAAGTCGAAACCTGTGCTGTGCGACAGTCTGTTTCTCTGCAGGTCTGTTTCTGTGTCCATTGTTCTCTAAAATCTATTGGAGAAAAAAAAGAAAGAAAAACAGCTTGCAGAGCCACGGTGCCGCTTCCACAAATGTAATATACATCGGCCTCAGCAGCAACAGATCCTTATTGTTTTCTCTAATTCCGTTTTTCCACCAACTCATCGGCAGTTCTCGGTCTAATTGCCCCGTTTGTGTCGATATCTTGATTTTCTTTATATTCCACATAGAATCCTTCAACTCAGGTCAGTTCATGTTTTGGCAATTTCATGTTTTTAATCTGAAAAGTGAAAAATCAAAACAAGTAATGTTTTGATTTTGGTTTGAAAAAGCAGAACATTGAAATGGAGGCAGGAAAAGCGGAAATCTAATAAAAAACAGGAATGTTTTTTGGTTTCTCTTTGCTTTTGCTTGTCTGTTTTTTCACTAAGATATGTTCTGCATCCTGAGGTCAACTTCCCACCTTATAGACACTGAAAATAGCGAGTGGCACCGCTGCTAAAACATGCAGAAAGCTGTTTTAATGGTTTAATGTGAGGCTGAAACTTCTGCCATTAGTGAAAGAATTTAATCTGTATTGATAGTTTGAAATTACATTCTGTAATTTAAAAATAAATTTCGCCGAATTAAAACTGAATTTAATGGTGTGAAGCTTAAAAAAGCATTTTATTGCATTGAATGCTCAGTTTCTCTTTTTTTTTTTACCTCACCTCTATAATTCATATTGAGTTTCTTTGGTCAGACCACTGGGTCCTTAAGCCACAAAGTAATCAAATACGGATCAACATATCACATTCAATTCAATTGAGTTTATTTCTATAGCACCAATTCATAACACATGTCATCCAGTCAAATTGATTGGAAGTTTTCTATCTAAGGAAAACCAGTTGATTGCATCGACTCATTGGCTACGTTCACACTGCAGGCCTTGATGCTCAATTCCGACTTTTTTGTGGAATCCAATTTTTTTTTAGCCTCGTGAGACCATCCTGATCTCGCGAGCTTTCAAGGTTTCACTTGCAGATCAGTCTGGAGACTCTCCGTTAAAAAAAATTTGGAGCCGTTCACCAAACGAACGTCCAATCAGCGTTGGCTTTGAGGCGGGTTGAGGTGTGACGCAACGAGAAGCGCGACAGTTCAGTCTAAAGAACATGGCGGCTTCAGCCGATGAAACTAGCGTTAGCGTGGCTATCGAGCAAGTTTTATCGGAATTACAGAGTATTTCTTCACTGCTCTGGAGGCTTTTCTCAGAGGAAAAGATGTTTTTGCTCTTCTCCCGACTGGTTTCGGCAAGAGTAGCCTTGCTTGTGGTTGCGTTTTCGTCCTCGCTCTGTTAGTACGTCATATGCTTCGTTGATCTGATTGGTTTATTTGGCCCGTCTATCACCAACATAGGCCAATCAGCTAACCAGTATTTTCGCCCCTTCCGAAAATTACTTCAACGGAAGGTTTCCAGATGGATATGCAGAGCAAATCCATCTGGCGGAGTCAGGTTAGATTTTTTTTGCACTGCCGTTCGTATTTCCAAATATATGCGACTTGTATGTGATATCATACAACGCAAGTTTCCCGCAGTAGAGGACGCAATGATGTCACAGGCCAGCGTGCTCCATGTTTACAGAAGTAAACATGAATGGTAGTGCCGCCGCGTGTCTAGCGGTCTTATCCAACCATAAAAACTGATTCTTTTCAATATGGTTAAACATAAATACTGCTCTCCGCACCATCGTCCGCCATGTTTGTTGTTTATCTTGCTGCTTCTGCATTGCAAGATGCAGAATAGTGACCTTTGTCGGGTATTAATGACGTTCAGGTCGGATGAATCCGACCTGGCCGTTCACACACAGGTCGCATTTGAATAGATCAGATTCGTATCGGATTCAGGACCACATAGCTGAGTGACCTGGGTCGGATTGGAAAAAATCGGATCTGTGTTGTTCAGACTGCCATGAAAAGATCAGATACAGGTCGCATTTGGGCAAAAAAAAATCGGATTTAGGTCACTTTAGGCTGCAGTCTGAACGTAGCCATTGACTTGAAGGCAATCCCTCACTCTAAGCATGCTTTGTAGCGTCAGTGGAGAGGAAAAACTCCCTTTTAACAGGAAGAAACCTCCAGCAGAACCAGGCTCAGTGTGAGCGGCCATCTACTGAGGCCGACTAGGGTCAGGGAATCACAGGTTAGATGTATTTTTATTGCAGTTTGGGCTGAAATAGTGCAGCGTACTAGAGCTTGGTCGGGGTCATAACCAATTAATTCATTTTGTCAAACATATCGATGGGGAATCATGTAAAAATGGCAGCACACCATGTTTTTTTTTTTTGCTATTTAGCTAATAGCTACAGGTAGCTGTTGCAGTTAGCCAAAGCCCAACTTTTTTGTCTTTTTTACATGACATTTCACATTGTTAAGGACATCCATCAAAATGATGTAAACTCTTTTGCTGTAGTTTAAAATTTCTCAAAGTAAATTCAACGAGATGGGGGAATCTGTGATTCATTATTCTGTGGGTTAAGATCAGAGCAGACTCGTCCGTTCTCCATATTGACAGCTGTCCCAGCATGCACAGCATAAGCTGTAGCTTCCAGGTTAGCGCTAACAGAGCTTAGAGTATTAAGTGAAAAGTTCACTTTTCTGTTGCATTTGTTTTAAGATCGTTTAAGGCGAGAACATTATACATTTAAGCCTCACTATATGGCCCATTGACTGATTTAGTGCTTAATAAAAAATAAAAAAAAGTTCCAATGTTGAGAGGCCCATGGCAACCAGTGGACCTCCGAGGCTAACCGTAGCCAGGGCTAACGTTAGCTCGTCTGTAGCAGCCCACTCTTGGAAAAGCCGTGTGTGAAGTACCGCTGGCTCTGATTGAGAGTTTTTTCTTTTTATTTGGCAAAATGTCCATTTGATTTGCATTTATCTGACTGTGTTTATTATTATTCCCCAACTAAATGAAAAAAGTAAAAATGTATTATTATCTAGAGACCATTTACAGGAGGTGAAATGCGTCTGGAGCTGTTCCAACTGACCCATATTTATGCTGCGTGCTCCCGTTCTCACCAAGTCCAGACTTTTCTGTGTTTTTCTGAAGAGCATACTTGGTGAAGACACGAGTCCGTACTCGCATTCTAGTGAATTGAGAAACTGCAATAATCAAACTGAATATTTCAACTGAAATGGAAGCATAGAATTGAAAGGCTTCAATTTAGTAAAAAAAGAAATGTTTTAAAACTATGAATGAATGAAGGAGGAACAGTCAGGGCACAAGTTTCTGCTCATTAAATTCATTCAAGCTTTGTTGCTGTTAGCTGAGTGGTGTCACAGCTCGAAACTGAGGGTTAATATTACCTACATGATAAAAAAAATCCTTGATCAAGTTGTATGGGGTGTTCAGATCCACTACAGAAATTAAACCAGACCATAAAGATTTATGTTGAAGAGTTTAAAGATGTAAAAAGAATGGACAAACCACCTAATACGGTTGCTGATGCTGTTTTTTGTTAGGAATCCAGTTTGTGTGGGTTGTGTTTTTGCGCGTTTTCCCTCTTTGCCTTTCGACAGGAAGTCATCCTGCAAACTGGATGTTTTGGACCTTCTCCCCCTGGGAGAAGATCGTCTGAGCTTCAAACTGAGCTGCGGATTCAAACTGGAGGTTTGGATCTACTTTTCCCCAAAGGATTGTTTGAGCTTCACACTGAGCAGGGGATTCATCTCCACAAGAAACCGTTCAAGTACAATTGGAAATCTAAGTGGCAGTCAGCTCCTCCGTTCCTCAAGGAAACACCTCAACCTGGTTAAACCCTGTCCGCCCTCCAACGAACAAGTCAATTACTGGAACAACCCACACCAACTGGAATCAAAGAAAGACACCTTTTCTGGAAATGTGAGTCCTGTTGCCTTTACTCCCTTTTGCAAATCGAAGCTCAAATGTCCCACTGAGCCTGAACTAACCCCAGGAGCTTCCTCTTCTTTTTCAGTCCCTGTTCTCCAGTGTTCATAGCAGCACTGGACCCATCTCTATATGGTTTATTCTCAATAAACCTGTTAAACCTTCCCCTGGTCTCTCTGATTGGTTTTCTGCATGTGGGTCAAATCTTTGGATAAAACCATGACATTTTTAATATCTTTAAACCTGAGAATAATAGATTTTGTACAAATGTTTGGATAATCAACCAGCAGTTTGCACTAAGTTTTTAGAATTTGGGACCCCCTGCTCTAAGGTGTAAAAAAATAAATGTTTTTTTTTTCCTTCTGATGAAGGATTTTTCCCTTTCTGTTCTAAATATGAAAGAAAAGCCAAAAGCAATTGACATTTTTTTCTGTTTATGACCAGAAGAATTTAAAGATTATTTAATATAATGTAGTTTTATTGATTCAAAACATGGGACAAAACTGGTCAAATCCAGAGTATCAGTAATATACGGTTATACTGAAGGACTGCTGCAGCTGACATTCAGTGATTTCCTTTTTGCTTAATTTCTTTGAACAGCACACGCCTTCCTGCTCACTCTGGTTTGAAATCCTGCAGACAGACAGACACACACACACACAGAGGGACTATTGTTTCCCTCCAGCAGTGGCCCTCATCAGAAGGGACAGCTCCTGCAGTTTCGGCACCAATAATTACTTGACTTCATGTCATAATCAAATCCCTTTAATAATGGGAACAATTCAGAGATTGCCTGGTGTAATCAAATTAGCCCGAGTCTTTTTTGGATTTTCAATTATCTCCAGTCGGCGGAGCACTTTATCCGGGGCGCTGGCTCTGGCTCTGACTCGGAGCTCTGCTTGCTGCACCGGGGCTGACAGCAGCAGCCTCGCAATTACAATGAGGCCGGGCTAATGTGATGACAAGATCGCCTGCCCGCCTTACTTAGCCTTTCATTTGTGCTGGGTCTCCTCAGCGTCCCCGGCCTTATCATCGGGTCCGTGTACCTGCTCTGCACAGAGCAGCCCCTGAACAAGCAGAGGCTTCTGTTTACCTGCTCTTTATGTGGAGGGGTGAGCAGCATTAAAGCCTTCATTCCCCTACAGCCTCCATAGAGGAAAGTCTGCAGCATCATCTTATTCATGGAGCTCCTCCAATGTAGACTTTACAGGCTGCAGAGTACAAATACAGCCTTTCACTGTTCACCACCTGCTTTGAAGCAAAGTCAAGTCTTTGACACAAGGAGCCACCACAGGGGCAAACCGAACCAATGAGGGAGGTGGAGACTTGGCTCCTACAGCAAGCAGAAATATGGCAGCTGTGTCAGCTCTTCTTTCATGTTGCAAAAAGGGACGACAAAGAGAAATCCGAGCATCCATGCACGGCTTCTGTGGGTGCATTTATTGTTGCTCCTCCCAACGCGATCAGTCCCATGATCATCTGACTAAAAGCTCGTTCAGGCGCTGTTTACACTTTTGCTTTTCTCAGGACGCTGGAGTATAAAACAGCTCCCACACTATAATTATAGCTATTTCCCTTAATGAGGTTTTTGGAAGGCAAGAAAACAAAGGAATTAGGTCTGGGAAATAGCATTAGAATATTTTATTTTTCTGTGTAATATATTATCACAGGAGGAAAGGGAGAAAATGGCTTGAATGGGTCCATTTGGAAAGATGTATTTACTTGAAATAATTAGGGATGATGGTTTTAGGAGAAAAGCTGCTCGGCATTAAACTGAAACCTTGCTTTTAAGTAAACATGCTGAAACATTTACATACAGCCATAGCTTATTTATTTAATTCATGCACAGTGCTTAGTAAGAATAAAACAGGAAGGAATACGAGTTTTGTGTTTTTCCAGCTCTCTAACTATTAAATAAACGGGGGGTAAAAACAGAAATATTCTTTATACATTTTCTAAAACAGATATTTAGTTTATTCAAAAAGTATTTCATCTACACAAGAGCTCATTATGTCCAGGTTGATTTTATTTACAATTTCAATGAACTGCCTGTTGACATCCTGCAGGATTTCTATGGAGGAGAATCAGAATCAGGTGTAGAGAAATCTGAGCTTCCTGTTTCTCTCGATGGAAGTTAGAAAAAAAACAGCCAAATGAAACTTTCTGCGCTGTTGATTTTTAGTTCATATCAAAAAGGAAAATCTTTAACTGGAAAAAACCCAAATCTAGATAAGTCATTTTTTCTTAACATAATCTTAAAATGTTCTTGGATTGAGTAGGAAAAAGTAACATTTTGCCAATGGAACAAGACAATTTACTCTTAAAATAGGAAAACACAACTGCAGTGTCTTATTTCAAGCGCATTTTATCTAAATATCTTATTTTAAGAGTAAAAATACTCATTCCATCGGCAAACTATCTCATTTACCTACTGAAATTAAGGGAAAATAAACTTAATTTAAGAAAATATTACTTATTTCTAAATCGTTTTTCCAGCACTGGAAAAACTCCAAATCTAGATAAGTCATTTTTTCTCAAAATAAGTGCATTTGTTCTTGAATTGAGGAGGTAAAAGAGACATTTTGCCAATGGAACAAGACAATTTACTCTTAAAATAGGAAAACATAACTGCATTGTCTTATTTCAAGTGCATTTTATCTAATTATCTTATTTTAAGAGTAAAAATACTATCTCATTTACCTACTCAAATTAAGGGAGAATAAACTTAATTTAAGAAAATTTTACTTATTTCTAGATCGTTTTTCCAGTGTTCTTGTTTTCTTTCCAGGTTCACTTTAAAAATTATCTAGAAACAAGTAAAACATATCTTAAGTTAAGTGTATTTACCCTCAATTTGAGTAGGTAAATGAGATAGTTTGCCAATGGAATGAGTGTTTTTACTCTAAAAAATGAGATAATTAGACAATATGCACTTGAAATAAGACAATGCGATTGTGTTTCCTTATTTTAAATGTAAATTGTCTTGTTCCATTGACAAAATATTTCTTTTACCTCGTTAATCCAATAAGAAATGCACTTATTTTAAGAAAAAATGACTTATCTAGATTTGGAATTTTTCCAGTGGTAAAACATCACACTGGAAAAAAAATCTAGAAGTAAATTAAAATTTCCTAAATTAAGTGTATTTACCCTTAAATTGAGTAGGTAAAATAAATAGTTAGCCAATAGGATAAGTTTTTTTTACTCTTAAAATAAGATCATTAGATAATATACACTTAAAATTAGACAATGCAATTGTGTTTTCTTATTTAAAGTGTAAATTGTCTTGTTCCATTGGCAAAATGTCTCTTTTACCTCCTCAATCCAAGAACAAATGCACTTATTTTAAGAAAAAATAACTTATCTAGATTTGGATTTTTTTGCAGTGCAGATAAGTGACAGCTCTGTCCGAGGCTTTCCTTAAAGGAAAAGTCCGGTCAGCAAGGAATTTATTAGCGGCAAAGGTTTTCCTCCTCTACAGGAAACGATTAAACATGTGTTACTTTTCCTCCATGAGGCTTTTCCTACTTAAGCTGGATTCAAAACAAATCCATAAATCTAGGAATTCTATATCTTTTCTCCACTTAATCCTCATAACTTATATTTCATATTGAAATGACTTTTGTCAAAACAAAACAAAAATAATGTTATTTAAATACAGCTTTTTAAAAGAAAACTCCGGTCAGCAAGAAATAATCAGTGGATCATTATCTATACCTAAAACTAAGACATTTGATTTAAAGGAGAATTCCGGTTTTTAATACGTTTAGCCCATTTTCTGTAGTGTCCAGGATGAAATCGAATGATCGACACCAAAATTTTGACGATTGGTCCTGTCTCTGCTATTTGGCTCATGCAGAATCCCCCCCTGGCTGCTTCAGAATGGCTTCCATAGTGCATGTCAGATAATGTCCTTAAAACAACCTTAAACGTTCTTTTTTTAAAATATGCTACTCACCGGGTCGTCAGCGCTGTTCAATGACGTTCCAAAAAAAGTTTTGTAAAGAAAAAACGTTCCTGTAGTGTTTTATTTAGCATTTTGTAAATCCCATTGAGTTCTGTTGGAATAGTCAATATCCCTCCGCCACCGGAAACGGAAATGGGGCCTGTTTACGCTTAGTTGTAGTCTTTTCGCAAGGCCCAAGTGTTTCTGCTTCACTCTGTGTACTCCGACGTCGAGGTGCTAACGTCTCTGTTAAACACTTTAAAAAACTCTGAAAATGGAATACGAAAGGTGGATTCTTGAGGAGGACATATTCTTATACATTCCCAAAGTATAGAGACATTGTCGCCAACTAGTGGTCTGGAGTGTGCAACGCTTCATATTCGAACGGGAAGCGGAAGTTTATAAGCGGTTGTGATGTATCGGAAAAAATGGTTCTGGGATTTACAAAATGCTAAATAAAAAAAGACAGGAACGTTTTTTCTTCACGAAACTTTTTTTGGAACGTCATTGAACAGCGCTGACGACCCGGTGAGTAGCATATTTTAAAAAAAGAACGTTTAAGGTTGTTTTAAGGACATTATCGGACATGCACTATGGAAGCCATTCTGAAGCAGCCAGGGGGGGATTCTACATGAGCCAAATAGCAGAGACAGGACCAATCGTCAAAATTTTGGTGTCGATCATTCGATTTCATCCTGGACACTACAGAAAATGGGCTAAAAGTGTTAAAAACCGGAATTTTCCTTTAATTAATTTACTGTTTATCAGTTAAAAAATACAAACAATTTTTGTTGCGATCACCGAGCCTGGGAGCGGCCATTTTTGCCCAAATATAGTAGCCCCTCCCTCCTGCCATCTTCCAGCAGTGACGTCACGGTGCGGTAAGCCTAGCGCCATTCTCCCCGCTTTCCAAGCTAAATCAATGGGAACTACTAGACACATCTGCAATCAACAACAATTATTGAAGATTTCCAGAGGACTTCACCATTGAAATTCACCAGAGCTATAGTGAAACTGACAATGCCCACGTGCATGGCAGCTGGATGCTGGAATACATCGGGTAAAAGTGAAAAAAAACCTAGTTATTCCACCTTTCCGATTCCTGATCCTCCACGGACGGGTTGGTCGTTGGATCGCCAACTTGAAGAGGGAGGATTTGCCATCGAACTTCTGGCCAGAGAAAAAACCCGTAATATGTAGCCAACATTTGGAAGAAGAATGTTTTCAAGATGACTTGGATAATAGCGCGTTGTGACAAACACCAGATACAGCACTGGGACTTGATCAACAGCCGATACCGCACCGTGACGTCACTAACCAGTAGGTGGCAGTAGTGTTCTTTGACAAACATGGATGCCTCCAGTAAAGCACATTCAAATGAAAATTAATCTTAATTAAAAACACTTATTTATTGAACAGTATGTAATAATTTCATATATAAAGAACTTCCAGAAGTTTGTATTCTGATAATGAGCGGACCTTTCCTTTAAATAACGGTAAATGGAAGCACAGCTGAGAGTAAAGATTAAGCAGATTTTCCGCCACTCCTAAAACACAAAAATCTAATTCAGAAATTTTACTTCTGAACCAAATTAACATCATTTCTATACAAGGTCTGGAGTCATGACCATAAAGTTACTTAAAAAAAAAAATTTGGAAAGTTTACCAGGAGACATCTCAATCTGGAAAGTTGATATTCCAGCCATTGGTTCTCCCATCTTTCCTTCTGCAAAACTAAGCAGCTTCAGAGTGAATAATTATGTATCACAATGTGGATCTAATCTCAAAAGACCAAAAAAAAAAAAAAGAGAAAAATCAGGTTTTCCTTTGATCAAGCAGGAGAAAAGTTCAGGAATATGACTTAATTTGCCTTTCTTGACATGAACAATCTGCTAAGAGATGTTGCAATAAAGAAAAAGTCACTGATGTAACATCTGACAATCTCTAGACCTAGTTTAACTTTTAAAAAATCACATCTAGGGTGCAAGTTTCTATTTAAAAAAAATCGATTGTTTTCCTCAGAAAGGAACAGACTAGGAAACACTGAAACTTCATCCAAACAATCGATAGCCTGCGTTACAGTGAAGCGTCTAATGTCTCCCTTCTCCGCGCTAAACACTCCCATCAGATCAGATTTTGATTGTCTTAATTAAGAGAGGAAACCTACAGCAGCAGCAGCACCTTCTGAGCTCTCTGAAATCAAGCCAATTAGCTCTCGTTCACACAAAGTCATGTTTGATGTGACCTCTGACCCCCCTCACTGATTTGTCATTAACTGTTAAACTGAGGAGCTAAAAGGAAAAGATAAAACCCTTCACAGGTAGCTCTGCTGCCAAGTGGAGACCAGTTGATTTTTAATGTTCCCATTTTCCTTTTGACCTACAAACCTTGTTCGGCTGAAGTCCTCCCTGATCTGTTAGTGATTCTATCCATAAAATACAGCGGGAATAAAAACATTTTTTTTATTCCACAGTAGACAAGTTGATACATGTCAGTGACAAAGGAAAATGGAAAATTAGAGTAATTTTTTGTGAAAAAAGTAAAAAAAAATTGTAATAAGAAAAAAAAAACCCACAAAGGGTTAAAATCGATGGGAAACGAAAACAAAAAAACAAGTTAATGACGAAATTCAATAACAAATTTTCAAGATAAAGAAAAGCAAGCAGCGGCACAAATACATAAACTAAAACAAATGATGTAAATAAAAGCCTACACTGCAAAAAAATAAATCTAAAAGCCATTTTTTCTGAAAAATAAGTGCATTTTTTTCTTGACTGGAGGAGGTAAGAGACATGTTGCCATGGGAACGAGACAATTTACATTTAAAATAAGAAAAAAATATTGCATTGTCTTATTTCAAGTGCATGTTATCTAATTGTCTTATTCTAAGGGTAAAATACTCATTATCCAAATTATTTTATTTACCTACTCAAATTAAGGGTAAATACACTTAATTTAAAACTGTTTTACTTATTTCTAGATTGTTTTTGTAGTGTTGATGTAATAAAACACTTATGGAGTCGGTAGAACCATGGAAAAAAACAGTGATATAAAAATCACTCAGTTTTACAGATAAACTTGTTAAGTATTATTTTCTGTCTTAAGCCTTTGATATAAATTACAAACTTTAAGTAAAAAAATAAAAAGGTTTATGTACAGGAACATTAAAAGATTTGGATAAAAAAAATGGCATCAAGTTCTTTCCATATTTTCCGCAATCATCAAAAACTGATAAGCTTAATCTTTTTTTAATATTTATTTTTAAATAACATTTTAAAAGTGAAATGTTGATCTGGACAAGACCTTATGAAACAAAAAGTAACTATTTTAATTTCAAAAAGTAACTATTTTAATTTCAAAGTAACCAATTTTACCGATTGGTCACTCATAGTTTAAGCTATTTTGGTTTAAATCAAACAGTAAAAATCAGACTTGTTGGCCTGTGACACCGTGCAGCGTAATTGTATCGAAACGAGAAAAAAATCTCTTATTAAAACAAATATCAATATCTGAAACTAGCTTCTTCCATAAACTATCAACTTTAAAAGGTGGACAGGAGCTAACGTAGCACAGCTAGCCGCCACAAAGTTAGATAAAGTGAGAAGAAACAATTTAAATGTAAAATCACCAATTTCAAAGAGTGACAGTATTCAAGAAAACATGCTTAGGACTATTTTATATATGTTTTTATTTTGCTGTTTTTCAGAAGAGATAAAGTAAAAAGGACCAAGATGTGCCTCAATCTCAGATTCAATGTGCAGCCCAGCTGATATTAACACAGCAGCAAAACAAGCTCTATCAGGAAACTGAAAATGAGAAACAAGTTTAATCAATGGATTAAGTTCAGAGGATGAAATAAAATCAAACACAGGTAAAATTATTTGAGTTAAATTCGCAAATTCTGCAGAGACAAAACACAAATCATCTATTCCTCACATGATCTTTGTCATCAAGACAGAGCTACACGCAAAAGCAAAGCTTGACATTTAGCCATTCCAAGTTTAATAATCATACAAGATCATTAAATGTTGTGATTAAAAGAAAATTATCCTGGATTAAAGGAACCTAAATGAGTTCCACGTGTTTGATGGCTGGAGACGACATTAAAATAACGCTGAAGAAACTTATGGAGTCTGTAAAACCATTGAAAAAAAAAAAAATATTGATATAAAAATCACAAAGTTTTACAGATAAACTTGTTACATTTTGTTTTCTGTCATAAACCTTTAATATAAATTACAAACTTTGAGTAAAAAAAAAAAAAAGAGTTTATGTACAGGAACATTAAAAGGATAAAAAAAAAAACAGACACTAAAATGGCATCAAGTTCTTTCCATCTTTTCCGAAATCATCAAAAGCTGATAAACTTAATCTTTTTTTTCTATTTATTTTTAAATTTAAGTTAAATGTCGATCTGAAATAACCTAAATGAGATCCACGTGTTCGAAGGCTGGAGACGGCATTAAAATAACGCTGAAGAAACTTTTCATCTGGATGGAATAGAGCAGAGAGCTGCTGCTCCTTCAAAGTAAATCCCAGAATATTTCCACTGGGATTATCTTCATGGTAAGAATGTAACGAACACCTCCATTTGGTTCTGGTGTTCTGTCAGATCAGCATACCTATAGTCAATATGCATGCGCAAGACGTCAGACGTATGGAAACTAGTCATTTAAACTACCTCAACGGGCGTGTATCCCTTTAGTCATGTAGAAAAAATGATAATAATTAAGGTCAGATTGCCATACACTTCAAAAAACACCAAAAAGTACGAAATTTAATTGTTTTTTGTACGTGACTAAAGGGATACACACCCTTTGAGGTAGTTAAAAGTGTATTTTTTTTATATAAAACTAAAGGGATAAATGGGTATTGACTATGGAAAGAGCCGCAGAGTTAACCTCTTACACCCTCAGGGAGTATAAATAAATTTCTGCCTGACAAAAACACACAAAAGTAAATCAATTATAGCCTCGCAGCTATTAGATTTAAGAAGAAACTTTTGGTACGTCTGTAAAGGTAGGATGTCATAGAATGGTTTTCTGGTGTCAGCACCATTGTAGCTTTGATCCTTCCTGAAATATTAGGGACAAAATGCAAAATATTTTCTATTTTTTGAACCTCGCCAAAATTTTCTTTGAAATCAACATTGCAAAACACTACCAAAATATTATTTATAGCACAAAAAAGTAGTACAGACTTTTAAATCTAAATGTTGTGTAAAAATATACCAAATTTGGACTCAATCAGATGAATCATATTTATTTTAGAATGATATTAGTGAGAAATTTCTTAGGCGGAGAGGCCATTTTGGCACATTTATCCAAAAATGTCACCAAACTGTGCCAAATGTGTTTTTTACATCAATACTGGGGGTTTGGTAAAAGTACGAGGTCATGTAGCAGCTGGACCCACCGGTGGGTCCGTAGGGTTCTAGGGGTTAAGCTCAGGGATCAAATTTGAACAAAATGACTTGATGGATGGATTAAAGTCCAAATTTACAGAGCTAGAAATATTGGTTTGATATTAGCTAAAGTTACCAAGAGGTCATTTTACTCAACGGGACCTCATGTGGCAGAGAAGGACTAATGTCTCAGCATGATCTCAAAAAACTAATCCATGCTTTTATTTTTAGTCGAATTGATTACTGCAACGGTGTTTTCACAGGTCTGCCTAAAAAGTGGATCAGACAGCTGCAGCTGATCCAGAACGCTGCTGCCCGTGTCCTCACTAAGACTAAGAAAGTAGAGCACATCACCCCAGTTCTAAAGTCCTTCCACTGGCTCCCTGATCCAGAACGCTGCTGCCTTTGTCCTCACTAAGACTAAGAAAGTAGAGCACATCACCCCAGTTCTAAAGTCCTTCCACTGGCTCTCTGTATCTCAGAGAATAGACTTTAAAATACTTCTGTTAGTCTATAAATCTCTGAATGGCTTAGCACCTAAATACATCACAGACTTGCTATCAGTGTATCAACCCTCCAGACCACTCACACTGGAAAAACGACCTAGAAATAAGTAAAAATTTCTTAAATTAAGTGTATTTACCCGTGATTTGAGTAGGTAAATGAGATAGATTGCCAATGGAATCAGTATTTTTACTCTTAAAATAAAATAATTTGATAGTATTAACTTGAAATAAGAGAATGCAATTGTGTTTTCTTATTTTAAATCAAAATTGTCTTGTTCCATTGGCAAGTGCAAATGCACTTATTTCAAGAAAAAAATGACTTATCAAGATTTAGTTTTTTTGCAGTGCAGGTCTTCTGGCTCCAGCCTGCTCTGCAGACCTAGAACCAGAACTAAACATGGATAAGCAGCAATTAGTTCCTATGCTCCACTTATCTGGAACAAACTTCCAGAAAACTGTAAAAGTGCAGAAAGCCTGAGTTCCTTTAAATCAAGACTAAAAACACATTTTTTTAGGATTGCCTTCCACTGTTCTAGTTAAACAGTTCAACTAAAACATATTTTCTTTAGTCCAACTGTTTTTAATATTCTTTTTTGTTTCTGCATTTTTAATTTTTTCCTACTTCATCTTTCTGTATTTTAATCATGTAAAGCACTTTGCAAGTTTGCCTTGCCTTTTTTATATGTTACTGTCGAACAATATTTCACCCATTAAGCTCCTTTAAGATAATTTTTATTTTATTTGTCATGTGATTGAAACCAGGGTGACAGTTTGCTGAGCAGTCCGCCGGCAGGGATCAACTGGTGAAAACACTGAGCTAACTGTCAGCTCAGATGAACTGACTGACATCAATACCAGCGCCTCCCAGTCCCGCTTAAAACAAGTCAAACAAAACAAGACTGGACTCAAGTAAAAAATGGCCGAGGAGAGAACTGGTGGATTTCTGGGGAGCGACTCGCTGCTCTAATGAGTATTTCTGGTAGCAGAGCAGTCTAAGTGGAGCTGAGTCAAAGCAAACTAGAGTGTGTGATCATTCATGGTAATAAAGGAACATGTCACCCGGTGCAACAGTCTGGCTCACTGATGTGGTTTTAATAGTTTTTGGACAATAATAGAGCTCAGTGGAAAAGAAGAATAAGATGCATTAAGCACAGAGCGTATAGACTTTCAAACAGCCGAGCCTCTGGGACCCCATTGTGTTTGTTACCATTATTATTATTATTATTATTATGAATGCTATAATATTTAATACTATCACGGGTCCAAGCAGCAGAAGGCCTATTGTTTGGTTCAGATAGTTTTTTTTGTCTTTATTTTACTTCCTTTAAAGTGTTTGTGCAGCAGAACGGCGGCGCTGAGAGAGACTATTCTTCTCCGAGGACAACAGTTTGAACAAAAGGGATCCTGGTCTACAGTAAAACTTAATGGAGTCCTTTTTGCACATACTTCCTTCCGTCGGCTTCATCGACTTTATGCTGAATCTCTCTCATTACCTCAGTCGCGCCACTCGCATTGATGGACGTATTACAGCTTTAAAAACATGAATCTTCATTAGCAGCAGGAAACGCTTAAACATGTTGCTTTTCCTCCATGAGGCGGTTCCTACTTAAGCTGGATTCAAAACAAATCCATAAATCTTGGAAATTTATATATTTTCTCCACTCAATCCTCATCATTTATTTTTTATGCTGAAATTACTTTATTTCATGTATTTTAGTGGCATATAGAATATTTTAAAAAATTGAAATATTTAAGTACAGCTGTTTTCCTAAAGCAAGGAATGATCAATGGATCATTATTTATAGATAAAACTAATACATTTCTCAGAATCTCAGAATTCTGACTTTAATCTCAGAATTTTGGATTTTAATGTAGATGGGCACCATGAAGGAAGAGATGTGGAGCACTCAGCTTCTCTGACAAAGATGTGAGTTGTTTGAGAGGGCCAGTGACACATTGGTGGAAAATGACGGAATTAGGCAACTTTTTACGTGCCAGAGGCGTCCCCTCATTAATGGAGGAGCAGAAGGTCATTAAAACAAGAGAGCTAGTCTCTAAAACAGACATGGCTATGGCTTGATGCTAACATGTTTGCTAGCTGGCAGAATTCTGAGATTGAAGTCAGAATTCTGACTTTTTCCCCATGTTTAAGGTATACTATGCAACCGGTGTTGATTTTCCAGCGAGGCTCCCCCCAGAGGGCGAAAGTAAAAGTGCACTGAGGTAAATATGCTCAGCTGTTCTCCTGGTTTCTCCGTCAAGCCAGGCGCGGTTGTTTTGAGCTCAGCAGACAGGCGAACGCAACGAATCACCATGTCTACTGCAGTAGAGAGCCCTTTTCCTCTTTCTTGCCTGCTCCGACATGGGCTTTCACTGTTTTCTTGCTGGGTCCGCCATGATAACTGCACAAATATCGCCACTGCGCTAGCAACGAGCATGCCTTTCACTGGGGGCGTGTAGCAGTTCTCGCCGTAAAGCAAGACCGACTCTCGCGATGCACGAGACTTCTGAGCCTGTGGGTGCGGGCCGAGGGCTCCTGCAGTTGCAAGTACGGTATTTCCCCTACAGACCACCAGGGCGGCCGAGAAAACCTTTGTTGGACCTGAAATGACTCATTTAATCATCCAAAACGTTATGGAACACATTAATTAACTGAAAAATGTTGCATAGTATGCGTTTAAACTGAAACAAAATTAAAAAAATCAGTTAACTTTTTTTTTTAGTGGCCCTAATCCTCTTCCGTACTAGTGTCATGGTCTTGGTTTTGCTGTGCTTTACTTTTCTCCTTGTTTTCTAGTTTTATTGATTTAATTCCTATTTTGTTGTAGTGTCTAGAGCTATGTTAGTTCTCAGGTTTTTCTGGGTTTTTTTGCCCCCTTGTGTGTGTTCCTTTCCCCTTAGCTCCCTCGTTGTCTCCTCTCACACCTGCTGCTCATCTGCTCGTTAACCCTGCCTTTGTCTCAGTCGACTGCATATACTCTCCCTCTGCTGTCACTCTTTCTTGGTTCCTTCTCATTGCTGTCTTCCTATGCTGTTGTCTACCTCCCTTGGCTCCTCGTGTTTCATTTCCCCAGATTCTAGTTTGATTTACATTATTAATTGGATTTTTGGATTCCTGCCTTTGTTTTCTGTTTTTTCATCATTAAAACTGCAAGAAAGCTCCTCAGCCTCTCTGCCTTTGCATCTGGGTCCTCAAACCTCAACCAAACCCTTACAACTTTTTGGACAATATTGACAGGAAAGAAGGAATGAAAGAGAGAGAGAGAGAAGCGGCAAAGGACCATAGGTCGGATTTGAACCCAGGTCAGCCGCGTTAAGGACTAAGGCCTCCATACATGGGTCATGTGCGCTAACCGCTGTGCCAACGACGTCACGGTGCGGTAAGCCTAGCGCCATTCTCCCCGCTTTCCAAGCTAAATCAATGGGAACTACTAGACACATCTGCAATCAACAACAATTATTGAAGATTTCCAGAGGACTTCACCATTGAAATTCACCAGAGCTATAGTGAAACTGACAATGCCCACGTGCATGGCAGCTGGATGCTGGAATACATCGGGGAAAAGTGAAAAAAAAGAGTTATTCCACCTTTCTGATTCCTGATCCTCCACGGACGGGTTGGTCGTTGGATCGCCAACTTGAAGTGAAAAACCCGTAATATGTAGCCAACATTTGGAAGAAGAATGTTTTCAAGATGACTTGGATAATAGCGCGTTGTGACAAACACCAGATACAGCACTGGGACTGGATCAACAGCCGATACCGCAACGTGACAATGTCACTAACCAGTAGGTGGCAGTAGTGTTCTTTGACAAACATGGATGCCTCCAGTAAAGCACATTCACATGAAAATTACTCTAAATTAAAAACACTGATCATTTATTGAACAGGATGGAATCATTTCAGATTTAAAGAACTTTCAGAAGTTGGAATTCTGAATGTGAGCGACTTTTCCTTTAAAAACAATCAGCCAACTACCAACAACACATTCTAGATCAGAGGGTTGCTGTTTCAGCTCTGATCAGAACGGCCATTTGTGAGACTGCAGCTCTATGTACAGTGATCTATATCACCTTTTCATCCTTCAGCTCATTTTAGCTTATTTGTAATTCCAGATTATTGGACTGTCTCTCAGTGCCGGACGGCTACATTAACGGCAATAACAGCTTAATTTTTTCTAAAAGAAATGCTGTAATTAAAAACGAGGTAATTTAAATATGTCAAACTAATTAGGTCATTGTAATAATTGGCAGGAACATCCAACATCCGTGTCTGAGGTTTTATCTTTAAAATTAATTACACGCAGAACATTGCAGAGGTATTTATGCCCTGTGAATTAGTTTGTAGCGTTCTGTCACGTTTAAACCTCAAAATGCAGTGGATCTGTTGGGATTTTGTGTGATGGGAAAAAAAAATGGGACAACATTGTGAAAAAATCTGCTTTTTTTCTCAGGGTTAACTCTAAAAAAGTAGATCTTTTGATAAACATTCAAATTTTTGGTCTTTTATGGAGTGAGTTTTGTTCCAATATTGTTGTAAGCAAAGGATTTGTTATATAAATGGATATTTGAAAAATGCAAGGAAAATTTAATCCAGGAATAAAACAAAAACAGTTAGAGTAGGTTTGTTTTTTCTCAGATATATTTTTTTATTCCCTATTTTTACACTTTTTTTTTCTTTTACAGATTTCCTTTTTTTTAAGTTTCTATTTTTCTCATTGTGTTTTAAGAATTGTATTCTTTTTCAGAAATCCCATTCGTTTCGCTTTAGGTTTGATACAAAGAGTCGTTCTTGACCAATAGGAGACGCTGTTGCAAACACCAGGCAGACTAATAGAAACGCATCTTTGCTTCTCCATCCAGAGTAAAGTCTGCCCACAGAAGTGAGAGAGAATATGAAGTAGGAAATGCAATTTAAAAAGAATGCAATTTATAAACCTCAGTCTCAAAAGGAAAAAAATTGAAGAAAAATCACATTTGAAATAAACAAAAAAAAAGCTTGTGAAATAATTTCAATTTATTTTATTTCTATAGCTCCAATTCACATCACGTCATCTCAGGTCACTTTCCAGTTCACCAGATCATCCAGTCAGATTGATTCAAAGTTTTTTAAGGAAAACCAGTTGATTGCATCGACTCATTGACTGGAAGGCAATCCCTCACACTAAGCATGTTTGCAGCGACAGTGGAGAGGAAAAACTCCCTTTGAACAGGAAGAAACCTCCAGCAGAACCAGGCTCAGTGTGAGCGGCCATCTGCTGAGGCCGACTGGGGTTCAAGGAGACAGAAGCAGACATAGAAAAAGAAGCTGTTAAAGATGGCCCCGTCCAGCAGTGCAAAAACTTCTTAAATTAAGTGTATTCACCCTTAATTTGAGCAGGTAAATGAGATAGTTTGCCAATTGAATGAGTAATTTTACTCTTAAAATAAGACAATTAAATAATATGCACTTGAAATAAGACAATGCAATTGTGTTTTCTTATTTTAAGTGTAAATTGTCTTGTTCCGTTGACAAAATGTCTCTTTTACCTCCTCAATTCAAGAACAAATGCACTTATTTTAAGAAAAAATGACTTATCTAGATTTAGATTTTTTGGAGTGAGGAAACACACAGCCAGGCAGACGAGCTCAAAGCCAGCTCCCATGTCAGAGGATGAAGAGAGCACATCCAGTTAGTCACAATCAGAGAAACAGGACTACACTGAAAAACAAACCAATGTCCAACATCTATAAACAAAGGTATTGATGGCAGCAGCACAGCTGAAAACAGCAACATTGCTTTACCGATATTCATACCGATGTTAAAGCTGGACAAAAATAAGTAGTCGTTGAAAATAGCAGTTTTGTTATCCATTTCTGACACTTTGAAAAATAATATACTCAAATATAATTTCATATGCTGATATCAAATAGATTTTTAAAAACGTGGTATCGATCTATTTTACTTTCAAAATCTCATGAAATTTCATCGTTCTGTTACAAACTCTCGTGATATTTTGCAAATTCTTGTGAGATTTTGTTAGTAAAATAGATCGATACCGCGTCAATATATCAACATATAAAAATATGGCAACATTTGGTGAATTTTGGGGGGATTTCGTAGCATAACGATGACATATAGCAATATTTCATTAGTGAAAGAGATTGATATGGTGTTTTTTTAAATGGCAATATATCAGCATATGAAGATATTGGGATATTTTAATGTATCAATATTTTTTCCCTCGTCTTTAGAAGTTTTTAAGTCTGTAAAAAAGAAGTTTTCGAGGAAGAAGTATTTATTTTTTTTTTTTTTAGACTTTAGAAACTCAGAAGCTGATCAAATATTGGGTTAAATATCGGTGGGGTGGCCGATGTCCGATATTCAGTTTTAAGGCCGATACCGATAGGGGGCCCATTATATCGTGCATCCCTAATTTTAGGTTGAATTTTGTTTCCAGCTCCACCGTGACCCTGATAAGGACTAAGCAGGAGAAAATGGATGGATGGATTTTGTTAAAATCTCCAGTTAAAAAAAAAAAACATGGTCATGTCTTACAACAAAAATAGAACAACATTTACACCACAGCTTTTGTACAAACATGCAATTGGATGCATGCACCAAATGGCTACTACTGTACCTCCTAAAGGTGATGATTAAAGTAAAAGATAGTTTTTGAATTTATCGTCTGTCATTTGATTAAGAAACAAGGGAGAAAAAAGCCTTAATTTCTGCACGATGAAGATGTTTATTTTCCTTCCTCATCCCGTATAGTAGATGGTAGGAACTAGAACGCCAAATGATGCCCTGCTTTCCCATCCTTTAACATCTCGGTACGTCTCTCCTGTTAAAGCAGCCGTTTAAAGGCTGCGTCCTACCCAGAAAAAAAACAGGATCAAACATTTCCATAATTTAAACATTACATTTTAATCACGCTGCTTTGTGAGAGGACGAGTGGCTAAGTACAGTCATTTCCCTGTTTGCTGAAAATCTGCCTCCTCTCTTTACTCATTGACTGTTTCACTGAAGTGATTATTCAACCAACTTTTTTTTTCCTCCCCTCTTGAATATTCTCTATTTGAATATTATTCCATAATCACCAAAATATGTTGCCGCTTGTCTGTGTTTACATCACTGATTTGCATTCAAATCATATTTCCTGCTCTTCTCCCAGCATACTCAAGTGCAGGCATTCCAGAGGTAGCTGAGAGAAATGGAAAAAAAAGGTAGTGTTTGCCAAATATACTGTAGGAATAAACAAACACTTTATCAAGCCATGGAGGGAAGGAAAACCTCTGTCATGGGGAGGAGCAGGGATGAAAAAAGGAGGGAAAAGACTCCATTGTCCTCCTTCGAATGAGCAGTGTGAGAAGTGATAATTAACCGGTAATTAATTTGGTGGTCTTTATCTCAGAGCAATGTGTGCTCTGCACAAGATTAGGAGAGCTTTTTAATAAGCGGCATAGAGTTTGATTCTGCCTATTTCCGCCCCGCAACAAATAAGCCCGTGTTTGTTTATCCCAGACAGGCAGCTGGCAGCGTGCTACGTTCACACGGACGCTTTTCCCCGGCTTGTTCTCAGTCGGCTGGTTCTGTAGGAGGCCTGGAAAAACTGCATCAAACACACCGATTCCCTCCGTCTCCATATGGATCGCACTTTAAACCCTAAACTCTTCTTTATCTGATTTTTTTCCCCCAGATATATGCAGTCAGGACTCTGGTCCATAAAGGACAGACGCACCCATCCGACTCCGATGCTTTAATTATAAGATATCTGCAGAGCCGGATACTTTTCTGACACCAGGAATTTGTTTACTTCATTACTGTTGATGTTTTTGGAGGCTGCCATAAACGAGTTCATACATGTGCATCCCATAAGGCAGCAGAAGATCAGTCAGAGATCAGAGGGAATTCATAAAAAAACATTAAATCAGGTGAAAAGGACAGATTCCATCCTGCAAACAAATGGTCATCTCTCAGGGTTCAAACTGACCCTAATTAATAAATCAAAAGACAGACGGCTGTTTGTCCTTCGGGTTTTTAATTAATGATTCATTTAACTTTCCTGCTATTTAAGAGTTTTTTTTTATATAAATGTGTTAAATAAGTTGAATGAATACTTTTACAGCTCTAGATTGGGCCCATTTTCACCAAAATATTCCCAAATATCAGGGCCGATACAGGAATCGGTAAGGAATTCATACTTTTTTCATTTAGTTCTTCACACATGGCTATGCAGAGAGAGGGCTGCTGCAGACGGGCTAACGTTAGCCCTGGCTGCCATTAGCCTCGATCCTCGGCTGGGTAGCCACGGCCCTCTCCACTTCAGAAATAATTTATTTTTATTACGCATTAATTAGTAAATGGGCCATATAGTGACGCTTTAAAGTATAATGTTCTCGTCTCAAATTATCCGAAAAAGTACTTTTATTGAACAGCATTAACAGAAAAGAGAACTTTTACTTAATACTCTGAGCTCTGTGAGCGCTAACCTACAGGTGCTGGTCATAAAATTAGAATATCATGAAAAAGTAGATTGATTTCAGTAATTCCATTTAAAAAGTGAAACTTGTATATTATATTCATACATTACATACAAACTCATATATTTCAGATGTTTATTTTGTTTAATTTTGATGATTACAAATGACAACAAATGAAAATCTCAAATTCATCATATCAGAAAATTAGAATATTACTGAAGACCAATAAAAACAAAGGATTTATAGAAATGTTGGCCAACTGAAAAGTATGAACATGAAAAGTATGAGCATGTACAGCACTCAGTATTTAGTTGGGCCTCCTTTGGCCTGTATTACTGCAGCAATGCGGCGTGGCATGGAGTCGATCAGTCTGTGGCACTGCTCAGGTGTTATGATAGCCCAGGTTGCTCTAATAGTGGCTTTTAGCTCTTCTGAATTGTTGGGTCTGGTGTATTGCATCTTCTTCTTCACAATACCCCATAGATTTTCTATGGGGTTAAGGTCAGGAGAGTTTGCTGGCCAATTAAGAACAGGGATACCATGGTCCTTCAACCAGGTACTGGTAGCTTTGGCACTGTGTGCAGGTGCCAAGTCCTGTTGGAAAATGAAATCTGCATCTCCAAAAAGTTGGTCAGCTGCAGGAAGCATGAAGTGCTCTAAAACTTCCTGGTATGTGGCTGCGTTGACCCTGGACCTCAGAAAACACAATGGACCAACACCAGCAGATGACATGGCACCCCAAACCATCACTGACTGTGGAAACTTTACACTGGACTTCAAGCAACGTGGATGAAGTGCCTCTCTTCTTTTCCTCCAGACTCTGGGACCTTGATTTCCAAAGGAAATGCAAAATTTACTTTCATCAGAGAACATGACTTTGGACCACTCACCAGCAGTCCAGTCCTGTTTCTCTTTAGACGCTTCTGACGCTGTCTGTGGTTCAAGAGTGGCTTGACACAAGGAATGCGACAGCAGAAACCCATGTCTTTCATACGTCTGTGTGTGGTGGTTCTTGAAGCACTCACTCCAGCTGCAGTCCACTGTTTGTGAATCTCCCCCACATTTTTGAATGGGTTTTGTTTCACAATCCTCTCCAGGGTGCGGTTATCTCTCTTGCTTGTACACTTTTTTCGACCACATCTTTTCCTTCCCTTCGCCTCTCTATTAATGTGCTTGGACACTGAGCTCTGTGAACAGCCAGCCTCTTTAGCGATGACCTTTTGTGTCTTGCCCTCCTTGTGCAAGGTGTCGATGGTCGTCTTTTGGACAACTGTCAAGTCAGCAGTCTTCCCCATGATTGTGTAGCCTATAGAACTAGACTGAAAGACCATTTAAAGGCTTTTGCAGGTGGTTTGAGTTAATTAGCTGATTAGAGTGTGGTACCAGGGGCCATCAATTTTGAACCTTTTCACAATATTCTAATTTTCTGATATGATGAATTTGAGATTTTCATTTGTTGTCATTTGTAATCATCAAAATTAAACAAAATAAACATCTGAAATATATGAGTTTGTATGTAATGTATGAATATAATATACAAGTTTCACTTTTTAAATGGAATTACTGAAATCAATCTACTTTTTCATGATATTCTAATTTTATGACCAGCACCTGTAGAAGCTGCTGCTGCCACAGTGCATGCTGGGACAGCTGTCAATCTCAAGAACAGACACGTCTGCTCAGATGCATGCTGGGTAAAGAGGGAGGGGCAAGAACAACATCCGGGGACTTTGTCCGTTCTCAGTCTGCTGTTCTTGTGAGTTGGAACAGTACGCTGATGACATTTCATGACATTGTTTGTCCTTCAGGTTATTAATTAATGATTCATTTAACTTTCCTGCTATTTAAGAGTTTTTTTAATCTAAATGTGTTAAATAAATTGAATGAATACTTCTACAGCTCTAGATTGGGCCCATTTTCACCAAAATATTCCCAAATATCAGGGCCGATACTGGTATCGGTAAGGAATCGGTGCATCTCTACAATAAAAGAGGGAAATTAAAGTCAGGAAGTTTCTGATAACAATAAATAAAAATACAATAAAAGCAGAAAAATTTGTTTTGAATTGCAACTTTATCGATAAACTGAATGGACTCGCGTTATGATGATTGTGAAAACCATCCCGCCTGACCCCCCCCACTTTCAGAACCTCTGATTTAGACATTTATTATTCCTATCAAAACAAGAAACTTATAACATTAATGCTAAATGCAAAACATAAGAAAACTAAACGAGTTGTTAGGACTATTTAGGTATTTAGAGGGCCTCAGGGGGCCCCAAAAATAACCGTTTGCTTGGGTGCATTTTAAAGGATTTCTAAACCATTTAAGCAGCAAATTTGAGTCTTTAATCATGTAGAAATAATCTAATCTATAGATAAGAAAATATATTGATTTCTTTACTTAAAAACCTGCTGGATATTTTTAATACTACTATATTATATATATTTATTATGTACTGTATTTGATTGAATTACGTTGGTTTTTGTATAATTTATTGTATTTGTCAATTTTGTTTTTTTTATCTTGTCATGGCCTTGCAGGTTGTTTTTTTTTTACACATTGTTTTTTGGCAGAAATACAGGGCCCCGAAATCCGATTTAGCTTAGGGCCCCATTGCGGCTTGGGCCGGCCCTGAATGAATGACATGATGTAACAACACATCCAGGTGTAATTAAAAATAGGTGAAGACAGTTATTATGGTTTATAAATAACTGTTTTCACCTTCTGATTAACTGCACCTCCCCTTATTTAAGTTTTATTGAAGAAATAATTGTTTATATGATTAAATATGTATTTGCTAATCAACATCTAATTTCAAAATGTGACATTTGTTAATTTTTTATAAAGAGTAAGAGCCTCCCTGTCCTCATGGCTGTGGACAGGAAGCAGGAAGCTCAACGTTTTCATTATCAGTGTCTCGTCTGCGTATCCGTTGGTCCGAACAATGCAGGATTTTAATTGGGTAAATAATAAGTGTTAGTGTGACCCATATATCTACATGTCAACAACTGAGTAATTTCCCACTGAAAATTTCCTGTTCATGTTCATTATTAATATGGAAGCAAGATAAACACCAGAGGAAGTGAGATAATCTTCCAAGGAGCATTATTTCCTTTTTTTTCTGCATTTAATCAGCACGATGTGTATCATGATGAATTATTAAAAATAAATCTAACCCAAGCAGGGGGAATAAAGACATTTTTTACAAACATTTTATTCCATTCCATTTTATTCCAGAAAAATACAGGGTCTGTTGTTTGTAGTAAAAGATCAAACTAAGGGTGCTGCTGCCATCTACTGGACAGAAAAAGACAGCAGGGCTGCAGACAGAAGAATAACAGGAAGGATCAGATGTTACACAACATCCTTAAAAGCAGATAAATGAAGAAGAAAAGCACTGAAACAGCTACCTGCTGATTTAAGATTTTATTCACGATTGGTGAAGCAGAATTTTTTATTTTTTTTACTAAACCAAACCAAAAATGATCTAATTGATGTGTTTGCATTAAAAAAAAAATCGTTTAAAATGACTCAGTAACCTGCTGCAGTACTGCATGCATCCACCAGATGTCCCTCTAGAGACAGGAATGCCGTTCAGTGCATCCCCCTCTGTCCTCATCCGACCCTGCTCTGAAGCTGCAGCTCCCCCCCCCCCACCCTTCAAAAGAGCCCCGCGCTCCCTGCCTGCACCCATCAGCCACTGCAGCCTCATGGAGGGAAGCCGTCCCGTCCCGCCCCCCCAGATACCCTGCCGGGGTAACACATTCCGCGGTTAAACAGCAGTTCAATCCCCCAAAGGGATGCAGAGAAACGCTCTCCTGCTTTAAATGTTCTCTGCACGCGCTCAGAGGAGGCGGGCCCAGCGAGGAGCCGTGTCCGAAATGTCACACAAAGCCACAGCGCTTCCTCCCGGACGTCCTTCGCCCGGATGACCTAAATCAACTGTCCGCCCACGCGACAGGGTGAGTGAGCCCCCTACTGGAGCTTGACCTTAACGCTCCTGTCTGCTGCTCAAAAGGCCGAGTGACAGAAAAAAGGAGGAGGAGAAAAAAACCGATTGAATTAGACTGCTCACACAAACACGGCCAGCCGCTGAATAATGAATAGGAGATGAGCGCCGCTCTAAACAATGGAGGCCCCGGCGGCCATCGTGCAGCTGTTCCCATTGCTCCCAGCAAGCACTTCACTCCTGGGCAGTCCTCGTCTTTATAGCTCAGACCACAGAGGCCACACCTGCTGTCCCTCCGGCCGCCCCGGGCTCTCCAGCGCCGACGCCGCGCAGCCAATAAAAGAAATATGAGCAGGATGTAGCAGGAGGGCAAACACACACGCACGGCGCCTCCACTCTCTCTTTGAAGGATGAGGATATACGAGCACACTAAACCCAACTCTATTTGTCTCTGCTGTCCCCCCACTGCCCCCATCTCCATCCTCTCCCTCCACTCTCTCTTCTTCTCCCCATGGCAGAAGCGACTAAAAGTAATTATACATGTTTAATAACTTCAAGGACTATAAAAACCGCTGTCGGGGGGCGAGGAGGTCCGTTTTAACGACGGTGATAAAAAATGAGGGTAAGGAAGAGGGGACATGAGGGGGGAGCGGAGTGGATCAAGGTACGGTGGCCCTGAAATGTCCACACAGCCCCGTTAGACCTCCAGGGGCGTCATCATTTATGTCGTGGAGAATTATTTTCCAGACTTTTCCCATCCTAAGGTGACATTTATCAGTCCCAATGATGAACAAGAAAAGAAGCAGAAATCTTGTTGCATAAGAGCGCAACCTCAAATAAAAAAAGACCTACATTGGTTTTTAATCTCTGTATCTTGACGTCTTTATCCGACTTCAAATCCTTGTGAGTCTGAGGTGATCTCTTTTCCACCTGATCAGGTGAGCCCACCTCTTCCATTCTGGACTCTAAACCCATTTATTCACAGACTGACATCAAAAAAGTTGTTCTTTTTTTATCTACAGGTAAACTTCCAATAAGATAATAAATAGTTTGGAGCCGTTTTAAGGGACCTAATAGCATGATGCAGCTGCCACCATGCTTTAAAGAGTTCTTCTACAGCAGAGGTCTTCAACAGGGGGTCCGCGCGACCCCTAAGGGGTCCACGGTGGTACTGCATGGGGGTCGCAAAAGTTGTGGTTGATTAGACATTTTTTTTATAATTTTGTAAAATTTTCGACATATTGAAATGTCTTTAAATCCACATTAACGTGAATCCAACAGACTGTAGTAAACAGATAAATGGAGGCAGAAGATGTCTTTCAGTCATCAATGCTCACATTGAGCGACACACAGGAGCTCTTTCAAGCTGGGCACCGTTTCATTCACAACACCTGTCCCATCAACCAGGAATCAGAAATACTTTAATAATCCCAGGGAGGGATTACTTTAGTTACATTACTCCATCTGTAATACAGTGACTATAGGACCAGTTTGATAGAACATCATTTCATACAATTCATATAATTAGGGGGTCCCTGCTTCAGCTCGCCATCAGTTAGGGGTCCTTTGGCTGGAAAAAGTTGAAGACCCCTGTTCTACAAGATCAAAAAACTAATGTCTAAACCTGGAGCAACTTATTCCTGCTTTATTCATCTTTAGTAGAATTGATCTTGTGCGCCATCTTTACAGTCTGCCTAAGAGGATCAGACAGCTGCAGATGACCCAGAATGATGCTGCCTGTGTCCTCACTAGAACTAACAAAGTGGAGAACATCAGCCCAGTACTAAAGTCCTTCCACTGACTCCCCGTATCTCAGATAATAACCTTTAAAATATTGCTATAAATCCCTCCAGAACACCTCACGGACTGGTTGGCAGTGCATCAACAGCCAGACCTCTCAGTTCTTCTAGACCTAATCTACGCTGCACAACCAGAGCTAAAACTGGAGAAGCAGATTTTAGCTCTTATGCTCCAATAATCTGAAATAAACTCTAAAAAACTGTCAAAATGGCCTTTGTCTGAGTGCTAACACACTGGAAAAAATCGAAATCTAGATAAGTAATTTTTTCTTAAAATAAGTGCATTTGTTCTTGGTTTGATGAGGTAAAAGAGCGATTTTGCCGATGGAACAAGACAATTTACACCTAAAATAAGAAAACACAATTGCATTGTCTTATTTAAAGTGCATATTATCTAATTAACCTATTTTAAGAGTATAAAATACTCATTCCATTGGCAAACTATCTCATTTACCTACTCCAGAGATGGGAAGTAACGAAGTACAAATACTTCGTTACTGTACTCAATTCTGATATTTTTTCTTTACTTTACTACTTATTTTTATGGCGACTTTTTACTTCTACTCCTTACATTTTTACACAAATATCTGTACTTTCTACTCCTTACATTTTAAAAAATTGTCTCGTTACTTTAGTTTTGAATCATTTCAATGGAGTTACCGTTATTTTTCACGTCATCAATACCAAATTCAATCTAATTGGATGGGAATCTACGTTGCATTTGACGCACCACTACAAGATGAATCGACAGATTCGGCGGTATTCATTGGCGGCAAATCATTGCAGCTTGGTGGCGGTGGCGTTAGCATAGTAGCATGGACGACGAGATGATTGAAAATGAACACAACGGAGATCTAGTCCTATTGGCAGACGTCCATTTAAAATGTAGGCAACGGCATGAAAAAAGTGGTTTCTACTTTTACTTTTATACTTTAAGTAAATTTACAAGCCTGTACTTTGGTACTTTTACTTGAGTAAAGAAGTTTAATCAGTACTTCCACTTTTACCAGAGTATTTTTTAACACAAGTATCTGTACTTTTACTCAAGTACGGAAAGTGAGTACTTTTGCCATCTCTGTGCTACTCTAATAAAGGGTAAATACACTTAATTTAAGAAATTTTTGCTTATTTCTGGAATGTTTTTCCAGTGTATTTCAGACATGAGATTGAATGAGTGAATTCTCAATCATTTGAAATTTGAGTTTCTAAATGTTCAATCCATTTAAGGACATGTTAGGAACAAAGAGGTGAAGATTCATAATCAATGTCACAGAAAAAACAAACTTTTAAACCAGACTTTGAAGGTGTAAACCTGTGAATGTATTTATTAATGTGTGATTGGACACCTTCAACGCAGAGAAGAAAAGTAAAACGCCACGGAAACCATTAGATTTGAAAAAAATGGGTGTTTTTTCAAAATTTTAATTTCTCCCCTTATTAATTGCAACTGTTATTTATTATCTATCAGTTCAAGGCCAACGTCTCCTCTTTTCCTTTTTGAAATGAACTAGAAGGATAATTTTCTGTATCTAAGTAACCAGTAAGTTTTCTGGTATTTCAGCAAATATTTTGGGGGCCCAGCCCTAGCCTCGCCCCACTTTTTACATTTTTATTTTGCATTATTTTGAGATATTTGTAACGTAAATGGAGGGAAAAAAGCAATATCAGTCACAGCAATTCTAAGTCAGAATAATTACCAGCAGACTAAAAGCAGAAATGAAAAGGCTTGTTTTTCCGTTGATCTGAGAAGGAAAAAGCTCAACAAGAAGGAAAAGGTTTCGGGAAAATGTCCTCGCCGTGACACGCCGCATAAGAAGGAGCTCAGGCCCATTTCACCGCTGAATATAAACTGCCTTAGAATGAGATGAGCTGAGCAGTCGGACAGGTCTGCCGTCCTTACCCACAATCCTCCCCTGCTCCCCTCTGCCGCTAAAGCCCGGAATACGCCATGCCCGAATTCCTTGGGAGCCTCGTCTTTAAAAGTCAAACAGAGAGCGGCGATGAGGGAAAACCTGTTTCAAAGGCGCTGAAGTGAAGCAAATCTCTTGTAGCTTGCATCCTGACGGAGTGAGACACTCTGTGGGCCCCGGCTCGTATTAGTTTGAATTCTGGGGAGTGTGGGATTGACGAGACAAAGCTACGCTGTCTGCTGTGTGAGAACAGAGAGCGGTGAAGGAGAAATCAAGCTTTTTTTCTCCTATAGACACAGAGTGATCCCAGGGTTAGTGCTGAATTTCTCTGCCTGCTCTGACTGACTGGGGTTCTGCCTATTTGGTGTGCAGCACAGCATGAAAATCCCCCCAATAACCCCCCCGGTTCAGTCGTTCCCCGCCGCAGAAGGCTGGCCGTGTTTTGGGCGAAGGAAACACGTCTCCGAACATGCAGCTCATCTAATTCCACTGACCTTGACTGAGTGAAATTTTTTGGTTTCGTTTGTTTTTCGCTTTTGATCATTGAGTTATGGGGGAAGAAGAAAAAAAGTCAGGACTTTTTCCTCAGCCTGTACGGTGGAACTCCTTTTTAGTTCATTGTGAAAAGGAACAGAAGGTCTGCCCGGTTCATGCTGCCTCTGCTCTTCCTTGCCCCAGGCCCTGACAACGTTGCGGTGATGTATTCTTTCCCAACTTCCTGACCTTGTCCAGGTTTAGGTGAGTTGAGCAGACCCACATGCCCGGCAGGCCTGCCTGGCCCAGGCTGAGCGGAGGTGCCCGCTGCCCCGCTGAGGGCGTGGGCGAGGAGCGAGAGGAACGCTGGGAGAAGGAGGCGGAGGAGGAAGAGGAAGAGAGGACATTCCTTGGCCTCAGGTGAAGCCGGGCTCTGTGCCGCAGTGCCGGGTGCACGCTGTGAGCAGGAATATATAAACACACTGAGCTGCAAGCTGCACCCGCTGGCATCCGCACAAAGTCAGGAAGCACAGGCTCCAGCCTGCATATGCGCAAGGATATGCAGGCCGAATATCATTACACGTAGAAATCATCGCCAAAGTGGATGTACGCAAACAAAAACAGCTCGACTAGTATTTATTCGACAAACGGAACACCAACGCGGTCTATTACAGCACTCCAGAATCTTCCTGCTGTTATGTCCGGCGCCAACAGCCAAGACCACGGCTCTAAAGAAAGAAAGAAGCCAAGGATCAGACCGTTCCGCCTGCCAACACAAACCCACCAGCACCAGTACCATACTGCCCCTCTAATAAGCCCACTCAGCCCCAGCAGCACAGCACAAAAAAAAGGATGTGGGAAGGCTGCGGCCCGAGTCCCAAAGCAAAGCAGAGGCACATGCATGACAAAATATTTTGCTGATACAAACACGAGGAGCCGGAGAGGCCGTGGGTGCGGAGCGAAACGTCGATATCCAATGCATGACCCTGCAAAAAAGAGGAATGTTCAATAGTTCCTGCACGGTTTCATCCTCGTCGGTGCAGAAAACTTTTCCCCATGACATGAAAAGCTCTTACTCAATAATAAAGCAAGCGCTGAAGCTCTACTTGTCGGTTACTTTAGGCGATCCAAATGAATACTTGTGGGTACTACGGCAGCAGGGGCAGGCCCTTGGACGGTTTTTAAACCAGCTCTGGATCTCTTTACTACCGTTTCTGGCTCTTAGAGTCTACAGATCGTATACTGCATGCACTGCACACCTGCTTTGATAAGCCCACACTGCCTGCAAAGCAGCAAACGGTAGAGTGCACGGCTCGGGGGTGAAGGGCTGGATGTGAGCTGCTGAGAAAACCAAAGTATTTAGAGAACACGGGGGAGATGTGATCCTCTCGTATGGAGGAGGTAAAAACATCTGTTTACAACCAAATTAAAATCTGCTAATAGCTAATGCTTCTGGTGGATATATGCAGCATTTAGAGTTCTGGGATGGATGTGAGAAAGTTAGTTTTTGAGTTCAGCATTTCATTAACAGAACAAACTCAGGTAGATCTACATCTGTAAATAGGGATGCACGATATAATCGGCCCCCTATCGGTATCGGCCTTAAAACTGAATATCGGACATCGACCACCCCACCGATATTTAACCCGATATTTGATCAGCTTCTGAGTTTCTAAAGTCAAAAAAAAAAAAAAATACTACTTCTTCTTCTTCCTCAAAAACTTCTTTTTTACAGACTTAAAAACTTCTAAAGACGAGGGAAAAAATATTGATCCATTAAAATATCCCAATATCTTCATATGCTGATATATTGCCATTTAAAAACACCATATCAATCTCTTTTACTAATGAAATATTGCTATATGTCATCGTTATGCTATGAAATCCCCCGAAAATTCACCAAATGTTGCCATATTTTTATATGTTGATATATTGACGCGGTATCGATCTATTTTACTAACAAAATCTCACAAGAATTTGCAAAATATCACGAGAGTTTGTAACAGAACGATGAAATTTCACCAGATTTTGAAAGTAAAATAGATCGTTACCGCGTTTTTAAAATTTGATATCAGCATATGAAAATATATTTGAGTATATTATTTTTCAAAGTGTCAGAAATGGATAACAAAACTGCTATTTTCAATGACTACTTATTTTTGTCCAGCTTTAACATCGGTATCGATATCGGTTATCGGCTACATGAGTTTGAAAATATCGGCATATCGGACATCGGCCAAAATCCCAATATCGTGCATCCCTATCTGTAAGTGCATATGCTTATAAACTGGTGAGCAGGACACCGAGAGGCGACTGGAACTGGTTCTAAACTTTCCATTCCCTCAGTTATTCGATTTTTTTAATTCCATCCAACATTTTGGTGAAGTATGGAGTGAATTTTGTTCCATTATTGTTCCATTAAGCAAATAGCATGTTTTCTAATTGGAAAAAATGCAAAACAGAAATTAAACTTTAACCCTTTAAAGCCCGATCCAAGAAAAAAACAAAACAGAAAATCACTTGTTTGAATTCCTTATTTGCCGTTTTAACAAAATGTGTAAAAAGAAAAAAACAGAAATACATTTTTGATATTAATAATTTATTACTATGCGATAAGTCAGGATGATTATTTTTGTGTAGTCTTCTACTGGCTGTTATCAGGTATATCTGAGTGTGTACAATAGGATTTTGAGCAAAGTTTTTACCATTAAATTATGCAAAAGGTGTCAGACGCAAAACATTTCAGAAACCGTATGAATCAAATACGATACGTTTGGCATTATAGGGTTAAAAAAGTTCTCCATCAAAAATGGTTTTTAGAGGAACTTTACTAATATTTTTTCATCATTAAAAACAGGTGCCACAGTATTGCATTTGACTCGTCAGGTATTATCAGTCACAGAAGTTCTCTCTGTCCTTCTACTCTTCAAATATTCTATGAGCCCAAGTTCCTGGGGGCCCCGTAAAACTCTGACTATTTGTATAGTTAAAACAACTATTCCTTATTTGTGCACATTATTGCTGCACATGTTCAGAAAAGTCCAAACAGTCAGCAGCAACCCATTTGAAAACAAACCATGCAAAGAGCAGTGTTGACAACTTAGCGCTTTAGTCGCTATATTTAGCCACTTTTCAGACCCCTCTAGCACTTTGATTTCTAAAAAGCTCCTAGCGCCAAATCTAGAGACTTTTTTCTGCTACTGGAGACTTTGGAGACAACATCTAAAAGCAGCGAACTCTGCTCTCCAGAGCGAGTAGATTGGTAACCCCGCCTCCTGCTCTCCTCCATCTTGTCTGCTGTCATGATTCATGCAGCTATTATTTCATCCAAATGAAAAATGGAGAACAGATAAGCAGATCATGGCTTGTCTACAGTGAAAAGAAGGACTGGGTTGCTGGGTGCTTGGAAAAAATCTTTCATTCCTTTAGAGACAGCATGAAAAGTCAGCTGAGTACAAAACATAGAGAGGAAAACAAGAAGAAAAGGGACAAGAAGAGAGGGACACAACCTAGAACAGATAATGGATGTCTATTCTATTAACATTTCTCTATCTGGAGAATGGATCTGTTTTATGTGTCGTCTTCTCCATTCAGAGGGCCCCCTGTCTCTCTTTGCCTAGGGCCCCAAATTTCCTAAATCTGCCCCTGCCTAAGAGAACTTCTTTCGTGTATTTAAACTTTAAAGGCTGGTCGACCATCTAGAAATCGTACTCAAGTAAAGGACAGCTTTACAACAAATTTTTACCCATCCAAGAAAATATTCAAGAGCAATAAAAGTATTCAGTAAGAACACTAGTAAAGTATTAACTAACCGTAACATCTGATAAATATTTAAAACTTATGTTATAAAGTTATTTGAAAACTGGTATTTATAAGACAGAAGAAGTTCAGCTGTAAGAATATTTAGATAAAGACGATAAGAGCAAAAAGTATGTGTATGAAAATATCTGGCCTCATTTTTTTCCTCGAAAAGGTCAAATTCGTAGTTGAATCCTCAATCGCAGCAAAAAAAAAACGTGTACTATTTTGCAAATATTTAAGGGTGCCTTTTGTATCTATGCTTCTTTTTCTATGTCTGCTTCTGTCTCCTTGAACCCCAGTGGGCCTCAGCAGATGGCCGCTCACACTGAGCCTGGTTCTGCTGGAGGTTTCTTCCTGTTCAAAGGGAGTTTTTCCTCTCCACTGTCGCTACAAGCATGCTTAGTGTGAGGGATTGCTGAAGAGTCAATGAGTCGATGCAATCAGCTGGTTTTCCTTAGATAGAAAACTTTGAATCAATCTGACTGGATGATCTGGTGAACTGGAAAGTGACCTGAGATGACATGATGGGAATTGGAGCTATAGAAATAAACTGAATAGAATTGAGAAGCTCCAGTCGTTACATCATAGAACATAGAATCACTTTCAGCATGAGTTTACAGTTTTAGGGTGAGATAAAAGATAAAAAAAAATGTTCCTTTGTCATTAAGCTCTGTTTAAAGATGAATTCTGGCTGCTAATAAAATCAACTTTATTTAGAAATCTGTGTGAGTTTGGACCAAAACGGACTGGATGAGAAGCGACTTTTTAATAAAAGGCCAACAGTGAGGAACAGACAGACAAAATCCCACCGTGGCTCCAACCCACTCGTCCCTGCAGAGTGACAGAGGAGCGGGATCAGTGGAGGAGACGCTGCCTTGGCCCCGGAAGATGGCTTCCCCTCCAGAGCCGCGGGACGCAGGGGACTCGGCGCCGGCTGGCTTCGGGTTAGCTCCATTTGGCAACCAGCGGGCCGAGCTGGCCTCGGCATGTTCACAAACGAGCGCGGAAGGGAAAGGTGATGATGTGTGTGAAGTAGCAAAGCCAGCAAAGTCATTAAGAGAATCCATCATGACTTATTATCGCCGCAGCTGATGGTATCGTACGCGGGCTCGTTGCACCGTTCCTGGATGACAGCCTCTTAGTTTTTCAGCACAAACGTTGATAGAAATGAGAGGCTTGTTGTCGCCGCTGCCCCCACGGTACCCAACCCTGGCCTGATTATCAGATACATGCAGTCAAACGGCACGGCTGCTCGTTTGATGACAATGACCTCCCCGGCTTCAGCGCTTATTTTCCTGAAGCTTTCAGGAAGCGTTTTTTCTGACAGCCTGACACGCCACTGTGCCTCGACGAGAGAGACAATTCCAATCAGCGCTTCATTCAGATAGCGCCATTCAGAAAACAGAACAATGGAATAACTGAAGTCTATCATGTTCCGCCATGTAAAACAACCTTTGGGCTAATTGTTCCCAATTAGGTGGCTGACACAAAGGGATGCTGACAAGCACACAGGTGCCTGTCTGCCGACTGCGTCTCGGAGGAGTTCATCCTAGCTGCGTTAGCTACTAGCTCCATGCAGATCCCACAGCCTGAGAGGAAAAAAAAAGGGAAGCGGTTTGATTTATAATAAAACAAAGAGGAGTAGAAGCAGCGAGGCATTTTTTTTTTCACTTTCCCCTCCAAAACATGTTGATGGAGCCAAGTGAATAATTCAGGGTGTTAGTCTGGCTCTCGACGGGATGCAGCTGAAGTGTGGGGTAGATTTGCTTCAGGGCTCTGCAAAAAGTTTGTGGTGTTTTAGACCAGAAGTGGAGGAAGTAACACAGCTTAGGAAAACTAAACCTATCCCCTGATGGACTCATTGTCTCCAAGAGTTTTAGTTAACAACTTGTTCCGATTTGAACTCTAGAAGTAGTTGGAGAGCAGACTTGCATTTATGCACAACTCTCCAGTATTTGGAGGTAATCTCTGCAGATCTATCTGGTCAGACACACGGCAGCTGCAGAACCGTGTTTAATCCAGTGACAGACCAGGATACACTGCAGATACCATAGGCTGAAGAACACATCAGCACAATTGGTGCAATCAGTGTTACACACCCTGTGATATATATACTTTACACTGGAAAAAATCTAAATCTAGACAAGTCATTCTTTCTTAAAATAAGTGCATTTGTTCTTGAATTGAGGAGGCAAGTGAGACATGTTGCCAATGAAATAAGACAATTTACATTTAAAATAAGAAAACACAATTGCATTGTCTTATTTCAAATGCATTTTATCCAAATATCTAATTTTAAGAGTAAAAATACTCATTCAATTGACAAATCATCTAATTTACCTGCTCAAATTAAGAGTAAATACACATAAATTAAGACATTTTTGCTCATTTTTAGATAGTTTTTCCAGTGTATGTTCAAATAAGACAATAATAGAATAGAATAGAATAGAATAAAAAAACAGAATAGAATAGAATAAACTAAAATAAAATAGAATAAAATAAAACAGGATACTTTGTAAAATTGTAATTTTACTTGACTACAAATCAAAGTTTGTACTTTCCCTTCTAAAAAAGTGATTTTAAATAGTAGGAATTCATACTTTAGACCCCTCTGACGGGATGGACTTGAAAGAGAACCAACCATACTGCTGTAATTTTTAGGTCTGCATTTGCCTATTAAGAGACTCAACTGCTGTAAACAAGTTGTTCTACTCAAGTAACTTCTTTACTATGCGGATCAGACTAGAAAGGAACCAGCCGGAGTCCTTTGGTATTTCTGCATTTGTTCTTAAAGAAAGAAAATCCAGACTCTGCTCATGGGAGACACTGTGTTCACTTTGTTCAAAGGACAGAATTTAAAACGTTCTTCAGGGTTCATGCTCTTAAGTTTGTGAAGAGGATGAAGTGAACTCAGGACGCGGCTCTGAGCTTCAGAAATGTGAGCCTTCTTTAGTGTATTTTGTTTCTCAGTCAAAAGTCAGTTTTTATCTCTTTCCTTTGATTAAGGCCTCAGAGTCTCCTGGACGTTTAGAGCCTCAGCTTGAACATTTCTGTCTCACTTAGCAGAAATATGCACCATAACAAGGAAAAATTACATTTGGAAGATTATAAATTGACAGCTGCATTAGAGGTTTCCGTTTCTGCTTTCAGCCAAATGATAAATACCAAAGAGACACTGGAAATGGAGATATTAGAGTTAGAGGTTTAAAGTTTCCCATCATCACCACCGCTGCCATTTCCTCAAAGGAATTTCCATCTCTGGGATCTCGCAATCTGACTGTTGACTTAACAGGATCAGACTTTCCCCTTTGGAGTCCGCTCAGTGGATACAAACCGGTGCCATTCATCACTAAAGTGAAGATAGAAAATGAAGGCTGACATCTAAATGATTCCACAGAATCCCCATATTTCACAGGAGGCCTGCTAATATCGGGGCTGACATTTAAATGAACATTCTCATCCATGGGAAGGTCTAATTTCATCAGGGGAAAAATCTCCTCCCAAAATAAAACAGAGGGCTTCCCTGACACACACACATTATATATATATATATATATATATATATATATATATTAGGGATGGGACGGTTTATGAAAACCGTCCCATCCCTAATATATATATATATATATATATATATATATATATATATATATATATATTTATTAGGGATGGGACGGTTTATGAAAACCGTCCTAACCGTTCGGTTCATGCGCTGCTCCTTTTTCTCATAGGCGAAGCGTTTACACTCCAGAGCAGAAGGGGGCGGTACTGCGACCAAAGCCAACCACCAGTAGTAAACAAGAAGAAGAAGAAGCGAAGCAGCGTAGCCGGGTGTAGCAGAAAAAAATCAGTTGTTGTGGAGAATTGTGTTGGAATGGCGAGTGGGAAAGAACAGGAGTTGGAAGACGCGCCAGCAGCACTTTATAGGTCTGCTGTATGGGACCACTTTGCATTTAGAGTGACCTACGATGACGGCGGAAAGAAAGTTGTGGATAAAAGTGTAACAGTGTGCAAGCATTGTGCAACACGTTTTGTTTATGCTAACAGCAACACGACCAACATGTAATGCTAACCCCGAAATCCCTCATACTCCATCAGCGCTCCGCCCCGCTGTGGCTCCCGCCCGCTCCACTCTGAGTTCCTTGTAGATCGTTTAATCATCTCGCATAGGGCATGCGCGAGATGATTAAATTCAAAGCAGCAAAACATGCGGAAATGATCCAGGGTTTCCGCGAATCATTATAAATAAGTACAATTCATTAATTTTTTAAAATTTTTTCCTTAATTTTTATGGGATTTCGGGGTAACAATCAACATATACCGAACGAACCGAAAACCGTGACCGCGAAACCGTGAACCGAACCGAACCGTGGATTTTGTGAACCGTTCCACCCCTAATATATATATACATACATACACACACACATAATAATAATAATTCATAAAAATCCTTTCGCTAAAATGCCATCAGAATGCTTATAATATTGTGTCCTTCCCGTAAGTGTCCACCATATTGGATCAGTCCATTTGCTGCACATCTTCAGAAAGGTCCAAAGAGATGCAAAGAGCAGTGTTGCCAACTTAATGCTTTAGTCGCTATATTTAGCGACTTTTCAGACCTCTCGAACAATTTTATTTAAAAAAAGCTCCTAGCGCCAAATCTAGCGACTTTTTTCTGCTACTGGAGACTTTGGAGACAACATCTAAAAGCAGCGAACTCTGCTCTCCAGAGCGAGTAGATTGGTAACCCCGCCTCCTGCTCTCCTCTATCTTGTCTGCTGTCATGATTCATGCAGCTATTATTTCATCCAAATGAAAAATGGAGAACAGAGAAGCAGATCATGGCTTGTCTACAGTGAAAAGAAGGACTGGGTTATTTACTTTGGCTTTTTTAGAAACACAGGAAGGAGCAATCAGCTAAGTGAGCTTAGTGCTTGGAAAAAATCTTTCATTCCTTTAGAGACAGCATGAAAAGTCAGCTGAGTACAAAACATAGAGAGGAAAACAAGAAGAAAAGGGACAAGAAGAGAGGGACACAACCTAGAACAGATAATGGGCGTCTATTCTATTAACATTTCTCTATCTGTATAGTGTTGTCTTCTCAGTTCAGAGGGCCCCCTGCCTGTATTTGCCTAGGGCCCCAAATTTCCTAAATCCACCCCTATATCTATATAGATACAGATAGACACACAGACACATATAGATATTGTGCATATATCCTGTAAGTAAACATGCCATCAGTCAGCGATATGCATCTCCCTTCACATCTGTCACCTCCATTGGTGGAGACCTCCTGGTGACCCGGCCCCCATAAAGAAAGACATGGTGCACAGATTCACTGCAGGCTGCTTGCATTCGAGTCTCATCCACCTCCAACACCGCTTTCATCCAACATGGCTGCAGGCAGCGGGGAACAAACAGTACAGCGGCTTCACAGAGACATGTGACGGCAGACAGAGACGAGTACACAGAGATATGAGCAAAACGCTTTCCATGGCAGCAGTGGCAGCATAAACTCAGATAAAGATCCTGCTATTCTGCAATAAATCTCCCTGAAATCTGCAACACAATCTGCCCCCTCCCCCACATATTCAAAAAAAAAAAAGGTCTCCTGCTTTTTTTTCTTCCTCTCTTCCCGTCTCTAAACAGTTGGACTGTTACACTATTTCCATATTATTTAAACAATTTTTACTAGGTTTTCTAAATGAGCTTCTAAACAGGAAATGAGGATGATGATGAAGAAGCTCACTGAGGAGAATAGGGTTAAATTAAACGGTACGATCTCGCTCAGACGAACTAAACTGCAGATTCTCAGAGGTTTTAACCTTTTTGACTCGTTATTCCTATGATTTAGTTCCTTAATGCAGGGATGCCCTGGGCCACCAGCGGCCCACAGGAATGATTTTACGTCACCCTGTAAGTAATTGATTCCTCAACTTAGTCCTAGTTAAAGGTATACTATGCAACCGGTGTTGATTTTCCAGCGAGGCTCCCCCCAGAGGGCGAAAGTAAAAGTGCACTGTCGTAAACATGCTCAGCTGTTCTCCTGGTTTCTCCATCAAGCCAGGCACGGTTGTTTTGAGCTTAGCAGACAGGCGAATGCAACGAATCACCATGTCTACTGCGGTAAGTGACTATTTTGTTCCAATTTTCGAGTTTGAAAATTCTCGCTGGTTCCGCCAAGATAACTGCACAAATATGGCCACTGCGCTAGCAACGAGCATGCCTTTCACTGGGGGCGTGTAGCAGTTCTCGCCGTAAAGCCAGACCGACTCTCGCGATGCACGAGACTTCTGAGCCTGTGGGTGCGGGCCGAGGGCTCCTGCAATTGCAAGTACGGTATTTCCCCTACAGACCACCAGGGCGGCCGAGAAAACCTTTGTTCGACCTGAAATGACTCATTTAATCATCCAAAACGTTATGGAACACATTAATTAACTGAAAAAAGTTGCATAGCATGCCTTTAAATAACATCAGCAAGATCAGAATATTATTTTTCCTTCGTAGAGATCACCAAAAGCCATAATCTCGGAAAAATACAGCTCTAAAACACAACAAACGTGATGGACATATTAGTCTGAGATGAAGGTTAAAACAATCTGAATGATCAGTTATTGAAATTATCAACCAAACTAGTAATTAATAATCATTAACCGCCATATATTGACTCTGAAACAGCATTTGCTGAAAAAATAACCCCCCACACTGGAAAAACGATCTAGAAATACGTAAAAATGTCTTAAATTAAGTTTATTTACCCTTAATTTGAGTAGGTACTGTAAATGAGATAGTTTGCCAATGGAATGAGTATTTTTGCTCTTAAAATAAGAAAATAAGATAAAATTCACTTGAAATAAGAAAATGCAATTGTGTTTTTTTTTTATTTTAAATGTAAATTGTCTCGTTCCATTTGCAAAATGTCTCTTTTACCTCCTCAATCCAAGAACAAATGCACTTATCTTAAGAAAACCAGGACTTATCTAGATTTCGATTTTTCCAGTGCAAAGCTGAATGGCAGCCCACTTCCCTGCGACTCCCAGCAGAACCCCCTCCAACTTCCAGCCATTGGACTGACTTGTGCTTCTCCTGGGCATGCATATTTTGTAACTCCACTCTTTCACTTAAGTACAGGGTCTGACCAGGAGATGACGCTTCTCTTTAGATCTTAATGTCCACAAATCATACTGTAGACCATCCTGATCTAGCGAGCTTTCAAGATTTCACTCGCTAATCAGTCTGGAGGCTGATTAGCGAGTAGCAAAGGATTGTGGGTTTATATCTGCAGCAGATAAGCGATGCCGGTGCTTCGGTCAGTTTTTCATCAAGATAGAAGGGTAGATATATAATACTGGTGATCTGCATTAATGGTAATATTATCAGATATTTATATATCTGGATTTTCATATCCATGTATCTCTAGTTCTGATGATTAAAATGAATTAAAATCTTCTTCAGAGGTTCTGGACCTTCAGCCTTCTCTGGGCCCAGATGAGTCAGAGTGATGCGCTCTGGTCTTACAAATATAAACCCGCTCCGCTCTGCAACAACGAATTGATCCCTCTGACTTTAATGTAGAAAAAAATATTAGATTTTTTTTTTCTTCCTTAGAAGACTTAATCCCTCCCATGGGTTCACTGATAGCCTCTGCAAAAACCCAACACAGAAGACGGGTCAATAAGAGCCCTGATGCCAAATCTCCTTATACCCGCCTTTTATTCACAGAAAGTGCCGAAACATCTTTGAGGAAGAACAGACCTCCCTTAATCCACAAATACAGACATTCTCATCGCGGTGCGTTGAGCCCAGGAGAGACAGAAACGGTTTCCCACCATTTTTTACCCTCGTTAACTCATCAGCGGGTTATTGTTGAAGTAATTAGCTTACTTTCTGTAGGTACAATTACTGCAAACACCTGCTTCTGTGGCCCCTTCACTGTATTCTCTACTTCTTATTCTTTAACTCACATTTTCCATCAGCTTTTGGTAAAAAAAAAAGAAGAAGGTGGTGTTTAAGGTTTAATATAAATACATATACTTATGGAAGTAAATGATGTGCTAATTGCTTCATGCATTATGCTTAAAATAACGGCACAAAGTTTTGCTGCAGAGAAGTTTCAATTTATAGGTGGATCTGTAAACATGTAGGCTTTCAGTTATTTACGTTTACATGCATGTTTTCCTGTAGGGAGTCTTAACTGTCAATAAAAATATGCAAAGGTGTCTTTATTTATTAAGTCAATAATTATAAATGCAAGATTGGCGTTGGTTCCTTTGTGTGAACTCATGCATACATCTGACACTTGATGTTTCATGTGTGAGAATTTCTTTTGAAGAGTTATAAATAGAAGTAACCAAGTTACAACTTTGCAGATACACTGGAAAAAATCGAAATCTAGACAAGTCATTCTTTCTTAAAATAAGTGCATTTGTTCTTGAATTGAGGAGGAAAGTGAGACACGTTGCCAATGGAATAAGACAATTTACATTTAAAATAAGAAAACACAATTGCATTGTCTTATTTCAAATGCATTTTATCCAAATATCTAATTTTAAGAGTAAAAATACTAATTCCATTGGCAAATCATCTCATTTACCTGCTCAAATTAAGAGTAAATGCACTTAAATTCAGACATTTTTGCTCCCAGGGCTGGCTCAAGCCTCCATAAGGCCCTAAGGAAAATTTTAATTTGGGGCCCATTATTTCTGCCATCGCCATCAACATTACTATAATCAGACCATCTAAACACTTTCTGTAACCAGGGTTCCTACAGCATAAGGCAAGTTAAATTCAAGACTTTTTACGAACTTTTAATGCCACTTGAAATAGAAATTTAAGACCAAATTCAAGAAAAACCTGCTTGGGACAACTTAACCCAAAGGTTTATTTTAACATAAACCACTGCACTAATGGTTCAAATGTTGAAAAGCTTCCCATACAGGAAGAAAGCTAAAAACACACAAATGACAGATATATTTTAACAATTATTTAACTGAATTCACAAACTTTGTTTTAGCAGGGAACAAAACAAATCAGCTTTAAAGCCCCAACATAACCAGTGCTAAGTCTTTTTTGCAGCTATTTTTCTTTGTATGGTTTTCTTAGTATGTTTGATTTGGTGATAAGTGGAGGCGTTGCAGAGACAAGGGTGGAACTAAACTGAGAAATACCGGCTGTTTCTCTGTAACTCCATTTTGACGCTTTGTGTTTCGTGCTTCGCATGTGCGACTCCACTGCCTTAATTCCCATCGTTCTGAGCTTGAATGACTTCTTGCACTAAATCCACTGAGCCTCATGTTTGTTCCCTGGTTTTAGCCATGGAGAAAACTCTTGGCTGGAGACTATTTTCGTTACATTTATGCTTGCTCATGTTTTCCAGACAGAAAGTTAATGGTGCATCTCCCAAATGTCCCGGCAGCAACAACGCTTTATTGGTTCCGCTATCGGGACGGAACCAAATATGGTGAGCCGTTATTTAAAAAAAAAAGAAAAAAAGTCAATTTTAACGTTTTATTTAGATTACAAAAATAAATCGTAATAAAAATAATCCTATTTATGATGTTTTAAAAATTAAGACCTTCGAAAGACTGATTTAAGACATTTAATACCAATTAAGGCCTTAGTTTTATTTTGAAGAATTCAATGCCTTTTAAGACTTTTTAAGGACCTGCGGGAACCCTGGTAACCTCATGGCAGCCCTGGCAGTGAAGTTTACTCTTATTTGTTTGCCTAAGGTAGCGGTAAAAAAAATAATAATATGAATAAGTAGTTTGCAGTTTTTTTTAGTTTGGTTCCAAATTCAAAAATTGAAAATTTGTATTGAAAGTTTCCTGAACGGGAAGCGAAACGTCCTCAAACTTGAAAAGAAAGTCCAGTGGATTTTTTTTTTTTACTTTTTTGGAATCATCATCTAGGCTTTTTTATATTAAAAGAATTAAAGAAACATGTTCAACAACATGGCTACAATCACTAGGCGGCCAGACTAAATACAAAATAATGCTGCACATTTTATTAAGGCACTTCTAAATCCGTCTAAAACTAGTTTGCATAAAAATTACAGGTGCAAAGATAAGATGCAAAGCAGATGGTAGAATCACAGCCCTGACTGGCAGTCCGGTAACTGGATCATTGGAAACACAGCTCAGAAACTGCACATCCCGACTGCGACGCTTCCTGCAGAAGTAATTCATGTCTGATAACTGGTTGGCAATTCTGCAGACAATAAAAATAAGGAGGGAGGGGGGTTGTCTCTGTCTCTATTCTGCACTAAACCAGGCCTTCATTTCCAGCACTGAGGCAGTGAACAAGGTCTGAAGGCATTAAGATGGAAGTGACCCTGGAAATTGGATTCATCCGAGCTCCATCCAGCTCTATGAACCCCTCGTTCTCCCTTTGCTCCTTTATTTAAAAGCAAACAGAAAATTAAAGGCATAAAAAAACAAGCTAAAAATAGCATTTTTTATTTGTCTAAAAAGAGGGAAGGTTTCTTCAGCAGCCATCATGTTTCAGAATAAAATAAAGATGGAGTTCTCCTGCTTCACAGATACCAGAGGTGCAAAATTTCTCTCCATCACATCACGTCACTTTCTGGTCAACTTTCAAGTCCTCTGGCTAAAATCTATTCTTTGCCGCTTTTTGTTTTCAGACTGATATCCGTGTAGAAAACTTGCACAAATTAGCAGAACCTTCTACAATAACATGCAGGGGAAGCTGCCAATCTTCCCAGCAATTTCCCTGCTTTTCCTTTGTTTAATTACTGCACTGTGTCAAAATCCACCCTGTAACGAGTATTTATGTCAAAATAAAGCATGCATCACCTCTTGGTACGTTTCTAACAGGCTATTAAAACCAAACAAGGCGGTTTTTAACTTGTTTTTGCTTCGTTACGGTGCCATTAGTGGTATTAAATCATAACTGATTTTACACCTGCGGTAATCAGGGTTTTTTTTTCAGCAGAAATGGCAGGAAACGGGAAAAGCTTTCATCTTCAAACTCTGAATCCAGAGCGTGATCAGATGGAAGCTTGAAGGCTGTTCAGGACTGAAATATCAGATTTTTACTCATCTTTCAACTTGTTCTCCAGCAGATCTGTAACTGCGCCAAAGACCAACGAATAAGTCAAAGATCCAGAACCAGACGCTGGTTTTTGGCTAAAACTGTTTTTTTTATGTTAAACACCAAATTAACAGTGTTATGGACGGTCAATAAAGTTTTTTTTTTATCTTTTTCCAGCTTTTAATTTATTACATCAGTTTCAGCTTTATTGAATCAACTTGTCTGATTTATGTTTATATGAAACTGATTTCAGTCATGTACGGAAGAGGATTAGGGCCACTGAAAAAAAAAAGTTTACTGATTTTAAAATTTTATTTCAATTTAGTATGGGAAAAAAGTCAAAATTCTGACTTTTTTTCTCAAAATTCTGACTTTTTTCTCAAAATTCTGACTTTTTTCTCAAAATTCTGACTTTTTTCTCAGAATTTTTAATTTTAATGTGGATGGGTACCATGAAGGTAGAGATGTGGAGCACTCAGCTTCTCTGACAAAGATGTGAGTTGTTTGAGGTGGCCAGTGACACATTGGTGGAAAATGACAGAATTAGGCAACTTTTTACGTGCCCGAGGGGTCCCCTCATTAATGGAGGAGCAGAAGGTCATTAAAACAAGAGAGCTAGTCTCTAAAAGAGACATGGCTACGGCTTGATGCTAACATGTTTGTTAGCTGTCAGTTTTCTGAGATTAAAGTGAGAATTCTGAGAAAAAAAGTCAGAATTCTGAGATTAAAGTCAGAATTCTGGAAAAAAAGTCAGAATTCTGAAAAAAAAAGTCAGAATTCTGAGATTAAAGTCAGAATTCTGAAAAAAAAGTCAGAATTCTGAAAAAAAAAGTCAGAATTCTGAGATTAAAGTCAGAATTCTGAAAAAAAAGTCAGAATTCTGAAAAAAAAGTCAGAATTCTGAGATTAAAGTCAGAATTCTGAAAAAAAGTCAGAATTCTGAAAAAAAAAAAAGTCAGAATTCTGAGATTAAAGTCAGAATTCTGACTTTCTTCCCATAGTAAACTGAAATAAAATTTAAAAATCAGTTAACCTTTTTTTTTCAGTGGCCCTAATCCTCTTCCGTAGTCATGCTACCATTCATTCAGAGTAAACTAAATAGAGCAATGGTTCCCCAGGTGGAGGGTGCGCCCCCTTGAGAGAAAGATGTGTAACAGTGGAAATTGGATTGAATTAATTACTAATTTTCAGGCTATTATGGATTCTTTAATTCTCTTACACATTAGAATTTAAATACCGGTAACAAGAAATGATCATATACTTTACTTTGAAAACCCAACACCCCCAGCTGCTGTCTGTCTTGCTGCAAAGCTGGCTAATGTATGAAGCTCACCGGTGGCTACGCCTCGCTGCCATGCTCTCCATTGTGAAGGAAAACTGTCAACTTATCATTGCTAAATGCGAGTACTTTTCTAAACCCTTTATTAACCTTTTTATAAAAGCGACTAGAAACAGATCTAATGACTTCTCTCTAAATGTGACAGGAAGAAGATGACTAATAATAACATAAACATACAAACCTGAAAGAAAAAAAATGCACAACTTAAAGATAAACATATCTCCTTTAAAATAAAGCACATTTCTTCTGGGTTTTTAAGTTTATCAACCTTGACAGAGCACCTTTTGGTACTGTCAACTAAATGACAAACCTCCACTGCCAGATAAACAGGTATAGAAATGAAGCAGCTGCTTCAACCAAGATCCCTGCAGCAGTTTAACTCCGTTCAACATGAAGGAAAAGCAGCAACCTTCTGATTAGAGGACATAGAAACTAAGAGAGACAGAATTTATGTCTGTTCTTTAAAGTTAAGCCGCTATTTTTCCTTCATTCTGGACATTCGTTAAAAAGGAGTCCTTTCTTTCTACTGTGGCCACGTGCTTGTTAAACAGGAGGCGTACGTTTATCAGCTGGTCGGACTATCTAATAGGCCAGGGGTCCAACAGTGGAGATCACGACCACATTATGATGTCATCCCTAAGATAGGGGCCAAAATATATCATTAAATACATAAATGTCAATGTCTTAAGAAAAATAAATTTTGTTTCATTTATTTAATCTATGATTAAAACATTACATTTACAATTAAATCGTTAAATCCAAATGTAATAATTAATGTTCCCATTAAATAATAAAAATTACTTTGAAAATGATTAAATAATTTAATGCCTTTTAAAAAAATAATCTATTATAAAATGTAAAGCCTTTTTCACTTGATCCATGTAATTATATAGTAATTGCTTGGATTTTTAGGGGGTCTTTGTTATTTTTGGGGTCAAAGGTTGAAACTTTTAGAAACCCCTGTGATAAAAAAAACTTTATTGGCCTGATTTTTTTATTTTATTTTATTAATATACAGGGAAATAAACCACAGAACATTCATCTGAAAAGCTAAGCCATATAACAGTATGTCAATCAAGCAGAAGAGACAAAAACTACTAAAAGGAGATTTTCTTACACCCAGAAATCAGAAATGTTTCCTAAATGCGGGATTTTATCAGATTTCCACTTTAACCTCAAGAAATCCAGCATGTTTCATCTATTCCTGACAGTTTCCTCTTAAACAGCAGCCGAAAAACCCAAGTTTTAACCAAGAATAATTAATAATTAATCTTCTAGAGGTTACTTATCATCAGACCAATCTTAAAAAAGAAAATTCATTTTTTTCTCATTTCTGTATTAATTTCTGTTTCCACTTCTGTTGGATTAACAGAACAATCTGTCCAAAGGTTTCATCTTTGTCTCTCTTTGAGAGGAGGGAAACCCTTCAGGGATCATTTCATTGTTTGCAGGTGATAACCAACATGTTTCCTGACATGGTTTGGTTTAGATTTATACACCTGACAACTTTTCCATCTGTTCACTGATGGTCGTAACCATTAAAATCTGCTAGATCCTCTGTTATCATCTAAACATAAAAAAACAACCCTGTTTGATTTAAACTATCAACTCATATGATTATAGACTGCAGTCTTTTCTGACTTAACCGCATCATCAACCCAACCATTGCACATGGAGACTCTTTATGCATCAAAAGCAGCATTTTTTAAGTTAACAGAAAAAGTACAACATATTTAGGCCAAAATGTTTAACTAGTTGTTCATCCCCTTAGTTTAACTTGGCTTTAACTTTAATTTTGAAATGCATTTTAATCTGGTTAGAAATGTTGAACGGTTTTTGTAAGATTGTAATCTTGCACATTTAGAACCAGAGGGGTCGCTAATCTCCTGCTGATTGTAAAATAACCCGGTTGATCTTTAGCACATTTAAAGGAAAAGTCCGGTCAGCAAGGAATAATCAATAGATCATTATCTATACTAGAGGTGGGTATTGCCAAAGAAGTCACGATTCGATTCGAATCACGATTCACAGGCCACGATGCGATTCTATCGCGATGCATCACGATACTTTAATTATTGCGATGCATTGCAATATTTTCTCCTCCATGTTTTGTTTTTGAATGACTCGACGCAGTAGAAATGCTTGTGACACAAGGCAGTGTGCATTAACACATCCGCAGCGACATCTACTGGACTGGAAGTTATATTACACTTGTTTTTGGCTGATGTTCGCCAACCATTCATGCAATTTCATGCAATTTTATTTACTTATTTAATTTTTTAAAATTAATAATCGATACTTGGCGTCAAGAATCGATGCAGTAGATCATGAAAATTAGAATCACGATGCATCATCATGACGATTATTTTGCACACCCCAATCTATACCTAGGACTAATAAGTTTGCTGTGATTTAATGAATTTAGCGTTAATTGGTAAAGAAAAATAAAAGCAAAAATTTTCGTTGCGATTACCGACTCTGGGAGCGGCCATTTTTGCCCAGATATAGCAACTAGTGTTGCACCGATGCCATTTTTTGACCCCGATACCGATACCCGATACCTGGCTGTGCAGTATCGGCCGATACCGATACCATTATAATGTAAAATAATTGCCATCATTGCTTTGTCGAGCTGCTGCCTACCTTTGTGAAGCAGGAAAAAATCTAATACAAAGTGAATCCAGTAGAACTTTTTATTGCCTACCAGAAGTGGGTGACAATAGTTGAATAAACTTATGGCTCTCAAAATGGTATCAGTGCCCTATTTGTTGGTACTAGCCATTCCGATACCACCATTTTAGGGCAGTATCAGGGCCCCGTCCGATACTGGTATCGGTACCTGTGCAACACTAATAGCAACACCTCCCTCCTGCCATCTTCCAGCAGTGACGTCACGGTGTGGTAAGCCTAGCGCCATTCTCCCGCTTTCCAAGCTAAATCAATGGGAACTACTAGACACATCTGCAATCAACAACAATCATTGAAGATTTCCAGAGGACTTCTCCATTGAAATTCACCAGAGCTATAGTGAAACTGACAATGCCCACGTGCATGGCAGCTGGATGCTGGAATACATCGGGTAAAAGTGGAAAAAAAGAGTTATTCCACCTTTCAGATTCCTGATCCTCCACGGACGGGTTGGTCGTTGGATTGCCAACTTGAATTGTCAATTTTAATGTTTTATTTAGATTACAAAAATAAATCCTAATAAAAATAATCCTATTTATGATGTTTTAAAAATTAAGACCTACGAAAGACTGATTTAAGACATTTTAATACCATTTAAGGCCTTAGTTTTATTTTGAAGAATTCAATGCCTTTAAGACTTTTTAAGGACCCGCAGGAACCTGTTGAAGAGGGAGGATTTGCCATCGAACTTCTGGCCAGAGAAAAAACCCGTAATATGTAGCCAACATTTGGAAGAAGAATGTTTTCAAGATGACTTGGATAATAGCGCGTTGTGACAAACACCAGATACAGCACTGGGACTTGATCAACAGCCGATACCGCACTGTGACGTCACTAACCAGTAAGTGGCAGCAGTGTTCTTTGACAAACATGGATGCCTCCAGTAAAGCACATTCACATGATAATTACTCTTAATTAAAACACTTATTATTTATTGAACAGGATGTAATAATTTCATACTTAAAGTACTTTTAAAAGGTTGAATTCTGAATATGAGCGGACTTTTCCTTTATTTTCTCTGGTTTGCTGTGGACTGGATTAAATGTAACATTTTCACTCATTTTCAATTAAAGCACTTAAAAAAACAACAATTATCTGTCTTTAAGTTGGACTCTTTACTTGTGATCGACATCAGAATCGTGACGGTTTTGGTATAAAAATACATGCACTGTCACAACCAGCTCCAAAAAAGAAAAAAAGAAAAACACAGCTAGCGACAGAACAATTCCCAGCAGGTAAACCGAGGAATGAGGAGGCATTTTTTCTCTTTTATCTGATGGGGAAACACCACAGCCTTTAAAAAGCCCTGTTTACATAACTGTGAGCTACTAAATTTAGTCTGCCGCTCTGCTAAAGTTGGAATCTCTCCCGCCTCTCTCAGAATGCACAAACTAAGATGTACTCTTCAGAACAGAGATGATTAGAGGGGCTTTTAGATGGATTTGCACCAAGGACAGGCCCCTCCAGTGACACTACAACCAGTAAAAAACTATAATCATGAATAACGATTATAAAACTTTTTCTCGCATGTACATCGTCTACCTTACAACCAAGAACAGATGATCTTCATGCTGAAGAAATGCAACAATCATACAATTTCCTACACATAAAAAAATTTGTTTCTTATATTACATTTTTCTAAGTGATTTTAAATAAACTTTATTTATATTTAACAAATAAATAAGCATGTTTTGAACATATTCCTAGAAAAAACAATCTAGAAATAAGTAAAAATGTCTTAAATTAAGTGTATTTACCCTTAATTTGAGTAGATAAACGAGATGATTTGCTAATGTAATGGGTGTTTTTACTCTTAAAACAAGATATTTAGATAAAACGTATTTGAAATAAGACAATGCAATCTTCTTTTCTTATTTTAAATGTGTATTGTCTTGCTCTATTGGCAAAATGTCTCTTTTACAATCATAATTCAAGAACAATTGCATTTATTTTGATAAAAAATTACTTATCTAGATTTTAATTTTTTCTAGTGTGTTTTTATTCATTGCATTAAAGCAATTGTCGATTCTAATCAGAATAGGATTGAAGAAAGTGGGTAAAATCTGCCATTCATGTACTCCTAATAGAGCAGCACGGTGGTGGCAGCATCAAGGATGCTTTTCATATTAAAAAATGTAAAGCTGGTCAGAGCTGATGCAATGTTGGATGGTAAACAAAAGATAATCAGGAAGAACAGGCTTTACACTGGAAAAAATCAAAATCTAGATAAGTCATTATTTCTTAAAATAAGAGCATTTGTTCTTGAATTAAGAAGCTAAAAGAGGATTTTGCCAATGGATGAAGACAATGTAGATTTAAAATAAGAAAACACAATTTTATTGTCTTATTTTCATGTGCATGTTATCAAATTATCTCATTTTAAGAGTAAAATAACTCATTCCATTGGCAAACTACCTCATTTACCTGCTCAAATTAAGGGTAAATACACTTAATTTAAGAAATTTGAAGTTATTTCTAGATCATTTTTCTAGTGTAGGGCCAATGACGAAAACTTGAGACCAGGACGGAGGTCATTAGCCTCGTGAGACCATCCTGATCTCGCGAGCTTTCAAGGTTTCACTCGCAGATCAGTCTGGAGACTCTTCGTTGAAGAAAATTTGGAGCCGTTCACCAAACGAACGTCCAATCAGCGTTGGCTTTGATGCGGGTTGAGGTGTGACGCAACGAGAAGCGCGACAGTTCAGTCTAAAGAACATGGCGACTTCAACCGATGAAACTAGCGTTAGCGTGGCTATCGAGCAAGTTTTATCGGAATTACAGCGTATTTCTTCACTGAAAGAAGAGCAAAACACTGCTCTGGAGGCTTTTCTCAGAGGAAAAGATGTTTTTGCTCTTCTCCCGACTGGTTTCGGCAAGAGTTTGATCTATCAATTGGCTCCTCTTCGTCGTCGTTCTGTTAGTACGTCATATGCTTCGTTGATCTGATTGGTTTATTTGGCCCGTCTATCACCAACATAGGCCAATCAGCTAACCAGTATTTTCGCCCCTTCCCAAAATTACTTCAACGGAAGGTTTCCAGATGGATATGCAGAGCAAATCCATCTGGCAGAGTCAGGTTAGGAGGTCATCCCTCCACCCAGAGCTGGAACGGAGTGGTTTAAATCAAACCACATCTATGTCTTAGAAAGGCCCAGTCAAAGTTTGTAGCATGGCTTTAAAATCCCATACGTTCACCATCCAGGTGAACGAGGATGGTAAAGACGAGGACAAAGACTAGGAGGTGCAACATGAAGCCGGTCCTAACGAGATTTAATGCAGATATAAAAAAATAAAATAAAATCCAGCTTTGACATTCCACAAACTTTCTCCGCCCTATTATTAGTCATTGATGCCGACTCCACTCTGCAGCGGTGCGAGGCCCAGAGGACCTCTATATCTCAAATCTCTGTATTGCAGGAAGTCTGGACATAAAAGGCTTAAATGCAAAAGTTCAACTGAATTAACCAACTTCTAATACGGATGGTAGAAATGGCGGTCGTTGGAGCATGCAAGTTCACTGGTTTACAGAACCAGAACCTCGGTCCCAGAAGGCTTAGGGCTTAATGTGAGGATTAATAAATGGATGCAACGTTTAAAAAACCTGCATCATTCTTCCATGCTCTATTATGTAGTTCAACATGTACATAATAATCCTACAAACATCCAACCTAATGATTGCAAAGTGATAAGATGAATAAACGCCTTCTGCTGTCAATGAAATATCCACCTAGATGAAGCTGAGCTCTCTGATGTAAGCTGACTCTGTTTGGTCAGCTAATTGCTGCAGTACGGTGTGTAATTGGGCCATGCATACCAATGGGTAAAATCCTCACCTACTCTCTGAGGCCCTCTGCTGCCTTTCAAACTTTAAAATTAGTGGCTTTGTGAGAAGCTCTCGAGCCGAAACGCTAAATTAGGATCTTTCGGTGCCTCCGTCGAGGTTTGCTCCTCGCGCTCAGAGGCGCTCCTTTGGTACCACGGGTGCCATGACACACAGGCAGACGCTTTATTGATCTTTTTTCTTTTTGTTTCCAGGAAAAATTCATGCCTAGATTTGTTTCACTCATTCTTTGGGAACGCTGCCTTAAATATAGTTGCCATGGTTACCCACAATTTACACCACACACCAGGTTTGTTTTTTTTTTTTATCTCGCACGGTCTCCAGCCAGCCAATCAGAGATGGATATTTCACTTGGCTTGTGGCATGCAACACATAAATTACCAGAGAAACAAAAAAAAAAAAAAATGGCAGCATATGTCATCCTGCTAATGGCCTGCTCAGAAGACTTTGTCAGAACGGTCACACGACACACACAGGGAGCATATAGGGCGCCACCGAGACGAGCGGCGGCATTAATTGGGCCTCTGCATGCGGGGTAAAGACGCAGCGTGTCAGGGGTGTGTGGGAATTTGGTGGGCTCGACAGAGTGACCCATTTAAACGCACAAATACGCTCAAACCCACACAGGAGCCCCGAGAACCACCGATTGGACCGCACGGCGCAGAAGCCCCGCCCCCTCCTCTCTCACCGTCTCCATCGTTGCATCCTGTGTTTTACACTCATAATAAAAAGCTCCATCCTGCTCCTACACCCCCCCGCCACCACAACCACCTCCACACGTCCCCCTAATGAGATAAATTAGCGCCTTGCAACAGATGCATGGAATATACACTAATGGCCACCATCTGTCACTCATCTCTGCGAAACAGAGTGAGAACGTGGCGCTAAATCCGATCATGAGCCCCTGGCAGGGCCCCACCGCGGTGAGGAGGAGGGAGGAAGACAAAGACAAGAGATGAAGAGCACACTACAGAGCCGGGAGGGGGTGGAAGTGTGGAGGTTTGGGTGCAGACCGGACCGAGGTATGGTACAGTAAGTGGTGGAGAGGCGTTGGAGCTGCGGTACAGCAGGTTAGACCTGCTGGTGATTCAGCAAACACAACTAGATCTTCCAAAGTGTCAAAGCGGGTTTTGTGTAATTCCTTTAAAATTAGAAAGGGGTGATTTTATCTTTTGTTTCAGGGGGCCTTTCAAAAAACTGCCTGCTGAGGAATGAGCCGTTTTAAACAAAACTAATGGCTTCATGGAGGCCTACTGTTTCATTTTTCTATCTGTTCATTGCTGGATTTTATTTTCTTTAACTTCCTTTTCTTGTTACTACGGAAGAGGATTAGGGCCACTGGAAAAAAAAAAAAGTTAACTGATTTTTATATTTTATTTTAGTTTAACATGAGAAAAAAGTCAGAATTCTGAGATTAAAGTCAGAATTTTGAGAAAAAAGTCAGAATTCTGAGAAAAAAGACAGAAATCTGAGAAAAAAGTCAGAATTCTGAGAATAAAGTCAGAATTCTGAGATTAAAGTCAGAATTCTGAGAATAAAGTCAGAATTCTGAGATTAAAGTCAGAATTCTGAGGAAAAAAAAGTCAGAATTCTGAGAAAAAAGTCAGAATTCTGAGTAAAAAGTCAGAATTTTGAGAAAAAAGTCAGAAATCTGAGAAAAAAGTCAGAATTCTGAGAAAAAATACAGAAATCTGAGAAAAAAGTCAGAATTCTGAGAATAAAGTCAGAATTCTGAGATTAAAGTCAGAATTCTGGGAAAAAAAAGTCAGAATTCTGAGAAAAAAAAGTCAGAATTCTGAGAAAAAAGTCAGAATTCTGAGTAAAAAGTCAGAATTTTGAGAAATAAGTCAGAAATCTGAGAAAAAAGTCAGAATTCTGAGAAAAAATACAGAAATCTGAGAAAAAAGTCAGAATTCTGAGAATAAAGTCAGAATTCTGAGATTAAAGTCAGAATTCTGAGAAAAAAAAGTCAGAATTCTGAGAAAAAAAAGTCAGAATTCTGAGAAAAAAGTCAGAATTCTGAGAAAAAAGTCAGAATTCTGAGAAAAAAAAGTCAGAATTCTGAGAAAAAAGTCAGAATTCTGAGAAAAAAGTCAGAATTCTGAGTAAAAAGTCAGAATTTTGAGAAAAAAGTCAGAAATCTGAGAAAAAAGTCAGAATTCTGAGAAAAAAGTCAGAATTCTGAGAATAAAGTCAGAATTCTGAGATTAAAGTCAGAATTCTGAGAAAAAAAAAGTCAGAAATCTGAGAAAAAAGTCAGAATTCTGAGAATAAAGTCAGAATTCTGAGATTAAAGTCAGAATTCTGAGGAAAAAAAAGTCAGAATTCTGAGAAAAAAGTAAGAATTCTGAGTAAAAAGTCAGAATTTTGAGAAAAAAGTCAGAAATCTGAGAAAAAAGTCAGAATTCTGAGAAAAAAGTCAGAATTCTGATTTTTTTCCCCATACTATACTGAAATAAAATTAAAAATAAAAATCAGTCAACTTTTTTTTTTCCAGTGGCCTAATCCTCTTCCGTATGTTACAGAGGACGTCCATTTTTCTGGCCAGTAGTTTCTAACTGCTCATGAGTTTAGTCATTAAAAACCTGAGATGAACTGAAAAGTCTGGTCATTTATCAACTATAAAATTCAAATGTTTCTTTGCAAATGTTTAAGTTAAGCATCAAATTAAATATACATTTTTATTAGGGCTCTCAAACGTTTAAAATGTTTAATCTAATTAATCTCAAGGTTTCTTGAATTAATTACGATTAATCACCAGCCTAAATATTATTGAAAAATACAAAAAATAGTTTCTGTGTATTGTTTTCAAAACAGAAAGATAAGCAAGATGGGCATTACATTTAGTTTTTATTAATGAAAAATCCAAAAAAAGAATTTAACTCTCAACAATTTTGGCAACTTAGCCATTGCTTTTTTTTTTTAGCAAATACAGGATGGGTGAATGGATCGTTTTTCATTTAAAACAAACAGCTTGACTTTTAAACAATTACAAGAGGTCATTTTACCTATTATTTATTCATCTTTTAGCCAGTTGTTAAGGCAAACTAACTAGTTTACATTTTCTGAATGTAAAGTGGCCCGTTAATTAATGCCCTGTGTTCGGTGAGGGTGGTCTGACGCATGTGTGTCGTAACACTTGAAGTTGAAGCCCCAACAAATGAATGCCTGGCATTAAGATGATATTTCAACCGAGGCGCTTCGGTAAAACGAAAAGTCCTTCTTGCAGTGTGAGCAAACCACAACATGTTTATCTATTGTCCCGTCTTTGTTTTTTTATTCACGAACTGTCCATCCAGCGGGCCAACGGGTTCTTCTAATTCCTCCATCTCGCAGGGCGGGACTGCGTTAAAAAAAAATATCGCGTTAATTCCAGAAATTAATCATCTCGCGTTAACACGTTAATTTTGTCAGCCCTAATTTTTATTAATGAGACTACTTAAAATGTCGTTTTTTCCAATAAAATTTGAAGATCTTAGCTAAGTTTTATTTCAAATAAATTACATTTCTATGCATTAGAATAATTTAACAATTTTAAAAAGAGTAAACAATCTCTACTTTAACTGACCACTGGGCTCCAGTGAATGAGGAATCGGTGCGTGATACTTTCTGCCACGTACTCGTGCATGAACACGTTCGCATCGCAACCCCAACCCCTTTCTCCCGTTCAGAGACATAGACAGGTATGGGGCATTGCGGGCCAAAAAAAGAAGCTAAACAACCTCCATTCCAAAGGGTTGGACCCGTTGGTTCGTTTTAATTTTCATGTTTTCTAAACAAAAACAAGGCTTTGTTGGGCTACTGTATAAAGCCTGGAACTCAACGCTATTTCTGACATTTTGAATTGAAAAAACATCCAGGATGGGAAGAGAAACGTCTTCAAACTTGGAAACACAGTGCAGTGGATTGTTTTTTAACTTGCTTGGAATGTTCAATGAACTGCGTTCGCTGAATACGTTCCTATTTTTAGTGAACTGTGAACTGAACAGATTTAAAGTAATGAACGTGAACGAAAGCAACGCTCACTCTGAGAATAATGGACGCACACAGCTCACGTTGGCGTTCAACTGATGACATCACTTTTTATTTGATAACGTCAGGTTTTACGGCACTTATTACGGTAAACAGTCTGACAGAGCAGCATGTCTACTGCTAGTACTAGTCTGCTAGCTTCGTGAGACTATCCTGATCTTGCGAGCTTTCAAGGTTTCACTCGCAGATCAGTCTGGAGACTCTCCGTTGAAGAAATTTGGAGCCGTTCACCAAACGAACGTCCAATCAGCGTTGGCTTTGAGGCGGGTTGAGGTGTGACCCAACGAGAAGCGCGACAGTTCAGTCTAAAGAACATGGCGGCATCAGCCGATGAAACTAGCGTTAGCGTGGCTATTAAGCAAGTTTTATCGGAATTACAGAGTATTTCTTCACTGAAAGAAGAGCAAAACACTGCTCTGGAGGCTTTTCTCAGAGGAAAAGATGTTTTTGCTCTTCTCCCGACTGGTCTCGGCAAGAGTAGCCTGGCTTGTGGTTGTGTTTTCGTCGTCGCTCTGTTAGCACCTCATATGCTTCGTTGATCTGATTGGTTTATTTGGCCCGTCTATCACCAACATAGGCCAATCAGCTAACCAGTATTTTCGTCCCTTACCAAAATTACTTCAACGGAAGGTTTCCAGATGGATTTGCTCCGCATATCTGGTGGAGTCAGGTTAAAGGAATGCTGCCCAGACCAGAACAGGGCTGATTACCGTACAATAAGGGTTAAAGATAAAAGAAAGTGCTGACTAAGTAAAATGGTTTATAAAATAATAGTTTTCCTTATTTTAACTAAATCTACTGACAAAAGATTTTCACTATGAAGACATTTGCACACTTAAACAGCTAAAATAATAATTTAAAAGGATGTATTTTTGTTTTTTATAAAGTATTAAATGGGCAAGTTAAGTAGCTCCATGTGGCTTTATGGAGTAAAGAACCTACTATGATCAAAACCGGCCAAGCTAAGCTAATCAGCTAGATTTTACCTTCATCTAACCTATAGGAGCTATTAGAGCGTGGCTGGAACACTGCAGAGAATTTCCTCCAGTTTGAAGGAAACGACCATAATGATATGAGTGCAGTTCACACCAAACACCCCTAGCAGACCGGCACTTCCTATTTCCACCTGCAACAACAGCTGTGTTAAGATATAATGGACACAGCAGCCATGCAATCAACAGCCTTGCAGGAACGTATTTGTTGGCCCTGCCAGTGCAGCATGCAGTGTTCGTATTAAAGTCCCAGAACATATAGAAGCTCAGACTTCAAATCAAGGCGCTTCGTATCAGATTTGACCGCATCCACTTTCTGGTCAGCCCTGTGCCTCATAGTGTGTTGATCCCTCAGAGGGACTGTGGCGTTTCCTCCAACCATGACCAGCCTTTTTTACCGTTTCATTTCGCCAGAAATAAACTGATTTTATCTTTTAGTATGAGGTTTTCCTATAAAACGTTCTTTTAACCAATTCTAAACATGAAGGAATTAATAGAAAAATATGAAATAACTAAAAAAAGCTAAAAGATTTTTGAAGAAACCACAAGCAGTGCATTCAAGGATCACATTTCATCTTCACTTAAGGAGCAACTACACATTTGGCACAAGTAGAGGAATTATTTACATGGTTAACATTCATATGCAAAGATTACTGCTGCTCCTTTTGGAAAACAACATGACAGAAATCAGAAGAAGTAGCTTCACAGTTATTAGACAAACTGCTGAAAACGGACATTTGGAAGGAAATCAGCTGTCTGTGTTTGGGGAACTGTTTATATATATCAGATAAGAGACAGAAAGAGAGACACCATTGGAATCTGCTCCTGAAGGACTACATGTTATTACATATAATTACTCTTTTTGCGTCCCGTACACTGCAAAAACGATCTAGAAAAGCGCAAAAATTTCTTAAATTAAGTGTATTCACCCTTAATTTGAGTAGGTAAATGAGATAGTTTGCCAGTGGAATGAGTATTTTTACTCTTAAAATAAGATATTTAGATAATATGCACTTGAAATAAGACAATGCAATTGTGTTTTCTTATTTTAAGTGTAAATTGTCTTGTTCCATTGGCAAAATGTCTCTATTACCTCTTCCATTTAAGAACAAATGCACTTATTTTAAGAAAAAATGACATATATATTTAGATTTTTTTGCAGTGTAGAAGGTACCCCTGGCCCAGTACCTCAATCCCTATCTGCATCCATTAAATCTAACTATAAACTAATTTCTGTTTTCTAGGTTTTTACAACAAAAAACTGTTCATAAGAAATGTATTTACAACATAATTCAAATATTCTCAATGGCTGCTCTTTAAAAAAAGTTAGGACATTGTGTTACATGTAGTATAAAGGTATAAAAGGGATGTCGGGAAAAAATAAAAATGTCAAACAGCTTAGGTTATAAAAGGGGCACAGACTAATTAAAGTACTTTTAAATGTATACTCCAGAAACTCACTGAAGTTGCATATCGAGCTTTCTTAAATGACCACAACCAGGGGTCCTTTTCAATAAGCAGGATTAACAAAATCAGACTATAATCCTCAATTCTGAATTGATCAAGCCTGAGGTCAGAAACTTGAGTTTTTGGTTCCACAAAGGCGGCTGGGAGTTAGTTTGATTAACTTTGAGTTGAACACGTGCGTAACAAGTATGAAAAGCCATTATCAGCGGAGAACCCATTTAATGAGTGACCATGACAATAGGTGAAATTTAAAAAGTCTTGAATTTAACTTGTCTTATGCTGGAGGAACCCTGTATAACAAAATATCATTTGACAAAATTTAATATTTTCCAATTAATTTTCATTTTTCCTCCTTTTCCTTTCACTCTTCTGTATTTATTTACTCCTGTTAAAGAAAAATGATTATTTTTAGTTTTTAATACAGTTAATCTTATGGCATGTGTAAAAGGTATGTTGAACACTCTCATTTTGAACATATTTCTTAATTTTGAACAAGTTTGTGAAGATAACCTTTCCTTGAACCAAATTACTGAATTTAAGTTTGTTACTGAGAATTTATGGCAGGAAGAGGCCCCGCATTCCACAGCTATTTTGTGTTATCTTATCGTATGTTTTCTTTAGCCAGAAGACCTTAGAATTCCTGGACGCCAGGCCGTAAATTAGGGGAAGTTCTAAGTTTTTCTGAGTGTCAGAGATAGCTCCTGGTTGGAGGAGCAAAATTAGATACAAGAGGATAAAACTTTCTACATAGAAGTAACAAATCAGATTTCCTCTTGCAACTCTCCAAAGATGTTCCGTAAAAATTCAAAAAATATCCACTGGACTTGGTTTTCAAGATTTGAAGACGTTTCGCCACCTCTCCAGGAAGCTTTCTCAATCTCCAAAGATGTCTTTGTACGTCTTTGCTTTCTTTCCTTCTCTCCATTTATGTCAGGTAAATGAATCTATGTCTCCGTTGTTCTGCAGTTTCTGGTGTAAGTTTGTGCATTGTCTTACTTCTAAGTTTATGCATTGTCTTATATTGGATTAAACTCTGTAATTCTGTGACGTCAACACGCATTGCTGGTTTTCCTTTTGGCCACACGCAGCTCGCCGGGAGGACCTGGGATCCAAAAGGAAGAGAGAAAGCCAACCTTTTTCCAAAGTTAACTATTTTAGAACTATTTTCTTCCTTAACACTCCTAAATAATGTCCTTATATGCCTCCCAAAATGAACAGGGAAATAACAGCGGGCTTAGTTAGCAAAGAGGCAAAAAACATAAAAAATTATGGGTACAGAAGAAAATATTTTAAAAATGTTTTACTTTAGCCTCGTAAAATCATCCTGGTCAGAACCCTAAACATTATCAATGGTCTTTTTTTGTACAGGCATGTAATGTGACAATGGAATTGATTCCCTTTATATCAAAGACTGACTAAAGAAATGTGCTTTCCTGCACACGTTGGGACAAACCCCGTCCAAACCCATCTTGGTTGTTTTGTTTGCTACTCATTACTGAACCAGCTTTATGGTAATACTTCCACTGATGAACCCAGCTGCCCATTTGAATAAGGTTTACAGAACGCTCCATGCTTCTGCAAGAATTTTAATTTGTTTATTGGGTGGGGGGGTCAAAGCTGAGGGCAGATTCTGCTGTGCGGGTGGGAGGGGGGTTATTCTGGCATAACACTGCACTGGAAACCACTATAAAAACTGTTTAAATGGAGCCTGAATGGGTGCAGAGTCAGTATATCCCAGGTAGCTCTATTGATCCGGATTCATCCACAGCCTACGAATCTCTGCCGTTGTGATTTAATTCCTCGTCTGAGCTCCAGTTTTCCACCCATCTCTTCATCTGGAAATTCTTTTAAAAATGAATAAAGGATGAAAAGATACCGCCGCATGTCTCCCAACTAAACGCCTAACAATATCCACCATTTCTAAAATAGATGTTCTGAAATCCAAAGCCTTAATCCCCCTCCTGAGCTGAACTTTCCCACCTTTTCTGCGGGATCTACAACGTCTGATTCCTACCCAAGTAATTCAACACGTCTTGCTTTAATTGCAGGGGCGTTATGCAAGCGTTCTTAACTTGGAGAGATTGACAGATTCTCTCCATCGTCTCTGTATGGTATAGTTAGAGCAGGAAGACAGCAGTGGAAGCTTTAAATAATGCAAATGACCATTTTGAGCATCTTGCTGGGAGCTGCATGGCTTTGCACTTCAGTTCAATGTCAGAGTGAGCGGGGAGGAAACTGTGTGTGAGAGAAGGCTTAAGCACCTCTGCCAAGGGCTTAACCCATTTAGGCCGGGAAAGCATTACCGCATTTCTACCATTCAAGCCGGGGGCGCTGTTGTGTAATTCTACCATTGACGCCGGGAGAGCATATAAGTCAAGCAAGAAGAAAGAAGTTTTTTTCAAGCAAACATGGAGGAGTTTGACAGAGAAGAGATGTCGGAAGGCAGTGATTTTGAGGAGTGTGTCGGCTTTGATGACGGTATAGATGAAAATGATGACTTTGAACGCGCTGAACCAATCGAACTACCACCGCAATGCACGGAGTGTTTTCAACCGCACACCTGGAGTGAAAGTTGATTTGCCTGCAGACACCACACCGCTGCAGGCATTTGAGCATATTTTTAATGAAGAACTTTGGATGCATCTTGTTACCGAGACGAATAGGTACAGTGACCAAACAAACCAAACTCCAACAAGAGCAAAGATGGCAAAGTGGTCACCCGTGACTGTGACGGAGATGAAGACATTTATTGGGCTGTGTATGGGCATGGGACTTCTTGTGTTGCCAGTACGAAGAGATTATTGGCGACAGAGTAAACCTCTCTTCAGGACGCAGTTCCCCCAAAATATGTCCCGGGACAGATTTGTGGCCATCTGGAGGTAAGTTGTATGCAATTTATAACACAGACATATGCATTATTATGCATAATAATACTGTTAATAAGTAATCATCAGATAGTTATTTATGTAATGTTTGTTCTTTATTTTAAAAACGTTTTATATTGCACATTCTCAATGAAGACATGATCACATATGGAAAAAATAAAGGTTGAATTTTTTATTTTTTTATTACTGCTTTTCACTTTTTTTTTTGGAAGAATTTCAAAGATAAAATATATTTTGAGTTCTATCTGCTACAGAAGCTGAGATATCAATAATTTACTAGGCGTTGACACAGTTGCTGAATTTACAGAAAAACTTCAGGTTTTAGGGGTATTTTTTAAAATCGGCCATAGGTTTTTAAGGTGTTTTTTCCAGGCGTTTTAGGCCTAAATGGGTTAAGTAGCAGTCTGAATTGCACCATTTATGCATAAGGTAGCTAAAAAAAAAAAAAGAAAGGCCTCAACGTCAACGCTCACTCTAGGATCCATCACAGATATTCTAATGGAGCTTCCCCTTGACGCCTGGTAATTCCCTCAGCAGTCTCTTGCCATCAGAAAGGCGAGCTGCTGCAGAGGCGCACAGACACTATGACAACCCGCTCTGGCTCTACCTGCGCCGAAAAGTTAGCTTTTCATATGTAATGTCACTGTGACACTTCCGCTGTGCAAATAGCCACAAATCCACTTATCCAGTGTAATCAGAAGATGATATATTCCTGCCTGTGCCGCGGCCGCGCAGTACATTAGCATGCGGCTTATGATGAAAGTGAAGGGAAACAATGAGCAAACAAAAGAGGGGAGATGTACTGTAATGGTGGAGGAGCCACGCATGTGAGGAAGCAGGAGAAATGAATCACGTCAGGAGCAGGCCTGTGCAGCCGCCCCGAGAACAAATGGACTAAAGCCGGCCACAATTAATCACTATTTGCACGGATTTGACCATAATTCCTTTTTTTTTTTTCCTTAAACCGCTGACGACAACAAGTGGGAATTAATGAGTTGACAAGAGAAATTAAAAAGTCAGCCTAAACGGAGGAATAAAGATTTGGCAGGAGAGTAAAAGAGACGTCCTGTTAATACGAGCTGATGAAATATGAGATGTTTAGTGTTTTTGGTTTTTTTGGACGGAGGCGATGTCTCATAAAATTCACAACCCAGCGATCATACAGCATCAACGTTTCAGCTGAAGGCTTCACATAAAAAGTAACTGGCCTCATAAAGGCGGTGTCAAACACGGACAACCTCTCATAAAGAGCACTGATGAAATTCTCAGACAAAACTCTAACAGGCATCCGCACCTCAAAAAAAAAAAAATAACGGAAATACCAGCCCTTCCAGAGAGGAGCCGGGCTGCTCTGAGAGCGGTTTTTTTTTTTTTTTTTTTACTCTCAGATATGCAGACCCTGTGGCACATTTTTCTCTGCTAATAGCAGCAACACAAATCCACTGCAGCCTTGAACATCAGAGAGATCCACAATCCGCATCCGCACATCTTCTCTTTAATTTCATACCACTTCAGATGGGTTTCTCCGCTCATTCTCGAGACTGGATTGTTAAGAAGTGAATAGTGCTGAACATCCTGAAGTCTTTTACAACACCAAGTTGCTTTTTTATTATCATTTTTTTTTTTTTTTTTTTTGAAATTAAGTCTTTCCAAAGCAGGTTGCTGCATTCTAAACTCAGAAATATCCGGGGGGATGCGTGCACGATAGGGAATGTACGGAAGAGGATTAGGGCCACTGAAGAAAAGAAAAAAAAGTTAACTGATTTTTAAAAACATTTTCAGTTTAGTATGGGAAAAAAGTCAGAATTCTGACTTTAATCTCAAAATTCTGACTTTTTCTAATCTCAGAATTCTGACTTTAATCTCAGAATCCTGACTTTAATCTTAGAATTCTGACTTTAATCTCAGAATTCTGACTTTAATCTCAGAATTCTGACTTTTTTCTCAGAATTCTGACTTTTTCTAATCTCAGAATTCTGACTTTAATCTCAGAATTCTGGCTTTAATCTTAGAATTCTGACTTTAATCTCAGAATTCTGAATGAAATCTGACAATAAAAAAAGTCAAAATTCTGAGAAAAAAAGTCAGAATTCTGAGATTAAAATCAGAATTCTGAGAAAAAAGTCAGAATTCTGACTTTAATCTTAGAATTCTGACTTTAATCTCAGAATTCTGACTTTAATCTCAGAATTCTGACTTTTTTCTCAGAATTCTGACTTTTTTCTCAGAATTCTGACTTTTTCTAATCTCAGAATTCTGACTTTAATCTCAGAATTCTGGCTTTAATCTTAGAATTCTGACTTTAATCTCAGAATTCTGAATGAAATCTGACAATAAAAAAAGTCAAAATTCTGAGAAAAAAAGTCAGAATTCTGAGATTAAAATCAGAATTCTGAGAAAAAAGTCAGAATTCTGACTTTCTTCCCATACTAAACTGAAATAAATTTTAAAATCAGTCAACTTTTTTTTTTTTCTTCTTAGTGGCCCTAAACCTCTTCCGTAGAAATGTTTTGTTGGTGTAAAAAATTATTATTTTCACTTCGTTGTGTGGATAAAAAAAAACAAAAAACAATTCACTGGACTTTGTTTCCAAGTTTGAAGAGGTTTCTCTTCCCAACCAGGAAGCTTTTTCCATTCAAAATGTCAGAAATAGCGCTGAGTTTGAGGCTTTATACAGTAGCCGAAAAACAAAAACTTGTTTTTGTTTAGAAAACATGCAAATTGAAACGGATGAACGGGTCCACCCCTTTGGAATGGGGGTTGTTTGGCTTCTTTGTTAGCCTGCAATGCTCCATACCTGTTTTAGAATAAAGGCTAATGATCCAATAAAAAACTTTTCCGTCTGATACTTATTTGTCTGACATAAAAGAATAGAAAATCCCTTGATTGTCTCACAATGGTGTCACAAAAATGGGGACCTTAAATGTACAATAGTAACATACTAGAGAAGAGTTAAAAGATAAAAAATAATAGTCTGTAAAATATAAATGCTTTCAATCAGATCAAAGAATGAAATTAAATCATTTTTGATTATTTGAAGGAAAAATGTTAGAAAATCCATTTAGGCCATATGTGGATTAGGATCAAACTGGCAGTGCCACTTTTTAAAGGTGCGTGATCACGTTATGTCCACATATAAAAAAAAGACCCAAAACTGTTTAATTCTGATAAAATAAGGTTATATAAGCCAAGCGTCTGTCCTGAAAGAGGTTAGATAATGAAGGGTTCTCAACAGGATGTTTTTATGGGCGCTAAAGCTAAACTTTCTCTTCGCTAATTAAATGGAATTCCAGGACCGAATGAATAGAACAAAACACAGCTCCATCAGCTGGCAGGAGGTAGAACTATCAAATAAACCAGATGGTATCTAATAAATAGAGCATCACTGTAGTGAACACCAACGCTCCCACTGTACTGTTCCAATGTCATTCCTCTTAGAATCAAATATATTTTAAAATTTTCCAAACTGGATGTTGGACATAGCTTTATGCTGAGATGTGCTAACAGGCTTAGCCGCAGTAGGCTACTTCCCAATTTATACCTGGTGTTCTGTCAGATGAGCATACCTGTAGTCAATACCAGTTTATCCTTTTAGTTTATCCATTTATTTTAGTTTCAAAAAATACACTTTAAACTACCTCAGTGGGCGTGTATCCCTTTAAATACCCTGTAAAAGTGCGGAAAGCCTGAGTTCCTTTAAATCAAGACTAAAAACACATTTGTTTAGGATTGCCTTTGACTGTTCTAGTTAAACAGTTCAACTAAAACCTCATTAGTTCAACTTTTTTTTCTTTTTTGTTTCTGTATTTTTTTTCCTACTTGCTTTGATTGTTTTATTTTCCTATATTTTAATCATGTAAAGCACTTTGCATTGTCTTTGTACTGAATTGTGCTATATAAATAAATTTGCCTTGCCTTGCCTTGCCTGGTCATGTACAAAAAAAACATTTAATTACTTAAGTTTTGGTGTTTTTTGTAGCGTATGTCGACCTGACCTTAAATTGTTTTGTTTTTTTGTACATGACTAAAGGGATACACGCCCGTCAAGGTTAATTAAAGTCTATTTTTTATACAAAATTAAAGTGAAAAACACAAATCTGACTTGAAATATTGACCATAGGTATGCTGGTCTGATAGGGTATGCTGATCCGACAGAAGCCCGGTGCACATGTGCAGTATCTTTCCTCCTTAAAGGACTTTATTTGCTGATAAACTGAGCAAAACCAAAGTGTAAAATAAAGAAAAAAACAAGTAACAAGCCAGCCGGATGTGGTATTCTGAGCTGCAATAAAAAGATTTTTAAATAATCTGAGGATGCACCTTTGAGAGAAGCCTTCATTTTAACAGACGAAGAGTCTTTACCACCACTGAGGAGGAACTTTTACCGCCTTATAAGACAATCTGGAGGCTTTAAAGCACAAAATAATTTGACAAATTAACATTTTAAAACATTTGATAATTTCACACATTTGCTTTAAATCATTTGTTAACCATTTTCTGCTCCTTACATGTCTGTTTTAGGTCACTGGTCTCAAACTAATCCTCCAGGGTCGACGTTCTGCTGTTGAAGTTATTATGATTTCTGTTGTTTTTATCATTTTATTCATTTATATGTTTTATATTGCTCTCAATCATTTGTTTTTCTGTTACTATCATCAGTGGAAATAGTGTATGCAGGTCATAAGACGGTCAAATGTTTTGCAAGAATGCTTTCCTGTTTTTCATTTGAGAAACACAGAAGTTAAAGGTTCATGACACCCGACACCTTTTTTAAAAGCGTATACTGAAACCAGACGAGTTCCCTATCTTAAAAGTTCATGCTATGTCTAAGAGATTGCGTAATGGAACACCTGCTGCTGTAATGTGTTGGCTGCTCAATAAAAAGGCCTGCAAGTGTGGAGCCAAGCGAAGATGCAGAGAGTGATTTTTCACCTCTGCCTATCTTCCCTTTGCAAAGCACGGTCAGGTCTTTGTCTCATTGTTTATAGGTTAAAGTTGGGGAAACTTAACAACCCTAACACTGCAACTTCTAAAAGGAGATCATCTTGGAGCCAAAGACAACAGCAGCTTAATGACTGAGGAAGGTTTTCTGCCCAGTCTAAACTTTGTAGAGGAATCCTCCACATTATAAATCCCAGTACTACGGAGCCCCTCTGATGACATGGTCAAAAAAAATGTTTAATTGTGGCCACGAAGTAGTATTTCGTGCGCACGAAGTAGTATTTCGCGGCCACGCAATAAGTATAACTTGCGCACGAAATACTACTTCGTGGCCACGCAATAAGTTTAACGTGCGCACGAAATACTTAATAATATCAATAAATCCGCCCCTGTTTTCAGGCTTATGTTAACTGTAATGATTTATCTTGAACAGGCTGATATGTAAACGGGCCTTTAGTCCTTCGCTTAGCTATGCTGCGGTTGTTTACACTACGTCTTTTCCACCTATAATAGCGTCTTAGCAACAAATGTCACGTGACTGGCGGAGACCGACTGGGTAAGCAAATCGAGCGCGCCTTAGACCTTAGAGAAGGCGCGCTCGATTTGCTTACCCAGTTGTCCAGGAATGATATTAATATTATTAATAAGTATTTCATGCGCACGTTAAACTTATTGCGTGGCCACGAAATAGTATTTCGTGCGCACGTTATACTTATTGCGTGGCCACTAAATACTACTTCGTGCGCACGAAATACTACTTCGTGGCCACAATTAAACATTTTTTTTGACCATGTCATCAGAGGGGCTCCGTACAGTACAGAGGTTAGTGATTAAAAGGGCCTTGGTTTTGGTGAATGTTTAAGAACTACACCATTTAGAAATGTAATATTTATGTTTTTTGTTTTTAAACACCACTTCCAACCTGTGAATTTGTGTGACAGCATAAATCCTCACAGTGAAGCTTGGAGGACGGTGTTGAACTTCGCCTGAACCCTCCAGTCAGCAGCAGAGATCGTTTCCGTCGCTGCTGCAGGTACATCTGAAGGTGTTCCATGTTTGAATGAAAGGACGCCGCCGCTGTGATGGATTAATCAGACGAATTAAACCAAATCAGGGTGGAAACAGCTTCAGATCGTATCTGCAGAAGGCATCGTGACTCTGCCGAATCTCAGCATTAATTAGGGTTAATGATGGCGTTTCGCGGCGCATTCGGCCGGCTCTGAGTGGGTTTGCAGCGTGAGGATCGTTTCTGCAGAAATATAATGTTTAAATTTAGTTCTACATAAATGTGCTGCTCTAGTAAAAGCTTCCTCGCCGTCGAGGCGTTAACTCGCAGCTGAAGGTGGGTGAACAATCTGTTACTGTGTATTAATGAAGTAAAGTGACCCTGAAGAGAAGCGTGGAGCTATTTTATTAAACAGACTCTCCTGAGCCTAATAAAGCATCGGCCTGTCTTCTTCTGAGGCTGATTAGAAGGTTTGGTACACAGCCACGTCCTTTCAACGCACCGTTTCATCTGTGACTCGCCGCTGATTAGTTGGACGTAATTGGATTTCTTCTGTTTCTTTTTTTTTTTTTTCCCCACTGTTCTCGTCTCTTTTCTCTTTTTGTTTTGGCCTTTTTAAAGTCAGCCTGAGAGCGGCGTGTGATAAACGGCTGCGAAGATGAAGGACCTTGAACTTTAACTTGAACTTTGTCGGCCGCTCCGTCTTTTCCAGTGCCTCCTCCTCTCGCACTTTCGCTCCATCTTGCTCAGCCCTCATTTAGCCGGCCCCGAGCTGCAGAGCTCAAACAATCCATTACGCTCGGCGGGGATGTTGAAGGAGTTTCATGCAAATAAGTGTGAAATTACGCCGTAATCAGGGATGTAAATCACAGTGGTTCTCAATCTGGGCAGCATTGTCTCAGCCAGCGGTGCGTGGGGGGCGACCGGCCGAGGTGTACGGAAAGGCCACGGGGTTGGGGGAGGGCTGATGATAAATAAAGTGTTTGACTAGAAGGAGGTAATGAGGGAAAAAAATCGTCATTGAGAGCTGAGCTTTTTTCTGTTGGACTCAAATTTTGACACGATGATACAAATTTTTCAGCAGCATCGGCAGTCTCTGAGGCTTCCCGCCTTTTCTTTGATGGGGGGGGTTGGAGAGAGGAACAAGTAGGTCTGAGCTTTGTTCGCCACGCAGCAGAAAATTACGCAACCAGCTTTCAAGTAAGGGTGGCAGAGAAGGAAGAAACTATGAGGGAAATTAGGCCAGAAGAAAAAAAAAAAAGGATCAGAGTCGATGCTTGAAAATATTTCTAAAACTCAGAGCTCCGACTGCAACAATAAAAAACATCCACAAACCAATTATTCTTAATTCCTGTTCTTAAGCAGAGCTGTAAAAAAAATAAATAAATAAAAAAATCCCAGAGGGTAAGACACGGCAGCGACATCTGTTTGGGTTCAGCCGTAAATAAACAGGAACGCAGGAACCGACTGCTGTCAAGGTTCCGCAGTCCGGATCAAGTTTTAGAAAGACGGCTCATTTCGTTATTTTAACTGTTTACAAAAAAATTAATTACATTAAAAAAAAGGATTATTCTTGAAAACAAATTAAGGAATTTTATTTAACTTTCAACTGAGACGGATTTCTTGAGACCAAAGTTAGATTTTCATTTCCTTGATCAACAAGCTGTTTTTTTTTCTTCAGATGAAAAGAAAATCATCTTCTGTAAAACTGGAAACATCTTTATTTCTGCTAAGTGGAAGAAAAAGAGGTTAAAGGTTTTAACAACTCAGCTGTGACCAGATTATTAACCCCTTTGTCTAAATATGATAAAACTCTATTTTTATCTCAATCATGTAACATCGCTGGATACGAATGAACGAACAGAGTAAAGCCTCTCTTTCAGAGGCCGAGACCAGTATCCAAACGACCCCCATTCCTAACGGACGGTTCAATTTTTCTAAGCTTTGTTTATGGTCCACTCTTTAAAGCCTCGAACGCAACACTATTTTTGATATTTTGAATTGAAAAATCTTCCTGGATGGGAAGAGAAACGTCTTCAAACTTAGAAAAAAAACGTCCAGTGGATTATTTTTTTTTACTTGTTTTGGAATCAGAGTACAGAAAAAAAAGAACATGAACCTTATTTAGCTTTAAATCCAGGCAATGCAGTTCTCCCTCCCAGTTTATATAAATAAAACCAACTCAAAAATAGTTTATTTAAAGCGGGAGGATGCAATGATGCCCTGGACTCGATCTGTCGAATGAGGACAAAAGGTGAATGCAAGCCCCTAGTGGATTCCTGAGGAACTACAACAACAGATGAACTTTCCTTATAAGGAATAATTCAAGTTTAAGTGGGTAGCACTGCTGCCTCGCAGCAAGAAGGTTCTAGGGTTCGATTCCCGGTGCAGGGTCTTCCTGCATGGAGTTTGTATGTTCTCCCTGAGCATGTGTGGGTTCTCTCTGGGTACTCCGGCTTCCTCCCACAGTCCAAAAACATGACTGATAGGTTAATTGGCTTCTCTAAATTCCCCTTAGGTGTGAGTGTGCATGAATGGTTGTTTGTCCTGTGTGTCTCTGTGTTGCCCTGTGATGGACTGGAGACCTGTCCAGGGTGGACCCCGCCTCTCGCCCATTGACAGCTGGAGATAGGCACCAGCACTCCTCGTGACCCCAATTGGGACAAGTGTGTCAGATAATGGATGGATGAATTATTCGGATTATTCAGCAACCGTGCAAAACCAAAATATTCAAGAACATTTTAAATATCCTCCATTTTTAAATGTATCAACATCAAAATGCCATCACCAAACTAAGCATTCCAACTTTTAACAATAAAACCCCTATTTGATCAAACACCAAACAAAGATGTTCGACTTCTGTATAAATGAAGGTAGATTTGAAATTTGTAACACTTCCAGTTTCTTGCCAGGGTTAAGGACGTCGCTCACTCCTGCTTTATTTTCCAAACTTCAACAAATGTTCTGTCCCTTCATTAAAGTGAATTTTTTAAATGAGCCTGAAAGCAAACAAAAAGAAAAAATGGCAGATAAAAGATGAAAATAATGCTTTGCATTAGGGACGCAGGATATAATCGGCCCCCTATCGGTATCGGCCTTAAAACTGAATATCGGACATCGGCCACCCCACTGATATTTAACCCGATATTTGATCAGCTTCTAAAGTCTAAAAAAAAAAAATTACTACTTCTTCTTCTTCCTCAATTTTTTTTTACAGACTTAAAAACTTCTAAAGACGAGGGAAAAAATATTGATACATTAAAATAACCCAATATCTTCATATGCTGATATATTGCCATTTAAAAACACCATATCAATCTCTTTTACTAATGAAATATTGCTATATGTCATCGTTATGCTACGAAATCCCCCAAAAATTCACGAAATGTTGCCATATTTTTATATGTTGATATATTGACGCGGTATCGATCTATTTTACTAACAAAATCTCACAAGAATTTGCAAAATATCACGAGAGTTTGTAACAGAACGGTGAAATTTCACGAGATTTTGAAAGTAAAATAGATCGATACCGCGTTTTTAAAAATCAATTTGATATCAGCATATGAAAATATATTTGACTATATTATTTTTCAAAGTGTCAGAAATGGATAACAAAACTGCTATTTTCAATGACTACTTATTTTTGTCCAGCTTTAACATCGGTATCGATATCGGTTATCGGCTACATGAGTTTTAAAATATCGGCATATCGGATATCGGCCAAAATCCCAATATCGTGCATCCCTACTTTGCATCTCAAATGTTTGAGAAAGTTTGGATTTTTAATGTGTTTTTTTTTTTTCAAAGGACAAACTGCACCAAAATATTTAAATATGTTCCTGCATCAATTCAATTCAGTTTATTTATATAGCGCCAAACACATGTCATCTCAAGGCACTTTACAGTTCAACCAGATCATACAGTCAAATTGACTTTTCTAACTAAAGAAAACCAGTTAATTGCATCAACTGGTTTTCGACTGAAATGCAATCCCTCACACTAAGCATGCTTGTAGCGACAGTGGAGAGGAAAAACTCCCTTTTAACAGGAAGAAACCTCCAGCAGAACCAGGCTCAGTGTGAGCGGCCATCTGCTGAGGCCCACTCAGCTTCCTGAACCAGCTAATCCAATATAAACCGTCCTTAAACTGATAACAGGCCGCCTGAAATCCCTCTGGGTCCCGCTGATGGCCCCTGGACCACACTTTGGAGAACTCAGCCTTAAATGAATGGTATTGTGAGATTTGTTAATGTTTAAAGTTTCCTCCAAATTTAAAGTTGCATTAATTTTAAGTTCTTTATACATTCATGAAATATAGTTTCATTTCAAAAATGACAAATTTATGCAAAAATTACAAAAATCCCTGTTTATTTTTCATCAATATAGTTATTAAACAGTAATAGTAGCAGCAAAGCTCAATTACTATTTTTTAATGGGACAAGTTCATCACATTTTATGATCATTATTTATTAATATTGTTATTATTCTCATGTCTCGTTTTTTTTCCTTTTGCATGTTTTTCCATCACCTGTTTCTCAACCACTTGGCAGCTTTTACACCAAGTGCCAAACACAGCGGAGTCACATGGAAGTATCCCGAGCCACCAGAAGAACACAGAGTCCTGGAGCAGATGGCGCGGCTGATCTCCACACCTCAGAGTCCGTCTGGGATCAACACGAAGACACAGAAGCCACTGCAGCAGTTCAAACACTCTTCTCTGAGGTTATCGATACGCTCGCTCTCCTCTTAATGCCAAGAAATTGGTTGGAAATCCTTAGAAAAACAGACAAACGGCAGCCGCGGTCTGAAAACACCTCAGCTGCTTCAGGATGAACTGAAACAGACACTCTTCCAGGTGGAGCTTGGCGACGTATTACCCGCCGCCCGTGTGGTGGGAGAGCTCGTATATACAGCGTGTGTCAGCATATGCATGTCGACAAGCCGGGGAGGCGCGAGTAAGCAAAGCGCGACAGGAGCAGCGAGACGAGGGATCAGGATTTTTGGCACAAATACAATCTGTGGAGGAGTCACTCAATGAGCTGACAGCCGTCAGTGAATCCTGGTGGGGGAGAGGGCTGAGCCGCCGCGGTCAGACACACACAGACACACAGACCGGGGAAGCTCAAACAGACAGATGGGCTAATTCGTGACTTACTGTGTGTTATGAAACATTATCTCTGTGTCAGTGAAATCAAAATAACATTTTCGGCATAAACGGGCGAGAGCTTGTAAGCTGCCAACGGAGCTCCACATGGCTGTGATGGATGCATATGGAGTGTGATGCATGGCCTCGGAGAGAGAAAAAAAAACAAATAAACACCGTTTACGGTGTCATATGAGGTGAAACGCCGTATACGTCCTCTATCTGCACCCCCCCCACCTGCCAAATTAGGCCATCGAATCAATTTCAAGGGTCTGGAGGAAAATGAAGGCTATTATAGGCATTGGATTTTACTTGCTTTCTATTCAAAATTAAAGGCTATTGACAGATGGCTTTGTTTTTGTTCCCTCCAAAGCACTCCACCACTGAGTGTGCATAGGTGGCTGCATTTTAATGGCCTGCCCCTTTAATGGCTGGCTACAGAGCCACTTTATAATCCCCCCCTCCTTCGCTGGGGATTTGTGTATGCAGGGAGTGTATTGTAGCTAACTGAACCTGGCTCACCGCTCTCCGCGGATGTTTTGTTGTCAAATAATGGGAGAGTGATGGGGTCCTACCCCGCTGTGAGCCACCGCGAAGATTAGACAGATCTTCACACTGGACGATTGGTGAAATTTATCACTGTCACAGGGTGCCAATCCACCGCCCCCCCCCCAAACCGGGCGGCCTGTGATGGTTTCTCATTTGGGAACCTGCAAACCAGTTGTCATGTGTGCTTTCCACTCCGATAGTGATAGCTTTAAGCAGCGCCTCAAAAAAATCACCCTCTGCTTCACGCTCCCTGCACAAAATGCTCATCGCGCTCCGTCTGGCGTGCATGGGAAATATTTCAACGTTCAGGAGTGGGGAAGTGGGGGGGTTATGACATCACACGGCGACAGTTGAATTTCTTTCTCAAATCGACATGAAGTGCTCCATTCTGCTGCCGATTATTATGCACAGTGTGTGTCGTACAGAAAAATACAAGCTTTACATCTGGATCCCTGGTTCTGAGCCAAATGGTGTCCAGGAATGAGAGTGTGTGTGAGGAGAGAAATAAAGAGAAAGAAAGCTGTGTGCAGCTGTGTGTTATTATGCATATGTGTGCAGGAGAAGCATCAAGGAAGGAGGATTTTTTTTCCCATCCTTCGGTTAAGAAGCTACATTTGGCAGCCAGCAGATTCTGATCCCTTTCGAAGCGCTGTTGGAATTAGCATGCAAGGGAACAGAGTTGGTGGGGGGGTGGGGGCGCTGAAAGGTTCTCTGGCCCTTAACTCAATCTCTGCCTTTCCTCCTCCTCCGCAGGTAAGAGTAATGGATTGTAGACGGCCCTGGCTTCACTCCTGTCATGTCACGCCTTGCTAGGAGAGGCAGCTAGCCAGGGAGGCCAGGCGTGAGCGGGTTGGGGGGGGTTGCAGGTTATTTAGCCCCCATTCCTCCACGGTCACACTCTCTAACTCTAAGGCCGTCCGTCCGAGCACACCGGGCCTAAAGCGGGGCAGCGACGTCTGCCTCCACGTCCTGTTAACAGAGAGCCGGCGCGGTCCGGCACGCCTGAAGGCAGGAGGATGATGATAAGAATAAAAAACTCATTACAGCAGCAGCGAACAGGCGGAGCGAGGGCAAATAAAGACATGAGAATTATCATAAACAATGAGAGCAGAAACAAGCAAAGCTTTGGCTCAGATATTGGCTGCAGAGGAAGGATTTCCCCTTTTTTTTAATTTAATTTCTGATGCAAAAATGACAGGATCTCAAGACTTTCTACCACCAAACCTCACAGTTAGGGAATGAACATCTCTACTTTGATTTGTTTTTTTGTTTTCTGGATCAAGACATTAAGAAACCCATCAAGTTTTTCATAAAATTGCCAAAAGTAGCTCTTAAGGAAACAGTAGTGGTACAAAAAAACTTAGTGTTCTTATCTTATTTTGTGTCTTTTTTATTATTATTTTAATTGCTGCTGTAGGATTGAACTTTCTCATTCTAAGATGGAACAAAAAGGAATAGACTATCAAGCATGGTGGTGGAGGGTTGGTGATTAGGGCTTGTTTTGCAGCTAAAGGACCCAATCTTCTGCAAAAACTTCAGAGAGCTGAAATAACGGTTTTTGAACATTGATAAACTAAAGGAATTTTCGGAAGGGGGGTTGAACTGATCAGGTGAGAGAATTTAAGGTAAAGTCCGGTCATACTCAGAATTCAAACTTCTGAAGTACTTTAAATTAGGGATGCAAATAATAATCGATCCGATGCATCGATACGTCCGCAAGAGTATCAATTTATGTTTTTTTCTGCTCCAGTCTATTTTTATCCATTGGACGTAATTCTCCCTCCCGTGCTGCGGTGGCGCTAAACCTATTTTGCCCTCCTACCTCGCTTCCTGGTTATACTCTTACAGCAGTGTGTTGCAGTGAGCTTGATGCAGACATTTTTGATTTATGCTCAATATTGAAGCGTGGTCTGCGCTACACGCTGTGGGTCTAGATCTACGGCCAAGGCGGCGAGGAAGTGGGGGAGAGTTTAGTCCGACGACGGAGGGACATGAGGGCCAAAAAGAGCAGAGATCCAGGTGGAAAAAGGGTCCCAGCGTTCTCGCACACCTCGCTCTTCTAGCGGGTCAAACTTCACGAGTTATTTTCCGCAATTTCGGTCATAAAAACAAAACAAGCCGGCCTCCTGTCTGCGGCACTGTCTGCAGTCAGCTACAATTTGGGAGAGGAGCAGCGGAGCGTCTATGGAGGGGGGGGCGTCTGGAGCCGAGGTAGTGCTTTGCACTCATTGCACTGATTTTGTGCAGTATGTTTTGATGCATGGCCTTTCAGAATCTATAACGCAGGGGGATTATTATTTTTCAGTTAATGAGGTTTTAATAGGAATAGGTGGAGTACAACTTTTCTATTCCTGTTATTTGCTGTTGTTTCTCAAAAAAAATGCATAACGATATTACAGCTTTCATTGATTATTTCAAATTTGAAACATTGTCTAGCCTGTAAGGTAAGAAAAAAAAAATAAAAAATGAAGAAATTAATCGAATCGTTGGGTCAGGAAATCGATACTGAATCGAATCGCCATGATGGATGTGATTTACACCCCTACTTTAAATATAAAATTATTACATCCTGTTCAATAAATGATCAGTGTTTTTAATTTAGAGTAATTTTCATGTGAATGTGCTTTACTGGAGGCATCCATGTTTGTCAAAGAACACTACTGCCACCTATTGGTTAGTGACATTGTCACGGTGCGGTATCGGCTGTTGATCAAGTCCCAGTGCTGTATCTGGTGTTTGTCACAACGCGCTATTATCCAAGTCATCTTGAAAACATTCTTCTTCCAAATGTTGGCTACATATTACGGGTTTTTTCTCTGGCCAGAAGTGCGATGGCAAATCCTCCCTCTTCAAGTTGGCGATCCAACGACCAACCCGTCCGTGGAGGATCAGGAATCAGAAAGGTGGAATAACTCTTTTTTTTTCACTTTTACCCGATGTATTCCAGCATCCAAATGTTAGTTTCACTATTTCTCTGGTGAATTTCAATGGTGAAGTCCTCTGGAAATCTTCAATAATTGTTGTTGATTGCAGATGTGTCTAGTAGTTCCCATTGATTTAGCTTGGAAAGCGGGGAGAATGGCGCTAGGCTTACCGCACCGTGACGTCACTGCTGGAAGATGGCAGGAGGGAGGTGTTACTATATAATGTACAAGTTTTAATAATAAATAACGATCCATTGATTATTCCTTCCTGGCCGCACTTTTCCTTTAAAGATTTTTCAACAAGAAGCAGGATAACGGCCCATTCTCATTTGTTTGGAATATAATGTCCATTTTTTGATTTTGTAAGATGAAAAACGCACAATTTCAGTAGAGTCAGAAATAATGTAGCGTATTTAAACACAGGCAGCTGATAAATGTTTACAGCCGTCACCATTGGAGAACTGAACTTGCCTTATATCATTTATATCAGTCTTCTGCTCTAAACGCCTGATAGCTAAAGATTGTTCATGTAAAGCTTGCCTTGTTGTCGTTCCTCTCTGCTCAGTGATTTATGGATCAACCTAATCTGACAGCTTTTCTTTGCACGGTGGAAAAGGCCTCTGACTTAGAAACACTGGTAGCTGTTCAACCTGCCACCAAGTGAGCAAAGAAGAAGCTTTCCAGACAGCAGATAGAGAAAGAAAGAAGAAAGAAAAGAAAAATTATCATATTTATGGATTTAAAGTTAATTATCTCTTTTACTTAACAGTCCACTATCAGTTATTTAAAGTCAGATACAATGAAAAAAGGGATAAAAAGAATAGTAACATAAACAGTTCAATCACTGAAATAATTAAAAGTTGGTTAAACTAAATAAATTTATAATATATAGTTTTCTAAACCAGTTGGATCTCTTTAATGGGACCATAAATTACTTTTCCCATGAAAACAAAAAAGAAGGTTTGCAGCTCGCTGCACGTTTTCCATACAGTACAGACATCCCAAGTTCCAAAAACTCATTTCAGGGAGATGCATATAAGTAGGTCCTTTGGAACTACTTCATTCTTTTTCTTTATAAATTCTGTTTTACTAATTATTCAAAAACAATAAGGTGATCGCTTCAGTGGTACTGAGATAGGATCCTGGTTTTCATCTGCTAAATGTTTTTTTTTCCACAACAAATAAAAAAAAAATCGTCTAATTTTTTAAGATGAATTTAAAAGTTTTTCTTGAGTGACTTAAATTAAGTCAAAAATATCAACCAGTTGCCTGGATTGCTGGTTAAACAGAGCATCGCTTTTGACAGATACGCTGCACAGGTTTCACCTGCAACCTCCTCCCCACACGCCGCGCTCTCTTGTTGTTCCTGCGCAATCGCAGTAGTTCTAATCCTCACATGATGCATGAATTATTGCCAGATCGCTCTCACTGCACATTCAAAAACACCACCTCCTAGAGTCTAAAATCCGGGATCATTTATCCGACTCGCGGGCATCAGCGAACAACTATCGATATCAGGGAGACTCCCAGAAACTTCCGGGAGACTTGGGATGTCTGCATTAGAGACTGACATTTTTTCGGGATGCCTGTGGGATTCCCGAACAAATCAAGGTTTATATCTAAACACAGACGTTTACATTTTTAATTAAGCATTTTTCCTTCTACGTCCAGCATTGTGTGTTTAAAGCTACAATGTGTAATAATTACAGGGATATACAGTCAGAAATGTAATATATTATACATAACTATGTTATTTATCATCATCTACAAGCTCAGCCTCTTAACCTTAATAGTTGCGTTTATATTTTTCGTTATTTATAATTACATAGGAGCGGGTCTCGCAGCCATGTAGGCAGACATCTTTGCGCTACGGCAGCGCAGAGCCAACAAACTAGCGATTGCGAGATCGCCCATTACACTCGAAAGTAACTACGGCAAGTTGAGAGAGATGAACTGAGACGGTACTGAACAATAGATGGCAGTATTAAAATTATCTATGTAAACAAACCTCATCACTTGAGAAGGGAGGTGATGCGGACGTCGTGGAAGACATTTTGTCCCGTAACGCTCGCCGTACTGTTGGGGGGGAGAAGCGGTGGGGGGGAGATGTTCATGTTGCTGCGGTCTGCAGTCTGGACGTTAGATGTCGCTGAAAATTACACACTGTAGCTTTAAGTGAATTTAGCTTTAAGCTGTTTGCTAGTGTTACTAGCCACTGTCACTACCCGGTCCGTCCCGGAAGCAAGATCCATCCTGCGCATGCTCGAACAGAATAACTTCCGGGTAGGCGATAATTCATTTTTCTTACTTTTTTTATTCTTTTGTCTTTTTCAGGCAGGGTGGGGGGGGGGGGGGCTTTATTTTGAATCTTTTTGTATTTGCGTAAATATTGCATATTATAAAGACAAAAAAAAGGAAATGCACTTAAATAGCCTTTCCAACGTTACTGCGATGATGTCGCACAATACGAGTGAGAGAATGTAGAATGTATCCATTTCTTCCAGAAAAGTCTTCCAATATTTTCTATACAATGAGGTTTAGCTTTCTTTAATGTTTTAAGTATATAAATAAGTATTTTCAGTACCGTTATTATGTAGTTTTTCAGTGATCCAGATCTTATTATTGTGTTAACGTATGTGTAGGACGGATTGTGCTTCAGGGACGGATCGGGTAGTGACAGCCACAACGAGGAAGAAAACGGTACCCTGTTCGGATGTTAGTGTGGGACTTCTTGGGGTCTTTTATTCAGTCTGCACTAGGGATGGAACAGTTTCTGAAAACCGTCCGAACCGTTCGGTTCAACTGTCTCGGTTCGGTTCGCGTGTGTTTCGTTCGGTTCATGCGCTGCTCCTTTTTCTCATAGGCCAAGCGTTTACACTCCAGAACAGAAGGTGGCGGTACTGCGACCAAAGCCAACCACCAGTAGTAAACAAGAAGAAGAAGAAGCGAAGCAGCGTAGCCGGGTGTAGCAGAAATAAATCAGTTGTTGTAAGACGCGCCAGCAGCACTTTATAGGTCTGCTGTATGGGACGACTTTGCATTTAGAGTGACCTACGATGACGGTGGAAAGAAAGTTGTGGATAAAAGTGCAACAGTGTGCAAGCATTGTGCAACACGACCAACATGTCAGCTTAGAAATTTTCCCTAACAATCAAAATATACCGAACTGAAAACCTTGACCACGAAACCGTGAACCGAACCGTGGATTTTGTGAACCGTTCACCCCTAGTCTGCACCATTTAAAAGTTTAAAATGTGTATGGAGAGGACTTTATTTGCATGTTGTATAAATAAAACTGCCCGCATCAGTATTTATTACATGTTTGCAGAATTCTGGCTTCATAGTTTTAGGAACTTAGTTGGTTTTCTTTTCCAGCAGTAGCAGTTTTGTTTTTGTTGGAGTTTAAAACTTGGGTTATTCTTTTTTTCCCCCCAGATTTTTTAGCTGACTTCTCCAGGACTTCCAGGTTACTATCCTTAGAAAAAAAACATCCCACCCCCCTAGAACGTACAGGGTGTTCTGCTAGGACTTTGACTGTATTGTTCTGGAACTCACATGGTACCTTCTGAACTCTGAAGATGATTTGCAGAAGTTTAAAAGGTTAACAGTTCAAAAATATTTCCTTACAATTTCCCTACATGTAAAGTGAGTTTCCTCTGTTTACTGCAGTTTCCTCTGCAGGATCCATTAGTTCATGATGGAGAGATTGGGGCCTGATGTGCAAAACATTTTTCATTAAATTATGCTGAAGATTCTTTATTTAAAGTAGATTGTAGTTTATTTTACTGTGACATGTCAATCACCATGGTTGACTTTTTTTATATTTAACCGCTGAAAACGTTAGTCAGGGTGTGGGGTGTGGTCTGTGACCCAACATACCAAGATAAAAGTACCCTTAAGGTGGAATCAAAACCTTAGAACAGAAACGTGCAAGTAAAAAAATAAAATATAATAAACCGGGATACAAGACATCCCTCATTCACACTTCTTCCATCTTAATGCATCACTATACCTAAACATCTTTAGGTTTTGTAAGGTACCTCTTAAGATTCCAGAAAGTACCCCCCTATCATTAGATTATTGCTCCTCTTCTTTTTCCTTAATGTATTAAAATGTGTGCTTGTAAAAAAATGAATTTTCCAGCTGTTTAGTAGCCAGCGTTTGATAGAAATATCGATCTCTGCACCAGTTTCTGCACGGCTCTGTTAGGACATCCTTAGGCATCTCTTCTCCCTTCTACAGAGATTATGGCAGCGTAATGCCCACACTCTCAGGTGAACTACAATAATCTTAGGGTTTGTAAAAAGCTTTGCACATTGGAAGGCAGGTTCAAGGGGAGAAGCTGATGAGCAATCGGTGAGAGCCAGCATGGAACTGACAGCTGTCTGAGGAAGGCTAAGCCACTTAATGAATGTTATCCATCATCAAATCAGATCTCTGAAATAAATAAACAGATGAGCGGCATGAAGCGCACCAGCAGTTTCTCCCTCACCTTGCAGAAAGACACGGTTCGGAGCTGCTCTGAACTGAGGGGGAAGCATTGAACCTCTCCAAAACAACCCAATACCGGATCTGAGGAGGAGAACAGACAGCAAAGGCCCAAAGTTTGCAGAACACATGCTGCAACAGAGACTCTGTGTTGTTTACAGCGGATCAGTTGTCAAATGCTGCTAATTGGACTGACAGTTATAATTAAAACACGAGTCTTGTGTTGTTTTGGACAGTTTTTCGCCACGGTCCTTTTTCCAACGACATAATTAATGTCTTACATTGTTGCTGCTGGGATGTGTGCAAAGAATGGTGCTTGAATAATAAATAATCTCTCAGTTTAACACTTGGCAAAGAACACGAGGCCGTGTGCTTACATGAATGAAACTAAATATATTTCGCAGGTAAGACAGGACTGACAGGTGGAAATAGCCTGTATATGTTTTTTTTTCTACCATGCTGCGTTCCTTATAGCCTTTTCTGAGCATCAAGAGAGGAATGTCAGAGTGGATCTGTCACGGCGGGGCGCTTCGGATAGTTTCTGACAACCTCTGCATGCACACAATACTCAAGTTCAAATGCATTCTTGACGGTGGCATTTAAGAGGCGTGGCTCAGCTATGAAATGTGACTAAAATTGACATATAATGTTCCCTTTGTTCACCGACTGTAACTGCTGGGAGCTGTTCCACTTTCACATGAATCCAACAAACATTCAGTCACTCAAAATTGTATTTATACGCCGCTTCTTTATAGGAAAGATAACAAAAAAGCCCAACACACAATCAGATTGGTTCCCAGACGTGTGCAGAAAGAGGCTGACGTACGTCAACGCAATGAAAAGCCAACAAGACGCAGCACACCGACACGACCGAGACAAGGTAACACTCACAGCTAAATCCCAACAGATGAACCAGCAGGAGCAGACCTAAAAAAAACAGCCTCAGACTGAATCGTTGAAAAAATGTAATATAAAGAAATATATCAGCAATTAAAGATTAAATAAAATGGTTTGTAGAGCAGGAAAGACTACTTTCTTAAAAGTCAAACTTAAAAGGTATAATTAAGTTTTTGAATGTGTTGGACGACTGAATAAATATGTGTATATCATAGAAATGATCAGGAGCAATGTGTGCTTCAGGTTTCTTAACAGATCCAACAGCTTAAATCCCACAGATAAGGGATTACAAAAAAAAAAATCTTTCCCAGATTTTTACTAAACTCAAAACAAAGTGCATCCAAAAACGATAATTTATGCTTTTACAAAGAAAAACAAAAACAGTTTTGAAACAGTTCTGATGTTTAAGATGTTTATTCAGCTTACCATGAAAGAATCTTTTGATTTTATTCTGATAAATTGGGTGTATTACTAATTTATGTTAATAAATTATTTAGGAACTGTGTTTGGAGCGTGGTATATTTATTAGTTTGAAAATAAAAAAAATTATTGGCAGCCCTGGCAAAACTCAAGATGTAAAATTCATACATATTTAAAGAAAACATTTTGTTACAGCTTAAACAGTGTGGAAAAACTTTAAAATGTTCAAAACAATAAACTGAGCACGTAAACAACACAATACAAGTTCAGTCAAACTTGATCAAACTTCTCTGAAATCAAACTGTCCACTTAGGAAGCAACACTGATTGACAATCAGGTTGACATGCTATTGTGCAATTGGAATAAACAAGTGGAAATTATTGGCAATTATCAAGACAGTCAATTAAGGAGTGGATCAGCAGGTGGGGACCACAGACCACTTATCAGTTCCGATGCTTTCTGGCGGATATTTTGGTCAACTTTAAAATGACCTCCAGCAGGCCACACATGTGCATGTGTCTGCACAAAGGGTTAGAAACAGACTCCATGAGGATGGTACGAGGACCTGATGTCCACTGATGGGGGTTGTGATCATAGCCCAACACCATGCTTGGCATTTGTCAGAGAACACCAGGATTGGCAAATTCTCCACTAGCACCCTGTGCTCTTCACAGATGAAAGCAGATTCACATTGAGCACATGTGAAAGAGTCTTGAGACATCGTGGAGAACGATCTGCTGCCTGCAACATCCTTTAGCATGAAGCTCTATTTCCTCATGCCAGCTGCAGCCAATGGTCTGTCTTACTGTATTTTTTGTTGATTAGCTTGGTTTATGTCACATGACCGGTCCTCATCTTTAGTAAAACAAAAACATCAAATAATTTACTTTAATTAACCTAGGCACAAACCAAACATTTATCAAAATGCTCAGCAAAATCAAAATAACTGATTAACACAAGGCAGCTGCACCAGCCTTTGATAACAAACTTTGTCTGTTTTAAAAGTGCTGCGCTCTACTTCTCATCTATACGTTAACAGCTGCCAACCAGCCAGCTAACAGCTGTTTCTGCGTGCAGCGTGCTCAAACGCCCTTTCTACCGTAGTAACAGTGCAACTTTTACCCCTTCAGACATAAAATGCTAAAATTCTGGACATTTCCCGGGACAGCATTATCTGGGGACAGGTGGTCCAAAACGGGGACTGTCCCTGGAAATTAGGGAGGTCTGGTAACCATAGCTCATAGGTCTTTTGTCAACAACAACAAAAAAACATTTAACAGCACCCCCTGTTCAAAATTACATCTAGTAGCCCAGGAAAGTGAGTTGAGCTAGTTGAAAATCTGGATCACAACAGATATTGGAGCTCTTGGACTGCATGCATGTTGTCCCAATCTGTCCCAATCTAAAAACCCTTCCGCCCCTTTATTTTGTTAAAATGAGGGGTTCAAATCTTGTTCTGAACACATAGCTGAGATGAAAGCAAAAGCTGCTAAGCCCAAAGCTGAACCCAAACAAACATGGCACCTCTAGAAAAAATACAAATAGGTGTTGTATCACATCTGTTTGATGCAAATCAAAAATTATATCTTTGAAAGAGGAAAATTCTAGCTCCACTACCTTAGTGAAGTCACTGGAGATTACATGTGTTGTAAATTGGGGTTATAGGTGGCCAATAAGGGTTACTTTGCAATCAATTAGAGGGTTCTGCTGAAAATTTGTTGACTAACAACAATATTAGCTTAGTTAGCTCTAATATTTTAAGGGAAATCGGACTGCCGATGTAGCTACCAGATCTGCTCGGCTCCTGCTTCCTGCCAGTGACGTTACGCTACATGATTGACTGAATCTTGCCACATGATGTAAAATAGTGGTTGCCCAGACAATGATAACATCACGCAGCGTCCGTTAGCGTGTCTAATGACCAATGAAGGTTTACCTGATCGATAAACCTGGAAAAAATCTGTTTATGGTGAACAAAGTAACTGTTAGACCATGTTATCAAGGGGGAGAGCTGGGTAGCGCTGTAGCTAGCTGTGCTAGCTAACAGGTTAGCCTCTTTTACCTCGGTCAGTTAGCCATATTAAGCTACACTACTTTTTTAATTTGTATCAACAACAACCGTTCATTTTCAACAACTAGAATAACTGTTGTTTTCTCCGTCTAAAATCTAATTTTTTTGTAATTTAGTCATTTTTTATGATTTTCCATTTGTCCTTCCTTGCCCTCAGATCTTCATAAGAATAAAAATTAACAGACTTTTTTTGTCAGACCTCAATCTGTCTTTCCTTCAAGACTGACAATCGTTTTCTACTCTCAGCTACTTTAGATCACCAATGAAATGTAAAATAATAGCAAAGTAAACGAAATACAAATATTTTGTTACTGTACTTAAGTACACTTTTTAGGTATCTATACTTTACTTCCATTACTTATTTTTCTTCCTACTTCTGGCTTCTACTCATTACATTTTCACACAAGTATTTGTATTTTTTATTCCTCACATTTTTAAAACAAACGTTACTCGTTACTCTTGGCTTCAGTTTAATGTTTATAAATATTTATTTCACATCATGTGCTCCATCCAATGCAGATCATTGGCTCCATCCACATCTAGTGAAAACTAGTGTGATTGGACGAGTCATATAACGCAAACACTCATTGGTTAGCTAAAGGAAATCATCAGAAGCAAGCAGGTGTCTTTCAAACTGCTAAAGTGAATTGTCTATGCCATGCTACAATGTCAGATTCAGAAAAAGATGTTGAAATGTCTGAAAGGTCGGACACAGGCGAGACCAACAAGACCCTCCTCATCCTTGGCTCTATCTCAAAGAATTTCTCAAAATAGTCGAAAAATTGAGCTTTCAATTCACTTTTTAAAGGTTACTTTATACTTTTATACTTTAAGTAGTTTTTGGAGCACATACTTTTCACCTTTACTTGAGTAAAGAGTTCAAGTTGATACTTCAACTTTTACCAAAGTATTTTTAAACTGCAGTATCTATACTTCTACTTAAGTAACAAATGTGTGTACCTTTGACACCACTGTACGTAACAATATGTTGAAAGTACAAAAGAGATTGGATCCTTAAGAAACGGGCTCAATACAGTTTGTCCGAGTAGAGTTGGCATAATTTGACGTCATAAGAAGTGGCGGGGCCCCAAGCAGATCTGGAACGTACACCGTAAAGCGGCACTCTGGGCAACATGACCCATTCACTTATGGATCCGATGCTCTTAAGTTAAAACAGGTGTTTGTTTTTTGTTTCTTTTTTTTTATAGAAGAGTAGACAAATTGTTGAAGATTAACCGAAAACATTATTTGATGTTTTTCAAATTGTGTTAATAATTCAGTCAAAGGTGATGCAGGTCTACAGAGGAGGCAAACTGGAGGGAAAATCACCAGGAAAAAGCTGAGTTCACAGGAAACTTCAAAACTGAGATGTTAAACATTCAAATCTCAACAAAACTTCCAGGTAATTCGAAGCAGAAACCAATCAAAAAACATGCAGTTTAGGGCTTCCTCCTGAGAACACTACAGATCATAAAAACTAAATTGAAGAAAAAGAGGCATAAATAAGTGAGAACTAAAACATAAAAAAGCAGTAATGATGTCATTGAATTAGAGAAGTTACGTTTTTTTTTTTTTTTGAGAAAGACCTTTGTTTAAAAAAAAAAAAAAGCGGTATCTGCTAAACCTGAGGCCAAATCTGGCCAGTAAAAACCCATCAACACAAGCATTAAAGCTGTGGATTTATACCACAATGATGTAAATAGACAGGAAAAAAAAAACCTTCCTGTCCGTAAATACAACCCCACGGACTCATCTCATCTTCCTGAATTCATCTCTGGAGTAGTGGAGTGAAACAACAGACGTCGCCGCTCACTTAAGGTGACAAACAAAAGCACAGTCCATTAGTAACAGCATGCAGAGGCATACTGCAACATTAACAAACACAATCGCATCGAGCGGCGCGTATATTTTTCATTTTTGCCTCATAAGGCCGAAGTCACGCCACTGCAATCATATCGCAAGACGAAATTAATCTGAAGAGCTCGCTGTGTCTCTGCGCCTTCCTCATCTCTGGCAGGGGAATTAAACCACAGAGTGCAGCTCTGGCAAAAAAGCGAAAATCATCCCCATTAAATGTGATAATAAGCTGTGTGATAAAAGCATGTTTGGAGAAATTTCCAGAGTATGTGTCATTTAACATGATGTATTAGTTCAGGTAGTGGTTTGCCTTTGCGGGCTGGTTCTAATGGATTTTTGGAGCTTTTTGACATTTGGAGGCAAATGTACATTAGAAAGGAATGTATGAGCTCTGAACTGGGGCATAAGTGGGTTTGAATGTTTTTTCTTATCTGGGCATTAATGGCAGGAGGGAGGCAAAATGCATTATCTGATAAACAGGAAGTGGATTACATCTTCAGCTTTGCTGCCTGATTTTCTCCCGTCTGTATTGTCATTTGAAGGAAACGGTGAGAGATTCTGCAAAAAACAAAAGAAAGGAGAACCTAAAGGCCTGACTTCATTTCTCTTATTCATTTCATTATGTCTGATCTGCAGGACCGTAGCATTATGGGGGCAATATCTTCCGGTGAAAATGTACAACGTTTGCTTTTTGATCTACAGATTTAATATTGATAACTTTGGAAAAAATCGCAATATATAGTGATATTGCAATATCATGATATCGTATTATGACCCAACCATGGTGACGCTTATCGTATCGCAACCCAAATGCCAATACTTACCCCTTTATAGGGCAAGTAATCCTTTTTGATCACTTGCATACCCCTTACAAATGGAGTCCCCCCCATCCCTCAGTGAGGTCTAGAAGCACAAGATCTATATCCAGCCATTCAGCAAAGATCCTGCTAAAAGGCTATACATCTTATTTTGGCATTTGACCAGTTAGGTGAGCCCTTGAATGATATATTGCCTACTGTAAATTAAAGATACAGTGTGTAATTTTCAGCGACATCTAACGTCCAGACTGCAGACCGCAGCAACATGAACGTCTCCCCCCCACCGCTTCTCCCCCTCAACAGTACGGCGAGCGTTAAGGGACAAAATGTCTTCCACGACGTCCGCATCACCTCCCTTCTCAAGTGATGAGGTTTGTTTACATAGATCATTTTAATACTGCCATCTATTGTTCAGTACCGTCTCAGTTCATCTCTCTCAACTTGCCGTAGTTACTTTCGAGCGTAATGGGCGATCTCGCAATCGCTAGTTTGTTGGCTCTGCGCTGCCGTAGCGCAAAGATGTCTGCCTCCATGGCTGCGAGACCCGCTCCTATGTAATTATAAATAACGAATTCTAAGGCAACGCAAATATTAAGGTTAAGAGGCTGAGCTCGTAGATGATGATAAATAACATAGTTATGTATAATATATTACATTTCTGACTGCGTATCCCTGTAATTATTACACACTGTAGCTTTAAGTAAAAAAAAATGTTAACAAGTCAAGAAAAAAAAATGTAAAAAGCTAATTGAAAAGTTAAAAGTACAGTTAAAAAGTTAATAAGCCTAGTAAACAATTATATTTAGGTTTATAAACTAAATGTAAGTGCCAGTATCAGCATAAATACCTCTAAGGTTATGTTGTACCAAAAAAATTTTTCCCTTTCAGTCTCTGCCTGTTTTTTTTTTCATGAATTTCTTATAGTAGCACTTTTGTTATATTTCTTAATTTATTCAGGCAAGTTGGCGTTTCTAGTTATTACATTGAATTAAATTTTTGCCATCAAAAAATCCTGGATTCCAATCTTGGCTTGAAATGTTGATTTTCAAAGTACACTATATTGCCAAAAGTATTTGCTCACCCATCCAAATTATTGGAATCAGGTGTTCCAATCACTTCCATGGCCACAGGTGTATAAATTCAAGCACCTAGGCATGCAGACTGTTTTTACAAACATTTGTGAAAGAATGGGTCGCTCTCAGGAGCTCAGTGAATTCCAGCGTGGAACTGTGATAGGATGCCACCTGTGCAACAAATCCAGTCGTGAAATTTCCTCGCTCCTAAATATTCCACAGTCAACTGTCAGCTGTATTATAAGAAAATGGAAGTGTTTGGGAACGACAGCAACTCAGCCACGAAGTGGTAGGCCACGTAAACTGACGGAGCGGGGTCAGCGGATGCTGACGCGCATAGTGCGAAGAGGTCGCCAACTTTCTGCAGAGTCAATCACTACAGACCTCCAAACTTCATGTGGCCTTCAGATTAGCTCAAGAACAGTGCGCAGAGAGCTTCATGGAATGGGTTTCCATGGTCGAGCAGCTGCATCCAAGCCATACATCACCAAGTGCAATGCAAAGCGTCGGATGCGGTGGTGTAAAGCACGCCGCCACTGGACTCTAGAGCAGTGGAGACGCGTTCTCTGGAGTGACGAATCGCGCTTCTCCATCTGGCAATCTGATGGACGGGTCTGGGTTTGGCGGTTGCCAGGAGAACGGTACTTGTCTGACTGCATTGTGCCAAGTGTAAAGTTTGGTGGAGGGGGGATTATGGTGTGGGGTTGTTTTTCAGGAGCTGGGCTTGGCCCCTTAGTTCCAGTGAAAGGAACTCTGAATGCTTCAGCATACCAAGACATTTTGGACAATTCCATGCTCCCAACTTTGTGGGAACAGTTTGGAGCTGGCCCCTTCCTCTTCCAACATGACTGTGCACCAGTGCACAAAGCAAGGTCCATAAAGACATGGATGACAGAGTCTGGTGTGGATGAACTTGACTGGCCTGCACAGAGTCCTGACCTCAACCCGATAGAACACCTTTGGGATGAATTAGAGCGGAGACTGAGAGCCAGGCCTTCTCGTCCAACATCAGTGTGCGACCTCACAAATGCGCTTCTGGAAGAATGGTCCAAAATTCCCATAAACACACTCCTAAACCTTGTGGACAGCCTTCCCAGAAGAGTTGAAGCTGTTCTAGCTGCAAAGGGTGGACCGACGTCATATTGAACCCTATGGATTAGGAACGGGATGTCACTTAAGCTCATATGTGAGTCAAGGCAGGTGAGCAAATACTTTTGGCAATATAGTGTATTTCACTGAGTGCCCTATAAAGGGCGAGTAAATATGTGTTTATGGTAATTAGTGAGTGCTGCAGTAAAGTCTAGACTCTATCAATGATTTATCTGAGCTATAGAGATTTTGTACTGATAAAGATATTGTACTAATCATACTTTTAGTGCAGTGTGATTATTGTAGATTTACCTTGCATTGGTTCCTGTGTCTAAACATTCTCGGCCACCCCTCAGTAACCACTGCTCCCCATCTGGCCATCTCTATAAAAAGTTGTCCAGCTATGCCACAGTCGACATGGACGAGGCAATGACAGCAGTCAGAGAATGTCATTTGAGCAACAATTAACAGAGCGGCAAAAAAAAGTGAGGTCAGATATAATTAACATATGTGCTTTTCAGCTATAATTGCTCAAGTCTAAAGCGAGTAATTAAATCATTTAAAGTGAACGGTGCAAACAGTGACTGGTCCTCGAAAACCATGGGCCACAAAACGAAGAAGTAATGATGCTCTGCTTGTCGTTATCAGGCAGGAATGGCTAACATTGAAGGAAGGAGGCGGGGGGCACACATTCCAAGCAGGGGCGGATTTAGAAAATATGGGGCCCTAAGCGAAGACAGGCAGGAGACCCTCTGAATGGAGAAGACAACACATAAAACAGATCCATTCTACAGATAGAGAAATGTTAATAGAATAGACATCCATTATCTGTTCCTTTTCTTCTTGTTTTCCTCTCTATGTTTTGTACTCAGCTGACTTTTCATGCTGTCTCTAAAGGAATGAAAGATTTTTTCCAAGCACTAAGCTCACTTAGCTGATTGCTCCTTCCTGTGTTTCAGAAAAGGCCAAAGTAAATAACCCAGTCCTTCTTTTCACTGTAGACAAGCAATGATTGAGGGCGTAGGGTGTAGGAGTTTGCTTGAGATCGAAGGGTTGACGGTTTAAGCCCTGGCTCCAGCTTTCAGTTTCGTAGTGTCCTTTACTACTGATGGTGGTCAGAGCGCCGCGTGGCGCCAGTGTATAGCAGCCTTGCTTTTGTCAGGGGGCCCAGGGCAGCTGTGGCTACAATGTAGCTTGCCACCATCAGTGTGTGAGTGTGTGTGTGAATGGGTGAATCACTGTAGTCGAATGAATGAATGTAGTGTAAAGCGCTTTGAAGTCTCCTGACTTGAAAAAGCGCTATACAAGTACAGGCCATAAGTATGTACATTTTTCATTTGTCTGAAATAATAGCTGCATGAATCATGACAGCAGGCAAGATAGAGGAGAGCAGGAGGCGGGGTTACCAATCTACTCGCTCTGGAGGGCAGAGTTTGCTGCTTTTAGATGTTGTCTCCAAAGTCTCCAGTAGCAGAAAAAAGTTGCTAGATTTGGCGCTAGGCGTTTTTTTTTTAAATCAAAGTGCTAGAGGGGTCTGAAAAGTCGCTAAAGATAGCGACTAAGATGGCAACACTGCTCTTTGCATCGTTTGTTTTTTCAAATGGTTTGCTGCTGTCTGTTTCAGACCTTTCTTAACATGTGCAACAAATGGTCTGAACCAATATGGTGGAGACTGTAGGGGGGGCTGAGACGCACTTGTTATAAGCGTTCTGATGGCATTTTAGCGAAAGGATTTTTATTAAAAACATATTGTGCTCAAATAAGGAATAGCTGTTTTTACCTCACATAACAGAGTTTTATAGGGCCCCCAGGAACGTGGGGCCCTAAGCAACTTCCTAGTATTGTCTAATGGTAACCCCCCCCTGATCCCAAGGAGAAACAAGTCCTCACTCTCATCTCTTCAGTTTATCCTTAGTAGTTGAGGTAGTTCAGTGGCGTGCTGTAGGTGCTGCTAACCGACAGCGCTTGGTTCCTCTCATTATGATACATGCGTCAGGCCCTGCCTGTCAGACCCGAAGAGGTGGAGGGGAGCTGCATTAAGCAAGTGGCAGCAGCATTATCAGTCTATATTTCACAGATGTCAGCGGGGACTTGTCCCCCCCATTTTGTCCTCTGGGTGTCATTTATTAAATGAAGGAATGAAAGGGATGTTTAAGGTAGAAGACCTGCTTGGACAAGGGATTAGACGTCGTCACAGGAAGAAAAATTGCATTTGAAACTACGGATGCTAAGTCAAGGGTTTTTGAGGAATTTCATTAGCGTATTGAAACATCTATTCAAAGTCATACAGTCATGTATAGGGAGCCTGCTTTAGGTGAAGACGGACAGACGCTCCGGGCTCCTCATGGCGAGCTGCACAACAGTTTTTCGTTTTTGAATACATTAAAGTAATTTTCATTAGGAAATGCTGCTGTCAGGGCATTTACTCTGCTCGCCCCGCTTTCCCGCCGAGGTCGACTCCTGACATGAATCCGTGCGGTTCACCAGCTGCAAACCATTTGACACTTCCGACCTTTGAGGGAAGGAACGGAACAAGAGATTCCAAAATAGATGAATCTATTATTTCAGCTGCTTGGATATCAAAGAGCTAAATTATATGACAAAACGTCCTTTTTTTTTTTCTCTCCCTCTACTGCCAAGTGTGTATATTCCAGACTCAAATACAGTCATATTTAAAAAGGGTCAAAGCCGATTTCTCCCCTTTAATTCTGCGTTTTAGAGATTTTATCCGACCATGTGAAATCATCCTCTCTTTCAGAACATTCTTAAACACTTTGTTTGCTGTGGGGACTTTTCTACCTTTTACTTAATGGCATCATGGTTAAAATATTTGCATAATGTTCTGCTTTTAGCTAATTTGGCACACAAACAAAGTCTCGTTTTTAGCCATTATTGACAAATTTGAGCAGACTCGTCTTCTGGGAGGTGGAGTTTTAATAAAGCAGGAGCCAAAAAATTAAAGTTTCAGACAAAAGCATCCGATGCATAAAGGATGATGACATCATTGCCTGTCATTTAAACTTCTAATACCAGAACAAAACAAAACAAAAAAAAATTAAGTGGTTGTATTCCTAAAGAAAACAAGAAATAAATAATAAAATATGCAAATATCAAAGTCTGTAAGAGCAGAAGGACGATCAGTCTTCTAGTGTTAATCATTAGGAGTAGTTAAGAGGAAAAGCATCCGTTTAAAATGCCACTATTGTGCTTAAAAATGAGTATTCTGTTCATGGCGAGGCTGTGAAAACCTACTCTAAGCTCCCTGGCGGAACAACGACACTGATACCGCTTTCTTGCTGTTCAGAAAAATACTATACACAGCATGATAGCGATCTCACAGAAAAACTTCCATGCAGGCCGCTTTTGAAGCAATTCACGGTTTAAGGAAAAAAAAAAAACAATGTGTTTTTAGTCACATTCGGAAATTATTCCGTCTTAGCCTAAAGCAGAGATTGATTCTCATATTTCTTTGTGGCTACAATGACTGAATTTTAAAGTGAGCATTCCAAATGCAGCCCTGCACTTACAGAGTGCTGATGCAGGCCATATGAATTGGATTTAATGGTTTATATTGGGGGACTTGAGGCTGGTTTATGCTTGATGCACCTATGTCAATTGAGATGCATAGCAAGTTACCACAAGAAGGCAAGTTGCCACAGAAGGCACAGGCAGCATGAAATGCTCCCCGCTACACCACATATTCTGGTAGACTCTAGGGGGCGGTAAAGGGCTCAGACAGCAAGCTTACAACAATGCACTACATGTAGAAGTAGAGAACATGTTTCTAACACTTTTGCTTCATATGAGAGTGACGGGGCGTTTCTCAATATGCGTTCTTGAGCATTCTCGTGTAACCGCAGCCAGGGCTAATGTTACCCCGTCTGTAGTGCACTTCTCTCGGTCTAGTTATGTGTGAACTACCGCTCGTTCTGATGGCGTTTTATAGCGGTACGGTAATTATTTAAAATGTTTTTTAAGCTTTAGAAATTAAAAATATTGTTTTCAAAATGTTTTGTGTAGGGAATAAATAGTTTTGACTGTTAAAGAAATGTTAAAGAACGTTGCCTGTGATGACGTCACGAGTACGCTTCTGTTCCAATACACATACGTGCTTGCGTTCTCGTCAAGTCCGATCTTCCTGCATTCTCGGCAAGAACGGAATTGACGAGAACGCGAGTACGTACTCGCGTTCTTGTGAATTGAGAAACAGCAACGGTGTAGGTACCCATCTGCTCGGGCCCTGCGCATGCCGCATGACGTTATGCTACAGGATTGGCTGAACGTTGCCATATGACTTAAAACATTGTGGTTGCCCAGACAGCGATAATAATGCAGCGTCCGTGTTCTAAGTCGGGAGCATCTGTAATGTTAGCGTGTCTAAGTTTTACCTGATCGATAACAAAACTGAAAAAAAAATCTGTTTCTGGTGAACAAAGTAACTGCAAGACCAGGATATAAAGGGGGGGAGCTGGGTAGCGCTGTGGCTAGCTGTGTCCAGTAGCTAACAGGTTAGCCTATTTAGGTAGGTCATGTGATTTGTGGTTTTTCCTTTAATGTTAGTAAGGTTAAATATTAAAGTGTGCTTGTTTTTCTTTCTTTCTGAATAGGGGTGATTAGTTAGAGGCTTTGTTCCATTCTTTATGCTGAGATGTAGGGAAAGGAAGGAGGTTTGAAAAGGAGTTTCCTCCCTAGGTTAGATAAGGGGGAAACATAGATAAACAGGTCCTTATTATGTTTAAGATCCTCACGTCCTGTCTCTGGTGTGAACGGAAAACAGTTGTCTGAAATGTTTATCTGAACATATATTTATGTCTTTTGATGAAGTGTTTTTCTTGGAAAGACTCAATGTTCGTGTGTAAGGAGTCTTTATAATGCAAAGGTGGGGCAGGACCTAGTCAGAATTACACAGGGAGCTGTCTTAAGCTGTCTGTGTCGTTCTCCTCTGCAGAGAAAAATAAAACCTTTTTTTCCTTACTTTCAGTGCTCATTTTTACTCCACAGTCACTTAGCCCTATTAAGCTACACTACTTTTAACTTCCTGTCAACAACAACCATTCATTTTGTACAAGTAGAATAAATGTTTTGTCTATAATCTCTATAAAAGTCATTTTTAAGTTGTCTTATTTGTCCTAAACTTCCTTCAGACTGGGAGCAGTCGCTTGTTTGTCATGTTTTTCTGTGCTTAAACTTCTTTACTCAAGTAAAAGTAACAAAGTACAGGCTTGTAAATTTACTTAAAGTATAAAAGTAAAAGTAGAAACCACTTTTTTCATGCCGTTGCCTACATTTTAAATGGATGTCTGCCAATAGGACTAGATCTCCGTTGTGTTCATTTTCAATCATCTCGTCGTCCATGCTACTATGCTAACGCCACCGCCACCAAGCTGCAATGATTTGCTGCGAATGAATACCGCCGAATCCGTCGTTCATCTTGTAGTGGTGCGTCAAATGCAACGTAGATTCCCATCCAATTAGATTGAATTTGGTATTGATGACGTGAAAAATAATAAGGGTAACTCCATTGAAATGATTCAAAACTAAAGTAACGAGCCAATTTTTTAAAATGTAAGGAGTAGAAAGTACAGATATTTGTGTAAAAATGTAAGGAGTAGAAGTAAAAAGTCGCCATAAAAATAAGTAGTAAAGTAAAGTAAAAATATCAGAAAAATCTACTTGAGTACAGTAACGAAGTATTTGTACTTCGTTACTTATCATCTCTGCTAACGGGCGAAAAACCACAGCAACCCGAGGCAGCCATTGCTGATGGGCTGGAACATAACACAGGGGCATCGCTCGCCACTGTGCCAATTAGAATCACACTCATGGGTCACTGGTCTCCAAGAAATTTTCGAGTGATGAAACTGGAGCGTTTTGATATTTTTAAAACAAAATGTGACAGACAAGGCAGTGAGCATGAAGAGTGCAACATTTACTGGAATGAACTGAAATCATATAAAGTTTACTCTACAAAAGGAAATTGCAACCTTAGGTTCATCCTACTGTATATTACAAACAAAAACTTGGAGAATATCATCACAGGCAGAATGATGTTTTTCTGCATCCCTGTAACTCCCACTGTCCGATAGGTACCATTGAATTTCACCCAAAATGTGTCTTAGGCTGTCCCTGAAGTGAACCATATCAGATTTTTTTCCAATGTGACCCAGGCCGCTTAGCTATATGGTCCTAAATCCGATACGCATCTGATTTTCAACCTGTGTGTGAACGGCCCGGTCGCATTCATCCGACCTGAAGTCAATAATAGCCGACATAGGTCCCTATTCTGCATCTTGCTACTGAGAAGTGGCAAGAAAAACAATAACCATAATAGGGAGAGTAGTGTTTATGTTTGACCATCTTAAAAAGATGAAGTTATTAAGGTCGGGAAAGAAAAAAGCACCTCGTAAATACAGAATTATTCAACACTAAAACTAACAGACAACTGGTACAGGTAAGTACTTCCACAGCCAATAGCATAAATAACCTTTTGCCATAAATGCCCAATAGATAATAGCCTCGTAGATACACCAGTGGGTATAAAAAAGGTTCATGAAAACATACTTGGTATACACGTACACCAAAGACACTTCCAGTATAAATATAGAGCAACTTCCTAGTAAATAACACAAACATATGAAATGAATGCAGATTCTTCAATTAGAAAAAGAAAAGCAGGTTTCTTTACAGCACATTTCAGCAACAAGACAATTAAAAGTGCTTTATATAGAACTATATATATATATATAACTATATATAAAACTTAACAGTAAAACAAAGAGAATATTAAAGTGCCTTTGAAGCAACTAAAGAACTGAAAAGTGAGTAATTAAAATCACTGATGATGAAATTAAAGGAAACTACAACTAAAAATTAATATTTAAGTTTAGATATCAAAGCCATTTAAAGCAACTGAGTTTATTTCAGATCAGTGAAGCACAAGAAGTAAAAGACTTCGACTCTGCATAGTAGATTTGATATATTAGACCTATTAGAGAGGTCTGGCTGTTGATCCCCTGCCAACAAATCTGTAATGTATTTGGAGCTAAGCTGTTTAGGGATGTATAGAAGTATTTTAAAGTCTATTCTCCGAGCTGCATGGAGCAAGTGGAAGGACTTTAGAACTGGGCTGATGTTCTTCACTTTCTTAGTTCTAGTGAGGATGCAGGCAACAGCATTCTGGATCAATTGCTGCAACTGGGATCAATTCTGCTAAAGAAGAACAAAGTAGGAAATCGTTTTTCAACATCAGTCCTTTAATCCTGGGGATTTTCTTCAGCTGACAGAAGGCCGACTTTGTCCCGTCTCTGAAGGTCCAGGTCTGAATCCATCAATACATCCAGGTTTCCATTGGTGTTGTCGAGCTGTGTTAGCCGTTTGGTAAAAGTAGGGTTTGTTTGTTTTTTTAAACAATGAGACACCCTTCTATTGCCTGATCATAACCAAAACAATGGGTACCCTGAGGGTACCCTTAAAATGAAGCTAAGGCGGAAATTCAACTGAAGAAACTCTGATTACTTCCATTCAACCTGAGGCTGATCCGCCTCCGATGCAGCCAACCCGCTTCAAGCCACTTTCCTCGATGCCCAATCATCTTCCAGCACTCTACTTAAAGCCACACCAAATCATCTCTAGGCCTGCTCTTCAACAAGCGCAGGATCCATCGCTCCTATGTCCGACTTGGATTCAGAAAACCCAGAAGACCGCCACTTTGAGCCTGGTTCTGCCAGAGATTTCTTCCCAAAGGGGAGTATTTTCTCTCCACAGTCACTTCATGCTTGCTCTTCATGGACAGTTCATGGACAGTTTATGCAAACTTTGTTCATTCAGTGACATCTAACTCAAGCATCACCCTGTATACCAGCCTCTATGGATTAACCAAACTTCATCTATCTAAACTACACCACCAGTTTCAGGCCCGGGGGAAATATCCTTATTCTCATACATCAGTTTATCTGCATTAAAGTATAAATCAGCGTTTATGTTTCCTGCCGAGGCCTGAGCGCCAAAGTTCAAACTATCGTACCAATAAACTCTTCTAATTGCATCTTTCTCTCTCTGTGAGTTTTTCAGATTGAAATACCTTACAGGTCCAGTTTCAGTCACTGACACTCCATTGGTCACATTATACAGTAGTAGCCATTCAAAATTTCCCCGATTTCCTTGGCTGGCCCTTAGCTTGTCCCCTACAATTTCTTTTTAAACAACAGTATTTGTAATAAAATATTCTGTCATGATTTGTGGTGGCTGGAAGTTGGAGGGGATTTCACTGGGAGCTGGCTGTTACTGCATATAAACTGAAAATATTGCAAATTTCTCTATCTCATAAGTACTCCTTATTGTTACAACTAGAGCAGGAAGTGGTTAATGACACCAATTATGTCCAGCTCTGTCCTAAGCGTGAACTTATGTAATCTTTTTCAAATTTTTTAGATCGAAGGGGCGAGCTTCGGTGGCGCAGTGGTTAGAGCTCACAACCCATGTATAGAGGCCTTAGTCATTCCCTAAAAGTTTTAAAAATCCACTGGATTTGGTTTCCAAGATTTGAAGACGTTTCGCCACCTCTCCAGGAAGCTTTCTCAATTCAAATGTCTGGATCCGCAGTGAGTTTGAGGCTTTATATAGACCAGACCTTGTATTGCTTGGAAACATGCAAATAGAGACCGACGAATGGGTCGTTTGGTTCCATTGTTAGCCTGTAATACCTGAAACCTGTCTATGATTGTTAACGGTTGGTCGTTAAGGAGGTAAAGGCCTTAGTCCTCGACATGGCCGGCCCAGGTTTGAATCTGGCCAGTGGTCCTTTGCCGCCAGAGATGGGAAGTAAGGAAGTACAAATACTTCTTTACTGTACTCAAGTAGATTTTTCTGATATTTTTACTTTACTTTACTACTTATTTTTATGGCGACTTTTTACTTCTACTCCTTACATTTTTACACAAATATCTGTACTTTCTACTCCTTACATTTTAAAAAATTGGCTCGTTACTTTAGTTTTGAATCATTTCAATGGAGTTACCATTATTATTTTTCACGTCATCAATACCAAATTCAATCTAATTGGATGGGAATCTACGTTGCATTTGACGCACCACTACAAGATGAATCGACAGATTCGGCGGTATTCATTGGCGGCAAATCATTGCAGCTTGGCGGCGGTGGCGTTAGCATAGTAGCATGGACGACGAGATGATTGAAAATGAACACAACGGAGATCTAGTCCTATTGGCAGACATCCATTTAAAATGTAGGCAACGGCATGAAAAAAGTGGTTTCTACTTTTACTTTTATACTTTAAGTAAATTTACAAGCCTGTACTTTGTTACTTTTACTTGAGTAAAGAAGTTTAATCAGTACTTCCACTTTTACCAGAGAATTTTTTAACACAAGTATCTGTACTTTTACTCAAGTACGGAAAGTGAGTACTTTTGCCATCTCTGTTTGCCGCATATCTCTCCCCCTCACTTGTACCCCCTTTCCTGTCAGCCTAATTTGCAATAACAAGCCACTAGTGCCACGAAAACCTAAACCTAAATATATATATATATATATATATATATATATATATATATATATATTGAGATTAAGTGCTACAGTTTGTATGTATGTTTTGGTTTTTAAGAAAGCTCAAATGCACATCATAAAAGATTAAATATTGCCGGAAGTAGGCGGTGTGGTCTTCAGGCGGAGAGAGGAGGAAGGCAGTAAATCCTCCACAGAGAGAAGGAGGAGTCCTTCCTGAGGATTTGTTTCTGTCAAATGAAGAAAGGCGCTGCCATCTTCTGACATTATGTTCCCAGCGGAGCAGGGATGAGGTCAGAGGCAGTACATCATGTTTTCTTTTTAACTTTTCAGTGGCGAAACTTCGCTGCGGAGTAAAAGACCCTCGTAACACTCCTCGTAATGAAATAATACGTTTTCAACCTGCGTGACCCCGAGGATTGATGGCTTCCAGTGGAAAAATTCAAAACACTTTGCACGTTCTGTGTTCTTGACATTTAAAAGATTAAAAAAAAAGAAGAAAAAAAAGAAAATGGACCCCAATTAGAGCTGTGGGAGGCACGGGGCCCTTTTGGTTCTCTTAGCAACAAGGTGGTTTTAACATCACCCCCCCCTCCCAACAAAACGCCTTGAAAATTGACCTTCTCATTCAGGGAGCGCAGATAAAAGCAGCCTTGAATGGCCTCGGATCAGGCTATTTTGATCGTCGTCTGAAGGAGGATGAAAATGGGAAAGTAAAAAAAATAAAAAATAAATAAAGCAGGACAAAGGAGAGAATAATGGTGTGGCGTGTAACTGCAGAGGCAGCATGAGGAATTTAACGTCCTACATTCTCTCAATAAAGAAACATGACATTAACTACCAGGTATTAATGTAAATCACAGCAGCGGAGGACAGTAATAGCTGCTTTACGACAGGTGATTATTATTGAAGGGTCTGTCAGAGGGGCTGACAGCGCGCTGGATAAAATCTAAAAATATTCAATAGTTTGAGAGCATCCTGCAGAGCTGCTGGCAAACAGGCATCTTTAGCAGCATAATATAAAGAGAAGGTGCCGCCGACGAGGGATGGAGCGGAAGAAGGGAAAGGCGAGGGTGTCACCTGTTGAAGAGCATTCATCTGAGCAGGGGAGCAAAGGTCAGCGGCCGCGCTGGAGCTTTGACTGGCAGGCGTGGGAGCTCGGCGCCCACGGCGGCGGACCAGCGGAGCAGCCGACGGTGGCGTGTGGTTTGGCCGGGGCCACGTTTCTGACTCGATGCTGACTAACTGAGTGTGTCTGCTGACAGTGTGTCTGACTGATAGGATCGCCCCCCCGGGAGGCTCTTCCAGGGGCCCTTTACAAAGTGTCTCTGATAGGCCGGGCCCCCGTAGCATCGCCGCCGGGGCCCCGCCGACAAATTAAATTTGAGCCCCGGCTAATGCGTGGTGTAATCGCAGAGTTGAGGCGGTGATAAATTTTTCAGAGAGGTTACCGTGGGGCGCAGCGGAGGAGGAGCTCTGCACAGAATCCCAGATTTGTGACAGCAGCGTGGGGAAAAATAGTGGTGTGACCTCAGCTCTGGGCTGGAGGAAAGAAAAAATGAAATAAATAAAATAAATAAATAAAAAACACCTTTGCTCTGAAGCCAAGGACTCGTATGAAAGGACAACAATAACACACCATTATGAGATGTAACATTTTTGCGACGACCTGTGTTTCCAGGGGGAAATTTGAAAGAAAAGCAATTTCACATTAAACTATGTGACACAAAGCAGGTCTGTGGATGAAGGACGGATACCGAGCTGGGGTGGCGGTCGAGGAGCTTCCTAACAGCCGCCGGCCAAATGGACGAAGACACATGCACCCCCCCCCCTTAGCTAAGTTAAAAGGGATGGAGAGGATGAGATTTCAAAGCCTCTGCTGCAGACACACACACTCACAGCTTTGCACACATCAGCACAGAGATGTTCAAATATTCTCCCGCGCCGTTTCCTCCTGCTGCACGCCCCGTATCAGACATGCTTCTGTGATTAATGAGAAGCCCAGAGAAAAGGACCTCAGCGCGCATGCGTGCGTCCGTGCGCGAGCCGGCGCGGGAACAGCCTTTTCACCCCCGCCGCCTTTTCTCTTCTTCCCACCATTGCTAAAAACTGTCCTTAATTAAAAACGCCGTCTCTGAGTCGTATTTCTCATGATTACTCGCTGCAGGCAGTGCAAGTGAAAGTCACTGTGAGATAAGACGCCAAGTGGCACACATTCACCTATTAAACTCCGTTTACTTATTATGGCCAACAATGCCGCTCTGATTAGCTGGAACACTGACAGCATTAGAAGACACATTCCAGAAGCGGTGCACAAAGAGTAACTTTGCTGCCCTTGTACAGACAATACAGAGCAGACCGCGGTTCAGTCAGCCTCCCCCCCTCCTCCTCCTCCGCTCTAACATCCCTGACATGACACGTTGGATTTGACCCCCTCATCATCGAGGAAACCCGGGGTGGTGAACATCTCCAACAGCTGGCGCAGCCAAGCTAACTCAACTTAACCACACCTTGGTGGGTTTCTTCTTGTTTTCTTTGTTTCTTCTTCTTTTCATGATGTCAACATTTTTGTTGCTAAGCAGTCGTTGCTGTGGTGATTTTGCACAGCGCTTCCCCACTGATCCCAAGTCAGTCAAACTGTGTGTCCGGCACCCCGACGTCTTCCTCGGATGGAGAGAAATGTTGCAGGTAGGACTACGGATGGGCGACTTAAAGCTAAAATCTTATCGGGGTTTAATGAGCTACTATCCTGATAACTAAGGTGATTAAAAACACAACTATTTATTCTATATTCTATAATATTTATTCTGCTCCTGAATAAACCAACCCTTTTAAAATACGCTTATTCGGGACCCCAATTACATAAAGAAACGTGTTTTTTATCAATTAACTGCACACAGCAACTGCCTTTAATACTTTTTCTTGAAATGTATTAATGCTCTTTTCAGAATCAGAAATACTTTAATAATCCCAGAGGGAAATGACTTTTGTTACACGCTCCAGTTACAGTTTTATACAATATATACACGCATCCAACTATACAATATAATAAAGATAAAAAATAAGGAATAAAAAGAGATAAAATATATACTCTTCTGTATATATATATATATATCTGTAGGTATATCTATGCAAATAAAGTGAAAATCAAAGTAAAGTGATAAATCCATTCTTAAAATAAATCAAATTCCATCTTTTGGAAGAAAAAAAAAACTAGTAGTAATAACTTTGATAATTCACGCCCAATTAAACATTTTTAAAGCTCAAAAGTGTGGTTTATACAGGTTTAGAGTTCATTATTGCTATCAATACATCCATTTAAAAAAATTAATCTGTAAAAAAGATAATTTTCTAATTAGCCCACATGCAATTGCACTGGACGCCCTATAGGGGGAGTGCCCCTCTGGTTTAGAAGATACATCATAATTCTTATCATGACAGCAAACAATTTAAAAATTTACTCCACAGTTCAGTTCACCTATTGATGGATGTACAAAAGTCAGAAACGCTTTTAGAAGCAATTCCAGTGATTAACGCTTTCGCCTTTGGATAAACATACTTTCTTAACAGACTATCCAGAGTGTCTCAACTTTATACAGAAGCAAAGAAGCATGGCTTTTGTTTTGCTTGTTATTGAGACTTACTCTACCCACAATCCACCGGGGACGGTGTATGTGTGGGGGGGTGTCTCGTTTACCAACACAGAAACGACAGAGAAAGCGGTCGGGATCGGCTGCCCTTGTCGCCACGCTCGCGCCGACCTCTAAAAAATGGACAACAAAGATCATATCACGAAACCAATACTAGTGGCGACGGCCTCTGCACAAATTGATTTACCCACCCAGAACTCACTCTCTTCTCAATGAGGTGCCAGGATGCTCGCAGCATATATCACTGTCACACAAGCACCCTCTAGTGAAATGTGATTTTTATCTTTATGAGCTTTTTTTTTTTTTTTTTTCTCCCTACTCCCCCCCTCCCCAGCTTCTTGCTGCAGCTTGTAGCGGCTCGTGATAAGTGATGAGAAATAAAAAAAAAAAGGGTTGGCAACGTTTTTTTTTGTTAAATGCAGGTGCTCTTTCTGCACATATGGGTGCCATCACACACGGAGCGCGTCGCCGCTGTGGTCCTGTGCAGCTTCAGAAAGCGGCTGGCGAGGCAGCAGGGGGTCTGCAGCTATATGGCTCATAGATCACTAATGTGTGGGTGAGAGTTGTCACCAGCCAGCGCCTGGCTGCGAAGCGCAACGTAGTTTATGGCACCAAATCTCCAGACATCAGCATGAATCGTGGCCCAGGCAACGACAGTGGTGGGGGGGGGGGAACTAAAAATAGATGATAAGCCCTTTTCTGCTCGCCCCAGAAAACAATGGCTCCCGTTTCTGATTTTTTTTTCTTCTTCCTCATGTATCGGCGTTGCAAAAACAGGAGGCAGTGGAAATGCCTGAGTGGCCCTGTAGTAAAAGATCTGGATAAATACAAGCGAGGGGGCCCACGCTAACCTGAAACGCACCCTTCGCTGGAAGCTGGAGAGACACGATAAACGTTGCACTTTCAAGTGTGTTAAATGCACTAAGATAGTCGGGCCTTTCTCTCTTTCCAACTGACAACCTCTGTTACACAGTTAATTACAGCCAACTGCAACACAGTGCAGTGTCAATTATCATGTGCTTTGGCTCTCCCTCTCCTTCTCTCCCTCTCCTTCTCTCCCTCCTGGTGGATATTTTTACAGCCTGGGCTTCACTGCTAAACTTTCTACCTTATTTTATTGCTATTCTGCCCAGGTCTCAAGGCTGAATTACATTTGCCAGACAGAGCTGTAAAAACAGAAGGGATTTAAGGATTCAGATTGGTGGAGGGTAACCTAATCTTCCCTAATTGGGGGAATGGTTCTCATTTATATCAGCCTGCTTTCAAAAAAGCAAGCTCATCGACAGGCTGCCATCATCCCGGGCGATTTTACTCTGACGACTCGTCGTCATAAAGGCCGCGGAGGAGGAAGGTGGGGGTGCCAGGGCCCCCGAACACACACATTAGAACCCATCGACATTAATCAAAGTGCTACTTTAAGTTATTGAGCTGTGGAAATAAATGCAGGGTAGAGAAAAAAAAAGATTCCCCCCCTACACACTCCTCCAATGTGACAGGGTGTTTTTTTTTTGCCCGGGCTGCAGTGCTTGCTGGAGTGCTGTGAAATAACACATTCTGGGCTGAAAATGGAACCAAAAAACGGTAATCCTTTGCCAGGCGAAGCGTTCTCGCCTCGCCAGATGCTTAGTTCTGAAATTTGCCTAATTGCCATGCTCAGATCAATCCTTTTCACTCTGCCAAATGAATCTGCCAAAGTGTGTTTGTGAGCGTTTTGTTGGCCCAATATGCTTCTTCTTCTTGAAAAGATTTCAAATTATTATTTTTTTTTTTTAAACCAGCGAAGGAAACGGAGACAGTTCTGGTCGCTGGGACTCATCCGTACAACCGGATGTGCTTCCACCCCTGCTGACCCGAGTGCCCATTAGCCATGGTGTTGCAGTCGGGGAAGCAGGGCCTATCCATCTCACCCCCCCACACACACACCTCCACATACACACAAACTACACCCACTCCTCATATGGCTCAGACACATGCCGTGGGCGGACTAAATGAGGCTCTTTGATCAAAGGGGAGCGAGCAGGAATGGACACTGACTTTCTGACCTCACACACTCACACCTAGTGCATCTATCCAATCTACACACTAACGGTAATTATTGTTTACATCTGGATCTTGAAGATGCACACGTGATCGGCACACTCCTGCATGTGCAGCTGCAAAAGTGGAGCCGTTTAAACTCTGCACGCACGCTATGAATGGCACACACACATATGCTCAGGAGCCACCGGCTATGATTCATCTCCCATCCGCGACTGCCGATGCCTCGCTCAGAGTCGGCAGCATCATCATCATCATGACAGAAAGTCCTCAGTCAGTCCCCAAAACCACCAAATGAGGAGAGGAGAAATGAAATATGGAAAGTGATGGATGAATCAGAAGTTTAGTCAACACAGAGTGACCCCCGGTTCCTGCTACCCGCTCTGTGTGATGAGCCACTCTATGCTTGTCAACAACATCCCCTATCATTCTCGCACAGCTATCTACTCACAAAACCAAGACCCGCCCCCCTGCATCCCTCCAGCAATTCCACCATCCTCCAGGAGAAACACCTCCGAAAGCAGAACGGGGTTGCTCGCAGCGACAGCAGCAACGATCTCTTTTTCAAACCCCCCCTCCTCCTCCCCTTCTTTCTCTCCTTTTCTGTGCATGCTCTCTCCTCTCGTTTCCCTTTTTTGTCTACACTTCTACCTTCCCGCGCCGCTACTGCTGCCGCTGCGTTCGGCACGTTGGATGGAAGCATGAAAGAGGTAAAAAAATATATACATATATAAAAAATTGAAGGAAAAAAAAAAGAGCGGGGGGGAGAAAGAGACAAACGGATGTTAGGGAAGGATGGAGGAGAAGAATTAGCATGAGAATACTCACAGTGTTGTTGTTGTTGTTAGAGGAGCGCGAGGATGGGAGCCCGGCACCGGTTCCTCAGTCAGATACAACCTGCACAAGATTGAAGAGTGTGGGGGAAAAAAAAGAAAACTAGGCTGTGAGAGCGGCAAAGCGAGAGCGGAGAGGAGGAGGAGGAGAGAAGAGCAGGACAAGGAGGAGGAGGAGAAGAAGAGGGAGGAGGAGGGAGCCGAGCATCTAATACGTGCACCAACAGAAGCCCAAATAAAAGGAATAAAGGAATCCTCCAGCAACTGTTTGGCCAGAGATGATGCATTTGGTGGAGCTGCTATGGAAAAGGAAGAAGGTGGGACATTTAAGAGGATTTAAACTAAACATAAAAAAAAAGCACACATTTTGACTCACAGTTGCATATGGAAAGCCGGATCTGTTGTCCACCTACCTCCTTATCGCTGCCTCACACTATTCTCCCTCACACACACAGTTTATCACTCTGTGCCGCTCATGATGCCAGAGATTCAGCTGGAAGCTATCGCCCTAAACGCCGTACGTTACCTAGAGAGGGAGGGCACCGCCGGATCCCCCGGACGCCCACACAACCCAACCTTCCCAAAAAACTCCTTCTCCACCTTCGACGTGCGGGGAGAGAGAATGCTCTGATTGAATGAAAGCAATCCCTCTGGCATCCAGGCAATTATTGAGGTTTTTACCTCTTGTCCTTGCCTCCTGAGTTTTAACGACTGTTTCTCTTTGTTTTTTTTGTTTTGTTTTCTTTGGGGACTCCCAACGCATGCTACTATCAGTGCAACTTTTGACACTTCCCTCCCCTTCATCCCTAAAAGGCTCCATAAAATTCTACTTTTTTTTTATTCCAGACGCTGACGCCAACATTGCTAGCTGCAAAGAGGAAAGAGTATACCAAATTGCCTGACCTTATTGGGTCTTGAAATGAGCAGAACACAAACACCTTCAGGGGGAAACTTTAATAACAGTCGTAGATTTCAGCCTCTACCTTTTTCGGCGCATACCTCTGCGGTACGTTCTTCTTCCTACCGTCATCAAGCAGAGAGCTGTAAGTCAAACACCTAAGCCTCTAATCAGGTAACCCTCCCTCCCTTTTCCCTCCAGCCCCGGACGCTGCATCCCTGCAGCCACTACTGCAGTTTATCTCCCCCCAATTAACATCTTCTGAGCGAGCCTCTATTATCTTAACCACACAGAGCAGAGAGGTCCTCGGGGGAGACGCCGTGGAGGACGGCTGAGCCGTGGACGGAGGGCTCCCAGGCCTGCCGCTGCCGCTTCAATTCGCAGGCCTAATTAAAGCCCCAGTCAGACATGACAAACTGCAGGCAGAGGTGCTGCGGAAACAAACAGGCAGGAAGTGTTGCCTGCTCTGGCAGCGCGTTGCCCGGAGGATCCTCTTTGTGAGGATTATCTGTCAGAAAACAGCCACGTTCACGTCAGCGTCATAACAACATCATCCAAATCTCTTTTGATAGTTTGCTCAGTTTGATTGTGTTGATGCGGTGATTCAGTGTCACCGCATCCAAGATCATTCTTGGTGTGAAGGAGACTCAGAGACGATGCCAGCTTCAAACCACTGAAGGATTCCAGTGAAACACACATATTCAGGATAGTCATGCTTAGAGAATATGTAGCTAATTCTTCTCTTTGTGTAATGCCCTCCGTCTGGCCTGTTTCATCTGTTTGGTTGCCCTCGACAATTTCAATTTCACCCTATGAAGCCATCAAACCACCCATTAAGCCATCAAGTTGCCCTCTTTGTCCTTGCTCCCGCCTGACATCGACAGAGCGAGCTGGTTGCTGCTCTCCCAGCGCCCTCGCCATCATCCAGCTCCAGCTGTCCCCGGCACGCCGTAGACTTTGGCTCGGGCCATACTATTAAGGGTATTCAATTACTGTTAGGTTAACCTGTCACGCTTGGATGTGGTTCTGTTTATTGTCTGGCTGGGAAAGGGCAGGGGATAAAACTCAATCAGCGGGAAAAATGACCAAACAGGCGTCCGTTCGTCAGGACCCCCTCCCGATTGTGGACGCTTGGGCTCCCAGAAGATGGGCCGTGCCTCAGAGGAAGGAGGAGCGGTTCCATCGCATCGATGGAGGTCAGGTGTCGTTTGCAATGTGTGAAATTGATTAAGTGAGCAGGAGTGTGATCAGTGAACGACGAGGGTCAATCCCCCATCGGGCGGTTTGGTAGCGCCTCAGGCTAGGTGCTTATCCTGTGAGAGCTCATATCCAGACGACGACAGCAATCGCTTCTGGTTATTAAAAAAAAAATCATCATAATGAAGCAGCCATTCTCAATATTTAAGCTTTGAGCACATCACCCCCCTCCCAACAAACACACCATTCCTTTTTTTTGTGTGATCCATCAAGGGAGGGCCACAATTAAGTGACTAATTTGATTAGGAGATAATGCGAGTCCCACTTAATGGAAGGGACAGCCTTCACAACACAGGCAGATTAGTTTGGTGGATGCCTTCTTATTAATTAAGACAGCCCTGCGTGCCCATACCGAGTCAAACATGATGCAGCTTTAATAGGTCAGAAAGGAGCATATAGGATAAATGGACATTTATTTGCGTAACACACAAGAGTATTTACCAGGAAAACTTAGGGAAGAAGTTTGGGGATATGATTGCAATAATTATCCATCCCGGTGCAACAGTTGTCATGACATGTCAGAGCAATCGGAAATTTCACCCGTTGGTGTTTTTTCCACCTTCATCACTGCAATGCACGGCAAGAAAAAGTTAAACCTTCCAAGACATCAGTTTCTGCGTCTGATTTCTAATCCCAGGAGACTTTAAATCTGCTTTCCTCTCGCACTATCATCTGGAAGCTGAACGGCTGCTCCTGCCTCTGTTTGAAGATTTCTAACAAATGTCTGGTGAATTATTTATCGGGAAAGCTTTTATTGTCGGAGCTAAGTTACAATAACTGAAAGTATTTTCTTCTGCCCAACATTATTGCAGTCATGATAAGAAGAAAGTACACAGTCTGTCATTTATAGTGTTTTAGGCATCAGGACTGAATAGTTACTGGATTCCAAAATCACTTTAATAAATGAGAACAACCTTTTTTTTTGTGGACTTTGGATTAAACAAAACATTCAAAAAAAGTTTAAAAACAGTCCACTGGACTTTGTTTCCAAGTTTGAAAAAGTTTTGCTTCCGATCCAGGAAGCTTTTTCTGATTTAAAATGTCAGAAATATCGTTTGAGACAGAAAGACATCAGAAAAGTCCATAAAGGGGTCATTCCCCAACACCTCCGCATTTAACCCATCCGCTTGTGGAGCAGTGGGCTGCCATTATGGGGCGGCCAGGGAGCAATCGGGAATTAAAGATCTTGATCAGAGACCCAGAGTGGCAGTCTGTGGGAGTGGGTTACACTGGAAAAAATTGAATTTTTTCTTAAAATAAGTGCATATGTTCTTGGATTTTGCCAATGGAAGAAGACAATATACACTTAAAATAAGAAAACACAATTAGTTTGTCTTATTTCGAGTGCATATTATCTAATTATCTTATTTTAAGAGTAAAAACACTCATTCCATTGGCAAACTATCTCATTTACATATTTAAATTAAGGCTAAATACACTTAATTTAAGAAATTTTTACTTATTTCTAGATTGTTTTTCCAGTGTACAAACTCACTTCCACAGACAGTTGAAATGTCCAAAAAAAAAAGTGAGCCAAAGTCCGGTTTTGGTTGCCATGACCCAGAAGACTAATAGTTTACACAGACATACGGTTGCACTTTTCTTTCTTCCAGGTACTCTATTCCACCTGGAGCGCATCTCTACATGGCTGAGCTGGGATCACTTGAGGATTCGTGCTATAGTAGTGTACTTTAAGGCATACTATGCAACATTTTTCAGTTAATTAGTGTGTTCCATAACGTTTTGGATGATTAAAAGTGACATTTCAGGTCGAACAAAGGTTTTCTCGGCCGCCCTGGTGGTCTGTAGGGGAAATACTGTACTTGCAATTACAGGAGCCCTCGGCCCGCACCCGCAAGCTCAGAAGTCTCGTGCATCATGAGAGTTCGTCTTGCTTTACGGCGAGAACTGCTACACGCCCCCAGTGAAAGGCATGCTCATTGCTAGCGCAGTGGCGATATTTGTGCAGTTATCATGGCGAGAAAACAGTGAAAGCCCATGTCGGAGCAGGCAAGAAAGAGAAGAAGGGCTCTCTGCCGCAGTAGACATGGTGATTCGTTGCGTTCCCCTGTCTGTTAAACTCAAAACAACCGCGCCTGGTTTGACGGAGAAACCAGGAGAACAGCTGAGCATATTTACGACAGTGCACTTTTATTTTCGCCCTCTTGGCGGAGCCTCGCTGGAAAATCAACACCTGTTGCATAGTGTACCTTTAAAGGCCTACATGGAGCAATAAACCAGTAAAGTTTGTTTTTGGCCAGTATATTCTTGCACACTCTTATTTAATCACTTTACCTTGTTTTCTTTTGATGTATCATGGGTTGGTCCTAATATTTTGTTCTTCAGTTTTTTAATTCAATTAGTTGTTATGCACAGCGCCGCATTTGGAGAAAACCACACAGCATATCAGCACAGCACAGTGGTGGAGGACTGATTACAGAGCCTCTCTGCAGCCTGGATACTTTCTAGTGATTCAGGCTGATGAACTCTAACCTGACTCCGCCAGATGGATTTGCTCCGCATATCCATCTGGAAACCTTCCGTTGAAGTAATTTTGGGAAGGGGCGAAAATACTGGTTAGCTGATTGGCCTATGTTGGTGATAGACGGGCCAAATAAACCAATCAGATCAACGAAGCATATGACGTACTAACAGAGCGATGGCAAAAACACAACCACAAGCCAGGCTACTTTTGCCGAAACCAGTCGGGAGAAGAGCAAAAACATCTTTTCCTCTGAGAAAAGCCTCCAGAGCAGTGTTTTGCTCTTCTTTCAGTGAAGAAATACTCTGTAATTCCGATAAAACTTGCTCGATAGCCACGCTAACGCTAGTTTCATCGGCTGAAGCAGCCATGTTCTTTAGACTGAACTGTCGCGCTTCTCGTTGCGTCACACCTCAACCAGCCTCAAAGCCAACGCTGATTGGACGTTCGTTTGGTGAACGGCTCAATTTTCTTTAACGGAGAGTAGCCAGACTGATTTGCGAGTGAAATCTTGAAAGCTCGCGAGATCAATATAGTCTCAAGAGGCTAGATGAACTCCTGCTATAAACATGAAATTAGTCCAGAGCCAAAAAGGATGATACAGTAGTAGCCATTGAAAATTTCCCCACTTTCCTAGAAAAATCCACAAAATCCACGGTTCGGTTCACAGTTTCGTGGTCACGGTTTTCGGTTGATCGTTAGCCTTACATGTTGGTGGTGTTGCTGTTAGCATAAACAAAACCTGTTGCACAATGCTCGCACACTGTTGCACTTTTATCCACAACTTTCTTCCCGCCGTCATCGTAGGTCACTCTAAATGCAAAGTGGTCCCATACAGCAGACCTATAAAGTGTTGCTGGCGCGTCTTCCAACTCCTGGTCTTTCCCACTCGCCATACCCACACAATTCTCCACAACAACTGATTTTTTTTCTGCTACACCCGGCTACGCTTCTTCGCTTCTTCTTCCTCTTGGTTACTACTGGTGGTTGGCTTTGGTCGCAGTACCGCCACCTTCTGCTCTGGAGTGTAATCGCTTCGCCTATGAGAAAAAGGAGCAGCGCATGAACCGAACGCAACACACGCGAATCGAACCGAGACAGTCGAACCGAACGGTTCGGACGGTTTTCATAAACCATCACTAATTAAGACCTAAAAAGAAGGATGGAGTCAGAGAAAAAAAATATGCACGAGGGGATCACTCCAGTGGCTGGAAGTTGGAGGGGATTTCGCTGTTAGTTGGAGGAGTGGGCTGCAATTCGGCTGGGAAAGGCCATTTTAAACGGCTGTTACTGTACCTGCCTAACAGTTGATGCTTGGATCAAACTGGCTCATCAACAGGGCATCGGTTCAAACGCAGCAGCACGTCTACAACTGAAAAAAAAGTCAGGAATCAAGGTAAAATCAACCTGAACTTGATTCAAATGTTTTTGCTCAACCTTAAGGGATCCACCCGGAAATCAATGTCTGCAAACCTTCATGAACTACAGCAACAGCGGACAGAAGGGTCCTCCACAAGCCAGATACTAACAAAGTCAACAAAAGAGTTTTCGCTGCTAACAGAGTCTCAGAGAGCTATAGGATTATAGGGTAAACTTCATATTTCTCTGACAGCTCTTTAATAAATAATGACAGTCTGGAGTCTGTGGGTTGGTGTTTATTTTTATTTTTTTTTGCTCCTGCAGTTACAGTATACATTTAAAAAGTCTAAAAGTCTGTTAGAGTTGAGCTCCTTTTTATTTAGTCCTGATAAACACAGCCCTCAGACTTAAAAGGCCGTACTTTCATTTTCACTACGACTGACTGTAGTGAATTATTTATCAAGAAACCATTTTGTTGTTAAAGTCAAAATAAATGGAGGTATTTGGTCTCAAAACTATTAAGTCTGACTTGTTGTCTTGTTTGAGTGGATTTATAAATGACCCGGCGCATAACGCGGAGTCCCTCGGAGAACAGCTTTTACTTTGTGCCATCTCAAGTGGGTTTTTTTTTTTTATCCTTTCCAAAAGTTCAACTGATACGTTTTTAAATCACGTCCCACGTTCCCTAACCATTGTCCGTCACGCAATGACAGTAAGAAAGATAGATTTTGAGCTGCAGCGATTTAGGAATCCCTTTAGGAAAACGACTAAAACAAACTAAAACAACAAAACAAACAAAAGCAAGAGAGATTACTGTATTTGCAGGAGTCCTTGAGTTTCCACTCCTGTGTCTGTCTGGCATGTTCGGCCGCTGCAGTGCTCCGTCATTCCGGGCACACACCGCACACTCCCAAGCGCTCTATTTAAGGTGGCCGAATCCCCCGCTGCGCAGAGCAGGAAGAGTATAATCTCCCGGCGGTATTCGTGCTGGTGAATCCGCCGGTGTCGTCTGTGCATACCAATAGCAACCTCACCTCAGTCTCAGGAGTTATGATGTAGAAAGGAGGAGGAAAAAAAAAAAAAAAAAAACACTGCAAGAGATTGGATTCAGGAAGGGAAATGGCGGCGTCTGGAAAACACCCCTCCAGAGAAATACATTCATCCCAATCTCCACTGTTACCACTTTGGGTGACTGCGGTGTGCATAACCACCTGCATTTTCAGTCACGCTGCGCTGAATTCAGTCAAGCAGCTGTTTAAAAGCAGCTGCGTTTATGTTGTCTTCATGCATGTTGCCACCTGCAGAAATATTGCAAAGTCCAAGGGTTATGATCTTCTCCGTAAACAAACATTGCATCAAAAGAGACTAAATGTTTCTGCAAACAGAGCTCTAGCAAAAGATGTAGGTTAAAAACGCCGGGAGACGTATTGTCTCTGGAAGAGCTCCCCTGGAAAGTGCAAACAACTGCAAGATTGGGAGTGATCAAGTCCATGAATGAGGGAAAGTTAGGCTTCCTTTTTGAGTGTGCGCGGGTCTCGTTGGTATGTGCCGTTATGACGAGGCGCTGGGTCCTTCATGATTATGATGCCTACTGAGAACAGGGCTAGCCCAGGGTGAGAGCCAAACAGACAAGGCAGCGATGGAGGGAAGATTCACAGAGCCTCTGTTCTCTCACCAGGGGATCCCCCACATCATTTAGCGCCTCATGCAGATCGCTGCTAGTGGCAACACAGCCCTCTGGGCCCGGGGAATTAATGTAGCAAGCAATGGCAGAAGTGATTTATTAAAATAACACAGCCTGATGAGAGCAGGGCCAGGGTTGCTCCTCCTCAGCTCATCCCCATCTGCCGCCGAGGGACGAAATGGAAGCGTGCAGACGCCACGTCAAAGAGCAACGGAGGCGAGCCTGAAGGAAAGTGGACAGCCACTACACAAATTGTGCAACAGTCCTCGCTGTCATTGCTTATTTATTTACCCTCTTTTCCATTCGAGTCGGGCCTTGTATTAAATTGATCCCTCCTGCCGCGTTTTGCCTTGTTGAACAAGCGCAAAGCCCCGTTAAGTGTCTGTGAAAGGCTGGTGATTGTGTTTGCGGTGCCCCGAGTGTGCCGTGGCCGTCCGCTCCCCTCTATCTCCTCTGGACAGACGGGATTAGAGGCTGAAAAGAGGGGCTGAATGACCCTCTTGGGTTGGTGGGAGGAGGGCAGGAGACAGGCAGGCAGCGAGCAGCTCTGTTTAGAGCTAACACGCAAAACTCAAAACACACAGCGACAAACAAGCCTACGCGGCCTCGTGCACACGCCGTCCCCAAAGACAAGCATGCACAGAAAATCTAAACTGAGCTTGCCCCTTGACAGATGCACAGCCTTCCACAGGCTTGGCTATGGGCGAAGCATGCACTGGACCATGAACTCAAAACTGTACTCGAAGGAAGCAACTCCACGAATCCTCGCACTGCTCCTGATAGAAATACATCTGCTGCGCTGTTAAACATCTGCTGTTTATGATTTACATTTCAGTGCCGATATTCCTCTTTCATTTAGCTAAATGATAATTTGTGCTGATTGCAGTTCTAATGGCTGCAGAGAGATGCCGAGGAGAGAGCCACTATGCAGACTCTACGACAGGTGGGGACGGCGCTTCCTGATAGAACAGCTACAGACAAATTGTGCCAGACGCCAACATTTACCAGATTGATTTAGCCAAAAAATTCTGCACCAGTATACTGTTACCGAACCTTTGGTTATTCCTCACCAGGGCTTGTCTTTTATCACCCATAGAAAACCTGGTGAACCTTGTTCTCACCTTTCCAAACAACTGCCCACGTTTTCTCAAAAAGTGTACTGAGAAAATTTGTCATCACATCTGTTACTTCTTAGAGAAAATCAGTGTTAAAAACTCCTCAGTTAGGAAAGTAGCTATTGGCTGTGCTAAATGTCGCTAAAAGTCGCTAAATGACGTCATCGCGGAAGTGATGTGCATGTTATTGATGCTGTGGGAGAAATAATGTCGTTACAGAAAGACAAAAAGTGAGTAAAAACACTATATAATAGTGTTTTTACTCACTTTACTAAAAAAATATATAGAGCTACTTTTTTCAGGGTTTGATTCCCGCTCTTTTCTGTATTTTTGACTGTACAGTTTAGACTGAGACATAATGATTCTCACCAGCAGGTCAATGTTAATCTTAGAGAGGAAAACACAATGGACAAGGTGATTAAAGCTACAGTGTGTAAAAATTACAGGGATATACAGTCAGAAATGTAATATACATAACTATGTTATTTATCATAACATTTAGGTTAGGGTAATTCCACCTAAATGTCGGAAATAGTGTTGAGTTAGAGGCTTTATACAGCAGGCCAACAAAATCTTGTTTTTGCTTAGAAAACATGCAAATTGAAAAAGACGAAAGGGTCCGCCCCTTTGGAATGGGGGTTATTTGGCTTCTTTGGTTTGCCTTCAATGCTCTATACCCGTCTATGTCTCTGAAACAGGGCTCATTAAAGGGAATTGTTGGCCTGGCTAAATAGGTAAGGTCCTCTGTTTTCTAAGCAAAAACAAGCTTGGTTGGGCTACTGTATAAAGCCTCGAAGTCAACACTATTTCTTACATTTTGAATTGAAAAAGCTTCCTGGATGGGAAGCGAAACGTCTTCAAAATTGAACTTTTTTGCAATGGGAAAGCTCTTCATATTCTGGATTATGATAAAAAAAAAAAAAAGATATTTTCATTAATCATCTTTGAGACAATCAAGCACACCCTAAAAGCTTGTAATATAGGACCAGAAAATGGTACAAATTAATGTCTAATAACAAAAAAACAAACAAAAAAAACAAAACTGCAAACTAGTGCTACACAATAGAATAGCTCCAGACCACTAGGGGGAGATGATCGAATCATATGGCGCTAAAACATAGACATTACTAAGAATAAATGTCTATTAAACAGAGGCTGTTTCTCAATTAACACGAACGCGAGTAAGGACTCGTTTCCTCGCCAAGTATGTTCTTGACAAGAAAAAACGAAGTATGGACTCGAGGAGAACGGGAGCATGCAGCATAAATATGGGTCAATTGGAACAGAAGCATAGTGATGACATCACCACATTAAAAGCTAGTCTGGAGCTGCATTTCACCTGCTGTTATTAAAAGTCTCTAGATATTAATAAATTCTTACTTTTTTTATTTAGTGAGGAAATAATTATTAACACAATCAGATAAGCACAAATCAAATGAAATTTGCCAAAAAATAAATAAAAAATTGGGCATCAGAGCCAGCGGTACTTAACACACGACTATGCTGGGTGCGGTTAGCCTCAAAGGTCCGCTGGTTGCCATGGTTTTCTCAACATTATTCTCAACTATTTTTTAAATTACGCACTAAATCAGTAAATGTCATATAGTGACGGTTAAAGTATAATATTCTCGCCTCAAATGATCTTAAAAAGTACTTTCATAGAATAACGGCAACAGAAAGAGAACTTTTAACTTAATAATCTGAGCGCTAAACTGGAAGTTGCTACGGCCGCAGTGCATGCTGGGACAGCGGTCGGTCTCAAGTAGAGACTGACACGGGAGTGGATTTTCACTCCTGTCCCGTCCCACTCCTGGTGAAATTACTCCCACTCCCATCTCAATCCCATTCAGAATGACTCCCGCTCCTGCTCCACTCCCATTCTTGTTTTTTTTTTTAGCGCGGGTGCAAAACTGAGAGCGGAAGCACTGTTGGTTTTTGGGTCGTGTAGTTTTTTTGAGTCGCATTATAGTGTAGGCTTCAAGGCAAAAAACTACAAAATGGCGGCGCCGCGCCAGTACTGGATTTTTTTTCCATTTTATTTTATTTTTTGGCATCGATCCTAGTTTTTTTTTTTAGTTACTATTGGTTTGCTCCCGCTCCCGTCTGCTCCCGTTAATGTTTAATCCTGTACCGTCCCAATCACGGGATCGTTACTAATACTGACTCCCATCCCACGGGAATCCCGAGACCCGTGGGATTCCCGAAAAAATGTCATTCTCTAGTCTCAAGAACGAACAAGTCTGCTCTGATGCATGCTGGGTAAAGAGGGAGGGGCAGGAACAACATCCGCGGACTTTGTCCATTCTCTGTCTTGTGTTTTTTGTGAATTGGAACAGTGTTAGGGCTGATTACGTTTCACTAGCACACGAGAATGCACAAGTACGAAAATTGAGAAATGGCCAGATTCGCTGCAAAAACATCAGCATGACCCCCCCCATGTGGATGAAAAAAAGAAAAAAATTAACTTTTTCATTTTTTTTACTTGAAGTTCTTTGTTTTCTTAGCATGAATGAATATTAGTATAAATGTTTCTTGCAGCAGATTTTATATTTGTAGTGCTCTCACAGTTTGGCACTCTCTATTTTCTGTGATTGCAGCTTCTTTTTTCTTTGCACAGGCTTGTGTTTTAATGTCATTCTGGTGTCCACAGTATTTCTTGTATTTGCTGCACATTTATACATTTCCATCGCTTTTGCAACTATCAACCATCGTATCAACTGCTCCTCTTTTTTTGCATCACTTTCAATATATTGACACATATTTAGAGCTCTAGGTTGTTTCGTAATCCTTCCGTAAGCCTGGGTTACATTCTGCCTTTCGACATTTACATACATTTACATCTGTAAAATTAGGCTGAGAGGCCTCCATTTTAAAAGAGTGGGAGAATTTCCAACAACTGAATATCAAACACTTCAAGCAGTTGAGTGCAAAGGTTAAATTAGTGAAACTGGAAGGCAGAAAGAAGCTAACCGCAGAGAGTTTCTTTTTAAACAATTTTAACAAGAAAAACAATGGACCAAGAGAAGTAAACTCAGGAACACATTCAACACAACTGAGGCCAGAATCTGGGATATAGTGTGTTCCCCTGGTGGGAAAATATGAATGCCCGGAAAAATAACCTTACATCTCAGCGGAGAATCTGCAGTGCACATCTCCCAGCATGCTCTATCTGATCCACAGATCTCCCCCCGGGGGACGTAACAGTACAGCTCCCCCCGTCAAAGCAATGGAGCAGCACTCAGTCGCATAAAGGAGCACGCTTTGAATCAATTCAGATCGGATAATTGCGTTGCCGGGCACCTTCCTTGGCAGGGGAGATAAGTGGAGAGGCTCCAGTCAACATTTACATCTCCCGCACCTCATCAAACCCTGTTTCTTTGTCGTCATGCGTTACATTTGAATAAAGCAAAGTTGGAATTTTTAAGCAGCGTGAAAATTCATCAAACCTTTCCGTCCACCGAGGCTCTTGTCTCTCCGAGCAAATAACTCTTGGTTACCTTATTCAAACTGAAAGTGGCAGGGCTCAAATCAAATCAAGTCAAACCAAATTGAGCTTGGATGAGAAAGTGAGGAATTGAAAGGGGGAAAAAAAAAGGCAAGGAAACAGTGACTTTTGTCACCGCTTTTCTAACCTTTGGGAACTCCGAACAATGTTGCAAAACTGAGAATATTAATTCACATGGAATATTAAAAAAGGAACTTTTTAAACAAGCCAAATGTAAGATTGGATGCAGAAATCCAAGGCTTGATTGAGCTTATGGTTTTATTTAACAGTGTGACCTTTGGTCCAAAAATGGTGTCACTTAAAATTCAAGAAAAGAAATGTGTTCCAAGTATAAATTAGAATGACAAACAGAATCCAAACAAAAAAGCTCTTCACACTGCAGCCTGAAGTGACCCAAATCAGATTTTTTTTGCCCAAATGCGACCTGGATCTGATCTTTTCCTGACAGTCTGAACGACTCAAATCTGATTTTTTTCCCAAAAGGACGCAGGCCAATTGGCTTTGTGGATCTGAACCCGATACCCATCTGATCTTTTCAAATGCGACCTGTGTCTGAACAGCCAGGTCGCATTTATCCCAGCTGAACGCCATTAGTAGCCGACAAAGGTCACTATTCTGCGTCTTGCTATGCAGAAGCGGCTAGAAAGACAACAACCATGGCAGACAAAAATGCGGGGAGTAGTATTTATGTTTAACCATGTTGAAAAGATTGAGTTTTTAAGGTTGGGAAAGATCGCTAGATGCACTCCAGCTCTATACGTCTGTAAAAACAGAACGTGTTTGCTTGTGATGTCATTGCGTCCTCTATTGTAACCTGACTCCACCAGATGGATTTGCTCCGCATATCCATCTGGAAACCTTCCGTTGCAGTAATTTTGAGAAGGGGCGAAAATACTGGTTAGCTGATTGGCCTATGTTGGTGATAGACGGGCCAAATAAACCAATCAGATCAACGAAGCATATGACGTACTAACAGAGCGACGACGAAAACACAACCACAAGCCAGGCTACTCTTGCCGAAACCAGTCGGGAGAAGAGCAAAAACCTCTTTTCCTCTGAGAAAAGCCTCCAGAGCAGTGTTTTGCTCTTCTTTCAGTGAAGAAATATGCAATTCCGATAAAACTTGCTCGATAGCCACGCTAATGCTAGTTTCATTGGCTGAAGCCGCCATGTTCTTTAGACTGAACTGTCGCGCTTCTCGTTGCGTCACACCTCAACCCGCCTCAAAGCCAACGCTGATTGGACGTTCGTTTGGTGAACGGCTCCAAATTTTCTTTAACGGAGAGTCTCCAGACTGATTAGCGAGTGAAATCTTAAAAGCTCGCAAGATCAGGATGGTCACACGAGGCTACCTCTATTGCGTATGCGGGACACTTAAACTGTATGAATGCAGTTAAGACAGAAGATCATATAACGTAATTTTCGTACTATAAGCCGCGACTTGTTGCCCCTTTTTTCGACCTTGCGGCTTATATAATAACGCAGCTTATCTATGGACTTTTACAGCTAAGGGCAACTAGGTTAATACCTAAATCTACGGATTTTTACCATCCACCATGTTGACGTCACATTTGCTTCAACAAACAAGTACTGTAGCCACACGAGCGGGAATGCGGAAGCAGACTTCTACCGCGAGTGGTACGAGACAGAACGACCCCGAGAAAGACGGACATTGCGAGCGCAAGACAGTTTGTGTCACATCCTCGTTTTGGAAAAAAACGTACCAGTAGAAATAACAAATAGGAGCTTCCCCAAACAGTTGCCTCTTTCCCGACAATCCTCTTTGTGCACGAACTATTTGGTAATTATAAAAAACCTGCGGCTTATAGTCCGGTGCGGCTTGTATACGTACAAATCATGCAATTTAGCTTCTGCGACTTATATTCAGGTGCAGCTAATAGTCCGAAAATTACGGCACAAGTTGTATATTTTTGGGAAATGTGAACAGCAAAGCAACAAAAAAAAAACTTATTTCACAAAAACATCGGAATTGAGCATTAAGGCCTGCAATGTGAACGTACGGCTCAGTAAAATTTCTTGCGAATTATTTCGAACCAAATCCAGATTTTTATGTACGAACAACTACAAACATGTAAATAGTATTTGGAAGAGTCAATTTGTTTCTAAAATCTGCAAAAATCCCAAAATCATCCATATCGGAGTTAATTTGTGAAGCTTGGCTAATGCTCGACGGGTCCATGCAGCCAAATTACATTATTTCACCATCATGTTTGTCTGAGCAGCCTAAATTTCCATTTCCACTCTGTTCCTTATAAAAATCTGTTACCATGCAGACTCCACTCCTGGGTTAAAATCTTCAGCAGTTACCAATATGAGCTGCTTTTTCCTTCATTTAAAATGAGTCGCACACCAATCTTCCAACAATCCTCCCTGGATTACAAAGCGGGACGCAAATATAATTCTTTACTTCATGTTTTTGTTTTGACTGCTGGACTAAAATATTTTCCTCCCTTCATTTTATTCTTACTGACTTCTTGCTAACTACCTTCAAGTGGATAAAACCTGCAGGACAGTGGCCCTCAAGGACCGACTTTGGCCACCACTGCTCTAAATCATTCTACCAATCTGCTCCAGTATCCAACCAGACCTGAACCAGAAGCTTCTGTACCATAGAATCCCTGAAGCAGACATTTATGTTTAAACTGAGTAGATGTTAACTTCAGACTGCAGCTCCACATGTTCCTTTTTGTGATTAATGGACAAAGAGCAGAAAAGAGACAAAGACGAGCTGAGGAGGCAAGACATTGAGATACAGGATAAAAAATAAAAAATAACTAGAGGACCTCGAACCGTGGCGGGTTCCTCTTCCTTTACCTGAACTCATGTAGCAAAGATGAATCATAATAAAGGGTTACCATAGCGATAACAGTGGAGCGCTGAACTCAGAATCATGAAAGTAGAGGCGTGTGTGTAGTTTCAGCAGAGTAAGAACACGTGTTTCGCATTTTACCAGTGAAGTGAGGACATTGAAGCGGAGTGAGGACTTTTTTCTTGTCGTCACTTTTTTCAGTTCATCTATTAAATTATTGTATCCACTGTGTTCAAACAAAAAACCAATTAAACATAAAAACAAACATCATAATGTGCCGATTGAAACAGAGCAGAAAGAAAAATGATCTTGTTATCTTCCCCCTTTACACAAAGCAATAAATTTGCAGAGAAATTATAAATACACAGAATCAATGACGACACAATAAGCATCAAAATATGAACAAAAATATACTGAAATGTACGGAAGAGGATTAGTGCCACTGAAAAAAAAAAAGTTTACTGATGTTTACATTTTATTTCAGTTTTAACATGGGAAAAAAGTCAGAATTCTGACTTCTTTCTCAGAAATCTGACATTTTTCTCAGGATTCTGACTGAATTCTGACAACAAAAAAGTCAGAATTCTGAGAAAAAAGTCAGAATTTTGAGATTAAAGTCAGAATTCTGACCTTTTTCTCAGAATTCTGACAATAAAAAAAAGTCAGAATTCTGAGATTAAAGTCAGAATTTAGAGAAAAAGGTCAGAATTTAGAGAAAAAAGTCAGAATTCTGACTTTTTTCTCAGAATTCTGACTTTAATCTTAGAATTCTGACTTTTTTTTATTGTCAGAATTCTGAGAAAAAGGTCAGAATTTAGAGAAAAAGGTCAGAATTTAGAGAAAAAAGTCAGAATTCTGAGATTAAAGTCAGAATTCTGACCTTTTTCTCTAAATTCTGACCTTTTTCTCTAAATTCTGACTTTAATCTCAGAATTCTGACTTTTTTCCCATACTAATCTGAAATAAGATTTAAAAATCAGTTAACTTTTTTTTTTTTTTTCCCCACTGGCCCTAATCCTCTTCCGTAGAAATAAAATATGTCGTCCAAAACGGATATGTTTTTGTTGATTTTCTGCATTATCTCAAAACAAAAAATAAAAAAATAACCTGATTATTTTTTTTCAGGCATAACTGACACATTCACCCAGCTTTTGTTGTCCTTTTAAATGTGAATATTAATTGTGATTCTTTGGTTTCTTTGTTCAGATTGTTCAATATTGTGATTCCATTCTCAGAAACACAGGACTCCATCACCCGTTAGATTAGGGTTATGGTTCGGTTTGCACCTGTAACGGTTCAGAGAGGTAGGACATACTGTAGAAAGGGTTCAAAATGAATGGAAGTGACTATAAGGTCCTCAGTAAGGCTGTTAAACATGGAAGCGTATGTGTGTGTGGAGGTGGGGTGTTGCTTTTATCTGCTAGCAGCATAACTCCATCATCAAAGCTCCTCTCCACTTGCAGGGCCAAGTCTGAGAGACACCTGTGGATCATTAGAGTGAAGAAAACAGTCATTTATCCATGGTTTTTTCTTGTCCTCCTTAAAAGTTGAGAGGAGTAAAAGAAGAGTTTTTAGAAAAGGAGAGAAAAAAGAAAGGAGTAATTTTTTTTTTTTTTCTCCACCCAGAAGTCAATTTCTCTGGGCTCTAACCCGAGTCCCTCTGGGCTCTAACCTGTGCCGGTATCAAGCCTGCGGTCTGACGGGCTCCTCTCTTTGTGAGCCACTGGCCCTTTGCAGCACATCAATACACTGAACTTTTCCTGCAGAGTACCTGAGCTCTCCTGCATGACCCGCTCCTCCTTTATCTATTCTGTTTAAAGACACCGGCAGCAGGAGGAGCCTGATTACCTCCTGGGACGCCCCCCCGCTCCTTCTTTAAGTTTGCCAAGTGAGAAAGTCCTCAGAAGTTTGTTGACAGATCTCTGCTGCGGCAGCAGGGAGCGATGGACGCCGTAACCTTGGCTCTCCAAAAGGACAAGTGGAGAGTTTTGAAAAGACCAAGTGAGACGGATTATTTGTTTATGGAGGAGACAGACAGGAACGGGGAGCGGGGATCTGCGCTGGGAACGGAAAACGATGTAAGCTCCGCAGATGCGCCACCTCATGTAGGGACTTCTGTTTCCCCCGCCGAGGTGTGATAACGATAAAACACCATCACAGGAATCCTTTTTATGTGACGAGGAATACAAATAAGAGCCTGAAAAGGGGAGAAAGTGTGGGAAGCACAACTAAAGAAATGTAAAGTGAGCTTTCATTGATTTGCCATTTTTTTTCCTATATGAACAAACAACGCTGGGATGTGCAGTCAGAAAAAAAGTTGCAGGAAGATTCAGGAAACAAAGGAAAAGTGTTTTGCAACCGTTTGTTAAACGCTGAATTACTGCAGCCATCTTCTGGGGGGTGTTAACGTTCCTTTGCATCTTTTTTTTAATGTATATCTGTGTTAAATTGTGTTTGTTAAGGAGATCACAGGCTTACCTGCTCACTACTGAAACTGTTTTTCCTGCCATTTCTCATTTTGTCTCATTTTGCCTGGATTTGCACTTTTCTCCCCCTATAAACACTTCTTCAGCTCCCGTTAATATGTTCTGCTAAGTGCCCATTTGTATTTTACAACCTGGCTGTAACACCAACTGGGAGCCAAAAACAGAGCTTAAGAAATAATTAAGATAAAACTTTAAGAGCAGAAAGCTGAAAGCAACCCCCTCTAATGAAACCTAAATACCAACATCTAGAAGAAGCCTTCAAACCTCAAAACAGGGTTGTTGTTTTTAAAAACTGGAGCATTTCATTTATGAAATCTCATTTAAAGGCTTTCTACCTAAACTAATCCCAGGCTCTGGTACCAGAAAATTAAGACTTGCTAATACTGATCTAAAAATAAGCAAACGTTTCCTAATTTTGCCCTTAATTTGAGCAAGTAAACACCAGGATCTGCCAGTTTCTTAAAGATTATCGGATATTATGCACTTGAACTAACTTACATGACTTAATAAATTGTTTCATCTGTTTAAAACAAGGGAAATACATCTATATATATAAAAAAAAATGGTATAGTTATATTTATTCGTGACTCCACTTGGGGTTAAGTGTGTTAGAAGATTGATGGATGGATGGATATTTACTTTTTACAGCTAACCTTTCAGGACACTAAAGCATTCATCTTTTCGACATCGTTTCAAACTAAACTAAAAATAAGCTCTTTGAAATAAGCGTGTTTGCCCTTAATTGGCAAATAGGATGATCTGTCAATGGAATAAGGATTTCTAGCCTTAAAGAATTCTATTCAGTTTATTTCTATAGCTCCAATTCACATCATTTCATCTCAAGGCACTTTCCAGTTCACCAGATCATCCAGTCAGATTGATGCAAAGTTTTCTATCTAAGGAAAACCAGCTGATTGCATCGACTCATTGACACTTCAGCAATCCCTCACACTAAGCATGCTTGTAGCGACAGTGGAAAGGAAAAACTCCCTTTGAACAGGAAAAAACCTCCAGCAGAACCAGCCTCAGTGTGAGCCTGTAAGATAATTAGATAACATGAACTTGAAATAAGATTTTTTTATTATTATTATTTAAACTATTTTGCTCTATTGACTAATAGTCCTATTTGTTTAAATCAAGGAAAAATTAACTTATTTCAAGAAAAATTTACCTACTTACATTTCAGTTTTTGCAGTGCAGTAATCTATGTGGTTTTCTGGAAGTCAGTCTAAAGTCGGTCATACACTGCATTATTTTCTATCATAGCATGCAGCTACAGCTCAAACTGTACGACGAAACCGCAGGGTTTAAAAGTTCACAGTTCACGATACTTGTTCTCACGCTGTGTGACCCGATGCTCACACTGCACTTCCAAAAATCCACTCTTCGTACTCAGCACAGAGAGATGGCACTCAAGAAGAACTCCCTTATTTGCACCTTTGCAGTGCCTGAGGTTCCGGTAAATCGGCTCGTAGCTCTCATTTAACAGCAGGCCATGAACACCTCATGAAAGGCGACTGAATTTCAAACAAGTTTGATTTTCTCCCGACCTTACGATTCCTGATCGGGAGGTGGTCGTGAGAGGCTAATCGCCCCTCGTTACAGAGTATCTTTGTAAAGTTTTGGTCGCAAATTCTAAACATCAATTTCATTAATATATAACTTTAAATCACTGTAAACTCAGTTACCAAAGAATAATATTCCACCATTAGATTTATTTCAATGGCTGCTTCAAACTTGCGGAATTCTTCATAGAACAGAGAGGGAATTATGCAGCGGTTATTTCTGACTGACATTAATTGAACACGATGTTTAGTGATGCTGGAGTGATTTTTACATTCTACTTCACAGTGATGCACTAGTTGGTCTAACATAGAAAATACTAACAAAATAAATGAAGGCCAGTGGTTGTAACAGTGGGAAACACCTTATTTTGTTCTAATGTCTGCGGAACCCCATTAAATGGTCAAATAAAACCTATTTTGGATTATTTATTGGTAAGAATATCTTTGTGTTTCTAAGAGAGGACCAGACATCAGGAAATAAAATATTTTGTTTGTCAGTTTATTCCAGATATATACAACAACATATGTATATATATATACACACACACACACACACCTTCAGTGTTTTACATAAAGAGCCGTCGGCTGGATAGAAAATATCGCAAACCTCGATAAAACAAATGGGATGTGATCATCCCTGCTGTTCAAATTGAAAGAAGTTCTTGCGTTCTGCGTGTGCCGTTTAATGGATGAGGCATAAAATGGATCCAGCCAGGACTGTAAATGAGATAATCTGATTTATTCCCATTTGTTTCTAACGCTGACTGCAGAGTATGTGGACAAGATGATAAATATACTGAACATGTAGTCCTGCCGGTGTAATGGATCCATGCGTCAGGGCGAGTCTTGGAGGTGTTTCCTGAGGAGCGCCATGTGTTTCCAGGCCTTTATGATAGCTGACTCCCTGGATAACGTCCGTGTGTGTGTGTCTTTGTAGCTGCTGATCTCCACAGGTACACAGGCCATCGATCACATAGTGGGACCATTACACACAGGCAGGGGTGGAGGTGGATAATGCTCCCACCGCTGCCACCAGCGGGGCCTCGACTGCTTGAGGGTCAAGCGTTTGGCTGGCCAACGGTAATCAAGGCGACAGCGGGCTGCCTGTCTGCATGACAGATAACGTCACCGACACTCATCTGTACAGCACACACTCACCCGCTCTGCAGCTTTTCCTTTGTAGAGCGACAAAGGGTGCAGGAGGCACAGAATTAACTGAGAATATCTTACATTAACTGGCCTGTTTAACAGCAGTGGGATTGCTGGGAATACCTGCAGACTGTTCAGGGAAAGGTTTCAGGCGGGGACGTGTAAACCAAGAGCAATCTCAACTAGGAACAACATTCGGAGAGCAGAGATAGACTCTGGGATGTGAAGAGAGCTAAAGGACTTAAAAACCATCAGTTTCCTGTGGAACCTGTGTGATTAGTAACAATCTTTCCCTAATAAAAACTCAGTGAATGGCTAACCTTGTGCGTCTGAAATTTCCAGCTCGTACACGAGGGCTTGCAATAAGATTGAGAGTTGTAGGAATTCATATGTCGCAGCTAATATACACAATGGTTAAATTAAGAAATAAGAATCCTTTCCTTTCCCATTGAGTTCCATCCCAGTGTTCACGGGGATGGACGTCTGTGTCTTCGGCAGGCGTAGAGCTAACAGTACTGGCAGTGTTGCGAGGCAAGGGCTCAAACATGTACGGCTGGAAGCCTTCTACACCAAACCAAGCTTCTGCCGCCCTGGCGTCCTCTTCCACAACATCTTCGTCCCCACTTTCCTCCTCTAAATAAAAAATGGATGACGGAGGAGACTCATCCACGACCTCCGACACTAAACTCTCCTCCTCTTGCATGTTTCCGCTGTCCATAGCGTTCCTTGACAGTGTCGTTTCTAAGTCACAAATTTAGTGCTACTTGGTCCCAATGGAATTTCCCATTGGGAACCTGCTGGCACTAAGTTGCTAACTGGTTAGCAAGATGCTTTCAACAAACCGGTCACAACCAAATTTGCCTTCGTACCTTCTGACAGGGGTAACCTGACTTCAACCCCATTTACACTACCCTTGAAAAACCGAGCTGAGACCGGTCCGAGCTCAGTAACTGAGATAACTTATGGTGTGTAAATGGAAAGCAAACTGAACTGAGCCTAACTAGACACAACCGAACCGAGCTAACTGCAGACCAGTTCCAGAGGTGGGCTCAGCTCGGTTTTTCCCTGGCTCGGTTCTCTGATAACAAGAGTGCGTGAGCAGAAAGCGTCATCTCCATCTGGCTGCACATCCCGATTCACACTCCATTCCAGTAGTTGGTGGTAATGCCCCTCCGGAAACAGAAGAAGAACTTCTTCTTCAACTATAAACAACAATCGAAATCTTCTCCACGCAACATTTTAAATAATGGCATTTTAAGCAATAACACCGAAGTACAGCAATAGTAATTAAGCATAACTTTCTGAATGTGACGGGCGCCGCTATTTTGATTTTGATTCCCTCCTCCTTCGTCTTCTTCCTGTGTTTTATGGCGGTTGTCAAACAACTTTTGGTGCATTACCGCCACCAACTGCTTGATTTTTTCCTTTAATACTGGCAGTAATACCGCAGATCGTCACTAGATGGCGAGGAGTCAAGGAACCGAGGTAGCGTGATGTGTAAAAATTCAAAAAATATCCACTGGACTTGGTTTTTGAAATCACACACCTCCCATTCGCAAATCTATGGGGTCCAACAGCAAAGGTAAGAACAGAGCACAAATACTAAATAATAAAAGAAGATTATTAGAATGTACAATATATTTTTAAACACACCTAAGGGATGTCTTTATAAAAGAAAGGTAAATTTTGTTAGTATCAAAATTTTCTGGCGCTTTAACCTTATCCAGTTAAAGGTCTACTGTTGGGGCAAAATGGAAGAAGCTAAACATGACTGTCAATCTCCCTCAGACCGGGGCTCCATGCAAGATTTCACCTCATTGGGTCTCAATGATCCTTAGAAAGGTGAGAAATGAGCCCAGAACTAAACGGGAGGAGCCGGTCAATGACATGAAAAGAGCTGGGAACACCACAGTTTCCATAGATACTGTTGGTAAGACATCATCGTTTTAAGATGGGCCTTGACTAGTGCTGCTTTAAGCAGGGGAACCTTCCATTTTAGTTTGCCAATGACCATTGGGATGATCCAGAGGAGTCATGGGAGAAAGCCATGTGGTCAGATGAGACCAAATAGAACTTTTAGGTGATAATTTCACTAACCAAGTTTGGAGGAAGAAGAATGATGAGTAGCATCCCAAGAACACCATCCCTACTGTGAAGCATGGGTGTGGTAGCATCATACTTTGGGGGAGCTTTTCTGCACATGGGACAGGGCGACTGCACTTTATAAAGGAGAGGATGACCGGGGCCATGTATGGCGAGATTTCGGGAAACATTCTCCTTCTTCATGAAGATGGGACAAGGCTCGGTCTTCCAACATGACTGTCAGCTTTATTCAATGATGATTATAAAGTTAATGCATGTGCATATGGAACATTGAAGAAATTAGATGCTTAACTCTGTTTACTGCAAACTGTCATGCAACAGTGGTAGAAAATTGCTGATGTTTGTGCAAGGCTACTCACAGTTATCAGGAGACCACTCTATTCTGTGATTCAATCAGAGGAGCATTTTGTCCTATGACCTGATCAATTGCCTTGTCAAAAGAACACTATTCTGTAACCCACCCCATGTGTTATGATCTTCTAATAAAAAGGCTTCTGCTGAGGAAACCCACCAGAGAGCAGATCTGGCTGAACGTGGCTCTCTCCCTCTGCAGAGGCCAAAAATCCCTATTCTGTGCAGACTCAGTTTCTCTTTTATGAACCTACATTCTTGAACGTAACAATGACGACCCGAAGCACACAGCGAGGATAACCAAGGAGTGGCTCATATCAAGGTTCTGGCGTGGTCTAGTCGGTCTCCAGACCTAAACCCAATAGAGAATATTTGGAGGAGCTCAAACTCTGTGTTTCTCAGCGACAGCCGAGAAGTCTAACTGATCTAGAGAAGATCTGTGTGGAGGAGTGGGCCAAAATCCCTCCTATAGTGTGTGCAAATCTGGCGAAAAACTACAGGAAACCTTTGACCTCTGTGATTGGAAACAAAGGCTACTGTACCAAATATTACTAGTGCTTTTCACAAGTGTTCAAGTACTTATTTGCAACTGTATCATACAAATAAATAGTTCAATAAAGTCATATATTGTGTTTTCTGGATTATTTCTTTCACAGTGGAAACGCACATATGATAACAGTTTTAGACCCCATCATGATTTCTATGTGGGATTAATTGCAAAATTGCAGGGTGTTCAAATGCTTATTTTTCTTGCTGTGGAGCATAAATGCTTCAATTGTTGCTCAAATGAGAATTATGTCATTTCATTATCTTCCCTAAAGGATGATTGCAGCAAATCTTTAGTGAAAAATAAAAGAACCTCTTCGTAGCATTAACAGAATTCAAGCAACTTAATCTTGGCTATGATGTAGACACTTCTGGGTCATTTTCACCTTTTAACAACTTTATTAAAATGCTGGATTCTATAGATTAAAAAGAGATATGTTAAATACCACTGCCCTGGGGGACTATGCGGATTCCTGACAGGTTGGTAGTCTGTTGGGAATCTCTGCACATTTCCTCAGAATCTAGTTGTAAAGGTATTAAACGGTTGAGATCCAGTTTTTGAGTTTCCCTGCAAACAATTTAATATATGACTGTTTTCTTTTGTTGTTTTTTGTCCCCGCTTCTCTTAATTTCCTTTAAGCATTGAAAATTTAATTTAAATTTAACTCAGAATTTTAAGTTTTTCCCATAATTTTGGAACAATTGTCATTTTCCAGATTAAGCTCCAGTTTCCAATAGGCTGTCAACTATTTACCAGATCTAATCCAAACAAGTGAAGAAAAGTTGCTTGTCATGTTTACATCATGTTTAAAGCGGTGTAGTTGCATGGCCTGGCTGCAAACCAATCCAGACTATAAGTTTATGCTCACACAATCTAAAACAGATAAAAATAAAAGCCTCTTTAGCTTCATTTAAAGGGTTCAATTTTCTTGTTTTTTTTTTTATTTTTTAGATAAAGTTCCATTCTTATTCCTTTAAGCTCCAGATGAGATATCAGTGCAATAATATCATAACCTAATTAAATACAAACTCAAATATATTTTCCACCTCTGGTTGTAGCAACCGACTGAGGAGTGAAGACTCCAAATGGGTGAGTTAAATATAAAACCACTTCTGTTAGCCAGGAGCCTCTGGAGATTCGGCGCTGCTCCTGTCACTGACAGCTCCACCTGTTTAACACCTCCGCTGCTCAGAAAGACACCAGAGACCAAAACACGTGTAGAAATGTTTAGTGCAAACACCTCTTCCTCATTCCGGTGGATAAAACTCAATCAGCGGTTTATTCAGCCGCTTGGTGTTAAAGTCAACGTATAAAAGAGAAGGGATCCGTCGTCCATTTAGCCTATATGGGAAAGACAGGAACATACTTCGTTTAATTTTAACCAGACTGTTTGTGCTTCTTTTTCTAATCTGGTGAAACGCTGAACGTTCATGCAGCGTGCTTAAAGTCAAAACATCTGCTTTTTTTTGAGCTTCCAAACGGCAGGTGGAAGAGCGCGCAGGGGGGGGAAAGCGGGCGAGCCGCAGATGGGGAAAAGAAGACAGAAATAGAGGAGAGCAGATAAAGAGAGGAGAGGATATGGTGAGGAAGCAGAGCGTAGTGGAGCCGGCCGCTGGGACTGTGAGGAATGAGCTGGCTGTGCTATAGGAGGCCTTAATGAGCATTCTCTCTAAACCCAGGAGAGTCTCTCTCCTCAGCTCTCGGCCAATCTCTGTCTTTTCTCCTGGCGAGCAAACGTACCGCCGCCTCACATAGATGCTTACATGGCAGCGAGCGCACAGATGCATGCAGGACGTAAGCGAAAAAGGCAAAGGCGTACGCACGCTCGCCGGAGACTGTAAATTTTGTCCAGTTATAATTCACTGTCACCTCTGCAGGGCACACAGTCGTTTAAATCCGCTCTCATAATGAAACAACATTAACGGCCTACGTGACACGATTCTCCGCGCTCCTGCAGACAACGCTAATATCTTGCTCTATTTCAATTCCATTGCATTAAATTGGTACAGTGAAGTCAGCGTGGATCCTAATAAACCAATAAACACCTCAGAAGCAAAGGGTGAAGTGTGGCAGCCATGCTCTGATAATAGCCACTTTATGCATTAGCAGAAACTTGTGGTAATAACGCCTTCTTACAGTAGGTCTGCTTGCTTCCCCAGAGACTAATGCGTCCTTGATTCTCCCCTGACTTATCACTTCTCCCGGCTGTATTTATGGATGGTGGGCTGCGACAGATGCACACTCGGAAGCGTTTCATCCTCCACCTTCCTGAAAAAAAACACTGTATATTTTTCTCCGGGAAAAGGCTGAATGACAAGGTATCCTGAACTCCTGAGTTATGGCCAGGCGCATGTAGGTCCTGAGAAATGGGGAAATGATGAACAAGGGGAGGGAAGAAATTCAGACGGAACGAGTTGCAGAGGCGATGGTAGAGGCTGTAAATCTGGTTCTGGGACATGGGTGAGAGATTAGGAGGAGACATCATCACAGGAGCATGTAGGTGTGTCTTTTGGTTTGTTTTAGGTCCTATTGTGTGCAGAGCTTTCTGCAGAGGAGGAAGAGAAGGGGAGCCTTATTTAACTAAATGATTAGACCTCTGTGTTGCCTCTCTATTCTAACCCACAGTGGCTGTGAGTGAGGCGGTTGTCCCCGAGCAGGCCTGAAGTTGGAAACCATCCAGCACCTCTGAACGACTCACTCTCATTAACTATTAACAAGTGACTCAGGCCTTAAATCGTCTCGGCGGTCCCCAGCCTGCTGACCCTGCTGCGGCTGGTGGAGGCAGCGGCGAAGCGGCGTTTCATCAAAGCCGGCTCGCTGGACACCCCGCCGATTTAATGGGCTACAATTACGCAGCTTCTGACACAATGTATGGCAAACATTTATAGATTTCTTCCCCCCCCTTCAGCTCAACAACCAGCAGCAGCGTTGCCTTTTCTTCAGGCTTTACCAAGCTGCTACTGGAGCAGAGCTGGTACGACTAAATTACATGTTGTGGGTTCAGCTTAGCGATGACCTAAAGGCTTGTGCATATGTTCGGTTCCACATTGCCTAAAGCAGCTTGCAGCATCTCTGAAGCATGAACAGAACTAACACACCTTCAATTGTGCGGCGCTGCACCTCGAGTCATATTAACAGGTCTGAAACTACAACATTTCAGCAAACCAGAGTTGGTGTCATAAACAAGATGCAGAAACACTAAAAAGCTTTACAGCGTTGGATTTAAAGAAAATCCTTCCCTATATATGTACGCTGCAAAAACGAACCTGAAATAAATAAAAAATCTATTTACCCTTAATTTGACCATATACCATAATTTTCAGACTATAATGCTACGTTCACACCGGACGCAGCAAAATCGCGTCTGCTGCTTCATTTTTGCTGCTTGTACCAGTTAGTTCTGACGCGCGGCTGAAGCAGCTTTGCTGCTCTGGCTGCACGGTGCAAAAGTGTGTCTGACGCGCGTTGGGCGGAGCTTCACTATCCTTTCTCTGCCTTGCAGCTATATTTGCTGTCATCAGTGGAAATAAAGTTGTTTTAATATGTTTTTAAGTGAGAAAATACACCTGAAAACGTAATCAGTGCCGTCGGTTCATTCAGATTATCATCCTGCCTTCCAATATTTTTTCTGTCAGAGCCGCTCAGACCCCCACATACCAGTGGTGCGCCAACAGTAGGAATCCCTTCATCAACAGCCTCTGGCCGGGTCGCCTCCTCGCGGTTCACCACGGCGGCTGGTAGGTGTTTTTCATCTAAATAATCCAAACTGCAGGCAGCAGGATAATAAAAGCCAACATATTCTGCCGGCAGATTTCTGCATTTTAAGTTAATTTAGGCATCAATAAACTGTTTAAGAGGAGTGATCATAGCGCTCTGATCATCAGCGCTGTCTCTCTCTCCCTGCCAGCTCCCAGATCAGCTTCTCTGATTGGTTGACGCGGCGCGTCGAGCAGCAAAAATTTAATTTTTCCATCTCGAGCAGCAGCGCGTTTGCAGCACGTCAGATGCTTAAACGCGCCCGACGCGCTGCGCCTGCTGCTCAAAACGCGCCGCGGGACCTTTTGCTGCGCCTTGACGCGCGTCAACCATTGACTTTGCATGTAAACTCGCTGCTTCTGTTGCGCCAGCTGCGTCCAGTGTGAACGCAGCATTAGCCGCACCTGAATATAAGCCGCAGAAGCTAAAGTGCATGATTTTTACATATACAAGCCGCACCGGACTATAAGCCGCAGATTTTTTATGTTTAATAACCATATGGTTCGTGCACAGTGCGGATTGTATGGAAAGAGGCAACTGTTTGGGGAAGCTCCTATTTATTAACATTTCAACACAAATGAATTGAGACAATTCTTCCTGCTGGCGTCTCCAAGGTCTCACCATCGACTCGTTGACTCCGAGGCTACGTGCGGCGGTTCTATTTCCTTCGTTTTCTGCCAAATTGACTGCCTTTAACTTAAAAGCTGCATCATATGCATTTCAACGTTTGTTTTCCATAATAAGGGTGTCGCACAAACTGTCTTGCGCTCGCAATGTCCTTCTTTCTCGGAGTCTGCTTCCAGAGGACGTCTGCAATCATGCGCGCGTGGCTACGCGGCTTATAGTCCGGTGCGGCTTGTGCACGTAAGTGCACTTAGTTGCGTAGTACTCACATCACCATGTAACATCACAAAGTATTTCATCTGCAATAAACTACAGGGGGGAATGTAGAAGCAGTTTTATTGCCTTATATATCCTTACACGTGGCCCTAAACTTACTTAGCAACAAAAAAGTACATGCTGAAGGTCAAGTATGAGTCTTAGCAATAATGCAGTCCCTAATGCCTTATTCTTACGCAATTAGATGATATATTAAGAGGTTTTGGCAAAAACAGAGAACATCTGCATAAACATGCCTCCGAGTGTCAAAGTAAGTGCTGGCGTTGAAATGAGCAAATGTGGATGTAGAATTGCATGATTTTTCCATATACAAGCCGCACCGGACTATAAGCAAATGTGACGTCAACATGGTGGATGGTAAAATCCATAGATTTAGGTACGATATTACCCTAGTGGCTGTTAGCTGTAAAAGTCCATAGATAAGCCACATTGTTATACAAGCCGCAAGGTCGAAAAATGGTCAAAAAACGGGGGAAAAAGTCGCGGCTTATAGTCCGAAAATTACAGTAAATAAGAAACCTTGCCAACGAAATGAGTATCTCTGCTCTTACAATAAGATATATAGATGAAATGCACTTGAAATACAACAATGCAACTGATTTTTTATTTTAAATGTAAATTGTCTTATTCCATTGGCAAAGTATCTCACTTACCTCCTCAATTTAAGATAAAATGCATTTATTTTTAACAAAAAAAGAAAGAAAGAAATGACTTATTTAGGTTTCTATTATTTGCAGTGTATATCTTCATACATTACCGCCAAAGCAAACACTGTAGGGAACTCTGTAAGGTCAGACCTCTTAATATCACCACTGAGAGAAGAAAAAGCTGTCAGCTGAAAATGAGTGGAAATTAGGCCACTGTTTGATCAAAAACATGACCTCACAGCAGATCAGTTCCACTGTAAATTCCCCCAATAATACCATTAGTAACAGCAACCGTATGGTTCACTGGCCTGCAACACGGATATTGATATGATTCTGGTCTGTTTGTCTGCTTCTGATCCTCTCTCTGCTTAAGTTATTAGGATTCATGGGCCTCACACAACATTCTTGTTGTAGATTTCTCTTTCTCCCAGCATGAGCTCTTACAGACACGCCACATCAGATTCAACAAATGTTCTTAACTTCAGCACATGGCCTTAAATGATCCTTGTAAACCTGATGAAATCCATCTGTGCATTAGTTAGCGCCACTCATCTCTATTCACTGGATCGCTGATGGCCCGGACAAAGTGAAGCAACCGTCTACCGTGTCGGTACTCCCCACTCTCACGGACACATGCAGTAAAAATGCCTACCTGTTTAGCATTTGGCTGCAAAAACAAGCAGTTTCCCGGCTGGGGGAAGACGTTCCACAGGTAATTTCAGTCAGTGGATGAACTAACCAAGAAAATCCACATATACGCTAATGTATCCTATAGTAGAGTATGTAGAGTGACAGTCTGGCTATCTCACAATGACTCAAAGATATAAATTAACCATTGACATTGTGTCTAACGTTAGAAAATAGAAATTAGAGCAAATAGACATTTCACTGTAATTCAATGTGAAATGTCAATATAGTAATTGACGCTGTAATTTTTGTAGTGCTTATATTGCATGATATATATATACATATACATATATATACGTGTATATATATATATATATATATATATATATATATATATATATATATATATATATACACGTGTATATATCCGTGTATATATACATACATATACACATATATCTATATATTATCTATCTCTATCTATCTATCTATCTATCTATCTATCTATCTATATATATATATATATATATATATATATATATATATATATAGCATGCATTAACAGACATACATGATGTAATTAAGATAACATTATAATAAATACATGTTTGTTACAAATACATAATAATCAATTCAGCACTTTTGGAACATCTGTATTTTTAAACTCCATTAAAACATAAAATTTTATTGTGATAAAATTGTATAATATGTTATATTAAATGATTTAGAGACTTTATGGTCTTCATAATGACTATGCAAAGTAATCTACCTAAGCTATGAGTGTTTGTCACAAGTGATGAATTTATCATTATTTTAAAAGTCTTAAGTGCCCCTGAAAATGACAACATCATCGTTGTTCGATGCTGTAGCGCACATATCGTTTACACTGTGACAAGGTAGTACCAACATGGCAGCCGGTGGCTTCTCTTCCACCCCGTACTACCAACGGACAATCAGCAATCCAGTGAATAAATAGAGATCTTGAGGTGTTAGAGAATTTGTCATCAATGTTTCTGAGAAATCTACTTTTCATAGACGCGCACTTCTAATGTACATCTCCAGACCATGAAACACTAATTTGATTAATTCAGACAGACCCAAGCCCAAAAATCCACATTTTGTGTAATAAAACCAAGCAGCTGCCATGGAGAGAAATTAGTGCAAGTCTTACCATGATGCCCTACTTTCCTGGCTTTATATGCTCGCTGGTTCACCAATGGAGCCAGATTATTGAAAGCCATCTAGTGAGTAAATCTCCAGCATTCCCTCTTTGCCTGTCCATCGCATTTCTGCCTTCTGGATTTCCCTGTTGTGTTTTTTTGTCCACCATGGATATTGTCCTTGCATCCACCTCATTTCTGATCACCTCTTATCTTAAATCTGTCTCCCTGTGTTTGACACCGTTTCTTCCTGAAAACAGGTTCAAGCTTCACCCTTGCATTGTGCCATCCATTTCTGCATCCACAGCTTTGACCCAATTCCAACCATATATAACCTTTTTAAACCACACAGTTCAAAAAGATAAAATCTAAATGAGGGTAGACACACTGAGGAATCACACTCGTCAATTATACTTATGGTGTGATGAGTAGCAATGACAGGATTGCACTGCAAGGTAGCACCATGAAATAGAATGAAACTCCTGTACATTTGGTATATACAATTAACAGGATTCAGTCATTTGTTTTACTTTAAAGGTATACCATGCAACCGGTGTTGATTTTCCAACGAGGCTCCCCCCAGAGGGCGAAAGTAAAAGTGCACTGTTGTAAATATGCTCAGCTGTTCTCCTGGTTTCTCCGTCAAGCCAGGCGCGGTTGTTTAGAGCTTAGCAGACAGGCGAACGCAACGAATCACCATGTCTACTGCGGTAAGTGACTATTTTGTTCCAATTTTCGAGTTTGAAAATTTAGCATGTTTCCGACATGGGCTTTCGCTGTTTTTTCTCTAGTTCTGCCATGATAATTGCACAAATATCGCCACTGCGCTAGCAACGAACATGCCTTTCAGGGGGGGGGTGTAGCAGTTCTCGCCGTAAAGCAAGACCGACTCTCGCGCTGCACGAGACTTCTGAGCCTGTGGGTGCGGGCGAGGGGGCTCCTGCAATTGCAAGTACAGTATTTCCCCTACAGACCACTAGGGCGGCCGAGAAAACCTTTGTTTGACCTGAAATGACTCGTTTAATCATCCAAAACGTTATGGAACACATTAACTGAAAAATTTTGCATAGTATGCCTTTAACAGTTTTGTTCTGAATGCTGCATACCTTAGCTGGGGACTTGGACAGATCCGGCCACTAGGGGGCGCACTCGCGCTCAATCGGGCCGAGTGCCACTACTATGAGAGAAGAAGAGATTGACTACGGTGATTCGAGTGTATTGCAAGTAACAGGTTGTGTTTGTAACATTGTATCCGTTCCTCTGTGCGTCCAGAGAAATGTAAGTTGTATTGTTTTTTTTGCTGGACGAAATTATTATTTTTGTAAATTAAATCGGTTTAGGCCGGCTGGTTGAGTTATATCCGGTGCTACAGTTCATATTGCTAGCGGTGCTAATTGCTTTTTACCTTAGATGGTTTAAATCGTAATTTAGGTTATATTTATGCTACTGATTTCCTTTGTTGTCAGTGCCGGGCATATACAGTATAACTTATTTCATTTGTGTGCTATTGTTAAATATATTAATAATTGTTGTTGTTGATTGTTTAAACAATGAAATTATTATTTTACAGAACCACACTGGATTAAAGTGCAATAAAAGGACTGACCGTCTCCATCATTTTTATAAGTCTTTGAGGAACTTAGTGCGTTCTGACAGATGCCTACTTCGTGATTACAAATCAGAGAAGCCAGTCTATTACCCTTGAACCTCCGCTACAAATTTTATACTTACATAATCTGATATAATTTGAATGTTCATTTCTCCTTATGATTCAGCAGGACTTATTGTTCCTTGAGTTTCTGAGAAGCACCTTACTACTGTAGGTGTAGACCTAAAGATCTCTGCGTATTAAAGTTATATTTAACAAAGGAAAGCCCTTCTCTGCATTTCTGCTTCTGTACTTTCTGTGATGTTTATCGCTTCTATCTGCAGGACTTGGTGGGAATGTTTCTACCTTTTGCATTGTGAATCTAGTGCAAGCATGAAGCCAGCGGTGGGAGCAAAACAGTAATTGGGAGATTGCACCACTTCTTGAACTCCCGCATAACGTAGCATCCTGCTAGATGTGTTTTTTTTTTTTTTATCCTAAATCCTACAGGAGGAGACCTTAAGACAGTTCCTGCATGCAGCTGAAGCAATGAGGAGCTGGTGGAACCATATGGCTGACCTGCTATTTATGTACAACTGGTCTGATTAAGTCAGGTCTGGGGGCCCTGGAGTACAGCTTTTAGTTGATGGTGACTGGAATGGGCCACTAGGACGCCACCAACCACGCCCAACCGTGCACATTGGAGAAGGATTAGACAACACTCCCCGGAGACCCCAGCCTCGTTTCTGTACCTTCGTTAAATAAGCCACGCTAATATGTGTTCTTTCTATAAGCCAATCACAACCAAGAAACTTCCAAGGAGCTCTGGGTCTTCATCAATCATATCTCGGATGTTTATTGATTCTCTCCGGAGTCGTTATGACATTCAATAGGCACCGTTCGACCTCGCTTGCTTATACCCCGAAAGGTGACAGACATGCTTTTTCAGATCTCAATTAAAGAGTTTAAAAGAAAAAAGAAAAAAAAGAGAAAACAAAACATTTTATCCAGCTACAAATGGCAAATTGTTGCCCCTGAACTCTGACACGGCGTCGTCCTTTAATTATGCTAATCCTGGCACACCACCAGCTTTTCTTTGAAGGTCACTTCAGTAAAATGAAAGTCCCTGGGGGTGTAAGACGGCACACGCAAATCTGGCTCATCATCAATATTTCTTTCAGAGGGAAGAGAAACAGAAGGAGGAAGTAATCAGCCGCCGATAATGGCCATTTTGTTATGACTCCGTGTTCATTTTTGCTGTTATCCGCTCGGGATGGGCTGATGTTGAAACGTTTGTGCTTCCGAGGAACATTTATCTTAATGATGGCAATACGTGGGCCTTTTCTAGCATGACAATTGAGCATGCATGTTGGAAGGAAGGCCTGTGGGTATAGAGCCAGCCCTATTTCAATTAATGAAAAAAAGCAGAGATGTGGATGATGGTTCAGAGGTCAAAGCCAGGCTAAGAAATAATCCCATTATCTGAAGGAAGCAAAAAAAAAAACAAAAAAAACAGAGCATTGAAGCAGAAGCTAGAAACTTCATTTAAGAAAACACCCTTAAGCAGGAATTTAGAAAGAAAATAAGTCATCTTGTAATTCTATAACTTTGTTTGGTGAAAATATAAAATATATGGAGTGAATTTCGTTCCATTATTGGTTTGAGCACGGAACACATTTTGTAATTGGATACTTGGAAAAAAAATGTCAGTCTAGAAATGGAACTTTATAAATGTCTTAATCCTTTGCAGTTTACTTCGATTTTTTTTCCATTTGCATATTTATTTTCTTCTTTTTTTAAACTTTTAATATTTTTTCTTCTTCTATAGAGCGAGTTTTATAAACTTCATTCTTTTCAAATAGTTTTTTACAGAACAGATGTTCTTCAAGCACAATGCTAATGCTCAGTTTTGACACGCTAATTTACAGAAGAGGATTAGGGCCACTGGGAAAAAAAAAAGTTAACTGATTTATAAAATTTATTTCAGTTTGGTATGGGAAAAAAGTCAGAATTCTGACTTTTTTCACAGAATTCTGGCTTTAATCTCAGAATCCTGACTTTTTTTCTCAGAATTCTGACTTTAATCTCAGAAAAAGTCAGAAATTCCGAGAAAAAAGTCAGAATTCTGAGAAAAAAATCAGAATTTTGAGAAAAAAAATCAGAATTCTGAGAAAAAAGTCAGAATTCTGACTTTTTTCCCCATACTAAATTTCAAATAAAATTTTAAAATCAGTAAACTTTTTTTTTTTTCCCGTGGCCCTAATCCTCTTCCGTACTTATTGCCTGATAGTAATCCTGTAACTAAAATCTATGCAGACCAATAGAAATGCATCTTTACTCCTCCCTCCAGAGGAAAGCCTGCCCCCAGAGGTGAATAGGAGGCGATCTGTAGAACAAAATTAGAAAAGAATGCAATTTGTAAAACATGAGCTGTGAAACAGAAATTTGAAAGAAAAAAACTTGAAAAAAATGTATTTAAAAAATCAATAAATCTCGGAAAAACAAAGTGTAACAAAAAAACATTTTGTAAAAATAAAATAAAATACAAAAATTTAAAAAATAAAATCCTGTTTATTTTTTAACCCTTTCTTTACAAAGAATTTCTTTAAAGTGTCATTTCTGGATTACATTTTTTTCATTATTTTCATTTTCTAAGCCTTTTCTTTATTTGCACTAATAATGGTACAAAATTCCCTCCGTAGCTTTAGGCTTCGTCGATAAAATTTCATCCAAACAACCTATATTAGACTTGCTGACCTGCTAAAAAAAAAAGTTTTGTTTCCCCCGCTTTGGGGGGGGGATTACTTTGCAGGTAATAAAATGTGTAATCTGTCAGATTAGTTTCTGACAACTTGAGGAACGGAGCACAAAATGCGGCACAAAAACAAAGGGATACCGAGGAAGTCCAACCTCAGCAGCCGAGCAAATTCCTGACAAAAAGTGACAGTGACCGCCATGTTCTGCATTAACCAGATTTATCTCTGACGCCACGGGAAAGCCTCTGTAAGAGTTAATGACTCAGACCAGGATCCTTGTGGGAGGAAACCTGGTGAGTAAAATAAAAAAAATAAAAAATCATTTTTAAAAATCCTCATCCGGCCTGTAGGAGATGGCCTCCAGGCACGTAGGAGGCCTTTGTGCCAAACACAAGGCCTGAATCCACCCCGCCACCGCACTGTGACAGGAAGAGGGAAGGAGAGGAGATGCCAGGCCTGTCCTCCTACTCTGTACTTCCTGAGATGAGTGTGCTCCTCCAAATCAGTAGAGAAAACACATACAGTACCGGTCTACTGTAAACAGAATGCCCCTGTGCAAACCGAGTGTGCATGTGTGGTGTGATATTACTCTGAGGGATGTTTGCTTGCTCCTTGGGTGTTATTTTTTTATATTTCGGTGGGCAGTTTAGATGTTTTGGGAGCAGAGTGGTGTGGAGGCAACCATAGAGCCGGCGTGGCCTTTGGACGAGACGTGCAGTGTGGGCCTGATGCACTTCACAGCTCCCCCAACCGCGCACACAGAGCAGAAAAGAGTCCAACTTGGCCCTTGATTTAGCGCTGTGGGTGGCAGAAGCCAGAAGACAGGAATCTTAAAGGAATAGAAAATGGTCTGACCTGTCTGTCATTTTTTGCCTTACAGATTTTTTTTTTCTTCTTCTTCTTCTCTCTCCACAAACCCTTCAGCTACTCTGAGAATGAAACCACCGCATCGCATCTGGCAACACATTCTCATTCCCAGCTCATCACACACAGACACACGGTCAGGAGCCTTTGGCTCCACATTTTTTACCCACTGCTTTTCATTTATATCTTTTTTCAGCATGCAGAAAATATATTAACATTTTACTTGGTGAAGATCAACACTAAGTGCAACAAAAAATACAACTTTAAGGGAATTTCAGCAAATCGAACGATTTATTAGGATTTTTATTACCTTTGTCTAAGTTGCTTTTGGAGAAAAACACCTGAAAAATTAAAAATTACAAGACCTGCAGTTATCAGGAGCATTACTTTAGGAGGGCTTACATTTAAATGGAATAAAGAGACATTTAACTAACTTTTAATTCAGCTGATTTCAGAAAGGCTGGTCTGACGATAAAATGCACGTCTCTACACTGCAAAAAACTAAATCTGGATAAGTTATTTTTTCTTAAAATAAGTGCATTTATTCTTGAATTGAGGAGATAAAAGAGACATTTTGCCAATGGAACAAGACAATTTACATTTAAAATAAGAAAAAACAATTGCATTCTCTTATTTCAAGTGAATACTATCTAATTATCTTATTTTAAGAGTAAAAATACTGATTCCATTGGTAAATCTCATTTACCTGCTCAAATCAAGGGTAAATACACTTAATTTAAGAAATTTTTACTTATTTCTTGATCGTTTTCTAGTGTAGATGATGTCATCCCCTAATTTACATATGTGATCAAGAATAAATTCAACTCTATGTTGAATTTATTCTTAAAGGAGAAGTCCGGTCAGCAAGGAAATATTAGAGGATCATTATCTATACCTAAAACTAATATGTTGGTGGTGATTTAATACATTTAGCGTTAATCAGTAAAAAAATAAAAATAAAATATTTTTCGTCCCGATCACTGAGTCCGGGAGCGGCCATTTTTGCCCAGATATAGTAACACCTCACTCCTGCCAACTGTGGCTAAGACCTGCTGACCTCCATTGTCGCACAAACTTTCTCCTTTTCCACTTCCGTAACGCCGCGGTATCTAGACCCACAACTAGTTTGTGATTGTCCCTCTTGCGTCGTGGTGGGGAATAACATAGCGCAGACCACGCTCCAAAATTTGGAATAAATCAAAAATATCGGCGACACACTGCTGCCCTTAAATGAAGAAGCGTGTTTGGACGGTGGCTGTTAACACTAGAAGTCTCAGAGATTTTCAGTTTTCCTGCAAGCCCCCCTCCCCTCTTCAGCTGTATGTATTCACTTTACCTTGCTAACTGTCCTGCATAGGGTCCAATGTAATTCTCCCAGCGCGATATAAGACTCCTTTTGAGGAAACTACGGTTGTAGCCCACTGTCTGCCTTGTAGTTGTAGAGAGGTGTCTGTTTTGTAGAATAAATAATCCGCCGATGAGTTATTAATCCGGAAAAGCCGAATCTGCGAATATTTTTGCGAACAGTTTGCAGTCTCTCACTGAAGCCGTTCTGCAGAGTGAGAGGAGAGATCGCTTGAGTTATATTTGCCCCCTAATGAATAAACTCTGCTGAAATCACTGCGGTGTTGGCGAAACTGATGACGTAGACCTAGTTATATATTTAATTACAAATATGATTCCCCCCCCCAGCTTTCCGGTAAAACTGTCTCAAAGAGAGAGGCTTGAGCTAAAACCGAAAGTGAAGGGAGTGGAATGTTTTTCCAGCCATAGCGCTAATGGGGCATTTACATCTGAAAAGGGAATTGTGAGTTGTGAAGTACTGTTGGGGGGGACTGGAGGCTGACGGAAATTCTCGTATCTCTGGGTTTTCTAATGTTAAGAATCATGATTTCAAGTATTTTCTTTGCTGGCACGTCTCCCTGCAAATATGTGCATCTTCTGCATGAATATGCAAAGCAATTAAGCCACATAAAATAAAATAAAAAGGACAACATACAGAAATAATTTGAAAGTTACATTTCCAGAACACCAAGCCCAATATTTTGCACCCTGGCTGAAATTCACCTGAAAGAACCTAACCTTTTTCTTATAGCCGACAGAATCAAAATGTTCTCCTAAAATCACCTTAAACAGATTTTCCAGGTCGTCTACAGTTCTGACTCTGTACACCCAGCCGAGATAAAGCATTTTTATTTCTAAAAGTGACGGGTATAAAAAAAAAATGAAGGTGTAAGCACACACAGCATCACCTGTAAAATGCTCACGCTGTTTTCCTTCGCTGCTGGCCAACTGGGCTGTTTTAGAGCAGCGCTGTCCTCCACCTTTCCACTTTGCATCAGAGGACTGTTAATGTGATCACCGCAGGCGATCCCAGTCACCATTTGGCCAAGCAGTGCCATGAGTTAGGCTGCCTTTGACTCTTTGCTCAGCTAAAACACTCTGCAGCTCAAGATTATTGCTTCTCTTAGATCTTTGACTTGGCGATGTGGGAACCAACGCTGAGAGGTGTAATTCACGCAGCGACTTCTCAAAACAAGATAGGTGAAAGCTACAGTAGTCGCGTTCAGAATTTCCCCTTTTCCTTGATGGGCGCTTGGCTGGTCCGCTACAATTCCTTTTTTAAACATCAATCTTTTCACTAAGATATTCTGTCCTGATTTGTGGACATTAAGATCTAAAGAGAAGCGCCATCTCCTGGTCAGAACCTGTAATTCAGTGAGAGGGTGGAGTTAGAGTAATAAAACAAAAAGGCACAACCAGGAGAAGGCCAGTCGCTGGAAGTTGGAGGGGATTTTGCCGGGAGTCACAGGGGAGTAGTCTGGCGTTTAACTGGGAAAGGCTATTTTGCATGGCTGCCACTGAAAAGACGATCTAGAAATAAGTAAGAATTTCTTAAATTAAGTGCATTTATCCTTTAAGTAGGTAAATTACATAGTTTGCCAATGGAATGAGTATTTTTACTCTTAAAATAAGACAATTAGATAATATGCACTTGAAATAAGTGTGTTTTCTTATTTTAAATCTAAATTGTCTTGTTACATTGGCAAAATGTCTCTTTTACCTCCTCAATTCAAGAACAAATGCACTTATTTAAAGAAAAGATGACTTATCTAGATTTCGATTTTTTCCAGTGTAGCATGTTTGAAAACTAAAGAGTCCAAACACTCCATCAGAGGCACAACGCTGTCTTTACAAGCAACTATCTGCAGCTTGACCTCAGCACTCCTGGAAGTCCAACATGGCCTCTCTCTGTGCAGGAGGTGCTGAGCGCTACAGAGCATTAGCTAACTGTCATGTAATGTCTAATACATCTATTGTCTCAAACTTTGTGGGTACTCCTGCTTCCTCCCACAACCCAGCACGACTGTTGGGTAAACTGGTCTCTCTAACCTGCCCTTATGTGTGAACGCTGTTGGACTGGCTGAGAGGGTGCAGCCTGCAAGGGCAAGCAGATATAAACAGAAGGATGGATGCCTGCAAATGCCATATTGCAGGGGATGATATAGTTTAAAACCGATAATCATGTTGTACAGGCGGCGCAGCTACAGGGATTTTTACTGTATTAAGTAACTCTGGGAGAAAAACAAGTTGGACTTTTGTTTCCAATCTCAAAATGTTCACTGACCTTTTGATCAGATACACAAATAGAAGCGGAACGTCTCCTATTAAGAATGCACCAACTTTCTCCATCACCTGACATATTGCAGAGGAACAGGCCATGACAACACACACACACACACAACTACAGCAACCATCTGGCGGGACTGCTTGAACCGCCTCCGTTCTTTTCTCCTCCCTCTGACAGCTGGCCTGAAAAGACAATTTCAAAGCCTGAATATTAAAGGTTCGGAAAGTCACTTTAATCTGATTACCTATCGGCCACAAATCACCACAAGGGAAACTGTACCGACCTGGGGGATTGGGGAGGGAAAAAAGAAGGGGGGGTAAGTAAATAAATAAATAAATAAGAAATACACTGAGTGCACAGCTTTTTGACAAATGCAATGATGAATGGAAGTTAACCGGTGGACAGAAAATATGTGTAGCTGTCTTTTTCAGACGGAGGAAAAAAAAATTTTTTCAATGGGTGATATTAACGCTATCCATCACTTATGTGTCACTGCTGCTCACGCATGATCCATCAGTCAGATTAGTTATCATGCAGCTTCTATAATAATGTTTACTGATGGTTCTCCCAACAGAAGAAACATATTACTATACTTTATCAAAGGCATTAAAAAAGTACAGATGCTGCAGAAAAAGCCGAGATGGAGAGATGGTGACCGGATCGGTTTACTCTTTAGCTATTCATCCTGCATCGCTGCCATCAATCACAGGCAATATGACATCCGTTTGTGTCGTGTAGACATTTTCTCAGAATCCAAACAGAAGCTGCACCCTTTTTTTTTTTTTTGGCTTTAGATTAGAAATAAAACCAAGTATGCATTCTAAGTTTCAACAACAATCTATATGCAGAACATGTCGTTGAGTTCAGTGCCGTTGCAATGTACCAGGAGGCTTGCTGGGTCCAATCTAACGCTTCAGCCTTTTTTTTAGGTTTGGAGGGTGTTTTTGCATGCAGGAGTTTCCTTCCATTTCTCTGAATTCCTCCCAGTTTCAAAAAAACCCCATAAAAAATGCATGTTGGAGCAATCAGCATCGACTGTCCTCCTTCTCTGCAACAGTGGGAGATAAAGAACACTATTTGAGTCCTCAGCCTCCACCTGTCGCCTCCACTCATGCTGCCTGCAGCTAGAGCCAAATAAGTTCACTTTTAGCTGGATGCTCAGCATCTTCAGTTTGTTTAACAAGTTATGAGCCGATCAGGTTTATGCAACAGTTGCATTGAAGTCTTGGATAATAGAGATGTTCTAAAGCCATAACTGGTTCTGCTCTGAGCTTTTGAGCGATTAACACTGCAGCTCACTTCGGTCTAACCCAATATTCTTCAATGCAAGACCTTCCTAAAAGGTCTTATCCCCTTACTTATGTTTTGGCACATTAAAGGGGTAGTTAGGAGATTCTGTACCTAGGATAACCACTTTTTGAAGAAGAATATTAAAGGCTAGTTACAAGTTATATTTTTCCATTGAAAAGAAACAAAGTTGTTGAGTGTATAACTCACTGTTCGCTTAAATAGCTTCTTGGTTTTCCTTTTTCTTCCCTGTAGAAGTTAACTATAATTAAAATATTAGATTTTACTGGTTTGAAAGGCGTGCTTACATAAAAAAATGATAGAAACACAGTATACTATAATCTGTCTTTTTGATAATATAGGTTTTGTATTAACGCGCAAGAAAAGAATGAATCTAAAACAGGTTTCGGCACCAGGTTTGGACTGGAAATGATCATCGTATGAGTGAATAGGAAAGTTGAAACAATAAAAAATTAATATAAACTTCTAAGTCAAACACTTTCAACAATCTGAGCTTAAACCTTTCCTTTCTGATAGAGTTTATATTTTCAGTGGCTCAGGTTATCCTTCTTATGCTACTATAGGGTTAAGCTGCTGGAGGACATGAAGACCACTTTCCATCCTTTTATCTCTATTATACCATTTTGCATTATTTGTCAATTCAACCCCTAACTTTATGTTCCATCTGCTTTTTCTCTTCATAGTTTTGTTAGTTTTTCAGCATTTACTCCTGTTTCTCACCTGGACATAGCTATGGACTCCGATTTACTGGATCTGCTCTCGTTTATCCATTTGACATGAAAACTGGCTCAGCTTATCTGCTTAACTGTTGCCTTTCTAGACAGTGACACCCCTGGAGCTAGTTTACCATTAGCTTTTCTAACATAGAAGTGTCCATTGATCAGTGCATCTTTGATCCTCTCATATGTCTGCTTCTGTTTCCTTGAACCTCCATTTAGCCTCAGCAGAAAGCGGCTCACACTGAGCCTGGTTCTGCTAAAAGTTTCTTCTTGTTAACCCTCTCAGGCTCAAATTAAGTTATAGTTGCAGGAAAAATCAGATATTTGGAGAAAATGATCATATGGGGTAGTAATATGCAATTCAGACTCACTTCTAGGATGTTGCAGATTTGCAAAAGGGGCCCGGAGTGGTACATTAACACCGAATACTGAATCTGATATGAATGTTAACTTTATTTGAATGTCATAAACAAAAAATTAACAAAACAAAATTCGAAAAAAAAAAAAAAATTTCTCAAAATTTTTTCTCCACCAACATCTCACAAACTCTTGAGAAGGCAGTTTCTGTTAAACTGTTGCTCAAAATACAGGCAAACTAGTAGATAAAGCATGTAGCATCCATTGGTACCCGTTTGGGCACACGTTGCAAATCCACAACACTGAAATCGAGATGCCTCTGGTGAACAACCCAGATAAAATGACACATGCCAATTAGTAGATATCTATACAATTCATCTTATGTAGTATTGATTTCAAAATAATGGAAATTGGTAGTGATACTTGCATGAATTTGTGCTTAGAAAATCGGTTTCAGTGACACCAAGGACTCAGCCATGTTGAAAGTGAGTCAGCAGTGCCATGTGGTGAGCTGGAGAGAAACTGTTTGTTGCAAATGCACAACTAAGTCCTTCTGTTGTACTTCTGAGTAACAAAAGCTCTTAAAATATGGATGTGGAGTAATTAGCTAAGTAGCATTTAGCTGTTGCAAATCTGCAACATCTGCCTGGAGAGGGTTAAAAGGGAGTTTTTCCTCTCCACTTTTGCCGCAAGCATGCTCAGTAGGAGGGAATGCTTTACGGTCAATGACAATACAAGCAAATATCTACAGCTTTAAGCCTTTGATCTAAACAGATGATCTGAGATGATGTGCATTGTGAACTGTTGCTATATGAACTGAAATGAATTTAGATCACTAATGGGGGGTGGGGGGGGTGGGGGGTTAAATCCTACGGAAGAGGACTAGGGCCAATGAAGAAAAAAAAAAAAATTTACTGATTTTTAAATTTTATTTCAGTATAACTTCGGGAAATATGACTTTAGAAATATGACTTTAATCTCAGAATTCTGACTGAATTCTGACAATAAAAAAAGTCAGAATTCTGAGAAAAAAGTCAGAATTCTGAGATTAAAGTCAGAATTCTGAGATTAAAGACAGAATTCTGAGATTAAAGACAGAATTCCGAGAAAAAAGTCAGAATTCCGAGAAAAAAGTCAGAATTCTGAGAAAAGTCAGAATTCTGAGAAAAAAGTCAGAATTCTGAGATTAAAGACAGAATTCTGAGAAAAAAGTCAGAATTCTGAGATTAAAGTCAGAATTCTGAGATTAAAGTCAGAATTCTGAGATTAAAGTCAGAATTCTGAGAAAAAAGTCAGAATTCTGAGATAAAAGTCAGAATTCTGAGATAAAAGTCAGAATTCTCAGAAAAAAAAAGTCAGAATTCTGAGATTAAAGTCAGAATTCTGAGATTAAAGTCAGAATTCTGAGATTAAAGTCAGAATTCTTAGAAAAAAGTCAGAATTCTGAGAAAAAAGTCAGAATTCTGAGAAAAGTCAGAATTCTGAGATTAAAGTCAGAATTCTGAGAAAAAAGTCAGAATTCTGAGATTAAAGACAGAATTCTGAGAAAAAAGTCAGAATTCTGAGATTAAAGTCAGAATTCTGAGATTAAAGTCAGAATTCTGAGATTAAAGTCAGAATTCTGAGAAAAAAGTCAGAATTCTGAGATAAAAGTCAGAATTCTGAGATAAAAGTCAGAATTCTGAGAAAAAAAAGTCAGAATTCTGAGATTAAAGTCAGAATTCTGAGATTAAAGTCAGAATTCTGAGATTAAAGTCAGAATTCTTAGAAAAAAGTCAGAATTCTGAGAAAAAAGTCAGAATTCTGAGAAAAGTCAGAATTCTGAGATTAAAGTCAGAAATCTGAGAAAAAAGTCAGAATTCTGAGATAAAAGTCAGAATTCTGAGAAAAAATGTCAGAATTCTGAGATTAAAGTCAGAATTCTGAGATTAAAGTCAGAATTCTGAGAAAAAAGTCAGAATTCTGAGATTAAAGTCAGAATTCTGAGAAAAAATGTCAGAATTCTGAGATTAAAGTCAGAATTCTGAGAAAAAAGTCAGAATTCTGAGATAAAAGTCAGAATTCTGAGAAAAAATGTCAGAATTCTGAGATTAAAGTCAGAATTCTGAGATTAAAGTCAGAATTCTGAGAAAAAAGTCAGAATTCTGAGAAAAAAGTCAGAATTCTGACTTTTTTTTCTCAGAATTCTGACTTTTATCTCAGAATTCTGACTTTTTTCTCAGAATTCTGACTTTAATCTCAGAATTCTGAGAAAAATGTCAGAATTCTGAGAAAAAAGTCAGAATTCTGAGATTAAAGTCAGAATTCTGAGAAAAAAAAGTCAGAATTCTGAGATTAAAGTCAGAATTCTGAGAAAAAAGTCAGAATTCTGAGAAAAAAGTCAGAATTCTGAGAAAAGTCAGAATTCTGAGATTAAAGTCAGAATTCTGAGAAAAAAGTCAGAATTCTGAGATAAAAGTCAGAATTCTGAGATAAAAGTCAGAATTCTGAGAAAAAAAAGTCAGAATTCTGAGATTAAAGTCAGAATTCTGAGATTAAAGTCAGAATTCTGAGATTAAAGTCAGAATTCTTAGAAAAAAGTCAGAATTCTGAGAAAAAAGTCAGAATTCTGAGAAAAGTCAGAATTCTGAGATTAAAGTCAGAATTCTGAGAAAAAAGTCAGAATTCTGAGATAAAAGTCAGAATTCTGAGAAAAAATGTCAGAATTCTGAGATTAAAGTCAGAATTCTGAGATTAAAGTCAGAATTCTGAGAAAAAAGTCAGAATTCTGAGAAAAAAGTCAGAATTCTGACATTTTTCCCATACTATAATGAAATAAAATAAAAAAAAATCAGTTAACTTTTTTTTTTTTTTTTTTTTTCAGTGGCCCTAATCTTCTTCCGTTAAATCCTCTCCATGTGTGTCTGTGTTTTAAAGGCTTGGCTAAGATGTCCACTAACCTATGGAGATAGGCCCCAGCACCCCTAAAGCCTGCAGGAAGGTGAGATCAGATGGATCATAGCAATAGAAATTAGAACCAGCCAATAGTCTGTTTTTTATATACTGTGGCCTCTAGCTTATCTGAAAATCCAGTAGGAAGTGATGTTGGAAAATCCTGCCGAAGGACAGCGGTCAGATGAAAAGGTAAATCTGCATTCGCTTCACATGTTTGGAAGGCAGCTGTTTGTCGCAGCAGCTGATTGGGGCAGGTGGTATTTTAGTCAGAAAACACTTTGAAACAGTCGACTGGTCCGAGCGAAGGATCTGGGCGCCTGGCGAGGCGTCAGCCTGTTCCGTAACTCATTAGCCGAGGTGCAGCGACGAGCCAAACAGCTGTGGAACATTTCAATTCCAGCTTCAAATCAGAGACTTGGACCTGAGCTGCTGATTTTCAACGACCTCCTGCCGAAAGATAACAACTGGAGCGAATAACTCGCCCGTGCCTTCCCCTCCGCAGTCACTCCGTTATTCCAGCAGCAGCAGCTACTTCCAAAGCCTGAGGCCACAGTGTTGATATTGCTTACCCAAGTCTCAACGAGCTAATTAAGGGGGCTGTTTCTGAAGTGCTCTTGCATTTTGTTTATTTGTGTATCACCAAAGCCTTGCAAATTACACAGACCAAAGGCTTGTCTGAACTTTTAATCTAATCACGCCTACCGCGAGCCCCTGTTTCCTGGTGTCAGTTTGCCTTAATGAGGCCTGGTCTGAGCCACGGCCATTAGTGGAGCTCAGCGGTGGAACAGCACCACGACGAGACAAGCTCGCCGCGTTTCCTGCCACAGAGTCTAATCCGCCGTCGTTCCCTGCAGACCCGCAGCCATAAAAAAAAAGCAGCTGTGCAGAACATGGATGACATTTTAAAAACATACAGTATCTAGGTGGCAAATTAAGAGATGAATGCATTAAAAGCAGCACTTAAAGCCACGGAGAAAGGAGCGGCAGGTGTGCGGCGAGTAGATTACTGAACGGTTCTGTGTGACATGAACGCTCCAGGTTCAGCCCATGTCAGCTGTTAAGTGCACAAACTTTCATTTATAATGGGCGTATTAATGCAGCAGTGTTTATCATCACTAACAGCTTGGTGGTTTAATACCGCTTTCCTTTTATATCAGCTTGCATTTTTATCAACTGGCAGTGTTTTGTGTGTTTTTTTCCCCCCTCCTTCTCCTTGGACAGCGGCACTAACATCCCCGTTAGTGCAATAATCACACAGAGAGGGTCCCCACTCTATTCATTTTCCATGTAACTTTCATTAATTCAAATTCCGAGAGAATTTAGTGCACTTTTCCCATTTCCAATCTGAAGTGCTTTGAATTCTGCTCACTGCACCCGTTTCTGTGTCATCAGCCCACTCAGAGCCTGAATAATTCATAACAATATTTATTAGCACTCTGAGGTACAATTAGATGAATTGGGATTAAGAATTGGCTCGTCTGTGGAAAGAGAAAGTGGAGCAGCTCTGCCGCCGGATTTGGGCAGGCGTAGCTCTAAAACATTATCAAAATAAAGCCGAGCGGATTAATTCCCTTTCTCTACAGCCCCCCCACCCCCCTCTTGTGTTTAAAAGAACATAGTTAATATTCCATCTGCAAGAGTAAATCAGAGATGACAAGTTAAATCAGGGACTGTGTGGCAGACTGATTTATTTCAATATAACGCATTCAGGATGGATTTTTTTTGTTGTTGTTTTTCTGCAAAAGGTTCACGTTGTTCCTTTTTAAGGGAAATAAATTGGACAGTTTTATAGTTAAAGGTTGTTTTGATGGATATCCAGATACATAATGGCAGCAGGTATTAAAGATGGCTACCTTCCAGAAGGGAGGCGGTTTCCCTTTAAATTTATATACCTGCCATTTGAAATAAAAAAAGAAAAAATAAATCTATGATTTTTTTAGGCACTTTCATGTTAAAATAACAGTGATTAAATAAAATATATTTGATTAAATATAGGGAATAAATTAATCTCAATTTCTTTTAAAAGGCTAGAATAATTAAAGCATTAAACACAATAGAGTCTCTATAATTACTGCTTATTTTTATGTCAAACGTCTCAAAATATCAGCAAATTAGGATCCTTTAGATTTTAAAACCCATTCGTAAATGTTTCTTTGTTATTAAGTACCCGTCAGAACTGAAACTATTAAGTCATATACTTTTAATAGAAACTTTTATTGAAACAAGCATATAACGTACCCTCCAGGTGCATCTTGAACATTTTATGCCTGCAGATTCTCATGAGTTCATGCTCTTCAGGAAATCCCGCCTCTTCAGGTAGTGCTTTTCTCTTCCTAGTTACGACTTGTAACACTCGCAAATGCTGGACATGTCAGTGCGGCGCTAACAGGATGCCTGGGGATTCTTTTCATTTTTAAGGAGAAAATTTAAACATATTTTATGATGCTGTGTTCACAATGACGCAACCGAAGCGAGTTATTTATGTGAACTTGATCCAGAGGTGCGTTCAGGAACAAAGCAGAGCTCCGGTAAAGGCAAAAGGCCTTTTGCAATTACTTAACTGTAAGAGTCTGGATTTGATAATTTTAAAGATACTGAAGTAAATAAGAAACACAGAACAAATCTACAAATGGACAATGACATTCGTACGGTACTGATAGACATTTAAGCCGGGCATACTTTGTAAGATTTTTTTGTACTTTTTAGCCAGATCGTACGTTGTGTGTATACAGGGGGTAATGAGGGGCGATCAGCCTCTCAAGACCGCCTCCCGATCAGGAATCTTAAGGTCGGGAGAAAATCAAACATGGTGGGGGGTGCAATGAGTGAAATGGAGTTCTGTCTGTAAAATTGAGACCGTAGTAGCCATGTCTTTGTCCAAATACCTTGTCTCCGTTGATTTTAGGGCTTTCAGCACAAAATTGCACAAAGTGCCAAGGCAGTGTGATTCGCATTAGTGAGCTTCATATTCCTCTTCTACTCGTTTGGCTTCTGAGTCCGAGTAGCGCCATCTCACTGCAGAGGTGAGTATGACGGAGTTTTTAGACGTACAGTGTGAGCAGGTAGATTGTATCAGAGCGTGGGGCCGCAGTGTGAGAACATACATACCTGTAGCTGCGTGCAACGATTGAAAAATCGTACAGTGTATGTCCGGCTTAGGGCTCATTACTCAAGTACCTCAAATAGAAGATCCTAATTGATGAACGATGAGGCGTTGTCCTCGCTGCCCATAAGAATTGTTGCCAAGTACTCAGAATATAGTCATTGAATATGAATGCACTGTGTTTATCTCTATTTTAGTTTTGCAGTTCTTTAGGTGCAGTGCTTTATTTTATACAGGTAGGATGACATGCAAGCATAAAACCAAACATGACTTCAAATACCCAAAGATAAAAAGCTGAAAACTGTGCTGCCGTTAGGAGGAACCAGATCAGATCTCCAGGAAAGATCTGCTACTGGCAAAGGATAGAAACTAATTTTTTCCTCTAAGCAACATCTGTTATTAACATTTGAAACAATGTAGTTTGGAAATTTAAAAAAAATTATTCTTATATATTTTATATTTAATAACATAATTTTTTTTTTTTTAATCCTTTTTCACTACAGGAATTTAATGGTAACCCAGATGTATTTCTGTACGGACATGTGCAAATCAGCTGATGGGTGTGGATGTAGAAATTGCTTCAACGTTCTTTAATGCAAAAACCATGTTTAAATACAGATATTAAAAAAAATATATTTAAAATTATATTTTCAATTTATGATTTATAATGTGTAAGTAAAAATTTAACCTGGATCAGCTGATCAGGAAGGCCAGCTATTGTAGGAGGCGGGAAACAAAAGGATCCTAACTAAATGAATATCTCTGTTGGATAATCTCCCCCCCCCCATGCATGAAGCTGGTGCTGAAATGGACAGCTCCTTCAGTGACAGACAGCTGCACCTTAAATGCACCAGAAAGTGTTATCACAGATCCTTCCTCCCAGCAGCTGGAAGACTCTAGAACCACCACTGTTCCCAACAACCTCAATAAGTTGTTACATCCAAGCTATGTTCACACTGCAGCCTGAAGTGACCCAAATTCGATTTTTTTTGCCCATACACAACCTGTATCTGATCTTTTCAGTCTAAACAACACTTATTCGATATTATCCAATGCGACCCAGGCCAGTTGACTATGTGGTCCTGAATCGGAAACAAATCTGATCTTTTGAAATGCGACCTGTGTCATATTTATCCAACTGTACGCCATTAATACTGAACAAATGTCACTATTCTGCGTATTGCTATGGAGAGGCTGCAAGAAAAACAAAAAACATGGTGAACAATAATGCAGAGAGCAGTCTTTTTTTTTTCTCTTTTTACCATCTTGACAAGTACCATCCATGTTAATTCCGTAAAAACAGAACATGCTCGCTTGTGACATCATTGCTTCTTCTACTGAACATGCGGGACACTTGCGTTTTATGAATGCATTTCACACAGAACATCACATACAAGTCGCACATATTTGGAAATGTGAACGACAACGCAAAAAAATTTCACACAGAAATTGGAATTGAGCATTAAGGTCTGTAGTGTGAATGTTACATAACATGCAGCTGTCATTTTGAATATCTCTGGTGTTGGTGCCATTTGCACATATCCAATGTAAAAATGTCCACAGCTGTATATTGATAGTTTATTCTTCACAGTATTTATATTGTAAAAAACTCTGTACAGTACAGTTGTTTATTTATTTTATTAACTCTGTTACTTATTATATTGTTTTTATGCACTAAGGTCCGTATTTGTGTGGACCTTTTGCAATCTGTAAAATGGGATTTAAAAAAAATGCAATTTATAAAACGTGTTCTCCCCCAAAAGTAAACAAACATATTTTAAAACCAAACTTAAAAAAATAAAAATGAAAAGAAATCAAATGCAAATAAATAAAAAAAAACATTAGCAAAATTGAAAAGTTCAACTGATTGAACTTTTGAATAGACACAACATACTCCCAAAACTTTGAGAATCATTTCAAGTTACATTTTTGAAAGCTTGATCATAAAAATGTCCTTTTTCTCTGAATTGGTTCTTTGCTTTCTATAATATTAAAACATATTTCTCTTCCTAAAGATCCTGCTTTCAGAACGGATTAAGCACACTGGAAAAAATCTAAATCTAGATAAGTATTTTTTTATTAAAATAAGTGCATTTGCTCTTGGATTGAAGAGGCAAAGGAGCCATTTTGCCAATGGAACAAGACAATTTACACTTAAAATAAGAAAAGACAATTGAAATGTCTTCTTTCAAGTACATATTATCTAATTATCTTATTTTAAAAGTAAAAATACTAATTAAACTGGCAAAAGATCTCATTTACCTACTCAAATTAAGGTTAAATGCACTTCATTTAAGACATTTCTACATCATTTTTCCAGTGCATATCATTCTTTTCTTCTAAAAAGCTCCTTAAAGCTAAATAATTGCACTAGAGGGACGATGTCTGCAATGGGACTTTTTTGCGGCTATTAAACCACTTTGACAAATGCACTTTTAGACGTATAGAAAAAAAGAACCTAGAGATTATATCAAACAAGTCTACGCCGGTATTGATCTATATTTGTGTGATTGGATTAGGCTCTATAGCGGTTTAATGGCAAGAAACGCTCCTAAAGGACAATCATTTCCCAAAAGGCTCCCAATTCCCCAACAGTCACCTTATGCATCCTCAGGTCAGATAAACGGTCAAATTCTTTAGCTCGAGTAATTTCCACGGTTAAAATATCGCATAAACTCCTTATTCTGAACCCAAGAGGATATTAAGAATATATGAGTAATAGTTTCAGCTGTAAAACTCATCTCATTGCGTGCAAATGGAAAATGAAGCTGTGACGAAGTTAATCACGCTGTGTGAGAGAGGATCAGAGGTTTTTGTGAAAAATGTTGACCTTAATGCGTGACCCATCCATTCAGCTCAATTGTATTTTTTTTCTTCCTTTTTTTTCCCCCCCCCTCATCCCCAATTAAAGAGCTTCCGTCTGCCCGTCTCCATAACGGATGGAGCCAGCAGTTCTTGAACTCGGCGTTAATTAAACATAAGTGCATGTCTCACAATGACTTATGGTGGTTCACAGTCCCTCCCCAATCCAGATAATATCCTTAACCCCTCTGGGTCATCACGTATCCACGTGTCATGCAAACAAGGACTAATCCCAGACTGTTTATCAGTAAGGGGAAAAAAAAAATGCTTTAAGGATGTACCTGGAAGCTCTTACACAACACTCAAAGCTCTACGGAGGCAGGGGCCAATTTATTTGATGCATGATGGGTGTGTGAGGGTGTGCGAGCAACAAGCCGACTGCACTGTCAATTAAACATTCCTGGGTTCATCTGGGGAGTTCAGCTCATTAAGATTCATGCAGGGCCTGCTTTTATCCCTTATTTTTTACAGACTGGAGATATTAACCTGCGAGCATCAGTGGTGACTATCAGGCTCAGCTGTAACACACGCAGGTAACAATCTCTAACATATTAATGCAGGAGCATTTAACCGCAGTCAGAAAATCTCAACATTGTTCTGGAAAATTATTCACAGTGATTTTCCTTTGAAAGAACTTAAAAAAAAATAATAAAATATATTTGAATCTGTCCAAAAAACTTCTTGGAGTGACAGATTTTTCATGTTGAAGCAGTTTTTAGGAGGAATATTTCAGAAGATAAAAGCGGAACATCAGTAGGATCTGTTTTTTTAGCCTTAATTAGCTTTTTTTTTTAAAACATGCTGCCAAATACTGAAACTAAAATTCAGAAAGTAGAAGAAAAGAAAAGGTTGTCCAGGTCAGTGGTTTTCAAATAGGGGGTCACGGCCCCTGGGTGGTCACCAGGGGGAGCAGGAGGGACCAAAAAATAGTTAAAATAAACGAGTTTGTAAAAGTGTTTGTTTTTGTTTACAATATCATGAAATGTAAGAGCTTTAAAACATGATTTCATCCATCCATCCATCTTCCTCCGCTTATCCCGGGTCGGGTTGCTGGGGCAGCAGCCTAAGAAGGGAGGCCCAGACTTCCCTCTCCACAGCCACTTCTTCTAGCCCACATATGTCAGAGTCAAGGCACAGGACACCCCCCCTGACCCGGAAAAGGCACTCTACCCTTTTCCGGCTCAAGACCATGGCCTCGGATTTAAAGGCACTGATCCCCATCCCGGGCGCTTCACACTCGGCTGCGAACCGATCCAGCGAGAGCTGCAGATCACGACCTGATGAAGCCAACAGAACCACATCATCTGCAAAAAGCAGAGACGCAATCCTAAGGCCACCAAAACGGATCACCTCAACACCTTGGCTGCGCCTAGAAATTCTGTCCATGAAGGTAATGAACAGAATCGGTGACAAATAATGATAAAACATTATTATGAAACATAATATGTAATATAAGACTTTAACTTGACAAAATGTGGCAATATAAAAGGTTAGACACCAACGATGAAAGAGACAATAATATACATATAATATGCAATAGAAATAAACAAGGGTCACAATGTTACAGCCGTTATAAAAGTCTGTCCAACACGATGAACAAACAAATGCACTTATTTTAAGAACAAAAAAACGTATCTAGATTTTGCTTTTTTTCCAGTGCACGTTCCAGCTCCTCAGCCAATCAGAGTCCCCTCCCATCTGCTGCTGCTCTTCCCTGCAGCAAACCCCCCCCCCCCCCCCCCCCCCCACTGCAGAGAGAATTTGCTAATGAAAGGTTGCTTTTATCAGTATTTACTTGCGTTAGACTGCACACTGGAAAAAATGGAAATCTAGATAAGTCATTTTTTCCTAAAATAAGTGCATTTGTTCTTGAATTGAGGAGGTAAAAGACACATTTTGCCAATGGAACAAGACAATTTACATTTAAAATAAGAAAACTCAACTGCATTGTCTTATTTCAAGTGCATTTTATCTAAATATCTTCTTTTAAGAGTAAAAATTCTCATTCTATTGGCAAAGCATTTCATTTACCCACTCAAATTAAGAGTAAATACACTTAATTTAAGAATTTTTTACTTATTTCTGGATCGTTTTTACACTGCAAGTAAATTAAATGCATTACAAGTGTGTTAAGACAATTTGCTAAAAGCGTCAGATTAAATGGTAAATCATAAAGTTAGAGTTAAATTAATGATGAAATTAAAACATCTTGACCCGGTGTTCAGTCAGATGAGCATACGCCGTCAGACCAGCAAACCTATAGTCAATACGCATGTGCAAGACGTCAGATTTGAAGTTATCGCTTTAGTTTTGTACGAAAAATAGACTTTAATCTACCTCGGCGGTCGTGTATCCCTACCAAAATTTAATCACTTTCTTTTTGGTGTTTTTTGAAGCGTATGGTGATCTGAAATTAAATTAAATTGTTTTTTTTTTCTACATGACTAAAGGGATACACGCCCATTGAGTTAGTATAAAGTGTATAAAAAAAAAAATGCGTATTGGCTATACACTGCAAAAACAATCTAGAAATTTGTCAAATTTACCCTTAATATCAGTAGGTAAATAAGACGTTTGCCAATGGAATGAGTATATTTACTCCTAAAGTAAGATAATTAGATATTATGCACTTAAAATAGGACACTGCAATAGTTTTTTCTTGTTTTAAATATAAATGTTCTTGTTCTATTGGCAAACTGTCTCACTTCCCTGCTCAATTCAAGAAAAAAAACATTATTGAGTAAAAATTAGATTTTTATTAGATTTCATTTTTTTTGCAGCGTAGGTGTGCTGATCTGACAGAACACAGGTCCGCAGCTTTTAAAGTTCCCCTTAAAATTCTTTAAATTGATTTCAATTGACATATTTATTAAGAATGTTGATTGAAAAGTCCAGGAGGAGAGAATCCTGCAAAGTCAGTGACTCAATGTAATCAGTTGGTTTTAAGTAGACAAAAGCTTTAAACTTTTTACTCTCACCGGATGATTAAACTGAATTAAAAAAAAGTGCCTGAGTTTCTGAAAATGTTTTCCTTCCACTTGACTTTTTATAAATATGCTTGGATGAAAATCTCTGAGTGAGCAGCTTCTTTAGAGATTATCTTTTAATAACGACGTCTGTCCAGACATCTGTCTTCCTTCTGTCTCAGACTTGGAGCACTTAGAGGCTCAAGAACTCTCTAAAGGTATTTCGACTTAATTTCCCCACAAAGGCGCAGATATTTAACTTTTTATCTGCATTCTAATTTCTGACACATCAAGATTTGGGGTTTTATTATCTGGATCCAAGATTAAAAGAACTGGAAAAATGATCTAAAAATAAGTAAAAATGTCTTAAATTGAGTGTATTTACCCTTAATTTGAGTAGATAAATGAGGTGGTTTGCCAATGGAATTAATATTTTTTACTCTTAAAATAAGATAATTAGATAAAATGCACTTGAAATGAGACAATGCAAGTGTGTTTTCTTATTTTAAACGCAAATTTTCTTGTTCCATTGGCAAAATGTCACTTTTACCTCCTCAATCCAAGAACAAATGCATCTATTTTAAGAACAAATTACTTATCTAGATAGGGATTTTTTCCAGTGCAAATGTAGCAAAAGAAATATGGAGATAAATTGTTCTGCTATATTATTAAAAGCAAAGAATGTTTAAAAAAAATGAAATTTGAAGAAAATGCATTAAAAAAAAATTTTTTGTTCTAAATCAAAAGGAAGTTGCTTTTTTTTAAAGAGCAAGTTATGTTTATGCAAAGGTTTAAAAATATATATTTTAACAGTTTGATAATGTTACTGATTATGTTTTTCCTTTTTGTTTATTTTTCTTTAATATTTTGGTTCAGTTTTATGAATTACATTCTTTTCAGATCAGTTTACAGATTAAACCTTCTACTCTTCTGCGTGGAACAGGATTTCAATTGGCCAGTAAAACTCAGTCTCCCTCCTAAATAATTAAGAAAAAGAATCTTAGAAACGAAAACAAGTCGGAATACTGTTGGATTTTTGCATAACCATAATTTCTTATTAAGATTTATTCAGCATTTTAATTTTTTTAAGATTTGCTTTTATACTCTGTTTGCTTTTTCTAATATTGGAACAAATTTCTCTCCGTAGGATCTCGGCTGGCGACGCTCCTGATCCGTGTTAGAATCATAACACAGCTAAAGTGGTCGACAGTGAAACATATCCTGTTTGTTAGCGCCAGCAGGTGTGATCCTGTTTGTCCAGCAGGTAAAGTGATGATGGATGGAGCTGCTGCTGTTTGACAGCCAGAATGCGTTTAACTCTGAACAAGGCTCAACTGTGACCCGTTAAACCATTTTTTAACTCTCATTTCCCTTTTTTTTTGTTGCTTTAAACCAACACTAGCTGGACATTTTCCCAGAACCGTAAACAGCGTTACTGAAAAATGCCCAAGAAAGCTATTAAGTTGCTTGTTCACACGAGCTAACCACATGTCAGGTCTGTTTTATGAAAACCCAGAAGACCTGGGCGGCTTATTGGGGCTTTTGTGGGCCCTGGAGGTGCGCGGTTCTCTGCTATCTGTGGAACAGTGGTGGGTAAACACAAGATAAAGAGGCTGACTGAGACTCTGCCATGTCTGTTTTCCCATCTTGTCAGTTAGAATGACTCAAGCCATTAAGGCAGTTACCACAACATGCTGACAACATGTACGGATGCCACCTGGACCCAGATGTGCCTCAGCGGTGGGTAAATGGGGAGAATGATGGAGAGGAAGTTTAGCGGCCATGTCTGCGCCAGCATATGCCCCAACCTGTATGTCCTATTACTCTTCCTCTCAGGGTCCCCGATGTGTGACAGAGACAATAAGCTATTGTTATGCTTTATAAAGGAGACACAAAAGCCACAGCCAAAAGGGGGGGGACGGAATCACTGTAAAGTTCTTGGCAACTAGGCTACATTTCTACTACATTGTACTTTATCTGCGATAGGAATTGTAAAAGGCCAAGGTATTGTTGACGGGTGCCCTTTTCCGAAGCCTGAATACAAGAGTACATATTTTCAAACAGTGGCGGTGGTTCAATGAGAGCGATCGCCTGGGAGCCGCGTTTTGTTTCTGCAGACAATCCCGGCTTCTGTTTCCAACAGACTTGGGACATTGGGATCATAAAGAACAGAACCAGCGATGAGCTCGGAGACAACAAAAGCACCCCCCCTCAACGCGCTCTCATCCCTTTTATTTCAACCAAAACAATGAAGGAAGAGGCTGATTGGTGCGTCCGGCTGCATCATCTGGAAAACCCGACTCCAAGTGACTCCATCTCATCAGCGGATATCACAGAGGAGACCCGTTCTCTTGTCCTAAAGCAGGAGGGTATCAAACAATTACGGAGCGAATTTCATCAGCGGGGATTCTTTCATCCAGGAAAGTTTCACCACAAAGTCTGATGACCTTCCTGAGGGCAGAGAATTAGGGGAAAAAATGGGTTCTAGTTCCTTTTTTTATCTGATATACTCTGTTTAAAGCTGAAATGATTCATTGGGTTGATCTTTAACTGAAATAGTTCTTAACTAATTGGTAAACGAATTGTTTCCATAAGTAATAAATAAATAAATGCATTTAACTGTATTGATTTCCCAATGGACAAATTAATTATCTTTTACCCATTTAACTTTTCCTCTTTGGGGAGCAGTGGGCTGCCACTGTGCAGCGCCCGGAGAGCCAACGGGGGTTAAGGGTACACTGGAAATAGATAATACATTTTTTCTTAAAATAAAGGCATTTTTTCTTGGATTGAGGAGATAAAAGAGACATTTTGCCAATGGAACAAGACAATTTACACTTAAAATAATAAAAACACAATTGCATTTTTCTATTTTAAGTGTATATTATCTAATTATCTTATTTTAGGAGTAAAAATGCCGATGCCATTGGCAAACTATCTCATTTACCTACTCAAATTAAGGGTAAATACACTTAATTTAAGACATTTTTACTCATTTTAAGACCGTTTTTGCAGTGTATATCCCAAATATTTGTTTATTTAGAAATAATAAATATATCTCTTTTAAGTTAAATCCAAAAATAAATCAATTGAAATCAATGAGTCAGATAATCAATATTGATTTCAGAGTCAATCTTTATAATCGGAGTTAGCGTCTCTTGGGGCCCAAACTCCTTTGGGCCCTATAAAACTCCTCATACAGCACCCAATACTTATACTCTAAGAGTATAAGAGTAATACTAATCTGATCTAACTTTACTGTTTTAATAATAAGTATAAATCATATTTTTTTTTTTATTTAAATCTGAAACTATTGAGGAGTTTGGAAAAGTTTCCAGAGGTGAGACAAAGTTTTTATGCTGAAGTCCAGGTTCAATGGTTTAAAATTTCCACCCATTAAAAAATCAAAGTGACCTTCCCTGAAATATTAACAAAGTGAGGAAACAAATGATTTTATTTTTACTTTTATAAACTTTAGTGTGGTTAATTAACTTGCCAAAAAGGTAAACTAAGTACTGATTGTTGATTTGACTTCTGATTTTATGTTTAAAACGACGTAATTAGAGAGTAAAATGCAAAATATTTCAAAATAGTAAAAAATAAATGATTACCAAATAAGAAATTCCAGAAAAATAAACACTTTTCTAAAGAGTTTTTTTCAGCATAGACTTAAAGAAAGCAATGCAAACAGTCTGTTATGAATATATGTCAGGAGGAGATAAAGAACTTTCAGCCTCAGTATATTTCCAGGTAGACTATCAAGAAAATTCACTCAGGACTAATAAAAATAGTAAATTTGGTTCTCAAATAAATGTAACTGAGTAAATAACATGACTCCCTATTTGCGTACATTAGTTATGAATTTGATTACATCCTTTTGCTAAAATGCTATCAAAATGCTAATGGTATTATTATTTGCTTCACTACATTAGATCCATCTTACTGCTCATGTGAGAAAAGGATCCAGGAAGACAGAAGCAAAACTGAAACCAAAGAGAGACACAAACAGAAGAAACTAGAAAGAAAAAGGAAAAAGAAGATGAAAAGGAGCTGAAAGGAGGGGAGCAGGAAGCTGCTCTCAAAGTTACTAAAAATTATGCTTTCTTCAGTGCGGCAGCTGCAGCAACCTGCAGCAAGCGCAAAGGTGACGTCCGCACCCGTCTCAAAAAGTTTTTTTGTTGTATTTTCATGTTAAATTTCAAAGAAATATATATATATATATATATATATATATATATATATATATATATATATATATATATATATATATATATATTTCAAGGTTCTTAAATCAGTTGATATGGATCATTGCAGGATTCTGTGAGGCAAAATAAAATTGCAAAGTAACATTTTAGAGACTAAAGGGAAGAAATACAAAGACGAGAAAGGGACATCACATGAAGAGGAAGACAAGAAAACAGACAAAAACTGAGATATATGAGAAAAAAGTATAAGAAGAAAAATACTAAAGGGAGAAACATGCAAAAAAATTCAAGGAAAAAGAGAGAAGGAGAAAAACAAAGAAGTAAAAATGGAGAGGATGGCAACGAGGAAAATAACATTCAATTCAAAAATATTTTAGTAATCCCAAAAGGAATTTAAATAAGGGATAAATACAACATGAAAAAAGGAACAGGATGGAAAGGGGCAAAAGGTTAAAAGAAATAAAGCATTTTTATTTTCTCTTAAAATGTCGGTATCTGTATAACTTAGCTGCTTTCAAATTGGCCCCAGGCCTGCCTTTGCCTTAGGGGCCAAACGTACCGCAAGGTTGAAGTTATTTTACTTTTACCAAAGCTGTTAAAAACGAAATTTTGTTTTTGTATACACTCTGTGTATAAAAAACGACAATAAAAGTTGTCTAAGTCTAAACACTCAGATCTCTGTAGGGTACTGTGGCCAACACTCAAAACAAGACAGAATGCAGACAAAAAGGCAGCGTTTAGTTTCTGCAGGACAGCAGCTTCTGGCCAAAGATCGCTCAATATTTTTATACCGCGGCAGTTTTTATTTTCCCCAAAATTAATATTTATATTTGTGTAAAGCTGGATTCCTTGCTGTGACGTATTTAAAAAGCTTTAAGGGTGAACTATCACCTTTATAGCCTTATTGGTTTTAAACAGAGATGGGAAGTAACGAAGTACAAATACTTTGTTACTGTACTCAAGTAGATTTTTCTGATATTTTTACTTTACTACTTATTTTTATGGCGACTTTTTACTTCTACTCCTTACATTTTTACACAAATATCTGTACTTTCTACTCCTTACATTTTAAAAAATTGTCTCGTTACTTTAGTTTTGAATCATTTCAATGGAGTTACCGTTATTATTTTTCACGTCATCAATACCAAATTCAATCTAATTGGATGGGAATCTACGTTGCATTTGACGCACCGCTACAAGATGAATCGACAGATTCGGCGGTATTCATTGGCGGCAAATCATTGCAGCTTGGTGGCGGTGGTGTTAGCATAGTAGCATGGACGACGAGATGATTGAAAATGAACACAACGGAGATCTAGTACTATTGGCAGACATCCATTTAAAATGTAGGCAACGGCATGAAAAAAGTGGTTTCTACTTTTACTTTTATACTTTAAGTAAATTTACAAGCCTGTACTTTGTTACTTTTACTTGAGTAAAGAAGTTTAATCAGTACTTCCACTTTTACCAGAGTATTTTTTAACACAAGTATCTGTACTTTTACTCATGTACGGAAAGTGAGTACTTTTGCCATCTCTGGTTTTAAAGGGGTCATAGAATGCAAAACAGAGTTTGCATAGTCATAGATGAATAACGATAGTTGAGTGGGTAAAATGGACATACAGAGAAGTTCAAACACCATCAACACCTCCTTTCTCCTCAAATTTCAAATTCTAAACTTCCACCATAAAATGGGCGAATCCGAAAGAAGTCCTGAGTTGACGTCAACTCGGGGATGTTGCCTTATTTGGTTCTGGCCTGTACTTTTGTCACACTGGGTATGAAGTGTGACTGTCCGTCCCCCGCTGGCTCCCTGCACCGGAGCTGACGGCTCGGTTCTGCTGCACTGTAGTCGACCTAAATCCCGGACGATTTTAATATTTCCCCCGACATTTTTTTTTTTTTTTATGAAAAGTAGGACCTGTCCGGGAAAAAGAGGACGTCTGGTCACCCTACCATATCAACAATTTGATGTTTCAGTGAGTGAGTGCTTGTTGCTATGATGCGTCTTTGCTCAGCAGCTTCGCTCGTAAACCAACCAATCAGACCACAGCTCATCTAAATATTCATGAGCATACCATAAAAGGAAGAAAACCTGTCATTTCATTCTAGGGCTTTTAACCAGGCTGCATTAGGGCTCATAGAACGACAAATGGGCCATTTTCAGCCCAACACACCTTACTCAGAGACCTTAAGGACCAGCACCAAATACCCTATAGAATCATTCTATCATAGCCTTGTGAGACCATCCTGATCTCGCGACCTTTCACGGTTTCACTCGCAGATCAGTCTGGAGACTCTCCGTTAAAGAAAATGTGGAGCCGTTCACCAAACGAACGTCCAATCAGCGTTGGCTTTGAGGCGGGTTGAGGTGTGACGCAACGAGAAGCGCGACGGTTCAGCCTAAAGAACATGGCGGCTTCAGCCGATGAAACTAGCGTTAGCGTGGCTATCGAGCAAGTTTTATCGGAATTACAGAGTATTTCTTCACTGAAAACTGGAGGCTTTTCTCAGAGGAACAGATGTTTTTGCTCTTCTCCCGACTGGTTACGACTCTTCGTTGTCGCTCTGTTAGTACGTCATATGCTTCGTTGATCTGATTGGTTTATTTGGCCCGTCTATCACCAACATAGGCCAATCAGCTAACCAGTATTTTCGCCCCTTCCCAAAATTACTTCAACGAAAGGTTTCCAGATGGATATGCGGAGCAAATCCATCTGGCGGAGTCAGGTTAATTCTATCATCCCTTCAGAGGGGATTACCTTAAATATTTCTAAGAGCTTTGGTTCAGATATACGAAAGCCAAGAGCGGTCACACTAGACTTCTTTTTTTCTTTTGCCTTCTCGAGATAAGGAAATAACTATCTCATCATCACAGTTAAACAATTATTTAACAGGTCATGGTGGATGAGGGATCTAGATCAAAGTCATTGAAAACTTTAATCTAGACTAATTTTGGGGGTTAATGCGTCTTATACCTGTCACAGACGTAACACCGGGGCTGTGCAGAAAACACCCGGCGCTAAGGTGCCGGAGGCATAAGCAAACCATAAAGAAGCAAATCTTCAAACCAACATCGTTGTCTCGTTACCTAAAGCACACGATTATTTACAGGATTACACAGAGGCTGCCATGACTTAATAAATAAATCCTCTCCTGCTGTTGTGGTACTGAAGGATGTAATCAGTTTAAACACACTCGAGAAAACGGCTTTTTTCATCTTTAGATAATAAGAAAATTAACTCGTTTTCTGGAGAAAACCACCTTGAAAAAGTATCCGAGGGACACGACCTCTCTGGGCTTCCGTACAGATCTGATATTCTTTAACCTCTGAACATCTCTGGGGTCTTACTGCTGTTGCCAGAGACACGTCTACTTGTGACGGTCATGATGCCGCTGCACTTAAAAAAGGTTTAGAGAACAAATCAATCACCAAACTCTGACAAATGAGAAGTATCACAAACTTCGACTTTTAATCTGCCAACAATCTAGACTAGGTCAGCTCCCTAATTTGGGGAAGATTTTCTCTCCTTTTTTTCCTTCCCCAACATGAGGCCAGCGGGGGCTTGTTCCCCAGCACCCGGGGGAAATGTAATTCCCTTCCTCTGGCCGGTCAGTGGAGTAAGGCCTCAGTAAAGGGGGGTTGTTGAGCAGCGACGTCTGGCTCCTTGCCAGCGTGGTTTCACACGCCGGCGTTCACGTTTGAGGCGATCAGAGAGGCCGCCGCGGCACTCAGGACGCGCAACATAAAGCAAAAACAAATGAGCAGCTGTGAATGACGAGCAAGGTGGAGCGAGCATCAAACGACGCCGCAGGCCCTCCGCTGTGACTTCCTGCTCCGCAGCGCGAGTGTCTGTATGATGAAGAAGGCAGGTTGGGGAACAGGGACACTCCTTTGTCCGTTACTCAAAGGTCCTGGTGTTTCCAATCCACATTCACAATAGGCTTTTTGAGTGATCACACAGCAAACCTCTGTGAACTGATTATAGTGCTATGGGAGGGGAGGGGGGGGCTGGCTGTGAGGCGAACTCCCCCGCCATAACCTTTAGCTGTGCAGCTCCTGTTACTTCACACTATTAGCAACTGACTTGTGAATCTTCGCTCGTCCCTTCGGGTGACAATCCGAGCTTTCCTCCATTTCTCTTCTCTGGATCTCCATTTCCGCTGTGCCCACTAAAGAGTCCGACCCCCCCCATTAGCCGGCTCTTACCTTTATAGCCCTGGCCATCATGCCTACTCTTAATACCAGGCTACACCACTCCATCGCATGGCCTGACATGAGCTTTAGGCTAAAAGTAAAGAATGATCCAGGCCAAAATGGCTTTTTTTCCTCAATTGGATCTACTCATGATAGGGTTAGGAGTTGCGATCCAATAGTCTCTGCACCTTAAGCTACAACCTGAGGCATCTGGGCGTCCGGTAGGAGATCATTTGTGGAGTTTCTTGGTATTTTTAACTACACTACAATGCAGCCCCCACCAGAAAAGATAGATGAGACCCCAAAGCGATTATCTAATTTGAAACTCTGTTCAATCTGTCACTAGGAATTTGGCTGTGGAGAACTTTGGCTGATGACTTCTAAGGCCACAGCTGTTGAAATAGAAATAAATGCACTTTTTAAACCAGATCTTGTGCAAAAGTAGCTTCTTAACAAATTCCATAAAAAAAAACTTAAAACTCAACGTCTTTTTTTGGACAAGAACAGTTTGTTGGAATCGTTGTGTCACCATTTTCTCACATAAAGGTTTTATTCTTTTGCTGTTGTGCTCTGGGAGACAACTCATCTGCATAAAGCATATTTCTTTCATCATTCCCACAAACTGACATATTTATCTTTACAGATTAGTTGATTAGTTGTTAGTCCAATCTGAAAAACTCACAGGGAAAGAAAAAGACAATTAGAAGAATTATATTGATACTATTACTTTAGTCTTTGGCGCAATGACCTCAGCAGGAAATATTAGCGTTGAATTTTGTTTGATATTGTTGGTCAGTCTGTAGACTGCTGGTTGGCATGACGATTGCTTAAGCTGTATGAGGAGAAGTGACAGTGGAGAGGAAAAACTCCCCATAGGGAAGGAACCTCTGGCAGAACCAGGGGCCTGTGCTTTGGGGAGCTTACAGGGTTGTGGATTGGAGACCTTTTAAGATGAACTCTGGATGCTGATTGGCTTCGTGGAGGTGTGGTTAAAAGCTCATTACTGTTGCAAGCAAAGAACATGTTTTGTAAATAAAAATTTGAAAGAAAAAAATGTTAAAAATGAAATAAAAAAATTAAACTGAAAAAATGTTTTAATATGTACAGTTTTTCTTATTTTAGCTTTTTAATTTTATTTTCATTATGGTTATGATGATTTTTCTCCTTAAAATGTGCTTTTTCTCCCAGTTTTTTTGTTTTAAATTTTTATTTTCAAATTTCTGGTTTTCAGATTAAGTTTAATGAATTAAATTCTGTTAAGTTTTGTTTCCAAGAGGAAGTTTTCTTCAATTAAACCCAATGGAAACGTTCACTGTCGATGCACATTGACTAATACAATGTTGTTGCAACCTCCATGTAGAAAAATAAAAAACTAAACATTTGAAAAAGAGAAATTTGTAACAAAAATATATCTGTAAAAAAAAATATTGAAAAAAAATAAAAATTTTAAATTAAATATCTAAAAAAACAAAAACCAAACTATGAACTAACGTTAAAAGAAGTAAAATAAACAATCAACTATAAAAAAAAATTGGACAAGTAAAAGTGTCAGAGAAAAGAACAAAGATACCTTAAAAAGTTTTTTTTCATGTAAACGTTTTTTTCAAAGTTACATTTCTGAACTGTATATTTCCCCAACTTTTTCCCCCCTAATTTACATTTACAAATAATTCTCTTTGCTAGCAACAATAATGGAACAAAACTCACTCCATAGATATGAGACTGGCATCAGTAAAATATTGAAAACCAGCCATGAGATGCTGGTGATCTTCCAATGATTAAATGAAGTTACATATAATCCAATGTTAAAATATTTACACAAGGAAAACCAGCATGACGGAGCCGGTCACGCAAGCTAACGCTAACTCAACGGGAGTTTATTACTTTCATTTTTCTGTAGTTGAGTTAGCGTTAGCTTGCGTGACCGGCTCCGTCATGCTGCTTTTCCTTCCGTATGAGCGCCACAAGCGTCACGTCACGTGACTAAGAAAACGCAACGGGATTGGCTGAGTGTTGGACGCCACAATCCATTGCTAATGTCTGTGACCTGAAGTAACCCTTCCCTTTTTACACTGAATTTAGACGCCGAATTTAAGACGGTGAAATAGAGCCAGTTGAATCTCAGGAGGCTGAAAATATTGAGTTTGAATTTTGAAAGGTTGAATTTTTTTTTTATATGCAGACTTTTTTAACACTCAAAAAATAAGTATTGAAAATGTAATCACTTTGAAATAGTAATGTGAATTTTTAGCTTGAAGAGAAAATACATGAAATTTCAACTGTGTAGAAATAATGACAATGATTTTTTTTTTTTTTATGTAAAATATGTGTTCTGAATTTATTTTAACATTGAAACAATAAGTACAAACATACATCATTTAAATTTCCGTGGCATTTTTAATTCAAATCCCAGCGACACAGATTCACTTCCATAGTGCTTCCATTTTTTTCTCACCCGTCTGGTTTATTTGCAACCAAACTGCGACTTCAGCCGTCAGACTTAAGCAGCATTTGTAAACAAAGAAAGGCCACGAGTTGTTAAGTATTCCTACAATTACCTGTACTTAGCCTAGAAGTGTTCCTGTAATTTAGGAGCTTCTAAATTGGCTTTTTGACAGCAATTCTCTGATTTCCTTGCAACACTGAGCATTTCCTTTGTTCCCCTTTTAATTTTTGCCCTGTGCCAAAGCATTTCATTTACAAGCAGAGGGAAGAGCTTTCTTCAGAAGCGCATTCTAAAAAGCCTACAATGAATGAGTGTTTCTGTGGCTCTGGGGTTTCAGCTATAATCAATAGTACCGCTGGAAGTTATGGCATATAAATGCCAATAAATCACAGACTAAAATTACACCCAAACTGTAAAAAAACTATTTCTCCTCAAAGCATCTCTTCTTTCTAACTGATGGGTTTTTAAACCGTCGTCCCTTCAAGCGAGTGCGCGCCGCGTGGATGACTGTCCCTCTACGCGTCTCTCATCGATTAATCCGGCACATTCTGCTTTAATATCCAGTGGCGGCGGCATATTTTAATGCAACCTGAGATGTGGAGATGAGACCTGTCCTTTAAAAACTCCCTCTCCCTCCAGGCTTAAAGGGATGCCTGTCCTCTTTGGGCGTAATTGAAAAAGATGGATCTCACCGAGTGTTTCACCAACGCAGCGGGCAGGAATTGGATTGGGAAATGTGCTCCGTATCATATTGCTATGTATGTGCCCGCCAGAGGCTCGCACACAGTCGGTGAGTGCAACATGCTCATGCAGCCCATACTGAAAAGCAAGAAACAGAAGGGAGACATTTGCAATTTTATTACTACTTTAATAGGTTTCTCTATCATTCAGGAATTGCACTTTCTAATGTATTGGGCCTATAAATACAAGGTTCAATAGACAGCCGCTCTGCACTCCTCATTATTCATACATTCATACAAATTAGAACAGAAGGTTGAATAAAATATGCCGTCCATTTCCACCGCCACACCATCAGAACCTTATCATGCATACAATCTAATCGCCGCTATGATATTAAAGGTATTATCTAAAAGTTGCGTGGGGTGTGATTACAGATGCATCTACAAACAATCATGTGAAATGTCACCCAAACACAGCTGAGTGAGTGATTGACTGCATGCGTCTCTGGCGGGAACCGAACTGGATACATCAAGGATCGAAACATGCGACAGAGCAGAGAAATACCGAGATTCTAGGAGGGAGACCACATTACTGCGCCATAACGCCGAGTTTGTGTTTTCATCTTCAGAAATAAAATCCTAAGCTTTGTTTCTGGAGCCTCGCATAGAAATATCTATACAAAAAAGATTAGAAGCGACAAGTGGACACAATTTTAGAAGTTAAAATGACAAAAAATATTTTAGTGTGTCATTAAAAATCAAATCAATTCTGGATTTCATTTTGTTTTATATTTATTCTGTTAATATATCTGCTAATATTCCTAAATATAAGTAAAAAAAAAGTAAAAAACAAACACCTGCCATCCAGGAAGCTTTCTCAATTCAAACTCTGGAGTAGAGTGGCGTTGAGTTGTCTGAAAAGGGAGTCGTTTATGGTCATTGTTGGCCCTATTCAGAGGCATAGGCCAGTAGAAGTTATTGTATGCCAACAATGAACTAAACGACTCCCCATTCCTAAGGGGTGGACCTGTTCTTTCAGTTCAATCTGCATATTTTCTGAGCCATAACAAGGCTTTGTTGTAGGGATGCACGATATTGGGATTTTGGCCGATATCCGATATGCCGATATTTTAAAACTCATGTAGCCGATAACCGATATCGATACCGATGTTAAAGCTGGACAAAAAATAAGTAGTCATTGAAAATAGCAGTTTTGTTATCCATTTCTGACACTTTGAAAAATAATATACTCAAATATATTTTCATATGCTGATATCAAATTGATTTTTAAAAACGCGTTATCGATCTATTTTACTTTCAAAATCTGGTGAAATTTCATCGTTCTGTCACAAACTCTCGTGATATTTTGCAAATTCTTGTGAGATTTTGTTAGTAAAATAGATCGATACCGCGTCAATATCTTTTCCCTCGGCTTTAGAAGTTTTTAAGTCTGTAAAAAATACGTTTTTGAGGAAGAAGTAGTAGTATATATATATATTTTTTTTAGACTTTAGAAACTCAGAAGCTGATCAAATATCGGGTTAAATATCGGTGGGGTGGCCGATATCCGATATTCAGTTTTAAGGCCGATACAGGCCGGTACCGATAGGGGGCCGATTATATTGTGCATCCCTACTTTCTACTCAGGGGTCACCAAGGGGCCCTCAAGGACCACATGGGGGGCCCTCTTTGTCTTCTGAAAACAGAACAACTCACTCAGTGGGTTAAGTTTAATTTTTTTTGTTTTATTCTGTTGCTCTTCTTTTTAATAATTTATGTATGCTTTCATCATGTTAACTATTTCATCATATTTCTGTGGTTTCAAAATGAAAATATCAAAATGAAAATAAGAAATTAATAAAAGAATAAAAATGACTTTTTATGGATGAGATTTACTGTAGGTGAACACTGATCCCTCCAGTTCATAGGTCAGTATTGGTAGCCCTTCCTATGACTCGGTAGCCATGAAGTAGCCCTCAGCCTTAATAAGGTTGGTGACCCCTGCTATAAAGCCTGGAACTGAACGCTAATCCAGACATTCTGAATAAAAAAAGCTTCCCGGATGGGAAGCGAAACGTCTTCAAACTTGGAAAACAAAATCCATTGGATTGTTTTTTTTTTTTTTACTTTTTTAAAGCTACAATCAACAGTTTGATGAGCTGATCATTAACAGACCTACTATAAACTCACTGCAGCTCCAGCAGTGCCGTTAAAAAGTCTATTTACCATTTTTCCCTTAAAGGGATAAAAACATTCTGCAGTTTAGACGCAGTAAATATTCTCATGATTCCAACTGCAACAGCGATATGTAATAAAAATTTATTCTTCTAAGCAGGCCCTTAGTTTGCTTCTGCCTTGAGGCGCCCCTGGTTGAACGTATAGGCAGCTCCCCCATCGCTTACTCAAAGCAAGAAGCCCCTCTAAAGGGATTAAAGGGTATAACTAATAATACGGTGGCATGACCTACTTTTAGGCAAACATTTCGGTGTAAAGAAAGCCAGAATAAAATATATAATTTCATAAAATCCAAAAAAGAAACAATTAAAAGGGATCTGTACTGGAAAAATGACCTAGAAATAAGTAAATTAAGTGTATTTAACCTTAATTTGAGTAGGTAAATGAGATCATTTGCCAATGGAATTAGTATTTTTACCCATTTAGATAAAAGGCACTTGAAATAAGTCAATGCAATTGTGTTTTCTTATTTTAAGTGTAAATAGTCTTGTTCCATTGGCAAAATGTTTCTTTTACCTCCTCAATTCAAGAACTAATTCACTTATTTTAAGAAAAAATGACTTATCTAGATTTCGATTTTTTCCATGTAAAATTATTGTAAATTGATTATCAATTTTGATTTGCAACCTCAAACAAGACATTATCACCATTTCTAGACGGTCAAAGTACCCAACTCCTGTTTTTTTTCATTTATTTGTTTATTTTTTTTATATTACTTTCATGCATCCTTGTTAGAAGCAATGTTTGTGGCTCGGAAGCGGGTCGAAATCCTCGTCCAAGTCTTTGGTCTGCATCGATATGAGGGAGACAATTAGCAGCTACTGGGACGCCAAGCCGCTCAGTCACAGGCAGTATAAAGAAGGAAGTGTGACCCAGCGGTCAATAGAACCCCCCCCACACACCCCCAGCCCTGAAACGCCAACCTCAGTCTCGCCTTTCAAGTCTAAACGGTTTTCATATAAAGCGAAGCTTTACGGCCATCCAGCTGGAAGGAAGAAGGATGCCACGGGTAAAAAAATAAAAAATATATATATAAAGATGTGGCGATAAAAGGGAGGAAGATCAAGTGGGGATAAAAGAGATCAGCTCATCCTTCTGCCTAAAAGCAAGTGACAGTCAGAGACCGAGGATATGAGGAGAAGAAGGGTTAGAGACAACAAAAGGACTAAGAAAGGAGAAGGAAAAGGGACGATGTACACATAACTCCAACTAAACGGATGCGTTTGCTGCAAAAATAATGTGGGTTTTGATGCTATCGGGTTTTTAATTTGCAGGAAAGAACGTGGAGAGTTTGTTTATAGTTTCACACGTTTCCTCTGCACTTTGAAGATTGAAAAAACAAAAAAAAAAGCATCATTGGTATGATTGATGAGCCTGGAGAGCAGAGCGGCGCGTCGCTCCCACGTGGATCCAGCATCTCAACATAAAACATAAAGCTCAGGTATGAACTACAGCAGCCACTATCATTAGACGGGGAGCGTCGTGCGGAGCTTGGAAATGGAGTGCATCTAATCAGGGCAAAGGAAAGAGTCCCTTCCTCCAGCCTCCCAGAGGATGCAGCTGTTCCCAGGCCCTCCACCACTTGTTCATTAATTACTCTGAATTAATGCTTTCCTGCCGCCGAGGATAAATAAAAAGATTGCAGCAAGGCCCCACTAATCAAAAGTGGCTTTTATTAAACACTGTGAAAATGTCAGCTGGTCGTGGCTCTATTGGAAGAGGACGATCCGATCGGGCTCGTCTCCAATCAAACATCACGTCTGGCTGCTCAGACCCAGATAGTCGGCACCTGTTCCACAAGGCTTCAATATGTATTGTCTTTGCCTGGAGAGAGTGTAGAGACGAGCGGCGGTTTATTTCCTCAGCCAGCCTTCACTGAGGCAGCAAGTTAGTTCAGCCTCAAAGGAATCCACATCAAATAAGACTATTGACTTCTAGCACTTCCAATGTTCCACAAGAGGAGCCCTTTGTTTGGCCAGTTTTGTCTGCCTCTGTCTAATCCAAGATGCCAGAGACTCAGTCAACCCGAAGCCCAGTCTATCAATACATCGCCATGAAATGTGATTCTGCAAATAGTGATGAGCTACGCCATCGATCGGCATTTTGATTATGTTTGCAATTATGTTTAGACTGCACGGCGTGAAAAAAAATGAATAAAATAGTTTCCTAGAATACAAAAGGTTGCATAAAAAAGGACGGGTAAATCCCAATGATCTTCCTCAGTGAAATAAAGTTGAAGTTAAAAGGACTTTGTTCTGCTGGAGCAGCGCTCCAGAATCCTGAGAGATTACATTTCAGTGTTTCTAAACAGAAAGCAGAGACCTTTGCAACACAGAAGCTTTAATTGGCTAAAGTTTTTCCTTTTTTCTCCACAGTTTCTGCTGCACTTGTAACTCCTATAATAATGTAAGACATGTATTTTATTAAGCTACTTCATGCTATAAGCAGACATTGACAACATGTCTTCAAGTTGTTAATCATCCATATTTTCTTATGTACTTTCTGTGCCATATTCATAATATTTGAGATTCTTCTTCTTATAGAGATTTAGAGACTTAGAGTCAACTTTATTTATCGCTTGGGATTAGTCCTTCAGGGAAATTCTGGTTCCAGTAGCTTATATAGAGTAAAAAGAGTTAAAGCAAGATGTCATTAAAGATACAAAATACCATAGAGAATATAAAAAGAGTGTATATAGTACCAAAAAAACCATAAAAAAATAAAATAAAATAGGTTTAATGTCTTGGAGTGTTTCCCTTAGATATAAAATTATCCGCACAGTAGAAATCTAAGTTAAGACTAGTTAGTAAACTACGTTGTTGGCTTGGGTTATTGCACTTCTACTGCAGAGACGTACTGAGCATATAAATAAGTGAAAATTAAACAGACTACACAGTAGTTGGCATGTGTTATTGCTAGGGATGGAACGGTTTATGAAAACCGTCCAAACCGTTCGGTTCGACTGTCTCGGTTCGGTTCGCGTGTGTTTCGTTCGGTTCATGCGCTGCTCCTTTTTCTCGTAGGCGAAGCGTTTACACTCCAGAGCAGAAGGTGCCGGTACTGCGACCAAAGCCAACCACCAGTAGTAAACAACAAGAAGAAGCGTAGCAGTGTAGCAGAAAAAAATCAGTTGTTGTGGAGAATTGTGTGGGTATGGCGAGTGGGAAAGAACAGGAATTGGAAGACGCGCCAGCAGCACTTTATAGGTCTGCTGTATGGGAGCACTTTGCATTTAGAGTGACCTACGATGACGGCGGAAAGAAAGTGGTGGATAAAAGTGCAACAGTGTGCAAGCATTGTGCAACACGTTTTGTTTATGCTAACAGCAACATGACCAACATGTCATGCTAACAATCAACATATACCGAACCGAAAACCGTGACCACGAAACCGCGAACTGAACCGTGGGTTTTGTGAACCGTTCCACCCCTAGTTATTGCACAGTTAGGGAGTAGAATATTGCACCTGAGCGAAAATAGGAAATGTTTAGCATCAGATGCCCAAGGAGGGGGTTGCTGACCCTCGTCCCTCCTCATACCACCTCCTCCTTAAGAGAATTTATAACATAAGCTTACTTTATTCATAGTACTTCAAAAAGCTATGACTTTTTAAAATCTTATGATGCTTAATCGTACCTTTCATGTTCATCTCCACTGTTATGTTATGTTAATGAAGAAAATACACTCTCGCCACTGCTGCGTTATCATTAAGAAATGTTATAAAAGAAAAAAATCATACAAAAATAAAATCTAATTACTTTCGGCAAGGCATTCCACAAAGCTGAATTCTAGGTCCCTTACTTTTAGATCTTTACACTCCAGCGAGTGAAAATATGCTGCTGCATTGCTTGGTCTCCGAGACACCACAACCTGTTAATGCTAATTTTATTGACAAACGGGGGGGGCTAACGCTTCAAATCTATCATTCAATTGATAATAGCCTGAAAACCTGCGCAGCTGCAATTTATGAAGTTATTCAAATATTTACTTTTTCTTTACTTCAGCTTTAGTTCCTCTAACTTTTTGATTTTTATCTTTCTTACTTCTTCAATTCATCCAGATTATTAGTACAATCATTATTTAATTTTTTTTTAATTATGTTGTATAATTTTACTCATATTTTAGAGTTCATTGCTGCGAAGACAGCAACCTTTATAATCACATTAAGCTAAAATAAAAGAGTTATTTCACTAATAATTGACAGCTATTCACACCAACTAGCAGAAAAGATCAATTTTAAGTAAAACTTGAGATTCATTGAAGGCATTTTACAAAGTTTCTGCTACTTTTAGATAAATTAGTCAAATCTGGCATTTCAAGTTACACGAAGAAAAAAGAAAAAATTTCGAAACAAAACTTACATGGTACAGTTAAAGGTAGAAACTATTTGTTTTTTAAAGATGGTTGCCATTAAATTTTTAGCTCTTATTTCTATTTTCATAACAATGGACACAGATTGATCTTTAGCTTCATGTTTTTTGTTTTTATTGATCTTTAAGAAACATTTTAACTGAAAATAAGCATCACCAGAAAATACTTTAATAGTCATGAAGGTCAAAGCAAAGGAGGAGAAAAAATTCCATAAAATGTGAAACACATATTTATTTTTTTAATCAGTACTATTTTATTATCTAAGAAACAAAAGCTCAGAATGTTTGTGTGTGAGAGGGGTGAGATGGAGGGTAGGTCAGGTGAGTGGGAGGCTCAGGTAAAAAAAAAAAAGAACTCTAAGACAGAAGCTGCCTTAGGATGTTAATTATTTAATGGTATTTGGACGACCATTTAGTTATAAATATGGAAGCATTTTAATAAAATAAAATTGTAAATAATTAGGGTGAAAAAATTTCTGAACTGATCCTACCCCTCCAAAGATTGTGTTTTTTTTTATTTTTATGCTACGTTCAGACTGCATGCTGCAGAGGCAGCAAAAGCAGCTAATTTACATGCAAAGTCAATGGTGGATGCGCATCAGGGAGCAGCAACAGGTCCTGCAGTGCATCAGGGAGCAGCAACAGGTCCTGCAGTGCATCAGGGAGCAGCAACAGGTCCTGCGGTGCATCAGGGAGCAGCAACAGGTCCTGCGGTGCATCAGGGAGCAGCAACAGGTCCTGCGGTGCATCAGGGAGCAGCAACAGGTCCTGCGGTGCATCAGGGAGCAGCAAAAGGTCCTGCGGTGCATCAGGGAGCAGCAACAGGTCCTGCGGTGCATCAGGGAGCAGCAACAGGGGTCCTGCGGTGCATCAGGGAGCAGCAACAGGTCCTGCGGTGCATCAGGGCGCAGCAAAAGGTCCTGCGGTGCATCAGGGAGCAGCAACAGGTCCTGCGGTGCATCAGGGAGCAGCAACAGGTCCTGCGGTGCATCAGGGAGCAGCAACAGGTCCTGCGGTGCATCAGGGAGCAGCAACAGGTCCTGCGGTGCATCAGGGAGCAGCAAAAGGTCCTGCGGTGCATCAGGGAGCAGCAAAAGGTCCTGCGGTGCATCAGGGAGCAGCAAAAGGTCCTGCGGTGCATCAGGGAGCAGCAACAGGTCCTGCGGTGCATCAGGGAGCAGCAACAGGGGTCCTGCGGTGCATCAGGGAGCAGCAACAGGTCCTGCGGTGCATCAGGGAGCAGCAACAGGGGTCCTGCGGTGCATCAGGGAGCAGCAACAGGTCCTGCGGTGCATCAGGGCGCAGCAACAGGTCCTGCGGTGCATCAGGGCACAGCAACAGGTCCTGCGGTGCATCAGGGAGCAGCAACAGGTCCTGCGGTGCATCAGGGCGCAGCAAAAGGTCCTGCAGTGCATCAGGGCACAGCAACAGGTCCTGCAGTGCATCAGGGCGCAGCAAAAGGTCCTGCGGTGCATCAGGGCGCAGCAAAAGGTCCTGCGGTGCATCAGGGCACAGCAAAAGGTCCTGCGGTGCATCAGGGCGCAGCAAAAGGTCCTGCGGTGCATCAGGGCGCAGCAAAAGGTCCTGCGGTGCATCAGGGCGCAGCAACAGGTCCTGCGGTGCATCAGGGCGCAGTAAAAGGTCCTGCGGTGCATCAGGGCGCAGCAAAAGGTCCTGCGGTGCATCAGGGCGCAGCAACAGGTCCTGCGGTGCATCAGCGCGCAGCAAAAGGTCCTGCGGTGCATCAGGGCGCAGCAACAGGTCCTGCGGTGCATCAGGGCGCAGCAAAAGGTCCTGCGGTGCATCAGGGCGCAGCAAAAGGTCCTGCGGTGCATCAGGGCGCAGCAAAAGGTCCTGCGGTGCATCAGGGCGCAGCAAAAGGTCCTGCGGTGCATCAGGGCGCAGCAAAAGGTCCTGCGGCGCATCAAGGCACAGCAAAAGCTCCTGCAGTGCATTTTGAGCAGCAGGAGTAGCGCGTCATGAGCTTATGAGCAGGAGTTGGAGAAATTAAACTTTTGCTACTTGACGCTCCTCATCAACCAATCAGAGAAGCTGATCTGGGAGCTGGCAGGGAGTCAGACATAGCACTGCTGATGCAGAGCGCTATGAGCACTCCTCTGAAACAGTTTATTAGCGTTTACATTAACCTAAAATGTCGAAACCTGCCAGCAAAATATGATTGTTTTTACTTTTTCTGGTGCCTGCAGTTAAGATTACGTACCTGAAAAACGCGACCAGTAGCGGCAAATAAACCCACGAAGAGGCGACCGAGCCAGAGGCAGCCGTTGAAGGGGATTCCCAGTGACAGTTCTGCAGTCTGAGGGGCTCCGACTGAGAAATAAATTGGCAGGATTGTGATTTTGATGAACTGACTACACAGAGGAAGATTTCAGGTGGACTTAAAAACACATTAAACGTCTTTTTACCCACTGATTACAGCAAATATAGCTGCCATTGTTAAAGGCAAAGAAAGGATAGGGTAGCTCCGCCCAACGCGCATCAGACCCACTTTTCGACCACCCAGCTATAGCAACTTTGCTGCTTCAGCTGCGCATCAGAACTAAACTTGCACAAGCCTAAAAAATTAAGCAACATGCATGTTTTTGCTGCTTCTGCTGCTTGCGGTCTGAATGTAGCATTAGGGTTTATTGACAGTAAACAGGTCATAGAGAGAGTCACTAGTCTTTCTCCAACCAGGCTGAATATAGCTGTAAAAGACAAGATTTTGGTTTCAAAGTCAGAAATGCTTTATTAATCCCAAAAGGAAGTTAAATTTTATGGCAGGAGATTAAATTAACGGCAGGTTCAGAGGTGGAACATTTTGCTGTAGGGAAATTCTCATACAACAGTCCATCAGATGTAATCAAACCCAATTTATCTAAAGTAAATGGGAATATTTTAAAGTTCCTGATGTGTTTTTTTTTTGTTTTGTTTTTTTTTTTACATCTTTAGAGGTACGGAAGAGGATTAGGGCCAGTGGGGGGAAACAAGAAGTTAAATGATTTTAAAATTTTATTTCAGTTTAGTATGGGATAAAAGTCAGAATTCTAACTTTTTTCTCTGAATTCTGACTTTAATCTCAGAATTCTGACTTTTTTTATTGTCAGAATTCTGAGAAAAAAAGTCAGAATTCTGAGATTAAAGTCAGAATTCTGACTTTTTTCCCATACTAAACTGAAATAAAATTTTAAAATCAGTTAACTTTTTTTTTTTTCCCACTGGCCCTAATTCTCTAACATTGAGCTTTAAACTCCAAGGGTTTTTAAAATACTCAAACCTACAGAGCATCAACAGGAAGAAGGTTTTAGACAAAGTTTTATCATTTGTTAAGGGAAGCTGTTATTACTTCTGTTCAGGTGTAACGGAGCTCAAATAAAGTGACTCTCTGAAGTCTTCTTTTGTCTAATCACACAGTTTAAGTCTCCAGACAAAAAAAAAGGAGGCTGATGACAAGAGATGGATGAGGATAAAGCAGACAGCAGCTCAGCTGATGAGAACAAATAAGAAGCCTGGCGTTTCAGCGTGAGAATGACACATCCAAACAGACTACAACACAGATCTGCATCAAACAGATGGGGGAGAAAACAGCTGCGGCTTTTAATTGGTCACACATGTGATATCAAGCACGCAGCTCATGGAAAACAAAAAACAAAAAAAAACTTTAAAAAAAATGCTTCTTTTAGCTCATCTTTCTCCAAAATTACTTGGAAGGATTCTTCAGCACAAGGACACAAACAGAACCGCACTTGGCTTTTTCTCATACTTTTGTTTTTCCGTACGCTCACAGAGAGAATAAACCTGCCGCATGTTTTGACCTGTTGAATAATGCGCCTTCGTTGCTGGAAAACAGCCGAGCAGATTTAAAGCAGCTCGCTTACGTCGAGATGGATTTTCAGATAGCAGAAGACGATTAAAACGGATCCTCTGGTGTTGGCTGCTCAGGCAGCGACTGAAGACTAAAGGATAAGAACTTTGTTTCTATAAGAAACTTAGATGAACTTTAAAGAACCATACCTCTTTGAAACCCAGACTGGCCGTTTTCTTCATTTCCAGAACGATCATTTATCATGCGCTCAGATTAGATTTACCATTAGGCAATACTAGGCAGCTGCTTAGGGCCCCAAGTTCCATAAAACTCTGCTTACATGTATGGTTCATACAACTAGTCCTTATTTGTGCACATTAATTATGTTTTTGATAAAAATCCTTTCGCTAAAATGAATGCTTATGATATCAAGTGTGTCTCAGCCCCCCCACCAGTGTTGGGCACGTTACTTTGAAAAAGTAATTAGTTATAGTTACTAGTTACTTCTCCCAAAAAGTAACTGAGTTACTAGTAAAAGTAACTATTGCGTTACTTTTGCGAGTGTATGAAATTAATAACTGGGGATGTCTAGTTCTGAAATCCTGTGTTTGGGTTGTTATAGATACTGCAACATGTAGCTATATCTATATCTATTCCATCCATCCATATTTCTCCATATAGGCTAATGATCGTTCAGCTCTCCATAGTTCCCCTGTGGCGCGAGCACAGGGCGGCTGTTACGCGTCTTTAGCGAGCATGCGCGTTTCCTGTCTCTTGCGCAGTGAATCGTGCCGCCGCGCTGTGCGGAGATGCCGGTGGTAATCGTATCTGATGGGGAAACGCAGCTCGACGCAACACCAGTATTTCCATCTGGAAAGCGTTGTTTTGTCGCTGGAGTCCTCCTCCCTCTCCATCCTCTCTTCTCTCATGACGCGCGAACGAGTCCTATCATGAAAAAAGGTTAATTGTGCGACCTGAGTAACATGCAGTAACGAGGTGTCGACAATTGTAACTGCGTTATAGTTACAGTAAGAGTAATAATTTTGATTACTCTTACTAAAAAAGGTAGCGGCGTTAGCAACGCCGTTACTCCCATCACTGCCCCCCACCATATTGGATCGGACCATTTGGTTCCCCCCACCAAACCATTTGAAAACAAATGATGCAAAGAGCAGTGTTGCCAACTTAGCACTTTTGTCGCTATATTTAGCAACTTTTCAGACCCCTCTGGCACTTTGATGGAAAAAAGCGCCTAATGCCAAATCTAGAGACTTTTTAAAAAAGACTGAGGACAAAATATAAAAAGCAGCGAACTCTGCTCTCACGAGCAAGTTGATTCGTAAGCCCGCCTCCTGCTCTCCTCTATCTTGTATGCTGTCATGATTCATGCAGCTATTATTTCATCCAAATTTCCTAAATCCACCCCTGGCTGTTCTACACCACTGCCTTGCAACATAAAATCCCGTCCCTCAGATACTTTTTTTTTTTTGTGTGGTCCACGGCTACAAAGGACCACGAAATAAACCTTTTCTCACATGTCTGCACAACTTTACGGCTGACGGGACCACAGAGAGGCCACAGTCTGTATGAGAGCCGCCGGCGGAGGCCAAATGTGGCCAAGCAAGCCGCTGTCAATCATTTTATGATTGTGTGTTTGCAACAGCAGTGAGAAGACATGCCTGGTTCCCCCCAGCCAGGTCAGACACATGAATACTGCACAGACCTGTGACTGGAAAAACACTACAGCTGCTTTTAGTGGCTGCTCCACCTTAACTGCTCCAGCCCCACAGCAGCGAGATACTGAATAAAAAAGTTCCTGCCTCTAAATAAATCAGGCTTATTTTCTAACCTCAATCTTTAATAATGTTGGTTTTTATGTTATTAATCAAAATAAAGTTAAAAAATGACTTGCTCAGATTATATGTTTTTTTCTTTATGTTTTATCTTGGGATTATACTAGAGAAGAATGAAAATTTGCCATTAAATAGGACTATTAGAACAGGGAAAAGTATCGTCTTTAAGGGATGGGTCTTATTTACCTCCTTAGATTAAGGGTTAATACTCTTGATTTGAAGAATTTTTTCTTATTTTTAGATTAATATGTGGAGTAACACTACTAGCAGTTTTATTTGAAACTGACTTCAGCAATTTTTAAATGTTGTTTTAAGTTTCAATTTTTTTTTTTTTATTATTATTTAAGTTTTTCTTCTTTGTCATTAATTCTTTATGGACTTTTTGTTTTGAAAATGCTGTAGCTCGATCATGGCACTATTTGGCCCCGTTAATCAAAAGATGCAATCAAAGACCTTATTTAAAAGCAACAGCAAAAAAAAAAGCAATATTTCAGTTTTGTTTCTTAGTAAGCAATTGTCATTTATGTCCAACTGTATGGTTTTCTGTTAATTGAATGTAGTATTTCAGAAGCCAGCAAGTGCAGGATCTTGAATCACCGTATTTTCTTGAGTACAAAGCGCACATCGCCTAGTTTTTTCAGGGTTTATTTACACTGGAAACTTAAATAAAACGAATGAACAACAAAATATATTAGAAAATGTTCTGGAAAGTGCTTTAAATCAATCATAGCTGTCTTAATCCATGCTTGGTCAGATCCTAATGTTTGAAAAGGGAGAATAAAGCGTTAGCCTCGCTGCATGCAGTTAGCCAAGCCTTGTAGATTAATAATTCTATAAACCTGTTAGTCTGTATAAAAGATGACTGTGACATCAGCGCTGGGGAGGGAGGTGGTGTGCAACTAAAGTTGCTTTCAGCTCTGGGTGCAGGAGAGCTGCTCCCCAGGATGCTGCTATCTTTGCATTGAAGAGCAGCTACTGCGTATAAACAACTTTTAAACAGAGTCTATGGCCACAGATTTCTGCACCCCAGGGCAGAATTCCCTCACCAATCCAACTACAAACAAAACAGCTTTACTCGTCCTTAAAAATTTAATATTTATCTAAAAATATATATTCATATATTTCAAAATATGAATGAATGTTTTTTCTTTTGTGCCTTAAATTCATTGGGTGAGTGGGGCGGCGCCTCAGCGCCCTCTAAAAAAAAAAAACTGAATGTTGGAACTGCAACTATGCAATCATATGTTTACATCACTTTTCACCACAATGTTTTTTATCATTGCTGCACTTTCAAAAATGAAATAGTCTAGAGAGCTGTACTTAAAGAAATTCCTTTTCTTTTTTACACTTGTGTGTAAAAAATTACAAAATAAAATCTGTCTAAGTCTATTGGCCAACCGCCACTGATTATGACAAAAAACAGGTGAATGACTGAAAAGGTCCAAAGTACAAGAATGAAAACTTTCTAAACATAAACTGCAAAAGAAAAACAAAAACCAGAATCAGAAATACTTCAATAATTCCAGAGGGAAATTACTTTTGTTACACGCTCCAGTTACAGTTTTTTATAATATATACACACATCCAACTATACAATATAATAAAGATAAAAAAATAAGAATAAAAAGAGATAAAATATATACACATATAGCTCTTCTGTATATATATCTGTACGTATATCTATGCATATGTAAAAACTAAATCCAAATAAAGTGAAAATCCGAGTAAAGTGATAAATCCAAGTAAAGTGATACGATGGAAAACATGGTGAATACAAGAAAAAAGTATTAAATCTGATATGTACTTGAACCAAAAGCATGATTTTCTAAATGAGAAGATTACTGGAAGAATGTATTTTAATGAGTAAAAGCAGATTGCTGCATAGATAGCCATGCCACACCGCCAAATGTTTCATTCATAATGATCATATTTTTTGGTTCATCTTCAACTTCTGTTCTTTTCTCTAAAACTTAACACAGAAACTTAGTTTTATCAAACCATGATGCATCATCATACAGAAGAGTTGCGCCTCCATATTGTAAAACAATTTTCTCACACGGCAGTAGGGGTTAAGATGATCCATCTGTTCTATGCAAAATGAAATGCTGAATAAATTAATACGAATGATCCAGTTAACAAACTGTCTGCAGCCGAGCCAGCAGGAAAGTGCCGTGGGCTGCCAAGTCAACAGGTTTACTTGGCCAACATTTGGCAGGTAATTTTTACCCTCAAAATAAGTCAATACTGAGTCCATGGAAGGTAAAAGCAATAATATCAAAAAAGCCTCTGCTGGAATATTCCATGTATTAAACCAAATTGATCAGTCTTAAACAACTTCTAATGAGCAGAGTTAGATTCCAGAGACATGTTGAAATAGCCTGTCAGAAATTATATCAATAGATTAAATAAAAGCTTTTTTTCCCCCTTTTGTTTATGATAAATGAATAATACTATTTCAAAATAATTATATTTACAATGAAAGAAATCCCTTTGGGCTGATTTAGTACCCTGTCAAAGTCAAACCTGCTCACTTCAGTCCAAATTATTAGGCCATTGGGCTTTAAAATGTAGGGATTTGGTTGAATTGAAAACTACAATTTATGTATAATTTAGTCGTTAACATCCAAGGAATGATTTGAAGAAATTAGTTTACAATTTTTGAGGTGCTGACTTATTAAAAAATAAAACAAAGCCTGGGACAAGTTCTGAGCATCATTGTATTTTGGTAGTTGGAGTGAAGATATGGGATGAAGGGAATTCAAAGCTAAAAGACTGTTAAAAAATCATCCAATATAAAGAAATGTTAATAAGAAGAATATAGAAGCCTTTGTTGCAAATGAAGCAAATAGTTGAAATATTACATTTTTTTTACCCACTGTGGATTGTAAATTTTGTAGAAATATTGTGTTCGATCGTCATTTGATTACCCTGGTTTAATCCGAGGAGGATCTGTTTCTCAGTGTAAACAAAGAAATAAATATGTTTAAAAAGAAACACTGATGCAAGCACAGATTGCAGAGGAACATCTCACCTTCTATCTCAGGCCTTTTAACATGTTGACCATTCAGTTGAGGAACCACACTGGAAAAATTATTTACAAATGAGTAAAAATGTTCTTAAATTAAGTGTATTTACTCTTAATTTGAGCAGGTAAATGAGGTAGTTTGCCAATGGGATGAGCATTTTCACTCATAAAATAAGATAATTAGATATTATGCATTTGAAATAAGACAATGCAATTGTTTTTTCTCATTTTAAAACTCGTTCCATTGACAAAACGTCTCACTTTCCTCTTCAATTCAAGAAAAAAATTCCCTTATTTAAAGAAAAAATGTGTTATGTAGATTTACATTTTTTGCAGTGCAGAAAAATGGTAGAAAACCTCTACATGCTTTTTAGTTTATCGAAAAAATCTGCCAGCAGGTGCCTCCTCCAAAGTCCCCAGTCAGCATCCAGCCCTTCCCACACAGCTTTACCACCTACAGCGATGCTAGAGCCTCTCTGATAATCCTCATATGTCAACATAAGAATGTCCATTTAGCTGACTCGCACAGAAAGTGGACTTATCAAATGAGTAATTATGTAAAACAGAAAATAAAATTAAAAAATACTCTGCAACAAATGTTTTGTAAAATACTTATCTAGTGGTTCCTAGAATGGGAGGCAGATCTTTTAGTTATCAGGCTCCTCTCCTGTGGAACCAACTACCAGTTTTAGTCCGTGAGGCAGACACCCTGTCTACTTTTAAGGCTAGGCTTAAAACCTTTGTTTCTAGATGTTGGAGCTTGGCCTGTTTTCCAGTGTAGTCCTGTTTCTCTGACTGTGACTAACTGGATGTGCTCTCTTCATCCTCTGACATGGGAGCTGGCTCGGAGCTCGTCTGCCTGGCTGTTTCCTGTTCCCTTTTACAGTTGCCTTTTGTATCTATGCTTCTTTTTCTATGTCTGCTTCTGTCTCCTTGAACCCCAGTGGGCCTCAGCAGATGGCCGCTCACACTGAGCCTGGTTCTGCTGGAGGTTTCTTCCTGTTCAAAGGGAGTTTTTCCTCTCCACTGTCGCTACAAGCATGCTTAGTGTGAGGGATTGCTGAAGAGTCAATGTTTGAACTGTAAAGTGCCTTGAGATGACATTTTGGAAATTGGCACTTTAGAAATAAACTGAATTGAAATTGAAATGAAATTAATCTATTTTACCTCAAGAAGTCAGCTCGTTCAAAATCTTTTTATTTTTTTTCTATGATGTATTAGGGGTAAGTGAAGTAAAGTTTCCATTTCAGCCATTGTGAAATATATATATATTTTTAATTGAACTAGATTATAGTTTCTCAACAGAAAGAAGCTAAAAAGTTTGTAAATAAACGTAAAATAAAGAAGCCATATATAATCTGGCAATATTTTAAGGTTGTTTGATGTATCATTTTATCAATAAGCAAATTATTCAGACATCTACAATAAAAAAAAAAAAAAACATGTGAACCAAACTTTCCTTTAGGTAAATTAATGGTAAATTAGTATTTTACCTGTAGACAGGTATAGATATTTTTGATAACCCTAATCCATGAAAACACTTTTCTTGAGTTGGAAGATGGAAACTGGTCAAAGTAAATGAAGATGCCTGGAAAATCCTGGAAGAAAACGTGGATTTGAATTTCTAGTCTTTTAAAAGGCGGCAAATACAGTCGCTCATTTATATCTTTGTTTTATTTCCATAGATATTTTGTTATCCGATAGATTCCTGATATGATATATAAGCTTATCTTTGTCTTTCAGCCGTCCAGGAGTTACCTCAGCGGTAACTAGACACACATGGAGAAAAATCACTTTGAAGTAGCCTTGGTTACTTTGACAGTTTGGTTTGCTGATGGTAAATTACTTAAAGCTCTCCCCAAACAAAGCATTATGCAAAACACACGCGATTAATCATGGGGAGGGCGGTTCATATTTTTATGATTATTAATGGCCTTTGCCATGCTGTAGGGTCATCTCACCTCACTGAAATATTTACATCATAAACAGCATGAATAATGAGGGTTGCTGGAAGGGCGCTGCTTTAAAATACAGTTTCCTTTATTTTCATCAGCTGGGGCGGTCGGAAGCTAGCCAAGCGCGGAGCCGCGGATGGAAATGAGAGCCACCTGGGGTCACGTGACTGCTGAAGGACATCGTTAGGATCTGGGTCTGCTGCTGGTCAGCTGGGAGAAGGGAAGTAAGTAGCTTGCAGCTCATTAGCCACAGTGTGAGCTTGATATGGAAATGTTGCAGAAAGTGAGCGGGATAAAATTCAAACCAGAGAGTTTTCAACCAAGTTATGAATAAATACAAACTCTTGACATTTCAATCAATGTCAAGAGTTTAAGTACCTCCAGGCTACAAGAAGCAACGGGGGGAAAAAAGCTGCATTTTTATTCTCATCAAGGACTGAAACTTTTGAGAAGTTTATTGTAAATTAAGTTGCCAAAAGGTTCAATTCTAGTGCCCAAAGAAGAGGAAAAAAAACAAAATATATGTTGATATTCTGGTTCGTAGTGAAAGAGTGGAGCAGAGTTTAGTGTTCTTTCTGCTCTAATGAGAGAGCTGCTCTATTAAGCCGGGTTAAAGAAGCAGAGGTGTATTTAAGGTCACTCTAATATCCATCCTTCTTACTTTAGGAGAAATGAGTCACCAACAGATCCTGAGCCCAATAGAGGTAAAGGAGGTAAAGAAGGCGTCAGGACTTTGGAATATCTCTGACTGAAGCCACTTTTCCAACATATCAGAATAAACCCCAGAAGACCCGGAGGATGACAATTAGCGCTTTAGTCGCTATATTTAGCCACTTTTCAGACCCCTCTAGAACTTTGATTTCTAAAAAGCTCCTAGCGCCAAATCTAGAGACTTTTTTCTGCTGCTGGAGACTTTGGAGACAACATCTAAAAGCAGCGAACTCTGCTCTCCAGAGCAAGTAGATTGGTAACCCCGCCTCCTGCTCTCCTCTATCTTGTCTGCTGTCATGATTCATGCAGCTATTATTTCATCCAAATGAAAAATGGAGAACAGATAAGCAGATCATGGCTTGTCTACAGTGAAAAGAAGGACTGGGTTATTTACTTTGGCCTTTTTGGAAACACAGGAAGGAGCAATCAGCTAAGTGAGCTTGGAAAAAATCTTTCATTCCTTTAGAGACAGCATGAAAAGTCAGCTGAGTACAAAACATAGAGAGGAAAACAAGAAGAAAAGGGACAAGAAGAGAGCGACACAACCTAGAACAGATAATGGATGTCTATTCTATTAACATTTCTCTATCTGTAGAATGTTTTATGTGTTGTCTTCCTCTGAGGGCCCAAAGCCTGTTTTTGCCTAGGGCCCCAAATTTCCTAAATCCACCCTGCAGAATAAAACTGAACTGAGGCAGATGAGCTGCAGCAGCTTGAATAACATGTTTTACTAAGACAGGCAACAAAATCTGATTTATTAGCATCAGTTAAAATGTTTTTAACCATTTCCTTCCAACAAATAAGAAGTAATGTTATACATAATAATAGTAAAATGGCCTATAGACCTGGGGATCCATACAGGTGGTTTTAAAAAGCCTTATTCAATGTTTGCCTATCAGTGTTTCTAAAAGACAAAGCTTCCATTTTCTGATTGGTAATCCATCTGCATCCAAACACAAATACAGTTTAATTAGTCTGGATGTAATTCTTTACAATATGAATCAAGCAAATCCAACCTGATCCCTCGGTTCCTTTTTTGTTTTGTTCTTTTCCTTTGGATGGTCCAAAAGCTGCTGCTGCTGCGTGAACAAACAGCAGCCAGTTTTGAGAGAAGGGAAATCGTCCTTGGAGCTGATCATCAGGAGACAGAGAGACAGTGAGGTTGCCTCCCTCTGCCCGCTGTTGTTTGTCCGGGATGCCAAGCTCACGCTCGTCATGCCAGGCTCACGCGGGCGCCCAGGCCGGCCGGAAAAGACAGAGCTGTTGGAAGACTCGGGTCTGAGCGGAGCCAAAACGATGCCCGTGCCAGGCCGAGCAACTGTGGCCAGCGTCTGCTAGTGCATCTCTCTCCTGCACCCTTCGGTGTACGGCGGACCTCAGGAGAAGGATGCAACCATCAGGGGACCGCTAGTCCATCCGGGCCGAGCTAGAGGACAGACCCCGTGCGGTGGCGAGTGGGCGGCTTGGAGCAGTTACTGCGGGAACAGCCATCAGCCTGGTGTCTTGGTTCAGTTTCTCACTGTTGATGCCTGATTTAAGCCAAAGCATCCCCAAGGCCTGCAAAGTGCTTTAGTGGGCATTTTTAACTAAACACGCCTCGATAAAGAGCAATTAATTGCACTCTTTGCAGAAAGAGCATTAAGGTCACATTTCCTTCAACTCCCGCTGCCTCCTGTCAACTGAAAGATATTACTTCTAAAGTTCCTCCTCAGCGGATGAGGTGTTTATGTTTTCATTGACCCAAGGAGATGCATTAGATTTCTCTCCGTCCGCCGATTTCCAGTCAATACTGTAACCTTTAGACATATTCTGATAATAGCTGTCGGTGGTAGGCAGAGCTTTAAGGCCTTCTGCAGGAAAAGAAGCAGGTATATATGTATCTGATTTCAGGATCTATTCTGATATAGTCGTCCGTCTCATTAACAACAGCAGCTCTAATTGAAATGATTTCTGGTTAAGTTAGAGGTAAATTCATTTAGCTAAGAAACTCATTATTCTGATTAATCAAAGCGGACACACACACAATCCTTTTTTAGCCGCTGAATACAGTGTAGAGGAGAGCAGAGAGGTTGAATCCAGTCTCCAGGTGCTGCTGAGATATATTTAGATTTCGTATTTCTATATTTTTTATTTGTTTAGTTTCCTATTTTCTCTTTTATGTTTTCAAATAATGATAAAAAGGTCAACAACTGGAAAAACTGATCTAAAAAAAATCTTTAACCTATAAAACTCAACTATGAATCAATCGTCAAAAAACTCTTTATTTTATATTGGAAGCAACCAGGTCTCCATTCATTTTTTTGTAGAGACGTATAGAGACCTGTCCATGACTCCATGTAAATGACTCCTTAGCAACACTGCAAACTAAATGAAACATCTGTAAAAAGAAAATTGATATTTGTGCGTTTTCCCTCACATTCAGCAGGTAAGACAATTTGCTAGTAAAATAAGATCATATATAACCAGGAAACTGGCTGAAATCAGGAATCAGGAGTCAAAAAGTCTTTAGAAAAAGCCGTTTCAACTTGTGACGCAAAAAACTTAAAATGTACACACTAGGGTTAAAACTTTACAGTCTCATATCCCTGAATCGTAATTTGATTAACTTTTATTAAAGGTATACTATGCAACCTGTGTTGATTTTCCAGCGAGGCTCCCCCCAGAGGGTGAAAGTAAAAGTGCACTGTCGTAAATATGCTCAGCTATTCTCCTGGTTTCTCCGTCAAGCCAGGCGCGGTTGTTTTGAGCTTAGCAGACAGGCGAACGCAACGAATCACCATGTCTACTGCGGTAAGTGACTATTTTGTTCCAATTTTCGAGTTTCAAATTTAGCCTGTTTTCATACATTAATTGTTATGCATGTGTCTAAATAACAAAGATTGTAGTTAGCCAAGTTCTCGCCGTAAAGCAAGACCGACTCTCGCGATGCACGAGACTTCTGAGCCTGTGGGTGCGGGCCGAGGGCTCCTGCAATTGCAAGTGCGGTAATTCCCCTACAGACCACCAGGGCGGCCGAGAAAACCTTTGTTTAACCTGAAATGACTCATTTAATCATCCAAAACATTATGGAACACATTAATTAACTGAAAAATGTTGCATAGTATGCCTTTAAAGGTTACATAAAATTTTACTTTGAAGGTGATTTCATAAAAAGAAAAAACGTCATGCACAAAATTTTATAAACATTTTTAATTATCAGCTTTTTTGGCCAGTTTTTAAAAGTCACTGGAAGCATTGTCAAAATTGAACACACACATTTTTATAGCCACCTGTTAAGGATGTGTCGGGTTGTGGGCAGCCTTCAGTCCTTCAGAAAGGTCACTCTAGCTTTAATGTTCATCCCAGATTAAGTCTGACATCCCACATCTGTGACACATGTCATGTTTTAGTGAAACACAGCAGCTTGTTCTAGATATCCCCTCTTTATTCTCCTCAGACCTCCAGGACCTTCATTTAGCATTCTCCTCCGTTTGAAAAGGTTCAAATGTTGCGTCACCGGTTCCTTGTTCTTCTCCCAAACATCTGCTGCTAACATTCCACAGTTGTCCATCATACGGAATGCTGTCATATAAACAGCATCCAGATGAGTTAAGTAAACTAGTCCAGAAATCAGAAATACGCCTCAAACGAAGAAACTATCAGTTAAAATTAAAGATGAAGGCAGTGAAAAGCTTTGCAAGAGGCTGCATCCATTGTGGATCAGTGCAGCAGGCTAGTTTTGGAGGTTTACTGTTAAATTAATTCCTTACTCTGGAAAAGCTTCTTTTACTTATGGTAACGGTTCCCAAAGTGGGAATGAGGACCCCCAGAAGGTCGCAAGGCAGTTTTCACAATGATGGTGATGTGATCCCAGAAGTAAATGTACAATACAATAAGCCAAGTTAAAATATATATATAAATATTTTTTTTTTATAGGACATTCATTTTAAGCTTGGTGAATATTGTGTAAATCAAAATAAATGTTTTTTCTTATTTTGATTCACACAATATGCACCAAACTGTAACTGAATTAAATAATAAAATGTCCAATAACGTAAATGATTAGAAAATTAGTTTTTTTTTGTATGGATAATGGATGGATTGAAAGTATTCTGTAGTGTTGGTGGGATTTTTGTAAGACACTGTAATATAAAAATGCGTAATTTGAGTTCCATTTCTTTTTTAAACTAAATACGTTCTTAAAGGACAAGTCCGGTCATATATATAATTCAAACTTCTGAAAGTACTTTAAATATGAAATTATAACATACTGTTCAATTAATCTTTGTAATTAAGAGTATTTTTCATTTGAATGTGCTTTACCGGAGGCATCCATGTTTGTCAAAGAACACTACTGCCACCTACTGGTTTGTGACGTCACGGTGCGGTATCGGCTGTTGATCAAGTCCCAGTGCTGTATCTGGTGTTTGTCACAACGCGCTATTATCCAAGTCATCTTGAAAACATTCTTCTTCCAAATGTTGGCTACATATTACGGGTTTTTTCTCTGGCCAGAAGTTCGATGGCAAATCCTCCCTCTTCAAGTTGGCGATCCAACGACCAACCCGTCCGTGGAGGATCAGGAATCAGAAAGGTGGAATAACTCTTTTTTTCACTTTTACCCGATGTATTCCAGCATCCAGCTGCCATGCACGTGGGCATTGTCAGTTTCACTATAGCTCTGGTGAATTTCAATGGTGAAGTCCTCTGGAAATCTTCAATAATTGTTGTTGATTGCAGATGTGTCTAGTAGTTCCCATTGATTTAGCTTGGAAAGCGGGGAGAATGGCGCTAGGCTTACCGCACCGTGACGTCACTGCTGGAAGACGGCAGGAGGGAGGGGCTACTATATTTGGGCAAAAATTATTTAATTGTTTTACTTCTTAAGCCTAAAATCATTAAATCACAGTGAACATAGGTGCTTTAAACTTTTTAAAGTCCAGCGGGAGGCAGATCTTTCACTTATCGGGCTCCTCTGCTTTGTCTTTCGGTGTTTTTCTCTTCACTGCTGTGGCAAAAATTTTAGTTGTCACAAGGGCCAGGTTGTAGGTTCGATTCCTGCCGCCACCGTCTGCAGATCATTCTATAGCTTCTATATCTTGCTAATTAAAGCAACAGAAATGATTAATTATAGAAGTGTTTGATGCTACAGGTGATCTGATTACTGAGCATCTCAGCTGAGACCCGTCCACTCCTTACTTAGATGTCTGATTTCATCCGTTAGCTTGAGGTTTGCCGCCTGTTGATCTGTCTGACCGACAAAAATAAAGAAGAAATCTGTATTTTTGTTTCTGCATTTTATTTTGTTGTTAAGAAGAGACTTTTACCTGTGAAGCATTGATAGGACATCCAACACAGATCAGGCTGCAAAGCTGGTTTTAAATGATCTTACTGCAGAATCATGTTCCAGACCGATTCATTTTCAAAGAAATGGGGGGGTGTATTATTTTTTTATTGATCGCATTCTCTTTATAAACAAAGATGATATATAGGCCCAGTAATAGCAGTGTTAAATTACATGGCCCTGAAAATAAGCCCGATCAATAAAAACAAAGTCATTTGGCTCAATTCAGTTCAATTTGCTGGAGGAATCCTGTGTTTGCCAGGTAGCGGGTGAGATGAAGTGCAACAGACGGGGGGCCTGAAACCGTCGCTCCAGGCTTTTCCCTATTTCCACATTTTTACATCACTTTCTACTCCTCTCCACGCTATCAATGCAGCCAAAGTTTGTGGAGTTAAACCGGTTCGCTGAAGAGCAGCAGCGCTGCAGCAACGGCGAATCAGCCCGTCAGTTGCAGCTGTTGATGAAACCCTCACATCATCAAGTAGCAAAACGAGTGGGAGGACTGGAATAAGTGCGACGGATGAAACCGATCCCTCACTCCCCCCCCAAAAAACACTAACCAGGTATGTATGAACGTTGCAGGAATGCCGCCGCTCTCATTTGGGGTGTTTGTTTGCCTCTGCGAAAAAAAAAAAAAATAATGGCTGCAGGAGCAGGTGGAATATTGCCTCGGCAGGCTAACCCATATGGATCCGAAAAAGCTGCTTGCCAAGTCCAAACTCCACTTTTACAGGCACATCTGGAGCAGAATCTCCATATTAATTGCCAATTGATGTGTTTACACACGACGAGGATTAATCCCTGAGAGAAGTTGGGTGACCCGGGTCACACCGTCAGTGGGAGGGTTGTGTTTTTGGGTTGAAGAGCAGCGTGGGGGGGGGGGAGAAACGAAGCCAAATACGTGGACGGACAAAAGCAAATAGAAAACATAATTATGTTCCTGCTGAAAGCCATCTGTCATGTAGCATTTCTGCTACGCTGAGAGCGTTCCAGTCAATATTCCTCCACTAAGCAGCAGGAAAAAGTTCAGATAAGCCGAAGCTCCATCATATGAGAGGCTCTGTGTAACACACCTGCATTCATGGTGTTTGTTTTGGATGTTTGGTCATTGCAGGCCAGAGGGTGGGGGTGGGAAGGGGGGGGCTGGTACAGGATTTATGAGCCCCGGAGCTGAACGGAGCCAGGAAGGCACACAGGACACAAATTTATCATAGCAGACCAGACGGCATCCGCACATCATCCAATTTAATGCAACACCCCTAGGAGGGACAGGAAGTAAAAAAAATTTAATATATATGAATGAAATTCTGCAAAACAAAACAAAAATTTAATCTTGCTTAAATTATGCAAACCAACGCATCAATAAAGAACTTCTGATATATCATCCTTGTTCACAGGCAGCTGCTTCTCTATATAGTCATTTTTGGGTTGTTTGTATTACTAATGTTTGTATTTTAGCACTACTTCCCTTTTCCTAAGTGCACCATTGTAAATAAGAACTTATTCTTAATGACTTGCCTGTAAAAATAAAGGTATAATAATAATAACATCTGTGGCTAATGTAAACAGAAGTGTTCATGATGAAGATATACAGGACTTGCACTAAATTTATTATATTCTGGTTATATAAGCTGGTACGTATAATTAAATATCTATTTACAGTTTGTTAGAATTCATTTTATGTTTTTCTTAATTCTCAAACTCAAAATCAAATTCACATAATTAATAATTTCCCTGAAATTCCACAACCTGGGATTTTAATTGCTTGGCTGTTTTGTTCTGAATCATCACTTAAATTGATCCAATCAGGATCAACTCGAACGGACGAGTTTCTACGCAACAAAAAGATGGAAAGAAAAAAAAAAACTCCTTTTCAGGCTTCACTGTGTCCTCCTGTTAACTGAGTATTATGGTGTTAAGTTCTGCCTTAAAGGGTTATTTTCTGAGTATTTTGTCTTCTTGTTATGGACATTTATTATGTCTATGCAGCTTTAAGTAAATAACAGGCTTCCTAAACATTTGGGACTGTACATCTTCCAATGAGGCACCATGCACATAGGTAAACACTCTGAAACCGACCTCTTCGTTTCCTTCTATTCACATTTTCTTTCTTTCATGAAGTTGTTAGAGTCCCTCTAATGTTCCGAGTGGAATTTCAGCTAACAAGTATAACATGGTTTATACATGAATGAGTAACTCTTATTTAACGCTTTTTAATGCTCTTTTAATGCTCTTAGAAATAATCTTTATGCCATCAACAAGTACCCATGACTTAAATATATATATATATATATATATATATATATATATATATATATATATATATATATATATATATATATATATATATATATATATATATATATATATATATATATATATATATATATTAGGGTTGTCAAAAGTATCGATACTCAAAAAAGTATCAATACTGAAACGTTGTATCCGGATACAATACTCATTTTCAAAAGTATCGATACAGTGCAACCACCAGTTACACCTAAAGTGCAGAATAGAGGACAATGCACTTTCAGAACACTCTGTGATTGAATAATTCTACGCACTTTTCAGTTTCAGACTATTTTTGTAACAGGTGCAGCTGCTGAGAATTATTTTTGTTTGGCTAGCATCACTCTTGTGTTTGCAATGCATAGCCAAGGAAGGAACATTTAATTTTATAAGTTTTTTACCAAGCTTGATTAATATTGTGCACAGCATACAACCTCAAAATATAGTTCTTATTGTTTATTATATTTATTCATTGTATTTTTATTATTAATGAAAATTTCTGTTGAATTTTCGAGTCTTTGTTTTTATCCTTTTGGTATCGAAAATGGTATCGAGTATCGAATATTTTCCTTAGTATCGGTATCGAGTTGAAAAGTTTAGTATCGTGACAACCCTAATAGATATATATATAAAAATCCTTCATCTTCACCGTGGACAGGCTGCAGCCGTGTCCCGAGTTCCGCGTTTTCCCGCCACTTTGGTTCAAATTTGCATTTAACCTATTCTGTAGCCTTTTCTGCGCCTCAAGCTTCTTTTCCGAAGCCATTTTAATGCCACTATTATAAAATTTAATGAATTATAATGCCAATTAAGGCCTTAATTTAAAAAATAATAATTTAATGACTTTTAATGACCCGCGGAAACCCTGTATAAACACTGGGATCTAAAAACCTGCCAGATGATCCAAATTTCCACGTAAACATCACGTCTCTGCAGATTTGACGTAGACTTCGCACAGACCGATCCAAGCAAAGCGGCATTTTTACGATCACTATATTGCTAACAGTAGGAAAGTATACTTTTCCTCTGTTAGCAGTGGCATAGCGCTAACAATGTTGTTCCAGTTGATAGTTAAAAACCCTCTGGGAAGCGGCTTCGCAGCAGCCGATGCAGGTCCAGCAGATTCCAGAACAGTTTCTTTCCCACCGCCATCAGACAGCTGAACTGTTGATAAAGACTTGAAATCATGTCACAGATTTTGCATCACACTGATGACACCGAACCAAAAATACTGCATATTTGCACTATATATATTAATGCTCTGAACTTCCGTATCAATGCGGTTTTTTGCACCATTTTTTTCCTCCCACACCGTTTATATTTGATCACTGCTGCATTCTAAGAAATGGAAATGTCGCGAGAGCTGTAGAAAATGAAATGTCATTTTGTAAACATCCTAAAAGACAATAGAAATTGTCTAAGTGTGAAAAGAACAAGGTCAAAGTTCAGTTCACACATATGAACATGAAATAGCTCACGTTCATAGTTGACTTTTTCAAACAATGAAGAACGTTCACAAACCTATAAATGAACTAGTTCAAGTTCATTTGGTAAATGAATCCACAATGGAACCTCATATTCCTCACTTTTAATGTGTGATCATAAAATATAGAAAGAAAAGGAAAACACTGGATGCAGTGAAGGTATTCTGGATGAGCGGTAAAGCCTTTATGTAGCCAAATTACACAGAACTTCAGAAAAAAGAACTACAGCCAAGTGGTTAGGGCATAAGGCTTGGAATCCTGAGGTTGTGAGTTTGAAACCCGCTCCTACAGACTGCCACCGAGTCTCTGAGCCCTTAACCCCACACTGCTACAGGAACATTCAGGTTCTGCTGAAAAGATCTGGATCCAAAATGATTTCATCCGTTCGTCATTCAGCAGCAGATATTTCCCAAGATAGCTCGGCCGCTTTAACCAGTGTTCGGCACGTTACTTAGAAAAAGTAATTAGTTATAGTTACTAGTTACTTCTTCCAAAAAGTAACTGAGTGACTAACTGAGTTACTCCACAATAAAAGTAACTGCAGAGAGTTTAGCATTTATTGCAACTCAGCGTAAATGACATCAGGGGGGAACGTGATGTGAAGTTTTTTAACAGGGCATTCAGATCTGGTGAGTGAATGAAATTAATAACTGGGGATGTCTCATTCTGAAATCCTGTGTGTTTGGGTTGTTATAGATACTGCAACATCTATCTATCTATCTATCCATCTATCTATCTAGATCTATACTCTGTGTGTGACATAAAATATGGATCTCCATCCCTGCCACAAAGGCCATCAAAAATGTTTAAAATAAAAAATACAGTAGGTTGAAAAGGCAGAGTATCCATCCATCCATCCATCCATCCATCCATCCATCATCCATCCATCCATCCATCCATCCATCCATCCATCCATCCATCCATCCATCCAGATTTCTCCCTTTCATTTGATCGTTCACGCTCTCCATAGTTCCCCTGTGGCGCGAGCACAGGGTGACTGTTACGCGCCTTTAGTGAGCATGCGCGTTTCCTGTCGCTTGCGCGGTGAATCGTGCCGCCTGCGCTGTGCGGAGATGCAGAGGAAACCGTATCTGATGGGGAAACGCAGCTCGACGTAACACCGGTATTTCCATCTGGAAAAGGCTGTTTTGCTGCAGGAGTCCTCCTGACTCTCCATCTCTCTGTGTGTGCTGTACGTTAACACCCGCCAGCGGAAACACCCACCTACCCAACGAGTCCCATCATGAAAAAAGGTTAATTGTGCGACCTGAGTAACGCGCAGTAACGGGGTGTCTGCAATGGTAACTGCGTTATAGTTACAGTCAAAGTAATTAGTTAGATTACTCGTTACTAAAACAAGGTAACGCCATTAGTCCCATCACTGGCTTTAACTCCATGTGTTGCTTTAAATTTGGCTGACATACGGACTTGTTTGTGAAGTCCAGGCACAGTTTGCACTTAAACGTGAATTTGTTCTTCTTTGTTAGTTGATCAAACTCTACCAAGCGCTCTGCTAAACTGGCATCAGAGATACCAGCAGATCAGTCTGAATGGAGCAGACTGGTACTAGCAGTAGACATGCTGCTCTGACAGGCTGTTTGCTGTAATAAGTGCCGTAAAACCTGACGTTATCAATTGAACGCCAACGTGAGCTGTGCGTAGGGATGCACGATATAATCGGCCCCCTATCGGTATCGGCCTTAAAACTGAATATCGGACATCGGCCACCCAACCGATATTTAACCCGATATTTGATCAGCTTCTGAGTTTCTAAAGTCTAAAATACTACTACTTCTTCTTCCTCAAAAACTTTTTTACAGACTTAAAAACTTCTAAAGACGAGGGAAAAAATATTGATACATTAAAATATCACAATATCTTCATATGCTGATATATTGCCATTTAAAAACACCATATCAATCTCTTTTACTAATGAAATATTGCTATATGTCATCGTTATGCTACGAAATCCCCCGAAAATTCACCAAATGTTGCCATATTTTTATATGTTGATATATTGACGCGGTATCGATCTATTTTACTAACAAAATCTCACAAGAATTTGCAAAATATCACAAGAGTTTGTAACAGAACGATGAAATTTCACGAGATTTTGAAAGTAAAATAGATCGATACCGCGTTTTTAAAAATCTATTTGATATCAGCATATGAAAATATATTTGAGTATATTATTTCACAAAGTGTCAGAAATGGATAATAAAACTGCTATTTTCAATGACTACTTATTTTTGTCCAGCTTTAACATCGGTATCGATATCGGTTATCGGCTACATGAGTTTTAAAATATCGGCATATCAGATATCGGCCACAATCCCAATATCGTGCATCACTAGCTGTGCGTGTCGCTCTTGTTCACGTTCTTACTTCAAAACCGATCCGTTCAGTTCATCCTTCACTAAAAATGTGAAAGTATTCAGTGAACGCTGTTCATTGAGCTGCTATAGGTATAAACATTTTAAAATCAATGGAGATTTCAGTTTTTTCTGTTTGTTTTGTTTTTCTTCTGAACTGATTAATCGCAGAAAACAGGCAAATAGTTGGGAACATTTGCAGAGAGAAATAAGAAAAAATTGTAACAAACAGATTTGAAGTCATTAAAATTATTTGCAGCTTGTTTTGTTTTCATTTTTTGTTGATATTTATCTTTTTTTTTAATATATGTTGTTTATTATGTTAGGCCTGAATGTCTGTATTTGTTATGCACTATATGTGCTTTGTTTGCCGCTGCTCCTGTTGCTTCTGCTTTGCAAAAAAAAAGTTCTATAAAAACAAGGTTGAGAAAAAAAAAAAGATCTACAGGATTCAGTTTTTGCACCAATTTTAACATCTTTCACAGGTTACTGAAGCTCAAAGCAATTTTCCAGCTGAAACATGTGAGACTGAACCCCTTGCAGCTGAAATCCCACTAATCTTTGTTTTATTCTACTCAGAGTTTTAGTCCTGAGGGAGAATGTCCTCCTGGACAAAGATGCTGTAGAATCCCCTCCAAATCTGTTCAAAGACGCTTTTCCCAACACAGTAGTTTACTAAAGCCAATAAATCCCCCTGAGACTTCCTCTCTGCGACAATCTGAGTTGTTTACAACCGTTGTGACAGTCGCTCATCACGACCCCTTTGTGACAGAGGCCTAAAGGTTCCCAAGGCAGAAAGACATTCTTTCGTTTATTTAAAACACCATTAGTCAGACTCTGCTGCACAAATTCAGAAATTATTTTGCTTTGAGTTCGTTGAACACCTGTCCTTTTTAAATCACTTCAAGGAATTTATTTTGATTTAATTTAACAAATCAAATGGATGCTTCTAAGATCTGTTTTATAGTGGATAAAAGCAGAATTAATTTAGTGTGGTCTCCAGTTCAGATTTTGGTTTGATGTCACTAATTTTTTCTAGTTTTCACTCTGATAACTGAAAAGTTTGTTTATCTGAATTATTCTAGAATAGTAATCCTGGAACCAAAAGGCCCAGTGTAATGGGGACCAGGAGTCCCATTACCCCATGAGATATGATTATTGATTTTGTGTTCTGTAATATTAGGTTGGAACAAAGAGTTGGGTTATTTGTTTCTTTATTGTAGTTTTGTTGGACATTTTTAGCATGCATTCTTAAAGCAGAATGGCCATCCTGCATGGGAAAAGAAGTGTACACTGGAAAAATGATCTAGAAATAAGTAAAAACTTCTTAAATTCAGTGTATTTACCCTTAATTAGAGTAGGTAAATGAGACAGTTTGCCAATGGAATGAGCATTTTTACTCTTAAAATAACATAATTAGATAATATGCACTCAAAATAAGTCGATGCAATTGTGTTTTCTTATTTTAAGTGTAAATTGTCTCGGTCTATTGGCAAAATGTCTCTTACCTCCTCATATAAGAAAAAATGCACTTATTTTAAGAAAAAATAACTTTTCTTGATTTTGATTTTTTCCAATGCCACACTGCAAAAATGATCTGAAATTAAGTAAAAATCAAGTGTATTTACCCTTAATTTGAGCAGGTAAATAAGATAGTTTGCCAATGGAATGAGTATTTTTACACTTAAAATAAGTCAATTAGATAATATGCACTTGAAATAAGACAATGCAATTGATTTTTCTTATTTCAAATGTAAATTGTTTTGTTTCATTGGCAAAGTGTCTCATTTACCTCCTCAAATCAGGATAAAATGCACTTATTTTAAGAAAAAATGACTCATTTAGATTTACATTTTTTGCAGTGCAAGTATTTTTCCTTAGTTTCTGTTTCTGTTAAGTTAAAGTACTTACCTTTTTCTGGTTTGGCTCCTCAGCGGCACATGGTAGAAAAAGGTAGAAATGCTCCAGATACTGCAAAGCCTTTGGAGCAAACCAAAATGATCAGGAGGGTATTTTTGGATGAGTGTCCTTTGGTCTGATGGGGTTTTGTGATTGACTTTAGATGTTTTTATAGTATAGATTTGTATGTATGTAAATATTACTTTTGGTGTGTAGTTTATTGTTTGGTTTAGGTTTGTATGTATGTTAAATTTAGCTTCTTTTTCTTAATAATCCCTTTTCATGGTTCCTTCCTTCATGTCACCTGAATTGTGTTTGGTATAACATGCTGTTTGTTCTTTTTAGCGTAAAAAGGTTGTTGGTGTGCACAAGCTGGAGTTCAATAAAGCCACCAAAACGTCTGTTTTACTATGCCTCTCAATTAAATATTGGGACTCTGCAGGTCAAGCTGACTAGCCTGGGTACCATTCCGAACTTAGTCCCGCCCACAACGTTTGAGGTCGGGAAGTTCGGTCTGGCATTGCTCAACAGTAGCGCGAGTATGTTCGCCCAATATCTGGCGGGCCTATCAAATTGTCAGGGCGGGCTTTATACAATGATGGACAGATGATCAACAGTAACGTAATCAACCACATCACCAAAGCGCGCTTGGGTGACAACAACAATGGCTGCCGCTGGAGAGTTGAGGTGTGTAGATTCTGCTATTAGGTCTGTTCTAGAAGATATCGACAGCAAATTAATTTTAAAAGAGGAACAGAGAAACGCGATCAAGGCATTTGTTGAAAAGAAAGATGTTTTTGGCGTCCTTCGGCAAAAGTTTAATTTATCAGCTGGCTCCCTTGGTCGCTTAACATACGTCACGCACTGCGATGCTCTTATTGGTTGTAGGTCTATACAACTGAGTGCAGAGGCATAATCACAGCTCTATGGAGCAGCATCAGACTCATTCTGACTAGAATTGAGTACGACTATGTCAGGCTACAAGCTGACACCCAGACTCCTAAAATAATTTCCTCATAAAAAAGAAGAACGAAAATAAAAAATTCTAATGTCTACAGAGAGTTGATTAATAAACTAATCTGGCCTTTTCATGACAGTCTGAACAACGCAGATCCAATTTTTTCCAATGCAACTCAGGACGCTTGGCTCTGTGGTCCTGAATCTGATTCTTATCTGATCTTTTTTTAAATGTGACCTGTGTCTGAACGACCAGTTCGCATTCATCCAACCTTAACGCCATCAATACTCAACAAAGGTCATTATTCTGCATCTTGCTCCGCAGAAGCGGGAACAAAAACAACAACTATGCCGGACGATAATTTTGGAAGCAGTCTTTATTTTCAACCATCTTGTTATTTCGCTGGCTGAGGTTGGGAAAGAAAATAAAGATCGCTATATGCGCTCCAGATGCGTCCTTTACTGCGCATATGGGACATTTCAGTTATCAATGCAGTTCACACAGGAGATCGCATACAAGTCGCATTTATTCGGCAATGCGAACGACGATGCAAAAGAAATTGGATTACACAAGAAAATCCGAAAGGAGCATTAAGGCCTGCAGTGTGAACACAGCCTAATACTTTTATTCTGCACTAACCACTATCTTTCATTAATGATGAAACAAATTTGCACGAATCTGGTGTTTTCCAATCCAATCGATATGGAACGAGTAAATTGTTGACATTTTTAAAGGAAAAGTCCCGTTACATTCGGAATTCAAGCTTCTGGAAGTACTTATTATTACATACTGTTCAATAAATAAGTGGTTTTAATCAATTTTGAATGTGCTTTACTGGAGGCATCCATGTTTGTCAAAGAACACTACTGCCACCTACTGGTTAGTGACGTCACGGTGCGGTATCGGCTGTTGATCAAGTCCCAGTGCTGTATCTGGTGTTTGTCACAACGCGCTATTATCCAAGTCATCTTGAAAACATTCTTCCAAATGTTGGCTACATATTACGGGTTTTTTCTCGATGGCAAATCCTCCCTCTTCAAGTTGGCGATCCAACGACCAACCCGTCCGTGGAGGACCAGGAATCAGAAAGGTGGAATAACTCTTTTTTTCACTTTTACCCGATGTATTCCAGCATCCAGCTGCCATGCACGTGGGCATTGTCAGTTTCACTATAGCTCTGGTGAATTTCAATGGTGAAGTCCTCTGGAAATCTTCAATAATTGTTGTTGATTGCAGATGTGTCTAGTAGTTCCCATTGATTTAGCTTGGAAAGCGGGGAGAATGGCGCTAGGCTTACCGCACCGTGACATCACTACCGGAAGATGGCAGGAGGGAGGGGTTACTTTATTTGGGCAAAAATTATTTAATTGTTTTATTTATTCAGCCTAAAATCATTAAATCACAGTGAACGTACGTACTTTAAACTTTTTAAAGTGCAACAGGAGGCAGATCTTTCACTTATCGGGCTCCTCTGCTTTGTCTTTCGGTGTTTTTCTCTTCGCTTTGGCAAAATGTTTAGTTGTCACAAGGGCCAGGTTGTAGGTTCGATTCCTGCTCCCACCGCCTGCAGATCATTCTATATCTTCTATATCTTGCTAATTAAAGCAACGGAAATGATTAATTATAGAAGTGTTTGATGCTACAGGTGATCTGATTACTGAGCATTTCAGCTGAGACCCGTCCACTCCTTACTTAGATGTCTGATTTCATCCGTTAGCTTGAGGTTTGCCGCCTGTTGATTTGTCTGACTGACAAAAATAAAGAAGAAATCTGTATTTTTGAAATCTTCAATAATTGTTGTTGATTGCAGATGTGTCTAGTAGTTCCCATTGATTTAGCTTGTAAAGCGGGGAGAATGGCGCTAGGCTTACCGCACCGTGACGTCACTGCCGGAAGATGGCAGGAGGGAGGGGCTACTATATTTGGGCAAAAATGGCCGCTCTTGGACTTGTTGATCGCAAAAAAAATAATAATTATTATTTTTTTTTTTTTTACTGATTAACGCTAGAGTCAATGAATCAATGCAAACATTAATTTGGGGTATAAATAATTACCCATTGAGCGGACTTTTCCTTTACAAGCTGTTCAGAGTTGGTTCTGAAGGATCAAATTGGATTGAAGACAACCTCTTTACATTTTCAACTGGAAAAGCAGGCATCCTTCTCTTTATCTGTGTTTTGTAGGTGTATCAGGGGGAGATCCTAATGAAAAGCATGAGGTGAAGAGACCTCTGAAAGCGTTTCTTACCTATGGAGGCAGCAGCATTCAGCAACACCTGAGCCATCATCCTTCCTCCTCCAACAGAGCCTCACATCTCTCTGGGTTTTCTTTAGAACGACCTCCTAATGAGAGATTTACTGTATGGAGATAATTATAGGGGAAGGCGACATGTCGCCGCGGCCTAATGACTAAGATGAGAGCACTTCAGTAGATTTTCACGCAGCACCCTCCTCCATCCTGTCGCCACACTGGGGTTCCAGTGGTTGCAGACAATCAGCTAGAAAAACAGCGGGGCCATGCCTGTGTGCGTCTATGCACAGCGAAGGCAGGCTCCTTTACAACAGAGCAGCTAAAGCACATACATTAGTTTCCAACCCGGTGATGGAAAAAATGGAAGCAGGAAGGACAGAAAGCTAACAGCGACGCGCTCCTTGATATCGCTGCCATTTTATAAATCAGCCACCTGGGCGATTAAGGGGAAAATGAGTGAACAGAATCAGAATCATGTGCTCTTGTTTATTGCTTTAGAGAGTTAGCTGGCAAGAAGGCAGCCATCGTGTGATGATGAGAGTTGCCCCTCTGGAGACGGCCGCTCACACTGGCAGAGGAGCTAATACAGACTTTCATTAGGATGCACACTTCAACACACTGTCATAGTATTTACAGTCTCACACTGGGGAAACAAATAAACTGCGTGATTAACAAGTTTTCCTGATGCCTGGTGCTTCACTGTGTGCGCATTCGAGTGCCACCTCGCCAACTTAATGATTCTTAATGGTTTCTTAATGACTTCTTAATGACTTCATCAGGAAGATCCTGCAACAGCATATTCTGACATGCGGGAGCCTCCCCCAGAGACCCGGGATCACACCACGGCAGTAACCCCTCCTCAGTTTTCTGCTCAAATAACACACACTTTAAATCTGCTTATCTGCGACAGCGTCTCTGACTGGGACGCCACCAGCTTCTGATCCGTGGTTAAATGCGGGGATGTGTGATGTAACGTGATGTGAAAGCATGTGTGGAGAAGCTCTGGAAGGAAAAAAAAGGCGGACGGGGATGTCCACATTTTTTTTTTTAGGGCAAACGCAGTGGCATCACACTAAATGAGGACATGGGAGTGACATCTAGTGTTGTGTAACAAGAATTAAACTACATTGTGTGAAGCTATCTGGGTATGGAGTGAAATTTTTTCCATTATTGTTGCAGGACAAGAAAACATCTTGGGAAAGGAAATTAAAGAACAAAATTGTTTGAGTGTAAATTAGCTTTTTTCTTATAATTTAAGTTGTTTTAATATCTTTAAAATTTACTTGTCAATCTTTTTTTTTTATTCTAACTATTTTTACCAATTATTTTAGAGATTTCATGTTTTTCTTTTTTTCTGGTTGAATTTGAGGAATTAATTTTATTGTATTTTGCAGATCACATTCTCTGCATTCGTATTTCAGGAATGAAAATAATGTTGCTAACAGTCAACAGAAATGCATCTTTGCTCCTCAATCTGTAAAAAGCAATCTGTAAGCTCAATGTAAAAAAGACAAATCGAAATAATGAAATATGTAAAACTAAAAAAAAAAAAAAAAAAAAAAATGAAATTTGAAAAACATTTAAACATTTAATTTTTTTTTTTTTTTTTTTTTTTTTAAGGCAAACGCAGTGGCATCACACTAAATGAGGACGTGGGAGTGACATCTAGTGTTGTGTAACAAGAATTAAACTACATTGTGTGAAGCTATCTGGGTATGGAGTGAAATTTGCTCCATTATTGTTGCAAGCCAAGAACTCATCTTGGAAAAAGAAATTTAAGAGCAGTGTTTGAGTGTAAATTTGCTTTTTTCTTATAATTTCATTTGTTTTATTTAATATTTTTTTAAATGTACTTGTCAGTATCTTTTGTTTTTTATTATAACTATTTTTACCAATTATTTTAGAGATTTCATATTTTTCTTTTTTTTTCTGGTTGAATTTGAAGAATTCATTTCATTGTATTTTGCAGATCATATTCTCAGCAGTCGTTCTTCACGAATTAAAAAAATGTTGCTAACAGTCAATAGAAATGCTCCTCAAGCTGTAAAAAGCAACCTATCGGCTAAATGTAAAAAAGAAAAATTGAAATTATTGGATTATGTAAAAAAATAAAAAATAAAAAAAAATTAAATTTGAAAAACATTTAAAAAATGTAATTTGAAAAAAAATATAAAAAGAACATTAAACAAACGAGAAAGCAAAACATCAAAGTTGCTCTCTAAACTGGTTTTTGATTAACACTTTCTTTTTCTTTTTTTTCCATTTCTGGTTGCATTTTTTTCCAGTGTTATGTTTCAAAAATTACTTGGAAAATAAGGGAACAAAATTCACTCCATATCTGTAAAAACCCTATTCGATACAAAGATGGGAAGGGGGAGGGAATACAACAGGAAATTCTCTGAATTAATAGGAGGACCAGTCAGCTGTTGAGTTTTATTACAGTAGAAGGGAGGAAAAAGATGACACGCAGGCGTCCGGCGGCAAATTAAAAGCAGCGTGTTGTTAAGGGGGGGAGGCGGGGGGGAGGCCGAGCTTTTAATGACATGGAATTTTCTGGGTCACCTCAATGTCACTCTGAGCCAAAGAAAAGCAGTTATTTCGCCAAATTAACGCCAAATCACTCAGCATCAAGCTACTTGCTCGCGTATCCATCCCCCAAATGATTAAAAAAAGTTCCTTTTTCTTATAATAATTGAAAAAAACAAATAAAATAAGGTTAATATCCAACAAATCCCCAAATATAAGCTGTAAACTCGACAGTTATGATAGAAATGCAATAAAAGCAGAAAACGAAGCGTCTACAGGCCAAATGGCAGGGCATAGCGGAGCACAAAACACACTCGCATTTAACAACTGCTTAACAAATTGTATTAGCAAAGAAGCGTGACTGCATGGCAAATTACACTTTGTCTGATGGATGTCCTCTTTACCGGCTGCTGTGGAGGCAGGCTGGAGAGAGGACGCGGCTTCGGCCAAGCGCTCGGAAAATGATGCATCCCCGGCCATGTGTCGCTTCCTGGCAGAGGCGGGCGAGCGGGGTGTGTCGCCTAGATATCCATGGACAAAAACGCAGAGAGACATGTGCTCCTCTATGTCCCTGGCATCGGGGAAGGAGTGGGATTTCAAACGTCCCTTTTCCATGTCAACAGTGCCCACATCCGCATCGTTTAACCACTATAAGCCTTAGTTATGTCTCTTTATTTCAATCTACTTATAGGTATAAAAGTAGATAACTTGTTAAACTTTCCTAATTAAACCTTAAATCAAAATACAAACAAGCATATTTGAAATCAAAATAGGAGCCTGACTGAATATAAGAGTATAATAAATGTCCTTGAAACATAAAATATGCATCATGAAATAAACTCGGTTGATTCCACTATTCATATTTTCCATTTAATCAAACAATAAAGTCAGACGACTAATGAAACAAAAGAAAATGAATTAAAGTTAAAGAGCTGGAAACACTGCAAACCTACAGCAGGTTTCCAGCAGGACAACATCTAAGGAAAAAAAAAGAGTAACATGTCCGATTTTCCGGTTCAGCAGACAAAGTTAAAGTTTAACAGATCACAAGCAGTGCTTCAGAATCCAGCACAAAAGCTTCCACTTATTCTTTTCACAGATGGAGCGAAGGTTCTATAAAACACAATCAGAGTTGCAGAGAATCTGTGAGTCTGTTTGGATTTGTTATTTTCCTGTTTTTAGCTTCTTTGTCATCAGCCAATGAAGGGGAAACCTTCATGTTGTGGATGTCCAGGGAGAGGGAGATCCTCTGGTGGAACGCCAGCCGCATTGTGTTTCACTACCGACCAAATGTTCCTCTGCTGTCGGATAAAACACAGCAGGACTGAGGCTCAGACAGAAAACTCTTAACTTAAGAAACAGAATGGGTAAAAAAAACAACATTTAAGTTCAGAAGAAAAACGGAAAAACAATTTTTGGATTAAATTTTCTTAAATCAGAGAGAAATTAAAAACATCCAAAAGTACCAAACACTTTCTAACTGGTGTTCAAAGCAAAGCACTGCTGCTAAAGTGCTGGTGAAGATTCTCATCATCCAGGTCATAGTCATTATAGTTCCAATAAAGTAAAAAAAAAACATTCCACAGGACTTTTGGATTATGAAATTTAGGCAGGATCGGGATGAGTCGGTAATAAAGATGAACACACATACTGTTTCTGCTAGAATTAAAATGTGTCGTTTTATTCCGCCACAGAAAACAGCAAAGCAAGCACATCAATCAAGGCACGGAGCTGAATACAAATTATATTGTCTCAATACAATTTATATTGTCCCCCTACCGTGACACAAGGATCGGAGGGCCGGTCGATCCCGGCAGGGCAGCAACCCGCGCAGCTAGGCGTCCGTATGCAACCCTAGCAGACCCCGCCGTTGTCAACAAGTCCCAGCCATTTATGCCACACTTCAAAGTAAAATCTTTCACCCAATCAGGAAAAGTGACCGCTCCCTCTCACGCCTGGAGCGCATGATTACAGAAACCAAAATATGGAACCGGCATCCCACGAACCCACCCAGGGCTCGTGGACAGCCGAAACCAAAAACAAAATTACATAATGATCAGATACAAAAACAAGTTACATCATGCCCAGTGCCTGGTACCAATCACTGCCTCATCTATGTTACCTCCCCAGAGCTCATTATGCCCAGTATCTGTTCCCCAGAGCTCATGGACACAGTGTAAAAAAACATGTTCCTGCTTCGATACAAACTTATATAAAAATAGTGCTTCATTTGTGATACAAAACTTGTATGATTGTCAAAGAACATAAAATATAAAACCCATATATATCAACTTTGTTTCCAAGTTTAAAGACGTTTCGTCTCCCATCATCGCAACCCCCATCAATTCCCCCTAACAACCCCCCTTTCAGAGACATAGACAGGTATCGAGTGTTACAGGCCAACAAAGAACCCAAACGAATGCCCATTCCTAAGGGATAGACCCACTCGTCTTGTTCAATTTGAATATTTATAAGCCAAAACAAGGCTTTGTTCTGTTCCACTGTATAAAGCCTGGAACTCAACGTTATTTCGGACATTTTGAATTGAAAAAGCTTCCTGGATGGGAAGAGAAACATCTACAAACTTGGAAACAAAGTCCAGTGGATTTATTTATTTATTTTTTCTTTTTTAGACTGCTGCTAACGATGCAATGCCACACAACTTGCTTATTTGCTAATGCTTTGATAAAGCCGTAGGAGAGAGGAATGTAAACAGGGGGAAAATAAAGCAATTAAAAACACAAAAATAAAAAAGCTTGTCAGTCATTTTCACTTTGAGAGAGGAACCAACCCTGTTCAGAAAGAGCCTCACACAGTGAAGCTAGCATTTATTTAATTAGTTTAATTGAACTTTATTGATCTCACATTGGGGAGCAGTGGGCTGCCATCATGGGGTACCCTCGGAGCAATCAGGGGTTAAAGGTCTTGCTCAAAGACCCAGAGTGGCAGCCTGTGGGAGTGGGTTTGGAACTCACAACCTCAGGATTCCAAGCTCTATGCGCTAACCACTAGGAAGCCACTCCCCCCCAAGAACTTAGGGTGGTTTAGGGCATATTACTATGGCTGTCAGAACACATTCATGACTGTTAAACTAAGTTAATTAATTATGATCACTTCACTTTAATAATTTTTTAACTCTTTAAGGGAACAGAAATTAGCCTGAATAAGCTACTGTCACTAGCTGCAACTAAGAAGAAAACAATACCTTCTAAAAGCTGCAGTCTGTAACATTGAGAAGAGAGCAGACTTCGACTGAAAATTTGAAGAAAAACAGGTTTCACGCCACTCCCCCACCTTCTCTGCTTCACTCATGCCCCACCTCCAAGCTCCACCCCTCTCACAGCATCTGCGCGGCTACCGCATGCGACCACAAGCGTCCAAGCAGCGTACGCGGCAGCTCTTCCATTGACATCTTCTTTTTTGAAGTCTTTGCCGTGTAAGCAGTTGTCGGCAGGGGCAGTAAGTGCAGTTTCTCTTTCGCTGGTGGCTGTCGCTCCGCCATGACTTCCACGCGCGTCCTCCTGACTGCGGCAGCCGGGCGGCAGCGGCAGGTTCAGCGGTGAGAGGGAGGGGGCGGGATTCAGCGGGTGTGAGCTGTGATTGACACTCCATCAGACGCTCCTCTGGCTGTGATTGGTTGTTTTGTCTCGTCCCGAATTATTCTTTCCAGATTGAAATACAGGCAGTAGGCGGGACCAATTGAAGCAGTTCTTTTCACAGGTTACATATCACATCTACTGCTGTCTGGGCATAGGGACAGTTTTAGCCCATATGACAAAAAAGTGATTTTTAAAAACTTACAGACTTCAGCTTTAATGTAGTTGGATTTTAGAAAAGTAGCCAATCACAGGCAGCATTTTATTAAATATATACAGCAGTAGCCATTCAAAATGTCCCTACTTTCCTTAATGAGTGCCTGGCTGCTCCCCTACAATTCCTTTAAACATTGATTTTTGTACTAAAATATGCTTTTTGTCATGATTTATGAACATTAACATCTATGGAGAAGAGTCACTTCCTGGTCAGACCCTGTAATTCAGTGAAAGGGTGGAGTCAGAGTAGAAAAATATCTTGGGTTCATGGAGGGGATTTTGCTGGGAGATGCAGGGAAGTGGGCGGCATTCAGCTGGCGTTTGACTGGGAAGGGCCATTTTGAATGGCTGCTACTGTATTATTGTGTTTAATGGGATGGATGTGAATACATCAAGATTAAAAAATCAAATTTATCAGCTAATAAAATTAAAGAATGCTGACAATAACAGACCCGGGGAAAAAGATAAAATGATCAAAATATGATTCTTTTTGACAGATTATGTGGGGGTGACCTTTATATTTAGGCAGAAGAAAAAAAAAATATTCCCGACATCACTTAGACCACCGTGGAGTGATTCTGGCTGCAGACAGCAGCAGCAAGGAGCCCACAGCATGCCTCCGCTGTGAAGATTGACCACCTTCTCCAAAAGCATCCTCTCACGATTTCCATGAAGGAGGGGGGGGGGGTTTACTGCCGGTGGGATATACTCCTTGTTCCAATTTGCAGGGGGATTACTCATTTTTTCATCATTCCCATATTTATTTATTCCACTTCCAAATTCATTTCTACTTCACCTGAAGGAAAACAAAATACGGGGGCCAAAAACGCATAAATACTGTCGGATTGAATAGATGATGACAGCGGGTCAAGTTGTGAGTGAGTCACGTCTTTGCTCAGGGAAGGAAATGATTACTGTAACACAGAGCTGACAATCACCACAGAGATAATCCCATTTCTCACATGGAGCTCAAATTGTATTATGTCACATTGTATTTCACATATGCTATCAAAAACTGGATTTAGATATGCAAACTATGTGGAAGTGAGTGAAATTCAAGAGAAGAAAAGGGGAGGCAGGAGGAAGAAAACATGCAGCCGCGGGGTTGGCATGCAGGCGTGTCACTTTGTCAAGCTTCTGAGAGAGCTTTATGGTCTCTAAGGGAGGTAGGAAAAAGTGTGGCAAAAGCATCCTCTTCTCCAAGATGAACAGATGGCAGAGCCTAAGTGTAGAGATTTGTTTTATGTCTCCATCCTATGTCGCCGTGCTGGAAATGCAGGCTTCTGTTCTTATTCTTTTTCCCTTTCTTCAAATGTTATCTTACAGGATAACGGACACACACACACAACATCCAAGCTAATGAGGAGTGGGTGTTGCTTTGTTTTGCTCTTATTTCCCCTCCTCTCTTCCACCGACACATCCTCCTGCTTTCTATTCTCCCTCAAACCCACGCTCAGAGCAGAAACCTATATGTCACACAATTACGCAACACAATTGGGGGGGGGGGGGGTTTGCAGCCTGGGTGGCTGTCTAAAAGACAAGGCTGATTGGTAGATTTAAGCGACCCATGAAGTGCAGGAAAGAAGAAAAAGTCAGAGGACCACGAAGCAGCAGCAGATCATCTGAGGTCAGATTGTGGCTTGAAAAGGAAGTTAGAAACAGAGTTGAGTCGGCTGAGTAGTGAGATCCACCGACGAGTTACAGAACCGGCGCCTGGTGCAGGTTAAACCGTCAGAGATCAGCTGTATCCAACTGTTTGCAGCTTCTCTGTGTTTTATTTTACTCTGCCTCTGCTCTTATTGGTACAAGGTTACTCAGTTATCATTTATAACTAAAGAAAAAGAAACAGTTTTCATTAAAACCCAAATACAGAAACAGTTTTCCATTCGAATTCAGTCTTCAAGTTAAGAATTCAGTCTTTATTTTTATTTATTTTTTTATTTAAACTTTATTTAACCAGGAAGTCCCTTGAGATTGAAATCTCTTTTTTGAGGGAGACCTGGCAAAGACGGCACACCAGTTAAAATACAAACAGAAATACAACATAGACAAAATAGAGGAAAAGACAGGTCACATAGGGCAGTTACATTTTTGAATGACATGACATTTTAACATGGCCTTAAATTCATTCAGTGGGACTAGATCATTTAAATGGAGCAAGTTTTGCAAATTATTCCAGGACCATGGAGCAAAGTAAGCGAAGGATTTCTTCCCCAGCTCAGTAAAAATCATTGGAACCTAATAAGAGCGCCACCTGGTGGAACGGAGATGAAAATGGCTGGAATTTAGCTTGAGGAGATTACATAAATATGCCGGCAGTTTACCCAACATGGCCTTGTATAGAAAAAAATATAGAAATGAAGTTGTCTACGTAGACTTAGTGACGGCCAGCCTACCAGTTCATACAGCGTACAATGATGAGTACGGGAATAGGAGTTAGTTAAGAAGCGCAAAGCACTATGGTACACAGAATATAACAGGTGGAGAGTACTAGAGGCAGCATGCATGTAGACAACATCACCATAGTCCAAAACATTTAAAAAAGTAGCCTTTTTAAAGTGACATGTGGCAATGTAAAAATGAGCTAAAGTTGATTTTACCCCAAAGCTCATGAAAATCTTTTCATTGAATATTTGTCTGAAAAACTGCACAATATTACAGTTTTGATCATGATTAATTGTTTTTCCAGTTTATTGCTGTGACTTTAAAATGAGCCTTTAAACTGGGCGGGTTCATGCTCAAAAAAATAAAGGGAACATGTAAACATCTTAATATAAACTCATTCAAATCCAACTTCTGTTAAATAAAACTGTCCACTTAGGAAGCAAAACTGACTGACAATCTATTTGACATGCTGCTGTGCAAATGGAATGACTTAGGCTACGTTCACACTGCAGCCTGAAGTGACCCAATTCCGATTTTTTTGCCCATATGTGACCTGTATCTGATCTTTTCAAATGCGACCTGTGTCTGTACGGCCAGGTCGCATTCATCCGACCTACACGTCATTGATACTTGACAAATGTTACTAAACGTTACTAATCTGCGTCCTACTAAGCGGAGGCGGGAAAAACTAACAACCATGGCGGAAGATAACACAGAGAGCAGTCAATGGAGAGAAAGTGAGGTTGCTGACTTAATTCATATTTGGAAAGATAGCTCGATTCAGACCAAACTCGAAGGGTCTTACCGGAACCGGGGGAGGGTCTTTCTTTTTGATCTTCTTAAAAAGATTTCGTTCGTAATGTGCCTGCTCCTGTTGGAGAAGAACTTAAAGAACGCAATATACGCTGCGGTATTACGAGTCATGTTTACTTCCGCAAACACTTAGGACGCTTGCTACGTGTGACGTCATCGCGTCCTCGAGTGCGCATGCGGGACACTTCGGTTGGACGCATTCAGTTCACACAGTAGATCACATACAAGTCGCATATACTTGGAAGTGTGAACGGACACGCAAAAAAATTCGATTTCACAAAAAAATCGGAATTGAGCATTAAGGCCTGCAGTGTGAACGTAGCCTAAGAAATGTCTCAGACAACTTTTGTTAAATTGTATACACAGTGTATACAAAACTACATTTCATTTTGTACAGCTTTCAGACAGTAGAATAAACAACAGGTGGAAATTATTTGGAATTGGCAAAATATTTGATATTTTGGTCACTTTTGAATGTTGGTGGTGTTTTCACACTTGTGGTAGCATGAGACAGAGTCCATAACCCACACAAGTGGCTCAGTTAGGTGAGGCTACAAGTTTGCTGTGTCTGTCAGCGTAGTGTCCGAAGCTGGAGGCGTTACCAGGAGACCGGATCAGTACACCAGGAGACGTGAAGGCCGCCGTAGGATGGAATCAACCCACCAGCAGGACCGCTACCTTCACCTTTGTGCAAGGAGGAACAGGAGGAGCACTGCCAGAGCCCTGCAAAATGAGCTCCAGCAGGCCACATATGTGCATGTGTCTGCACAAACTAGGGATGTACGATATAATCGGCCCCCTATCGGTATCGGCCTATATCGGCCTTAAAACTGAATATCGGACATCGGCCACCCCACCGATATTTAACCCGATATTTGATCAGCTTCTGAGTTTCTAAAGTCTAAAAAAAATATATATATATACTACTACTTCTTCCTCAAAAACGTATTTTTTACAGACTTAAAAACTTCTAAAGACGAGGAAAAAAATATTGATACATTAAAATATCCCAATATCTTCATATGCTGATATATTGCCATTTAAAAACACCATATCAATCTCTTTTACTAATGAAATATTGCTATATGTCATCGTTATGCTACGAAATCCCCCGAAAATTCACCAAATGTTGCCATATTTTTATATGTTGATATATTGACGCGGTATCGATCTATTTTACTAACAAAATCTCACAAGAATTTGCAAAATATCACGAGAGTTTGTAACAGATCGATGAAATTTCACGAGATTTTGAAAGTAAAATAGATCGATACCGCGTTTTTAAAAATCAATTTGATATCAGCATATGAAAATATATTTGAGTATATTATTTTTCAAAGTGTCAGAAATGGATAATAAAACTGCTATTTTCAATGACTACTTATTTTTGTCCAGCTTTAACATCGGTATCGATATCGGTTATCGGCTACATGAGTTTTAAAATATCGGCATATCGGATATCGGCCAAAATCCCAATATCGTGCATCCCTAGCACAAACGGTTAGAAACAAACTATGAGGATGGTATGAGGGCCCGACATGCACTAATGGGGGTTGTGCTCACATCCTAACACCGTGCAGGATGCTGAAACAGGTGACAGAGTCTGGAGACACTGTGGAGAGTGATATGGTGGCTGCAACATAGTTCAGCATGACCGGTTTGGCAGTGGGTCAGTAATGGTGTGGGGTGGCATTTCGTTGGAGGGCCGCACCGCCCTCCTAGTGCTTGACTGAGGTAGCATGACTGTCATTAGGTTTCCAGATGAGATCATCAGACCCCTTGTGAGATCATATGCTCTTGTGGTTGGTCCTGGGTTCCTAATGCTGGACAATGCTAGACCTCATGTGGCCTGAGTGTGTCAGTAGTTCCTATGATATAAAGACAGTAAAGCTATGGACTGACCCACCCGTTCCCCAGACCTGAATCTGACTGAACACATCTGGAACATTCTGTCAGGATCCGTCCACCAATGACACGTTCCACCCATGAGTTGGTGGATGCTTTAGTCCAGGTGTGGGAGGAGTTCCCTCAGGAGCAATACAGGGAGGTCAACAGTGTCGGGCACGTTACTTTGAAAAAGTAATTAGTTATAGTTACTAGTTACTTCTGCCAAAAAGTAACTGAGTTACTAACTGAGTTACTCCACAATCAAAGTAACTAGTTACTAGTAAAAGTAACTATTGCGTTACTTTTGCGTTTCTGGCCCCCGTAAACCTCACCACCCGACCCCCACCTTATCGTGGTGTGTTTCCAAAGCCAGCTGAATAGAGCGGACGACAAAGACAAGAACCTGCAGAGAGTTTAGCATTTATTGCAACTCAACGTAAATGACATCAGGGGGGAACGCCATGGGAAGTTTTTTAACAGGGCGTTCAGGTCTGGTGAGTGTATGAAATTAATAACTGGGGATGTCTAATTCTGAAATCCTGTGTGTTTGGGTTGTTATAGATACTGCAACATCTATAAATCCATCTATCTATCTAGATCTATACTCTGTGTGTGACATAAAATATGGATCTCCATCCCTGCCACAAAGGCCATGAAATAATGTTTAAAATAAAAAATACAGTAGGTTGAAAAGGCAGAGTATCCATCCATCCATCCATCCATCCATCCATCCATCCATCCATCCATCCATCCATCCATCCATCCATCCATCTTTCTCCCTTTCTCCATATAGGCTATCATTTGATCGTTCACACTCTCCATAGTTCCCCTGTGGCGCGAGCACAGGGCGGCTGTTGCGCGCCTTTAGCGAGCATGCGCGTTTCCTGTCGCTTGCGCAGTGAATCGTGCCGCCTGCGCTGTGCGGAGATGCAGGGAAACCGTATCTGATGGGGAAACGCAGCTCGACGTAACACCAGTATTTCCATGTGGAAAACGCTGTTTTGCTGCTGGAGTCCTCCTCACTCTCCATCTCTCTGTGTGTGCTGTACGTTAACCTGAGTAACGCGCAGTAACGGGGTGTCTGCAATGTCTGCAATGGTAACTGCGTTATAGTTACAGTCAAAGTAATTAGTTAGATTACTCGTTACTAATACAAGGTAATGGCGTTAGTAACGCCGTTACTTTCAACGCAGTTAGTCCCATCACTGGAGGTCAAACATGCACACACACAACGACGAGCCTCATTTTGATCCGTTTTAAGGACATCACAAAGCTGGATGTGCCTGTATAGTTGTTTTCCACTTGAATTTTCTGAATGTCTCCAAATTCTGGCCTCCATGGGTGAATAAATTTGATTTCCATTGATGATTGTTCTGTAACTTTGTTGTCAGCACTTTCAATTTTCTACAGAACAAATGATAATGTTTCCTTCATTCAGATTTAGGATGTGTTATCTCAGTGTACCCTCTATTTTTTTTTCTCTATTATTTGAGGAGATTACTTAGGAGCATTATGGGAAGTTATTTGGTCTATAGGCAATTATTTTTATTCTCAAAAGTCTAGACCTAAAACTAGTTTTTATATCTATCAATAAGTACCAATGAAGACATTAAAGTTAAACAATTATGTTCTTGCCATTTGCATCTAAAAGTGCTTATATTCACAACTGCATGTGCAGCAGGGTGTCAGTTTTGCTTGATCAAGACAGAAGGCTGGCAGAAAAAAAGTCAGGAATCTCTAATCCAATTAACTGTAGCTTAAGGTTAAATGATGGAGGTTTTACAGTAACGGGCAAACCATGGGTCAAACTCAGAACCACAAAAACTGTACATTTCCCTCAGAGAACGCCTCGTCAATTACGACCAATATCCACTTAAAGGCACATGCTGCTTTATTGTCCATTTAAGCTCAAATGGGAACATATTTCACAATTTGGACATAAGGGCTGGTCAGCTGAGGCATCAAGCAGTCATTAAAGCCAGAAAAATCAGTACAAAAACATTTACTAAAGTCACAAATAAGCTTAGAGAAGCTACGGCTTTCCCTTTAGACATTTTATGCGGTTTTCTTTGTTCAAACCCTGCAGATCTTAGGAGTGCAGATCTCTGAGTCGGTTCATATCAGATCCAAACTGGTTCCATGGGAGGTTGAGTCTTTCATTACTTTACAGTTTCTACTTTTAAACAGTTATACTAGAGCAGACTTTGGCTGCAGGCAGCTTACCATCCTGTAAAGAGAACATGCTAAATTAAAATCCAATCCCAGTCGTCTGATAACGTTTCCCCTTTTTTTATTTGCTTTTTAAAAGCGCAACAGAATTCCAACAGTGACTGGAATGAGAATGCAATAAAAGGTTCTGGTGCAAGAAGTTTTCTGCTGCTCATTCTTCATTCATGTCGTAATGACAGTTAAAGGAGGCATCTCCAAAAACCACCAGATGAAGAAAAGGTTTAAAAAAAAATTAAACATTTGACTCATTTCATGGCTGACATCCACACACAGACTGTCAGCAAAGCCAACATATTCAATTTGTCATGACATGTTGACCGTAGTAAAACATTTAACAAGGAACTGATTAGCAAATTTGATATAAATCATAATTAAATCATGTCAACACCATCAAATATAAATATCTGAATGATTTATCTCCTGACAAGTGAACTTTTTCCCACCGTCGGAGTTTGACAAAGCAATTAAATGACAATGACTTTTTAATTTGGCCCCATCTTCTCTGGGATGATAGATCACATATTTCTACATGGAAAGGCAAAGTAACATGAACTTTACCATCTTTTGGATTCTGTTAAATATCAGGCTTAAACAAATATGCATTGCACCATCAAGTCACGTGCCGGTAAATTAATGCGTCTTGCAATATTAAATCTGATCTAGAGGCCATAAACCGAGAAAGAGCAACCAGAACATTGTCCTATGATTTATATGGAGGGGAAAATTAAACGTTTTTTTTCCTCAAACAGGCCAGTTGGAGTCCTTAACAGGGCCAAGGGCTTACTTGATGTAGCTCTGAGCCCAGAAATGAAAAACTAACACCCAATCTTAGCTAGGTCCAACTGTACAGCTTTAAATTCATCATTAAATAACCTCAGTTTTGCTTTTGAGTTTAGAAAACGAGCTTAAAAATGAACAAAAATGTCTCAAACTTAATAGCAGGAACTCTCATTCTCATTTTTATTTTTTGTTATTTAAAAAAACAAAACAAGATTAATGCATCCTGCTGGAATATTATTGTTATTTCAATGTTTAACACTTTATTTCCTGAAAAACTGGGTAAAAATAAAGCCCTTTGTGTATATTTACAATTAAAAATAAGGTACAATATTGCCCATGTGCATAGGGGAAAACAAGGAAGTAGCCTACCACTGATAAGACAGTTAGAACCTTCCAGAAAAGTTGTAAAAATTATAGGGAAAAGTTAAGGATCCAAGAGGGATAAGACTGGGATAGCTTTGGGAACGTTAACCGAAGCAGGAGCTAAAGGCAACGAAAATGTATTTGTATAGCACAATTCAGTACAAAGACTGAATGCAAAGTGCTTTACATGATTAAAATACAGGAAGATAAAACAGACAAAGCAAGTAGAAAAAAAATAAAAAAGAATATTAAAAACAGTTGGACTAAAGAAAATATGTTTCAGTTGAACTGTTTAACTAGAACAGTCGAAGGCGATCCTAAACAAATCTGTTTTTAGTCTTGATTTAAAGGAACTCAGGCTTTCCGCACTTTTACAGTTTTCTGGAGGTTTGTTCCAGATAAGTGGAGCATAGGAACTAAATGCTGCTTCTCCATGTTTAGTTCTGGTTCTAGGTCTGCAGAGCAGGCTGGAGCCAGAAGACCTGAGTGGTCTGGAGGGTTGATACACTGATAGCAAGTCTGTGATGTATTTAGGTCAGAGATGGGAAGTAACGAAATACAAATACTTCGTTACTGTACTCAAGTAGATTTTTCTGATATTTTTACTTTACTTTACTACTTATTTTTATGGCGACTTTTTACTTCTACTCCTTACATTTTTACACAAATATCTGTACTTTCTACTCCTTACATGTTAAAAATTTGGCTCGTTACTTTAGTTTTGAATCATTTCAATGGAGTTACCGTTATTATTTTTCACGTCATCAATACCAAATTCAATCTAATTGGATGGGAATCTACGTTGCATTTGACGCACCACTACAAGATGAATCGACAGATTCGGCGGTATTCATTGGCGGCAAATCATTGCAGCTTGGTGGCGGTGGCGTTAGCATAGTAGCATGGACGACGAGATGATTGAAAATGAACACAACGGAGATCTAGTCCTAGTGGCAGACATCCATTTAAAATGTAGGCAACGGCATGAAAAAAGTGGTTTCTACTTTTACTTTTATACTTTAAGTAAATTTACAAGCCTGTACTTTGTTACTTTTACTTGAGTAAAGAAGTTTAATCAGTACTTCCACTTTTACCAGAGTATTTTTTAACACAAGTATCTGTACTTTTACTCAAGTACGGAAAGTGAGTACTTTTGCCATCTCTGATTTAGGTGCTAAGCCATTCAGAGATTTATAGACTAACAGAAGGATTTTAAAGTCTATTCTCTGAGATACAGGGAGCCAGTGGAAGGACTTTAGAACTGGGGTGATGTGCTCTACTTTCTTAGTCTTAGTGAGGACACGGGCAGCAGCGTTCTGGATCAGCTGCAGCTGTCTGATCCACTTTTTAGGCAGACCTGTGAAAACACTGTTGCAGTAATCAATTCGACTAAAAATAAACGCATGGAAGCTGCTTATGCATTGAAATGAGTTGATGGGTGGGCTAGCTGGCTAGCTCAGTACCACACCCGACAATATCTAAAAGCAGGATCATAATCCTAAATATTTAAATAACTGCAGGGATGTCTTGATATTTACATTAGAAAACGTTACAAACATCTTAAAACTAAATTTCATTTTCCCACTCATTATGGCAAATTAAACAAAGCGATTCTCTCTCGATTGCATCTGCCATTACATGCAAGAAGCCAGCAAAGGAAAAGATTATAGTAGGTTCTCCCCATGCGCATCTGACTTCAATGTGTCCAATGGCTTATTTCCACAACCCCTCTGTCCTGATCAGTGACTAGTTTATACAGAGCCTGAATCAGTTAACTGAGCCGACCTTGGTTCTTACAACCATTTATGTATCACGCCAGCATGGTTCCTCGCCTCCTATCGGCGGCCCATGGTACTACAGCTATTAAGGCAGGAATTACACAAACCAAAGTGGCGACCCCATAACATTCAGGAACTATTGTTTGTTTCATGTTGGTGATATTTCATTGCAGGCGAAGAAAGCATCCATCTCGGTCTAGGCATCATCCCATGTTGCACCATGCTCCTTTGATGCCATTTAATGTTAAAGGAAAAATACGGTCAATAACCGATGGGTCATTATTTACACCTAAAACTACTATGATCATTCTGATTTAATTCATTTAGTCTTAATCAGTAAAAAAATAAAAACTTTTTTTTTTTTTTTTTTGCGATCACAGAGTCTGGGAGCGGCCATTTTTGCCCAAATATAGTAGCCCCTCCCTCCTGCCATCTTCCAGCAGTGACGTCACGGTGCGGTAAGCCTAGCGCCATTCTACCCGCTTTACAAGCTAAATCAATGGGAACTACTAGACACATCTGCAATCAACAACAATTATTGAAGATTTCCAGAGGACTTCACCATTGAAATTCACCAGAGCTATAGTGAAACTTTTGCAGCTGCCTTTTGTATCTATGCTTCTTTTTCTATGTCTGCTTCTGTCTCCTTGAACCCCAGTGGGCCTCAGCAGATGGCCGCTCACACTGAGCCTGGTTCTGCTGGAGGTTTCTTCCTGTCAAAAGGGAGTTTTTCCTCTCCACTGTCGCTACAAGCATGCTTAGTGTGAGGGATTGTATTTGAGTCAATGAGTCGATGCAATCAGCTGGTTTTCCTTAGATAGAAAACTTTGAATCAATTTGACTGTATGATCTGGTTGAACTGCAAAGTGCCTTGAGATGACATGTGTTGTGAATTGGCGCTAATTAAATAAACTGAATTGAATTAAACTGACAATGAACACGTACATGGCAGTTTAATGTTGGAATACATTGGTTAAAAGTGAAAAAAAGAAAGAGCTATTTCACCTTTCTGATTCATGATCCTCCACGGACGGGTTCTTTGTTGGATTGCATCATTCATCCGTCACTGTCTACTTTGCGTAGTGCACTGGTCGTCGCCATCATGGATAATAGCGCGTTGTGACAAACACCAGATACAGCACTGGGACTTCATCAACAGCCGATACTGCACCGTGACGTCACAAACCAGTAGGTGGCAGTAGTGTTCTTTGACAAACATGGACGCCTCCAGTAAAGCAAATTCACATGAAAATGACTCTTAAAAACACTCATTATTTATCAAAAAGTATAAATAATTTCATATCTAAAGTACTTTCAGAAGTTTTTATTCTGAATATGGACGGACTTTTTCTTTCATAAGCTGAGAAGAAGTTACTGTTTTGAACAGTTGAAGAGGTCTGTTAATTGCAAAGCCAGAAACACCGGAAAACCCACAAAATGAGTCAGCTGACCGTAAATAGATTAGCCTGTCTGCTCTTGCGCTCTTTGTTATCAGAGAACCGAGCCACAGATGAACCGTGCCGAGACCTACCGATGAACTACTACTAGATTTAGCACGGTCCGGTACAGTTGCGTTCCATTTACACTCAACAGTTATCTGTGTTACTGTTCTAGGACACATTTAGCCTAGCCTTTTGAAACTGGGCTGAGAACGGTCCAATCATCCAGGTTAAGGCGTTAGATTCCTTTTTGACTTTTTGAACAAAGTATAATGTTGAATCCTCATAAAATACACCTTACACAGGTGGGTTGGACGTATCTTTTCCTCTCCACTGTCGCTACAAGCATGCTTAGTGTTAGGGATTGTATTTGAGTCAATGAGTTGATGCAATCAACTGGTTTTCCTTAGATAGAAAACTTTGTATAAATAAATAAACTGAACTGAATTGAATCTGATTGTCTGAGTCACGCAGCAATGATTACATCTAAGAAAATAATTATGTTTATAGTGATGTATATATATAAAAAAAAAACATTTCTATTCCTGCATGTGTTAAGGTTTTTGCATAAGTTCAGAGATTAAAGTTTTGCGACCATATCTTCTGTCCACAGTTGCTGAAAGCACAGGATGCAGATACGAGCTGAGAGGGGATAAAGGTGTGCTGCAACGCAAAAGTGGTTCTTGTTCGGTAAAGATTAAATAATAAATGTACATTTTAAACGTTGGCATCTTAACACGGCGTACGGCTGCATTCATTGAACACCGAAGCTTAGCTTGATGAAAGTTCAGGCAATTCTGACAATCTTTGCTAAGCTCAGCAAGCAGTGTTTGACAAGCAGGAAATGCCCCTCAGACAGAGGATAAACCCTTTTGATTTAGGTAACGGCATGTTTTCCTTCTTACCCCACTGTTAACAGGGATCAGAGGATTTTAATCCATTTAATCGTGTTGTTTAATGAGCACTCTAAGTGCAGGTAAAAGGGACCAAAGCCACCTTCACTTAACATGTTTAAATGCCCACTGGATAAAAAGAAAAATTGACATCAACCAAACCTTTTTCCACTGCCTGACTTACATGGAGGGAGACAACCTGCTGCTCTCATTCTTAGCCTTTCAGAAGCAATCTCCAGACACACATCAAGGTTTAACCTGAAAAGATTCATAAAAAAAAAAACAAAAAAAACTGAATCCTTCCCAAACCCTGCGTCAGCATTGAGCATGCAGACAGGGAATGCTGCACTGGAAAAAAAGTTGTTTTTTCTTCAAATAAGTGCATTTGTTCTTGGATTTAGTAGGTAAAAGAGAGATTTTGCCAATGGAACAAGACAATTTACACTTAAAACAAGAAAACAAAATTGCATTGCCTTATTTCAAGTGCATTTTATCTAAATTTCTTATTTTAAGAGCAAAAATACTCATTCCCTTGGCAAACTATCTCATTTACCTACTCAAATTAAGCGCCAATACACCTAATTTAAGACATTTCTACTTATTTTTAGATCCCTTTCCAGTGTGGGAGCATTTTCCCCAACACTGCTAAATATCTAAATCTAGATAAGTCATTTTTTTCTTAAAATAAGTGCATTTGTTCTTGAATTGAGGAGGTAAAAGAGACATTTCGCCAACGGAGCAAGACAATTTACACTTAAAATAAGAAAACACAATTGCATTGTCTTAATTCAAGTGTATTTTATCCAATTATCTTATTTTAAGAGTAAAAATACTCATGCCATTTGCAAACTATCTCATTTACCTACTCAAATTAAGGGTGAATACACTTAATTTAAGAAATTTTGACTTATTTTAATATCGTTTTTGCAGTGAAACTAGTGAAGAATCTTTCAACACTGCAAAAACGATCTAAAAAGAAGTAAAAAAATTCTTATATTAAGTGTTTTTACCCTTAATTTGAGTAGGTAAATGCGATAGTTTGCCAATGGAATGAGTGTTTTTAGTCTTAAAATAAGATAATTAGATAATATGCACTTGAAATAAGACAATGCAATTGTGTTTTCTTATTTTTTATCTAAATTGTCTTGTTCCATTGGCAAAATGTCTCTTTTATCTCCTCAATCCAAGAACAAATGCACGTATTTTAAGAAAAAATGACTTATCTAGATTTGGATTTTTTCCAGTGAATCTGCTTCATTTGGCCAAGAGAGAAGGCCGGTAAACTAAGTGTTCTTTTAATAATAAACTTGGAGGAAAAACTAACTTTTTCGGCGTTAAAAGCAGTTAAGTTTGCCTCCGAAGGCGGCTCCACGGATGACACTTTGACTTAAATTCTGCTCTGTGTGTTAAAGACTGAGGAGCTCAGCACAAACCTCTCGACATGTCCGGTGTTTTGACTCTTTTTCTGCCACCAAAGTCTCTGTCCTGGCAGAATGACAAAACACAGCTTCTCACATTTCCAAGGGGCAAAACAAATACGTTCCGACTGTGATGCTCCACATAACTCCTAGTTTGATTCAGACCAAAGCAGAAAGCCTCTCAGTTGAGCTTCAAAGACCTCCCCTCAGCAGAGGGATAAATGCAGAGCATCCCCCAGCCCCGTTCTGTGACCAGGTAAACTCTCGTTAATGGACGCTGCTGCTGTTGTTTACTGAAGACTCCCTGCAGAGGAGACTACCTGACCCATGTCTGCAACCAGTGAGTGGTACAAATGGCAAACATCTTTTGGAGTCATTATTTATGCAGGAATGCCCTTGGGAGTCTTTGCACTTGTTTACACAGTCACGGCACAGTCCATTCATGACGGCTCCGAGTAAATGAGCCGCTTGCAACCAATTTGTCCTGAACGAAGAAGCTTTGGGGCAGTTAGTTTGGGTGCATGTGGGGGTAGGGTAAAAAAAAAAGAAAAAAGGAGGTTAACAGCACCGCAGCAGTGTCGGGAAGCGACCTGGAACTACGGACACACTAGTCCCTGGGGTGTTGGGAAGCACGAGGTCACATTCGGAAATAAATGAGCACTTTTTTTTCCACGAGGAAAGCAATGGACTTTCACCTTTGAAATGGGCTGTTTATTTGCCGGAGGACGAGGACAGCGGTCAAAGTTACCGAGTGCTGCCTTCCACATAAAACCAAAACCTAGACGGAAATCTTATGGAGGTTAAAGTCTACGGCAACAAAGAAAAGTTTACCCAACATCTGCACCTAGGAATCAGGGCGACTCAGAAGGCCAGGGTTTGATCAACAATAACCGAATAACTGATCAAAAAGTTATTTTGCAGAAGTTGCTTCAGCAGATCACAGGAAGATTTTACAAATCAACAGAAAGTTATTAACATGGATGTAAAGATTAATTCAAAGTAGGGTGACCAGATGAGGTTGTCTGAAATTCGGGACTGGGCGCTCGCACGCAGTTGGGTAGGCTTGTGACTGCTAGTGGATGACAGTGAAATACGAATTTTATCTCGGCAACTTTATCATACAGTGTGTCATCCTGTTTCTTAAAAAAAGAAAACACCAGCGTGTTTCTTTGTACTGTTGTGGCATTCATACAGTGTAGTTTACTTACTTACTGTTGCAGTCAAATGGTAATAGAATGTCAGAAAGATGATACAATAGATGGATTGCATCCGGGTCGGCACGCATACACTTAAAATATTTGGGTCAAGCAGCCCCAGACAGCAGTGTACCTGGGGTTAAAAAGTTATTATTTGGTATATGTCTAAATTTCGCACAGCGACACGCACAGCCACGGATTCGGGACAAAAGCTTAGAATTTGGGACATTTGGACACCCTAATTCAAAGCAAGCAACACTAAAAGTTAGATTTATTTCACTACTAGAGCCGCTATACAGTAGCAGCCATGTAAAATGGCCCTTCCCAGTCAAACGCCAGTGGCGGCCCACTTCCCTGCAAGTCCCAGCAAAATCTCCTTCATGAACCCAAGATATTTTTTTACTCCACCCTTTCACTGAATTACAGTGTCTGACCAGGAGATGATGCTTCTCTTTAGATCTTAATGTCCACAGATCATGACAGGAAGAATATTTTAGTACAACGATTGATGTTTGAAAAGGAATTGTAGGGGAGCAGCCAAAGGCCAGCCAATGAACAGCCAAGGGCCAGCCAAGGATCAGCCTAAGAACAGCCTAGAACCAGCCAAGGATCAGCCTAGGATCAGCCTAGGCTCGTCCTAGGCTGATCCTAGGCTGATCCTAGGCTGTTCCTTGGAACAGCCAAGGATCAGCCTAGGATCAGCCAAGGAACAGCCTAGGAACAGCCTACGACGAGCCAAGGGCCAGCCTAGGATCAGCCAAGGAACAGCCAAGGACCAGCCAAGGGCCAGCCAAGGAACAGCCAAGGACCAGCCAAGGAACAGCCAAGGACCAGCCAAGGAACAGCCAAGGAACAGCCTAGGACCAGCCAAGGAACAGCCAAGGGCCAGTCAAGGACCAGCCAAGGAACAGCCTAGGACCAGCCTAGGACCAGCCAAGGACCAGCCAATGAACAGCAAAGGAACAGCCTAGGACCAGCCTAGGACCAGCCAAGGAACAGCCAAGGAACAGCCAAGGAACAGCCAAGGGCCAGCCAAGGAACAGCAAGCGACCGGCCAAGGACCAGCCAAGGAACAGCCAAGGACCAGCCAAGGAACAGCCAAGGAACAGCCAACGACCAGCCAAGGACCAGCCAAGGGCCAGCTTAGGACCAGCCAAGGGCCAGCCTAGGACCAGCCAAGGGCCAGCCTAGGACCAGCCAAGGACCAGCCTAGGACCAGCCAAGGACCAGCCAAGGGCCAGCCAAGGAACAGCCCAGGGCCAGCCAAGGACCAGCCAAGGAACTGCCCAGGGCCAGCCAAGGACCAGCCAAGGATCAGCCCAGGGCCAGCCAAGGACCAGCCAAGGATCAGCCAAGGCCCAGCCAAGGATCAGCCAAGAGCCAGCCAAGGAACAACCAAGGACCAGCCATCGATCAGCCAAGGGACAGCCAAGGAACAACCAAGGACCAGCCAAGGACCAGCCATCGATCAGCCAAGGACCAGCCAAGGGCCAGCCTAGGACCAGCCAAGGACCAGCCTAGGACCAGCCAAGGATAAGCCAAGGGCCAGCCAAGGAACAGCCCAGGGCCAGCCAAGGACCAGCCAAGGATCAGCCCAGGGCCAGCCAAGGACCAGCCAAGGATCAGCCAAGGGCCAGCCAAGGATCAGCCAAGGGCCAGCCAAGGAACAGCCAAGGATCAGCCAAGGGCCAGCCAAGGGCCAGCCAAGGACCAGCCTAGGACCAGCCAAGGATAAGCCAAGGGCCAGCCAAGGAACAGCCCAGGGCCAGCCAAGGACCAGCCAAGGATCAGCCCAGGGCCAGCCAAGGACCAGCCTAGGACCAGCCAAGGATAAGCCAAGGGCCAGCCAAGGATCAGCCAAGGGCCAGCCAAGGAACAGCCAAGGATCAGCCAAGGGCCAGCCAAGGACCAGCCTAGGACCAGCCAAGGACCAGCCTAGGACCAGCCAAGGATAAGCCAAGGGCCAGCCAAGGAACAGCCCAGGGCCAGCCAAGGACCAGCCAAGGACCAGCCAAGGATCAGCCCAGGGCCAGCCAAGGACCAGCCAAGGATCAGCCAAGGGCCAGCCAAGGATCAGCCAAGGGCCAGCCAAGGAACAGCCAAGGATCAGCCAAGGGCCAGCCAAGGACCAGCCAAGAGCCAGCCAAGGGCCAGCCAAGGACCAGCCAAGGGCCAGGCAAGGGCCTATAAGGAAAGTGGGGAAATTCTGAATGGCTACTAGTGTATATTCTGACTCATTTCCATGGCTTCCATTATACTAGAAAATTAAAATCCAACAAGATCTCAATATAAGGGCATGAAGTTTATTTTACTGTAATCTGTGTTGGTAATAATTCAGAGGCGTCTTCATCTGGTGGTTTTTCACATTTCTAGACTTCCTTTCCATTTGAGTGGATCTGAACTGGCATTGAAGTCTTACAATCCATGCATCTGATTTATGATTTAAATGAAGTGCAAGCAGCAAAGCAGTGAAGGCCCTGGCCTTTACCTTTTAATACCAAGGTTTTGGTTTAGTGGAGCAGTAAGAAAAAAATGCTGAGAAAAGTGGTTAAAAGAGAGACAGAGAAGATAAGGTGGAAGAAGAGATGAGATAATTTAACAAGCTCCCTCCTTAAGTACTCCAAAACCTCCGGAGTTGAATTGCTGGGAGGCAGCATTATCCCTAGCAACCCCGCTCTGGTCTCTTGGCCGGGATTCGGTGGGTACCTGCACTATCCACTCCCCACAATACAGCGCCCACTGAGCCATATAATCCTCTCAGGCCCTCCTCTTCTGGAGAACCACATTCCATTCCTTTGTGACATGAAAAAAAGAAATCACCTCAGATTTTTTTTTTTTGTCTGGGGTACGTGCTTCAAATAAGGCCAATCAGTAGGCGCCGTAATGCGAACACGATGCTACAGGGAGCCATAAAGAAAGAAGGGAAACAGAGAGGAAGAGTTAAATAAAAGGCCGTTTGATTTGCGGCCGTGAAATCCGGGGCTGATTTCCATTCCTCCGCAGAGCTCCCCGGAGCGGCCATATTTCTGTTTATGTTTAAATGTGAATCCGTCAGATGGGCGGTTTAGCTTCCTGCTGAATCATCCCACTCTCCTTCTCAGAAAGTGCGGGGTTACTTTTGAAGCAGCTGCCTCGTAGGAGAAAACAAGGAACCAACGCTACTTTCTTCCCGACTTCTCTTTCAAGTTGTCCTTGAAAAGAAATTACAACGGCAGCTTTGATGCAAACGCCTGACATGTTTCCAGATATTCTCCATCGGTGCAGACACCTTCTAGATTATTATCATTCCAGCCAGCTTGCTCAGATGCTTTTCGCCATCAGAGCGCTGAAACGGTTTCCACGCTCTCCGGAGGGACGAGGAAAAGAGGCTCGTTGCACCAAACAGCAAACGCAGAGAAATAACTTCTTTGTTGTCCAGTGGTTTGTAACTTAAGCTAATATAGCATTTAGAACCCTGCTGAGACGCCTTTCAATTAAAATTAAAAGCTTAATAATGAGCGATGACACAGGCGGCATACTGAGGAAGATTACTTGTATGGTTCCCAGAGTGCAAAGGAACTTTTTCCTTTATGCCTCATGTTCTGTGTGTGTAGGAAGGAAAATACCAACTGTGCAGATTTTTTTTTTTACTCTTTTGTTTTGTTTTTTTATACATTCCTCACAGCTTGCCAATTATATCTGCAGCAACGTCTTTTATGTCATTATGTCGGCAGAAATCTGTTTTGTTCAACTGTGCATAAAAAAATCCACTTTTTCCCCACTGGACCCAAAACCGGAGAATTCACTTCCTACCTGTTTGTAGATTCTAGGATTGGAAATCAGTAGCTGCTGCAGGGGGTGGAGTCCAGCTTAAGCGCCGTCCCTGTAAGAAAAAAGGGATACAATGTTAATTCCAGAAAAATACAAAACTATCAGCAGTTAAATTTCCTTTAGATTTTAAAAGAGAAAGGTTATGTTAACATAAAAACTCCTGTTTCTCTTGATATAATCTTTCTCTAAGAGAATCATCTAGACATATTTTAGACGTTCAGTTGCATAAAATCACTTTAAAAGCAGTGTTGGCACGGAAACTGAATGCTATTTTTTTGTCGTTTCTCCACTTAGAGGCTCACATTCTTCCTTCAGGAAGGTCCAATTGCTCTCCGTCCATCATCCTCAATCATGTAACTGCTCGCTTCCTCTGAATGTAAAAGTGTCTTCTTTATAGGTTTGGAATCGAACATTAAACCACTAATAAGGTTATTTTGGCCACAACTAATCCTGCCTGCTCTTTATCAAATCATCTCGCCTTCTTTTCCTCTGATCCATCATGGGCAGGTTAAATAGGTTCATGAAAATGGTTCAGAAAATGATCAGCTGGCCGATCAATCGGCCTAAATATCCTCATGTTTGATGTATCGAGATCAGCCGATACTTAGATGTGAAATTCGCCTTATCTATCTGGAAAGGGGGGAAACTCAGCCTCTTAATACTCTGAACGTTTCAAAGTATCTTGTTCAGTTAAAGTTATAGTGGTGGATGTTCTTTGGTCCTCCTAACTGTCAATCATTCTGTAGATACCTTTACTTAAGGCTGTCATATGTGTTTGTCGCCATTTTTAATTACTGGTGGCGAGTAGAAGCGGGTCCAAGGTTGTGCATGTGCATTTTTATTAGGCGGGTCTTTTCAAAAACTCCTGAAAATCCTCCACTACACCTTTCCTTTAGACGTGTTCCTCTGGTTTCATGGCTGATGTTCCTCAATTGTTTTCTTAAAAAAGAAATTCAGTATCATTCAAAATTGGCTTTTTAAATAGTACAGGTTATGCTGGTGAAGATTTGCAGTCATCCAGGTCTTTGTCATTCCAAAAAAGTAGAAAAAAAAAAAAAAACAATCCACTGAAATTTCTTTCCAAGTTTGAAGACTTTTTGCTTCCCATCCAGGAAGCTTTTTCAATTCAAAATGTCAGAAATAGGTTTGAAACTTTATACAAGGTTGAGACACACTTATTATAAGCGTTCTGATGGGATTTTAGTGAAAGGATTTTTATCAAAAACATAATTAATGTTAAGAAATAAGGAATAGTTGTATTAACCATGCATGTAAACAGAGTTTTATTGGACACCCAGGAACCTGGTAACCTCGTGAGACCATCCTGATCTCGCGAGCTTTCAAGATTTCACTCGCTAATCAGTCTGGAGACTCTCCGTTAAAGAAAATTTGGAGCCGTTCACGAAATGAACGTCCAATCAGCGTTGGCTTTGAGGCGGGTTGAGGTGTGACGCAACGAGAAGCGCGACAGTTCAGTCTAAAGAACATGGCGGCTTCAGCCGATGAAACTAGCGTTAGCGTGGCTATCGAGCAAGTTTTATCGGAATTACAGAGTATTTCTTCACTGAAAGAAGAGCAAAACACTGCTCTGGAGGCTTTTCTCAGAGGAAAAGATGTTTTTGCTCTTCTCCCGACTGGTTTCAGCAAGAGTTTGATCTATCAATTGGCTCCTCTTCGTCGTCGCTCTGTTAGTACGTCATATGCTTCGTTGATCTGATTGGTTTATTTGGCCCGTCTATCACCAACATAGGCCAATCAGCTAACCAGTATTTTCACCCCTTCCCAAAATTACTTCAACGGAAGGTTTCCAGATGGATATGCGGAGCAAATCCATCTGGCGGAGTCAGGTTAGGAACCTGGGGCCCTAGGTAACTGCCCAGTATTGACTAATGGTAAATCTGCCCCTGGTTCCCACATCATGCCTATCAGAGCAGAGGCGATTTTAACGCAGGTCGCTTGCCGATTCATTTGACCCAGGTAGACACGTGTCATGGAGCTGTTCACACTGCCATTAAAAGCCAATTGTTCCTGAATTTAAACGGGTTTTTCAGCCACTAGGAGACAACAAAACTTCTAATTTTTTTGTTTCAGCCACTTTCTTCTCGTCACCATGTAGCCTACCCGTCAAAACGATCTCTTCCTCAAGCTCATTGCTGTAAAATAAAACTTTAGAAAGGTACTAGCTTGGATAAATTATCCACACACGCTCTACTTTTTAATCTGTAAACGAACAACATTTGTTATTTTTAATCTCTTCAAAAATGAAGTGCCCGTGAAGCCTTTAGTAAATAAATATGGTTGAGCTTTGTCTCCTGCAGTCTGAGTACTAATACTAGATTTGGACGTTAAAGATCTGTTTTATTTATAATGGAAGCACTGAAGGGTAAATTTGATTTCAAAAGTTTCATAGAAATCAAGCTAAAAAAAAAAAAAAGTAGAAAAAGGTGTTTAATGCAATTCCCAAGAAAATGAATTATTGGCTGAGTTTCAATCAAGCAGTTCCTCCACGTAGGAGCATCTACTGTTACAAACACGTCACGCTGCCATCAAGACAAGGCATCAGAAAAGCGAGACTGTCTGGAGATATTTGCCTCCAGGCCTTTTTCTGGCTAAAAAAAAAAAAAAAGGTTCTGTACAATAAAAGACAAAGTCACTGCAAAGACCGATCCGCAGTAGCAGGAGAGATTCAATCATCCAAGGATCCCAGGCAGCAGTTTTATTCATTTTATTCATTATTTATCTTTTCTCCATCTAATACACCAAGAATGCTTTTCTGTAGATGTTAATAATTATAAAGTATCCTTGTTTTTTTTGGTACTTTTTAATGCATTTAAAATTAGATGTTGGAGATTGGTTTTTCAGTGTAGTCCTGTTTCTCTGACTGTGGATATGCTCTTTCATCCTCTTACATGGGAGCTGTGTTTCCTGGACGGGGCCGCCTTTTACAGCTGCCTTTTGTATCTATGCTTCTTTTTCTATGTCTGCTTCTGTCTCCTTGAACCCCAGTGGGCCTCAGCAGATGGCCGCTCACACTGAGCCTGGTTCTGCTGGAGGTTTCTTCCTGTTAAAAGGGAGTTTTTCCTCTCTACAGTCGCTACAAGCATGCTTAGTGTGAGGGATTGCCTTCGAGTCAATGAGTCGATGCAATCAGCTGGTTTTCTTTAGATAGAAAACTTTGAATCAATTTGACATGTTGTGAATAGGCGCTATAGAAATAAACCAAACAGAATTGAACGTGTTTATATAAATTTGTACCAAAGAGCAGAGATGGCAAAAGTACTCACTTTCCGTACTTGAGTAAAAGTACAGATACTTGTGTTAAAAAATACTCTGGTAAAAGTGGAAGTACTGATTAAACTTCTTTACTCAAGTAAAAGTAACAAAGGCTTGTAAATTTACTTAAAGTATAAAAGTAAAAGTAGAAACCACTTTTTTCATGCCGTTGCCTACATTTTAAATGGATGTCTGCCAATAGGACTAGATCTCCGTTGTGTTCATTTTCAATCATCTCGTCGTCCATGCTACTATGCTAACGCCACCGCCACCAAGCTGCAATGATTTGCCGCCAATGAATACCGCCGAATCTGTCGATTCATCTTGTAGCGGTGCGTCAAATGCAACGTAGATTCCCATCCAATTAGATAGAATTTGGTATTGATGACGGGAAAAATAATAACGGTAACTCCATTGAAATGATTCAAAACTAAAGTAACGAGCCAATTTTTTAAAATGTAAGGAGTAGAAAGTACAGATATTTGTGTAAAAATGTAAGGAGTAGAAGTAAAAAGTCGCCATAAAAATAAGTAGTAAAGTAAAGTAAAAATATCAGAAAAATCTACTTGAGTACAGTAACGAAGTATTTGTACTTCATTACTTCCCATCTCTGCCAAAGAGTCATTTTATTATTGAGAATTAAAAATGTTCAGTAGAAAGTCAAAACTTTCTCTTCTTTCTTTAATCCTCAGGCTCCAAACATCTAACAACTAATGACAGATATAATCTGATGATGATTGAAATGATTTCTTATATCTGAGAACTCTATTTGGACCCATACTGTCGGGGGGCGGGGGGGGGGGGGGGGGGGGGGGGGTATCCACAGCTGTGAAATAATCCGCTTTTAAAGCCTCAGTGAGTTTTCCAGAAGGACAGAGTTAAAATAAACCACAATATGTGTTCATCAGTTTTTGGATCCCAGCAAAGCCCTGGGATCCAGCAGCATCTGATAGCTTCGCCTGCTTGGTCCACGTTGGTTCTGGTCCAGTTTACTTTGCAGAGAAACTCAGAAACTTGCCAGCTAAATAATAAACGGAGCTGAAAAGTTTTCGGCAGCAGAGAGGGAGCCGAAGTACCTGCATGAGCTCAGCTGCTCTTTAATGCAGCTGCTCTCATTTTTTTAAAGCCTTCTCCCTGAGCCAAGTCTGCTGCAGGAGAGAAGACTGCGAGGTTGAAGGTCGGCTCATAATCCATAACAGATAGTTGAGATTTGCCACGCTGGCTTCCAAGCCTTATGAAAGTTGTAACGGGCCTTGGCACGATCGCTGATGCTAACAAATCCAAACTGTGAGGCTTCTGCTCGTTTTGCAGTCGGGCCACGAAGGTTGTTTTGATTTGTTCGGGTTAAAAACGTCAGCGGATCCGCTCCCAGGCGCTGCTGGGGAAACGTTAGCGCTCGGTCACGGCGATCCATATAACGCCAGATTATAGAAAAGGTCGGTAACGACCCTGCAGGGGCGGCGTCTGTGTGACCCGCAGGCGTTCGCCATTAGATCCGTCTAACAGCTGAGGAAAAGCAAGGCATCATGAGTGCAGTTCTACAGCCTGAACATGATCAGGTACATGCAAAGTGACAAGCTGAGGTCTGGGAGGGCGCCGGACTCGCTGCAGAGGTCACACGCAAACATAACAACGATACAGCAACTGTGCTGACAGGAGAAAAAGATGAGAACTTCACAAGCACTGTGAAATGTATGAAGAAAATAGACATAAGGGTCATTTTACTGAGCAGCACCATTAACATTGCTGCCCTTGTCTGGAATGAAGCTGGGATCAGTCTCTCTCTCTCTCTCTCTCTCACAGGAGAAAATCCTCCTCTTTTTACATTTCTCCTCTTTTCGCCCTCGGAGACGGAGAGGTCGACATTTTAACTGCGGCGGTGAGGAGATGGCTTCCTTTCACCTTGACGGGCATATAATGAACATTTTTCATTTTGAGCTTAGCTTCACTTACCGAGTCAGTCAGCTATTTTCTCTTTGAACCTTTTTTTTTTCACCCCCCCCCCCCCCCCCCCCCCCTCTGACATTTCCCTCTGTGGTTTTGCCAGGATGATCTTCACAGTAAATTTGTGCCCCTTTTAAAGAAATAGGTTACATTTGTGTTGATTTTCCCTTTTCAAAGCCGCTCATTTCCATAAAGGTCCCCCAGTCGATCACAAACAGGCCTACGGTGCGGCGCCAAACACAAACAGTATGCTAATCACACCTGTTTCAATTAACGCCGGAGTGTCCATGAAATCCATATCATTACTTATTGTTTCACTTTTCGCCTGAACAAAGAAAAGCCGCACTTTGAAGTAACGGGACAAATTATGACGCATATGCGAAGGAATTAATACTAAAACATTCAAAAAAGGCATGGAAAGGTGTTCAAATGAAATGAAAGGCATGAAATACACTGTAAATTAGCAGATCTGTTATGTCTCAGTTTCCTCATGCAGACACACATGATTGCACTGGAACAAAATCTAAATAAGTCATTATTTCTTAAAATAAGTGCATTTGTTCTTGTTAATGGAACAAGACAACTTAGATTTAAAATAAGAAAAGAATTGCGTTGTCTAATATCAAGTGCATTTTATCTAAATATCTTATTTTAAGAGTAAAAATAATAATTCCATTGTCAAATCATTTCATTTACCTACTCAAATTAGGAGTAAATGCATTGAGGGAAGGTTCGAATTACCTTATATGGGCTGGAGAAGTTATAAAAAGGTGGACGCTTTAGCTAAATCACCGGTTTTTAAAGAGCCAGAGACGTGAATCAGAAACTGAAACGCTCAGACCGAATCTGCATTTATTCAATTTAAAATTAGATGCATTGTTATGCAAATTCAAATGGTTTGAAACTGAATTTGTTTTGCTTTGAAAGGGTCTACTCCACTGCGGCCATGATGGGTGCGGGAATGTAAAAGTTCAGCAATGTAAATTGGTACCTGTCCGTGCAACGCTCAGCGGGTCAAAAGCAAAATATGGGAACGAACAGGAAGCTGTTGAGGTGGCATTAAAAGTGGAGTTACATGACAGGACTTTGAAATCCAGTCCGGATCTTCAAAGCTCAAAGATCTTTAAGTTGTCGATTCTTCACAACGGCAGCTGGTCTGGTAAGATTTTATTACAAGATACGAGGTAAAAGAGATTAAACAAAAGCACAGATGAAGATTTCACAGATGACAGGAACAGGAAAAAAACTGAGATTTTACATTATTTTTCAAGGTAAAACTAGAGTCAAAGGTTATCCTAAAGTTTCTCACTGAGGATCTGGGCGGAAAACTAAAAGGTTAAAGGATCTGCTTTGGATTTACAGCGATCGTTTTCTTCTGCTAAGATCTAACCTTAGTCTGATCCTCATTTAGTTTGAGAACAAACTTTCAGACATTCAGCTTTTAATTGAATTTAATCAGCCTAATAAAGTGTGGAGTCTTAAAACATTTGGAAAAACGACCTAAAAATAAGTAAATAATTCCTTAAATTAAGTGAATTTACCATGATTTTGAGCAGGTAAATTAGATAGTTTACCAATGAAATTAGTATTTTTACTCTTGAAATAAGATAATTAAACATACACTTTAAATAAGACAATGCAATTATGTTTTCTTATTTTAAATGTAAATTGTCTTGTTTTACTTTTACCTTCTCAATCCAAGAACAAATGCACTTATTTTAAGAAAAAATGACTCATCTATTCAATTCAATTCAGTTTATTTATATAGCGCCAAATTCACAACACATGTCATCTCAAGGCACTTTACAGTTCAACCAGATCATCCAGTCAAATTGATACAAAGTTTTCTATCTAAGGAAACCAGCTGATTGCATCGACTCATTGACCTGAAGGCAATCCCTCACACTAAGCATGCTTGTAGCGACAGTGGAGAGGAAAAACTCCCTTTTAACATCCAGTTAGTCACAGTCAGAGAAACAGGACTACACTGGAAAACAGGCCGATCTCCAGCATCTATAAACAAGGGTGTTGATGGAAGCAGCACAGCTGATGTTTCTAGATTTAGAATTTTTCCAGTGTGTTCCTCCCGTCGATCTCCACTCCAACTTCCTCGGAGCTCAATAGAGCATATCTATATTATTATTATTAAATTTATAGGAGCAAAACATGCAGAACTGAACACTTAATTTAATATGACATATTAAAAAAAAATCCCATTCAGCATCCACCATATGTTCAGTTTCTGCCCAAATATTTTCCTTTTGTTGAGGATTTTTGTAACATACAACATTGGTTTGCATGAACCATGTATGTTCTCTTCCTCCATGCCTGTGATAAGACGTTTCTTGGAAATTTTGACTGGATTTGATGAAACTTTTAAGCCCTTTCGGTACAAAATACATTCTTTGATCGAGATAAGAAATCTGCTTCCTTGTATGTTGAAGTACCAATAATTTTTTATGCAATTATTGAATTAAACGGTCTTAGTTTTTGGGAATATATAAGAATTATGCTCTAATTTGTAGTCACCAATCCGTCGTTACTATATTTTAATTTGTGGAACCGGATCTTCTCGTGGTTCTTTTTCCTGCTATGTGCGATTGTGGATGTTGACCTGCACTGCAAAAAATTTTAAACTAAATAAGTAAAACTTCCTTGAACTAAGAGCATTTGTTCTTGAATTGAGCAGGTAAGCGACATACTTTGCAAATTGAATTAAACAATTTACATTTAAAATAAGAAAAAACAACTGCCGTCTCTAATTTCAAGTGCATAATATCAGATTTTCTTATTTTAAGGCTAAATACACTCATTCCGTTGGCAGATTCTCCCATTTATCCACTCAAATTAAGGGTAAGTAAACTTATTTTAAGGATATTTTTACTCATTTTAGGATCATTTTTGCAGTGTGGCTGGAGCGGAGAAAAAAAATAGCTTGGCTCCATATTTTGATGGTGATGGACGGAGAAGAGGCACGTGGATGATGACGTGCGGAGGAGTAGCGGATCAGTTCTCATCTATTAACATGACAGGCATGTACTATGCACGACATACGTGAGTGGGGCGAAGCAGAGAGGGAGGATGTGGAATCTGGAGGTAAGACAGAACCCTGTGGAACACCAAACTGAACGGGACGGGAGTGGATCAAACCAAGAAAGTTGACTCCTCAACCTACAGTAGCCATTCAAAAATTCCCCTTTCCTCAACTGGTCCCCTGCAATTCCTTTTTATACAACAATATTTGTACTAAAATATTATATCTGTCATGATTTGTGGACATCTCCTGGTAAATAAGTGCATTTGTTCTTGGATTGAGGAGATAAGAGACATTTTGCCAATGGAACAAGACAATTTAAACTTAAAATAAGAAAATACAATTACAGTGTCTTATTTCAAGTGCATGTTATCTAATTATCTTATTTTAAGAGTAAAAATACTAATTTCATTGGCAAACTAGCTCATTTACCTGCTCAAGTTAAGGATAAATACACTTAATTTAAGAAATTTTTACTTATTTCTAGACCATTTTTCCAGGAGAGGAGGATTGTCAACAATGTTTCAACATAAACAGAACCTCTATTTGCCTCACAAGGCATCAAGATATAATGTAGGGCTGCAAAAACGAATCGATAAAATCGATAAAAATCGACTTTTAAAAGCGTTGGCAACGAATTTAATCATCGATTAGTTGTGTCGCGCGATTAATGCGTCATCCGCCGCCGCCGTCATCACATCCACTTGACTTAGGGAAGAAAAAAAAATAAGGCAGAGCGAGCCAGCGCCGCAGGTGCAGTGTTGCCAACGCAGCGACTTTTCAGACCCTTCAGAGACTATTTTTCAAAAAAGCGACTAGCGACAAATCTGGCGACTTTTTAAAGTGTCACTGGCGGCTTTTGGAGACTCTTACGTGAAAGCATGTATCGTTCCTACTCTGCCGTTGGGCGCCCTTTGGCTACTTATTTTACTTTTAATTTCATTTGAATTAGCTTAAGCAGCGTTTATATTTACCTTATAAATAAATTAACTTGCAAATTATGAGGGCAAGACTTTTAAAGTTTAAATCTTCTGGCAAAGATAAAGTAAAGAAGATCCAGCAATTTATGGAAGTAAAGCAGAATAAAATCCAGCAAGATCAGTAATATGTCAATTAATTATCTGCCACATTCCCATGTAAATATCTGTCTTTGGAGGATGTGTTTTTTAGCACCCCTAGTTCTCTCATTTTTATTCCAAATACAATTTATAATTTGAATCACAGGGCTATTTTTATCTCTATGGTTCAGTATTTTCTCAAGTAGCAACTTTAACTGCTATACTTTCCTGTCTTAAAAGGCAGAACTCTTCTAGTCTAAAAAACTAATTTGTTGAAATGGGGGGGCCTATTGTTTGAACCCCTTAGGGGCTTTTAAAAACAAAAATTTCTTTTTTTGCGCTTTATGAAACAAAGTAGCCTATATATTGTGGATGTACAGCTACATTTCTCATGTAAGTTTGCGTAGTTTTAACACAAACATTTATTTTTCATATTGCACCAGTACAGTTAATGAGCAACCTGTACTTGTGTGCTTGTTTGTTCTGTCTAAAATTTTTATTTTGGAATAAAGAGGTTAATATAAAAAATATTTTTTGTCCGATTCATTGATTAATCGAAAAAATAATCGTCCGATTCATCGATTTTTAAAATAATCGTTAGTTGCAGCCATAATATAATTTAATATTCAATATCTCAAATATGTCAGAGTCTTTGACTATAGACACACCTTGAGAAAAGCAACTAAAGTAGAATTTTTCATGCTAAAAAAAAAACTACTCAGAGGTTTCAGTGGTCGATGCAACACTGCAAAAACGATCTAAAAAGAAGTAAAAAAAATTATTATATTAAGTGTTTTTACCCTTAATTTGAGTAGGTAAATGTGATAGTTTGCCAATGGAATGAGTGTTTTTAGTCTTAAAATAAGATAATTAGAAAATATGCACTTGAAATAAGACAATGCAATTGCGTTTTCTTATTTTTTATCTAAATTGTCTTGTTCCATTGGCAAAATGTCTCTTTTATCTCCTCAATCCAAGAACAAATGCATGTATTTTAAGAAAAAATGACTTATCTAGATTTGGATTTTTTCCAGTGAATGGATACTTGAAATTCTTATTTATTTTGTTGTGGTTAAACCAGTTTTGCTGCCGATTCAGTCCACACACAGTGGTACACCATTTTCCTACACTGCAGGTAGGGTTCTGCAACCCCTTTTACTCTCAAAGCTTGAAGGTAACAACCAGCTGGCCGTCTTATCAGAATAAATGCATGAAAACCTGCAGTCTGTTCAGCAAAATACCCACAGATGTAAAAAAAAAAAAAACAGCATAAACAAAATGCCTACAAACAACAGCTTATATATTATTACTGAATGTTGCAGAGGATTAGGTTTTTGTTGAGGTTGAGATAAGCTCTGTAGGTAGCCTGCCCACTACTGGCAGAAAAAACACTTCTATGTGGGTTTTCTCACTCCTGGGATTCTGAGTTGCTTTGGTTCAGTGATATTGTGCAGATTTTAAAGCACAATCGCCCTAAAACCCGGAGCTCAACTGTAAAATAATCAAAAATCAAAACATCCGATTCATACGAGTAAACCGACCTAAAGGGCATCGAATGTTTGGGTCCAAAACAACCCGCGACGTGCGTTCAAAATGCAAAGCAGGACCGCTGAGAGAAATGACCGTGCCCAGATTTGGCCACCCAGGGTGGTGGTGGGGGGGGCTGGCAGTGTGTTACCAGACAGCTGGTGAAAAGCGGGTGCGCTCTGTCTGCTTGGAGCAGCAGATTCAGGTGGCATCTGTGCCTCCTGTTGCAGTGCAATAGGAAAAAACCACTAAAAGTGAATTACAACATTAATGATAGGCCTCTGCAAGCTGTCGTTCCATATTACATATCCATTATTCCTTGCATGGGTACTCAGAGGCATCGTGAAGGAATAGCCTTCACCCCCCCCACACCCTAAAACAGCCTCCACAAATAAGCCCCCCTTGCTGTGGAAAGGAGCGCTGGTTTATAGAGCAACACTTCCCACCAGTATACAGTGTCACCACATGGCACACTGCTGCTGACTGGATGACTGATTCCCTTTCTCTCCATTTCCATCCTTCACTTCATCTTTCAAGCGAGCAACCTCCCAGCCCTGACCCCCCCATCCTCCTCCTCGCACTATGGCTGCTTTTCCAAACAACATTTGTTTGATCTTGCCGCCCTCTACAGCTGAATGAAATCAATCTGGCAGAGATATCATGTGTGAGCAGAGATGATTGGCCTAAAGAATAACATGTATTTGAGAGCGTGCAGCCCGTGCCCTTCGTCTCCTGGACGCGCAAACACACCATCAGAGTGGCCGGCGCATGCCTGATAGGCATCACACAGACATCTCCCAGGCTGTCACCCTTCTCTACACTTTCAATAACTTCAAACCCCCCTGAAAACTTGGAGAATAAAAGGCAGAGTCGATCACTCATCGCTCCCTTCATCTCTTCGGGGAAATAACAGCCGAAGGAGAAAAACAAAGTCAGGATCCCATCCTGTTCCGCAGAGAAGCTCTCGCATCCCCCGGAGGACGAGGGGAGAACACTTCTTTCATCACTCTGGTTAAAACACAATAACAGAAAATTTAATTTATAATTCTGCGACACAAATAGAAGGCAGGTATAAACCGCATTTAAGGGAGGATCAATGCTAATCAACGTGGGATTGGTGGGGGAGGCGACTTTTTGGTATAAGCATCAAGTGTGCAACGGCCCCGAGGTGCAAAAAACACTACAAGTTGGACCAAAGGCAACAACAAGCGTGAAAAGCGTAGCGGTTTACAAGGCAGGGAATGCAGCAACATTTCTTCAGACATAAGAAAAAAGATGTTTAACTGAACCACCAAGAAAAACAGAATGGAACATGAAGAAGGCAAAAATACAACCAGGCTGCACAACAGAAATAACACCTCTCCAAACAGAAACAAAATAAAATAAAATCCAACACATTTCAAACCCGATGGCTTCCTGAAAGCTGGCTTGTTGCTAGCATTGTTACACTTTAAATACACAGTCAAAACCGTGGTTGTGTTTAAAGGAATATTACACCCAAAACATGATTAGCCTTCATTTTCTACTCACCCCCATGCTGAACAACACTCTGGAGTACTTTTTTGATATCTCAAATGCATCTGGAGATCTGGGAGGCTTCTTGCTGTCTGCTGACATTCAAATAATGGAGGTCTATGGCGCCCGAGGCAGAAAGGTCCATAAAAGTCCACAAAAAACGTGTCAATATTCCTCCATACTGCTCGTCCAATGTATTCCAAGTGTCCTGAGTGGGTAGCATCCAGAATTTACTCGAAACAAAGTCATTTAGAATGTTTTTAGAGCATAAACAGTAGTGTATAGGATTTCCTAAAAGCGCGTTCACGAGTCTACGGAAACCACGGCAGACCAAACCAGATGAAAGTGCGCATTCAGCTCGGCAAAGAACTCATGCTCTTCCTCAACACTGAAGTCCTCAGACATTTTTCTTTCGTTGTTTCTTTCTTTGCACAGGTAAACAGCACATTTCTTCTTCTACGCTTGCATTATCGGCAGAGCAGACGCTGAATGCGCACTTTCATCTGGTTTGGTCTGCCGCGGTTTCCGTAGACTCGTGAACGCGCTTTTAGGAAATCCTATACACTACTGTTTATGCTCTAAAAACATTCTAAATGACTTCGTTTCGAGTAAATTATGGACGCTACCCACTCAGGACACTTGGAATACATTGGACGAGCAGTATGGAGGAATATTGACACGTTTTTTTGTGGACTTTTATGGACCTTTCTGCCTCGGGCGCCATAGACCTCCATTATTTGAATGTCAGCAGACAGCAAGAAGCCTCCCAAATCTCCAGATGCATTTGAGATATCAAAAAAGTACTCCAGAGTGTTGTTCAGCATGGGGGTGAGTAGAAAATGAAGGCTAATCATGTTTTGGGTGTACTATCCCTTTAAGGTGATTGATCAAGTCTTTAAAGTTCTCAGGTTTTTTTTTTCTTCTTGTGAAAGACTAAAAAAGCAATCTACAGGACTTTGTTTCAAAGTTTAAAGACGTTTCGCTTTCCAACCAGGAAGCTTTTTCAATTTAAAATGTCAGAAATAGCGTTGAGTTCCAGGCTTTATACAATATCCCAACAAAGCCTTGTTTTTGTTTAGAAAACATGCATATCGAAACGGACGAACAGTCCACCCCTTCGGAATGGGGGTCGTTTGGCTTCTTTGTTAGCCTGTAATGCCCCATACCCCCTCAGCAAAAGGTCATTAATCACTCAGCCTGGTTCTACTGAAGGTTTCTTCCTGTTGAAACTGAGATTTTCCTCCCAACTAGGGCTGCAACAACGAATGGATAAAATCGATAAAAATCGACTTTTAAAAGCGTTGGCAACGAATTTAATCATTGATTAGTTGTGTCGCGCGATTAATGCGTCATCCGCCGCCGCCGTCATCCCGGGGAAGAAAAAAAAAATATGGCGGAGCGAGTCAGCGCCGCAGTTGCAGTGTTGCCAACTCAGCGACTTTTCAGACCCCTCCAGCGACTATTTTTTTAAAAAGCGACTAGCGACAAATCTGGCGACTTTTTACGGTGTCACTGGCGGCTTTTGGAGACTCTTACGTGAAAGCATGTATCGTTCCTACTCTTGTCCTCCAGCGGCAGCTGCTGCCGTGGGGCGCCTCCCCCATCCCAACGCCTTTCTCCCTCTCCCACAAGAATCCCTCTCAGCGCTGCAGTCAGAGCCGCAGGATTTTAGTGAGGAGTTTACCCTCAGTTTCCAGACTGCAAATGAAGCGCGCATGCCCCAGGATTGATGGCGCAAATTGATCACAATAATTAAAATAGCCTGCGCTTTGTAAAGTGAAAAAAGTCGTAACATGCAACTTTTGTAAAAACAAATGAGCATGGCACGGAAGCACCACTGTTATGACGCAGCACCTGAAAAGAAAACACGTTGGAGCCTTTGATGGCAGTGAAGAGAGCTGATCAGCAGGATGAGTAACCATGTTTGTTTCATTTTAAAGTGGGGAAACGTTACGTTAGTTTCTCAGGTAGCTCATCTGATGCTTTCCTTAGCTTGTTAGTAGGTTACAGACAGTGATAAGGTTGGCTACTTATTTTACTTTTAATTTCATTTGAATTAGCTTAAGCAGCGTTTATATTTACTTTATAAATAAATTAATTTGCAAATTATGAGGGCAAGGCTTTTAAAGTTTAAATCTTCTCGCAAAGATAAAGTAAAGAAGATCCTGCAATTTATGGAAGTAAAGCAGAATAAAATCCAGCAAGATCAGTAATATGTCAATTAATTATCTGCCACATTCCCATGTAAATATCTGTCTTTGGAGGATGTGTTTTTTAGCACCCCTAGTTCTCTCATTTTTATTCCAAATACAATTTATAATTTGAATCACAGGGCTATTTTTATCTCTATGGTTCAGTATTTTCTCAAGTAGCAACTTTAACTGCTATACTTTCCTGTCTTAAAAGGCAGAACTCTTCTAGTCTAAAAAAACTCATTTGTTGAAATCGGGGGGCCTATTGTTTGAACCCCTTAGGGGCTTTAAAAACAAAAATGTCTGTCTCTTTTTGCGCTTTATGAAACAAAGTACTCTATATTTTGTGGATGTACAGCTACATTTCTCATGTAAGTTTGCGTAGTTTTAAAACAAACATTTATTTTTCATATTGCACCAGTACAGTTAATGAGCAACCTGTACTTGTGTGCTTGTTTGTTCTGAATAAAATGTTTATTTTGGAATAAAGAGGTTAATATAAAAAAAATATTTTGTGTCCGATTCATCGATTAATCGAAAAAATAATCGGCCGATTCATCGATTTTTAAAATAATCGTTAGTTGCAGCCCTACTCCCAACTGTTGCTGCATGCATGCTTGGTGTGAGGGATTGTTGTAATCAATGATAACACAAGCGAGAGCCTGTCGCCACGAGTTCATCCAGTAGGAGAAAATCCTGCAAAGTTGTCAGGTCTAAGCACCTAAAACATCATACATACATGCAGGGAAAGAAAGAAGGCACGGAGACAATTAATTTAGTTTACTCGCGAGGAGAGTAGGAAGAGACGGAGTTCAGTGTTGTGCCTGAACGCGTTCATTGAAAGTTCATGAACTCGTTCATATTTTGGGCGAACGTGAACTGAACGTACTGCATTACTGCCTGATGAATGTTATTGTGAACTCGTTCATTCTGGCGTCTGTGAACGGCACGCTCTCTCAGTTCAGCTCCGTTAAATAGGTTGCCAGATTTCTATAGAGCCCTCCAGGCGAAACCCCGGCTAAATCACACCGTAAACAGGCCTTAATATGTAGCGGGAAAAACACCCAATCTGGCAACACCAGCTACCAGCGTCGTAGCCTACAGCCGCATGCGTCATCAAAACAAAATGCAGCGTGGAAGCTAGAGCAGCATGGAGGCGACCGTGGAGGCGACAAAGCAGCAGTTTGATCACTTAAAACAGTTTTATGACCAGGTGGTCGGTGAGGATGATGGCAACAATCTTACACTTCTCTGCAAACTTTGCCCGCCGACTTTCAGTAAAAAAAATCCGCACTTCAGTAACATCCAAAGCAAATCTGAAACGGCATATGTACTGAAATGGAATTTCAAATGGAAAAAAATATTAAAATAAAAAAAAACATTTGCACCTTAAAGATTACTTTCCTGTTTTTCTTTTAATAATTCCTCATAAAAAAGACCATTCAAGCAGCACATTTTTCCTGATGTTTCTGAGAATATACTGTAGGGGTGAACGCTGCAGCTGCTACTAGTGTGAAGTGAATTTACAGCAACAAAGCGTTAAAGCAACAATGGGGAAATCTGTCCCCTCAATGCTAATGTAAACCCTGGTTGGATAAGGATTCAAAACTGGATATGAAGATGAAATCTGACGCACAGTTTCAGAGTTACAACTGATAAAATAATTGCTGTCTGTGGTTCTACAGTAGGCTATGGTGTAATTGAGCAATATATGAAAAAAAAAGATCTATGAACTGGTTCATTTTTTGGAACTGTGAACTTAGTTCAAAATTTTGAATTATGAACTATGAACTGAACTAGTTCATTTTAAAATGTGTGAACTGAACTTTGAACTAGTTCACGTAGAAAGAGAACTTTCCCAACACTGACTGAGTTTACAAATCTCCAACCCACTCTGCGGTCCCAGTGTTCTCCTCGCTATTTATTGGAATCAGTGGTCCCTGGTTACAACAGCTGAGACTACTTTAGTGACTAGAGACAACATGAGGAATTCAGACTCTCAGTCTCAGTAAATATCCTCTAAATCTCAGGGTTCAGTCAAAGTTTAAGCTGTTGAAGCTGTTCACCAAAGTTCAGGAGGTCGAGTGCTGCTCGTAGATCAACCACAACCTCCCCAAAAGCAAGTCTACATACTTCAGAAAAGATGGCTATAAACACTTGAACATAGCACACAGCTTTATGCATGATAACACTAAACAGATACATTTATATACAATTATTCTAACAAAAGTCAATGACTGAAATCAATCATCAGATTTTTCTTAGGATTTTAGGTTTTTTCCTTATACTAATCTGACTGGATGATCTTATTTGTCTCTAAAGTGCCTTTAGATGATGTAAATTGGTGCGTCCATAAGGCTAAAAGCTGAATTAATCTGCCAGAATTATTTAAATGAATTGTTTTGTTTCATTGCCTTGAGTGTGTTGTAAACTGGCACAATAACCTGAATTCAATCAATAGTGCTTATGTCTACCCGAACCTTTATTCATTTAAATGTCTATAATTAGTTTACCATATACATGGGTAAATGGAAAAACATTTAATAGTACCGTACTAAAAATGACTGAGTACTTCTCTGGTATTGTAGTTTTCTAATTTTTTGTTGCTTTTTTAATAAAAAAAAGTAGTTTTCTCCTTTAAAGGCAAAGCTACTTGAATGCTTGGCAATTCTAATGCAGGATTTAGGGCTTTATTAAAATTAAAAAACATTTAGTTGCTGACAATCATGTACCTTATCAGTGCTACACTCACCGGCCACTTTATTAGGTACCCCATGCTAGTAACGGGTTGGACCCCCTTTTGCCTTCAGAACTGCCTCAATTCTTGGTGGCATAGATTCAACAAGGTGCTGGAAGCATTCCTCAGGGAGTTTGGTCCATATTGACATGATGGCATCACACAGTTGCCGCAGATTTGTCGGCTGCACATTCATGATGCGAATCTCCCGTTCCACCACATCCCAAAGATGCTCTATTGGATTGAGATCTGGTGACTGTGGAGGCCATTTGAGTACAGTGAACTCATTGTCATGTTCAAGAAACCAGTCTGAGATGATTCCAGCTTTATGACATGGCGCATTATCCAGCTGAAAGTAGCCATCAGAAGTTGGGTACATTGTGGTCATAAAGGGATGGACATGGTCAGCAACAATACTCAGGTAGGCTGTGGCGTTGCAACGATGCTCAATTGGTACCAAGGGGCCCAAAGAGTGCCAAGAAAATATTCCCCACACCATGACACCACCACCACCAGCCTGAACCGTTGATACAAGGCAGGATGGATCCATGCTTTCATGTTGTAGACGCCAAATTCTGACCCTACCATCCGAATGTCGCAGCAGAAATCGAGACTCATCAGACCAGGCAACGTTTTTCCAATCTTCTATTGTCCAATTTCCATGAGCTTGTGCAAATTGTAGCCTCAGTTTCCTGTTCTTAGCTGAAAGGAGTGGCACCCGGTGTGGTCTTCTGCTGCTGTAGCCCATCTGCCTCAAAGTTCGACGTACTGTGCGTTCAGAGATGCTCTTCTGCCCACCTTGGTTGTAACGGGTGGTTATTTGAGTCACTGTTGCCCTTCTATCAGTTGGAAACAGTCTGGCCATTCTCCTCTGACCTCTGGCATCAACAAAGCATTTCCGCCCACAGAACTGCCGCTCACTGGATGTTTTTTCTTTTTCGGACCATTCTCTGTAAACCCTAGAGATGGTTGTGCGTGAAAATCCCAGTAGATCAGCAGTTTCTGAAATACTCAGACCAGCCCTTCTGGCACCAACAATCATGCCACGTTCAAAGTCACTCAAATCACTTTTCTTCCCCATACTGATGCTCAGTTTGAACTGCAGGAGATTGTCTTGACCATGTCTACATGCCTAAATGCACTGAGTTGCCGCCATGTGATTGGCTGCTTAGAAATTAAGTGTTAACGAGCAGTTGGACAGGTGTACCTAATAAAGCGGCCGGTGAGTGTATATGCTTCTGATGTAGTACAAATAAGTGAAACATCATAATTAGGGGGGATTACATGCGAAAGGGCCTGGCCCCTACTATATTACAAATTTTATCCGGTCGATAATTTATACGTAGCTCTATAGTTGCTCCCTCGCCACCATAAACTTCTGGCACGTAACTAGTCCGCACGGTTTTGGCGGGATCGGGCCCAACGTTGTCACACGCGTCGGGACAATGGTGCGATGCTGTTGCTTGTTTAAAAACTTATCGCATTAGTCCCGAGAGTTATCTGCGTAATTATTAGCGAAAAATAACTCTGTCGCAAAAAAAAATCGCCATAGGTGAAATGAATGGGAGAGGGGAAAAAAAAAGCAATACAAACAGTCAACTCTTCATCTGTTGTCGGCATTACATTCACATGTAGAAAACAGTTTAAAGCTCAGTTTTGTAGATTAAATTCTCCTTCGTTATTTGTTAATACAACTCGACGACGGGCGCATAGTTGATTATCTAGCTACGGTTTTTGTATGTAATCAGTACCTCTCGCCAAGCGCCAACAAGAAGTTTTATGCAAAATTCGCCACCCCACTTCTAGAGTGGAGAGATGAAAAGCTTTCGTAATCTTTAGTCGGTATGTGAGGCATCGTTTTTTTAACGAGCAAAATAAAACTTTTAAACTGTCGCTCCGGTACACATTTTTACTAGCTAGAGTACCACACAAAATTTTTTGGTTCATGTTGTGGTAGACTGAAATCCTGCCTTGGACGACAAACAAGTCTTCGGAATTACGGACAGGATTTTAACTCGGATTAGGTTAATACTTTTCCTTAAAACCTCCAGATCGACTAAAAGTCGATCAAAAATCAGAGCGTTTTTCATTGTTTCTGGGGATGTATAGCAGCAGTGGGGAGCAAAAACGAATGAGCATTATGTGTTTTCACAATCTCGTCATTAAAAATATTTTTATTGAAAAGAAAACTTATCTACCAAGTTGGCATAGTTGGAGTCGAAGGATGGCTGGAGCGGTCACGGTGAAAGAATTCTTTTGAATAACTCATACGCGTATTTTTGCTCTGCAGTCGTTTCGCGTTCGTGGGACATTTTAAGCCACCAGAGAAGTGGCGTGACAGTGCAGACTGCTGTAGCTAGCTCACGATTAGAAAGCTTAGGGATGTAGGACCCGTTTTCTTTTATTATTGTTTCTCTGTCCCATTTCAAGGTTGCTAGCATGACCTACAGCCTGAAAGTTAACTCTCCACTTTCGAGAGGACAAGATATAGCGCTGTCGACTTAGTAACCCGAATTTTTCTTCAAGTATATCATTTATGGCCTACTTTTATCAGCCAAGTACGTTTGTTCGGAGGGGTGCTTTAAGCGAGCAAAAGAAGAGATGAAGAGGAGCTGCGTGAGCTGAAACGCCAATGGTAGGAGCAGAGTGTGAGGACCGCCCACCATTAGGTTTGTTGCTTCGTTTTGGGTGTGTGAAAGACCTACAGACATGAAGAGGTTACCCAGTCTGAGACTAAAGGGATAGATGTTATTCTTTCACTGATAAGCAAATCTATTCAAAGTACGCCTTTTAACGGTTTTTGCTCAGCACGTGCTTTATTTTTTTCTTTTTCTCTGTTTTTTTTGTTTTGGCGGGTAAGCATCGCGCTCGGAAGCTAGCTAATGACAGTTAGCTCTTGCCTCTGCGAGTAGCGGCTGAGTGCTGACTAGTTCGTTGTGGACATACTTAGTGTGAGGCGTGACGTTATTTTAAGATTTAGAGGATTGTGATTTAAAAGATTTTGTTTCTCTTGCCTCACGCCAGCTATATTTGGAGCTACAGTCAGCCATTCTTTGTGTCAGTTTGTTGGCTGAAACCTCTGGATCAGACACAATGTCTTCGGAATCTACACGAGATGTGATTAATATTTCTAAAAAAACTCCAGTACTACATAAAGTCGATGAAATTCGAAAGATCAGAGCCAGTTTTTCATTGGTTTTGGGAGAGCAGAGGGCTGAGGAAAAAACGAATAGACCATTATGTATGTTTTTAAAACGGTCAAACATATTTGTTTCAGGTAAGGAAAGTACACAGGATACACCAAAGTTTGGCATAGTTGAGTAGAAGGATTGGCTGACGCTCACAGGTCGTAAGAGAATTTTTTGAATAACGCATTCTGGTTTTTGCTAAGCAGTTCGTTTGTTCGGACAGCTGTTTGCTGCCCATTCTAAAAAGGTCCTGAGTAGTAAGGACTAGATAGAGCTGCGCTTTATCTGGCTCTGTCAATGAACAGGTTCGGATTATAGCGTTGGTATAGTACAAGGTAAACCTCGTGCTTCAAATGTGATTTTCAACTTAATGGCTGTTTTTAAACAGCACAAACACTTATTTAATCTAATGGACGGGTGTAAGCCACTGATTTAACATTGGGGGGAAAGGGATATATATGATTGGCTGTAGCATGACTCTTCCCCTTGTCCACTCAATACCTATGTTTGACTTACAAAATAAGGATCAGGGTACCTACACAAATAAATAGCCTCATATATTGTTTAATCATATCTTATTGACACTAGTTGGTCTCAACACTTTGACCCAAATCAACCCCTATTTTGAGTGAATAGTTGACTCTTAGGGCTAGTTTAAAACACAACTATATAGGAAAATTTACATAGGAATATAAGCCCTCACCTTTTTCCATCTTCATTCACTACTGCCAATAACTCAGGGGAAAAATAAAAGAGTAATGTGTTTTTGATAAGTTTGGGTATTGTCAATCAACTTTCATTGACTGGGTCTCAACAGCTGAACATTTTCTCCTAAAAAACACAATTTCTGTTGGATTTCAGAAATAAGTACTTACAGGGACCTACAAATAAAAGCCGTCTAGATTATGACTCTAATGCAATAATTGAGTGCAACATGGCTCAAACATTACTTGACTCACAAAACTCGTCCAGGTTGTTTTGTATGCGGAATAGATCTAGTGACCTTTTAAATAACACACCCCAGAGCAAATTTAAGAATAAAAGTCTCCCATGTTATCTGTGATATGCAGCGTATTCATCCTGAATATAACTTGAAAACCAGTTGATTTGACACATTTGGGTAAATGGAATTCTATATTCTCTGCTGGCATGCCCCATCTTGTGATGCACATCATGATAGACTTATCCAAAATAAACACTACAGGGGGATCTACAGAATAAAGCCATCTTGCTCCTCTTATAAGATCTAACTCATACGATTCTGGTAATTATTGTACTATATGAGCATTAGGTGATTTCATCAGGCATGGGTTTTAGAAGGGGAGCCGATAGCCCTGCCCATTGGTGATTAATTCTCTCACGGCAAAGGCTTGTTTTAGCACAGGCGGGCTCAGAGCACAGACACTTTGGTGATATTTTTTCATCGATGCATGGGCTCCTAGCAGGCTAGCTGGGACGGAGCCCGCGCAACTGCGGCTATTACCTACTTCGGTTCTAATATGGATACCCTATTACCCTTGTGCATCATATTGATGTGCACGTGCTATTTCAGATTTCAGCACAAGTGGCACATCACGCTCTCTCTTGCCCTTTGATAGCCTCCTTATCGCCTTCCCTCCAGCAGCGCTAAAACGGCGTAAGCAGTTGTGTCTAGCGGAGAGCCCCAATGTCACGGTGCCAAGGGCCCGTATTGGACCCGCAGGTTAGCCATGACGGGGGTCCGTAGAGTGGATCCCACCCTCAAATATTTCTTTATGAAATTTTTTAGTTTTCTGTTATCACATAATAAACTAGTGTGGCAACATATAGCACACCCTTGTTATCAAACTAAAAAAACGAAATTGATCTATTAAACAGAATAATAAGGACTATACGCCATAGTTTTAAATATTTAGATAGGAACTTGGTGACTTATTGGTAAAATTAACGATTGGGACATGAGAGAACAAACTGGCCAAAGGGCAAATTGACCAGGAGCCAACTGCCATCGTTTTCTGTTCCAGATTAAGATTTTTTGTTTTCTATGTTCTGTTTGTGTTCTTGTCTTTCATTTTGTCATATTTTGTCTATTTGAGATTCTTCTAGTTTACCTTATTTAGGATGCTGTTGTATTCATGTGTTTTCCAGCTTCCCTTTGCATCACATCTTCTGAAATATTGTAATTTTTGTTTGTTTTTAATGAAATATTTTGAATCGAGCGCCTCAGAGAAAGGGAAACATGCAGGATATTGTTATTCAATTGATGCCAGCCCACACATTTCTATAGAGGCTGGTGTGTAATTCAGATTTGTGCAAAGTTAGGATGCTTGACGAACAATCTCTCCGCAGTCTCTCCCTCCTCACACTCATCTAGCTGCAGATCTGTGCTGCCCACTGACTGATTTCTTCATTCAGGAGAGAGTGCCACAAAATGTGTCGTACTCGAGTGTTTCACAATTACCAGCTGATTATATCTGCCGCATTACCATATTAAAAGAAAGACTACTTGAACACACTGATAATGTATAAGTGTTGCAAATAATTTCCCCAGTCATTATCGACGGCAGGCACCGAGATCAGGAAAAAGGGAGCGTTGATAAATATCTTTAAACCTTTCCAGTGTAAACAACAACAATTAGAGAGAAATTAGATCAGGCAGCGCGGATGGAAAAGAAGATGATTATAATTAAAAACTTGCACATAATATCAGAGCAACAAAACACACATCAGTGTTTTCTAACAGTCAGCTTAGAAGGGCCAAACTGAGTGAAAAGCTGTGATAAAAAAAATTAATCTTTCATTAGAACAGGACTATGTGCTGGCATATGGGTTCATAATCTCACTGGGATTAAAACCTTCGACCTGCCGATCCTGTGCTTATGAGAAAATGTAATACTCCCATCTAACATAAAAAAAATATCCTATAAAATATAAGCTGTGCTCTTTTATGGTTCTTTTTTAATATTATTATATAACATCAAAATATTTTTTCATACTAGTTTTATGGGAGCTATCTCTATAGTTCTGCTGCTATAGGCTTAGACTGCTGGAGGACATAGGGACCCCTTTTTTTCATCATTCTATCTCTATTCTCCCACTCTGCAGAATCTGTTAGTTCAATCTCTAACGTTCTGCTCTCTCTGCTTTTTCTCATAGTAGCTTCATCTGGTCTGTTCCTGTTTGGCTGTGACTCCATCCTGGAGAGAAATATCAGCTGTGCTGCTTCCATCAACACCTTTGTTTCTAGATGCTGGAGATCGGCCTGTTTTCCAGTGTGGTCCTGTTTCTCTGACCGTGACTAACTGGATGTGCTCTCTTCATCCTCTGACATGGGAGCTGGCTCGGAGCTCGTCTGCCTGGCTGTGTGTTTCCTGGACGGGGCCGCCTTTTACAGCTTCTTTTTCTATGTCTGCTTCTGTCTCCTTGAACCCCAGTGGGCCTCAGCAGATGGCCGCTCACACTGAGCCTGGTTCTGCTGGAGGTTTCTTCCTGTTCAAAGGGAGTTTTTTTCTCTCCACTGTCGCTACAAGCATGCTTAGTGTGAGGGATTGCTGAAGAGTCAATGAGTTGATGCAATCAGCTGGTTTTCCTTACATAGAGGACTTTGAATCAATCTGACTGGATGATTCTGGACTTGAACTGTTAAAGCGTTTGAGATGAGATGAGTTGTTGATGTGGAATTGGCAGCTAAAGAAATAAACAGCAATTGGGAAAATTTTCATCAGCTTTTTTTTCCTATTAAGCATACTAGTCTGTAATTGAATCCTGGAATCCATTTAAAGTCTTGTTGATACAAACTAAAGTTCAGCTGTGCCGCATCCTCCGTGACTTTTAGAAGTCTCGCTGGTTAGCACAACATTGACTCAAAATCTGCTTTAATCCACCCTCGTTGAAGTCAGTTACCTGCGTCCTGGCAAACGGACTAATTCATCCAATCCGAGATCTCAAATATAAGCCAGTGGTGGAAAAAGTATCGCCAACAGTAGTATTTGAGTCAAAGTATTGATACTCAGTCTAATTTTACTTAAACATTTTCAAGTAATAAAGGTAGAGTGAAAAGTGTAACTCACATTTTAGCAATATTTCAGGTGTGAATTTCGCAGAGAATTTTTAGAAGATACCATTAACTATCAGCAAACATCTGACTTATTGATGCTTGTTAGCCAAACATGCTATCTCTTTCAGTCACGCCACCCTGGAATAGACGCAATTAGCTAAAATGCAACCAACAAAAAATACGGCCAGTATTAAGATTCTTTTGTTTTCATTTAGAAAACCGAACTTCAGTACGCACACACAGACGTAGAGAAAGTCCAATCCTTAGTCAAGATCATTACCGTCGAGGGGGTGTAACAGATTAAGTATTATTGTTCACCACTTGTGGTTCTTGTGGCAGGTTCTTCTTCCTGTTCAAAGGGCGCTTTTTCCTCTACCACGACGTAGAAGCCTGAAAGAGTGAGAGAATAGTCTACCCTTCAATTATATGAAGCAGAAGATCCACAGGTTTACCTCAGTTAGAAACATTGACTCAATCTGTGGGTGATCGCGTGAAAGTTTATGAATCGGACGTATAGCTCCCTAGTCTTCAGAGGGATGAGCGGCCCCACCCAGGTGCAGGGCTAAGGTTGTATGTATGATGCAGTGAGGACTCGCTGCAGGATACTCATCAGGCGCACAGTTCCTCGCAGTTGCCTTGCAGGATTCCTACATCGAGTACAGGAGGCATTTTCCTCTGCACTCGTGTGCAGTCTCTCTTCAAGCTGTCTCGTCTCTTTTTTGGGATAGTCTTATAGGAGTTGTTAGAGTAAGAATGGGGCCGTTTACGTAGCGGTGAATTTCCAAAGTAGTGGAAAGCATATTCTAGGGGGGGGCCTTAAATGTATTCTTCAGGGACAAATTGGTAATGAAAATTAAAAATATGCCAGAGAGAGTACAAACTTTTTGTCATAATCTAACTTGATATTATACAATTGCTATGGTATTGAGATGACAAACTCAGGGGATTTAGAACTTTAAATTCCCCTGTCTAACTCCTGGCTGTATTTAAAAAAAGGATTATCCCTCTCCCTGGCTTGGACAGGACAGCACTCGATAATTAAAATATATCACTTCTTATCTCGTTTATTTCCAATCCAATCTCCTACGATCCGTACAGATCCATTTTAGTCTAGTGTTTAACCATTTATTTTAATATAAGGCACCTCTATAAAAACATAATATAGATCACTCGTCTTATGTTAGTATACCGAACTAGGCAGAACTCTTTAGAGCTCAGCTCACTCCATTATTTCCACAGAATCACGACATCGAAGTGTATCTGTTTTTGGTTTATAAAAAGCTTGAAGAGTGGAAATACTAATGAAAAAGGGTTGTCTTTTTTGCATTTTTCTTTAACTCAAATCTTGCAAGTATATCAAAGAATAAACAAATTCATATCGTCATTTTAGGCTATTAGAAGAATTTTTAAGAAACTATCAAGCGACAGCAGTTGCATGCCGTAAATGCATATATTGCACCAACATAAAACTGTAGCAGCCAGATTCATATAGATTTCCCGCACTTTTCCTAATGGCACACATTGGTTCTAGTCCACCAGCTTCAATTTCTTTTTTTTAACATTTAATACAATTAGTCTTCACATGATTTGAGGACATTAAGATCTTAATAGAATTGTTTTCTCCTGGTCAGACCCTGTAATTCAGTGAAAAGGTGGAGTCAGAGTAAAAAAATATGAACGCCCAGGAGAAGGCCAGTGGCTGGAAGTTGGAGGGGATTTTTCTGCCATTTGGCTGACTTTTAACTGGGAGGGGTCATTTCGAATGCCTGCTACTGTATATTTGATTCTCTGAACTTTCAAATGCGTTTGAAGTCATGCTTTTTCTACCACACTGATTACATTTGATCACAGCCAGGGCTCGATGTTAACCATCGCCCGATCGCCCGGGGCAAGTAGTTTTTATTGTCGGGAGAATACAAATTTCATTGCATTTGCCCGCCGGGCAAGTGGAATGATCGCAAAAAAAAAAAAAAATTATCGCTCAAAATTACTTTTAAATCACCGACATTCGCTGAAAACGACCCACAAGTGTTGCCACCGCCATTTTTGTTGTTTTGTACACAATCTCGCGTGCTTTGAAAAAGCCGCGTGATTTTCCACTAGATGGCGTGATTCAGCACTTGGGGAGAGAATTCTGCAGAGCAGCAGCTGGATGATGAATTTAATCTATACTATAATAAACGCTAGATTAAAAATGGCCAGGGATTAGGAAAATAATAACTGTATGCACACAGTGTAAATATTTCTATCATTTGGCAGTCTTCTGTACATAAAAAAATGTTCATTAAATTTTTTTTCTCTTAGACATTGGAGTGGTGCATTTAAATGTTATAGAGCTAAACATGTTAATTGGTGAGTAGTAGAAATGTAAGTTTTTAACCTGTCAAGTTTTTTTTTAGATTTTTAACATTACAATTTATATTTTTCCAAGCACACAACAGTTTAAAGCAAAGTTTAGTTTGAAAAGAATGTGCAGGAAGGATTGAAAAGCATGTTAACACGGTAATGTAGGCTTGAGTTCATTATCTGACGCATGCAGATACACACCAGGAACCTGGAAACTTAAAAAATACTGAATTACAAAAAACATTTAGAAAACAAACATGTTTCATTGATATATATACAAAAATGAATATTAGGAACTATATTTATCAAACATTATACTGGGCAAGTAAAAATTGTTTCTGCTCTGCAAAAAAAATCAAAATCTTGATGAGTCATTTTTTCCTAAAATAAGTGCATTTGTTCTTAAATTGAGGAGATAAAAGAGACATTTTCCCAATGGAACAAGATAATTTACACTTAAAATAAGAAAACACAATTGCATTGTCTAATTTAAAGGGACTATTATCTAATTGTCTTATTTTAAGAGTAAAAATACTGATTCCATTGGCAAACTTTCTCATTTACCTGCTGAAATCAAGGGTAAATACACTTAATTTAAGACATTTTTACTTATTTCAAGATCGTTTTTCAAGTGTGGGCAAATGAAATGTGAAAGTCACTTGCCCGAATGTCAACCCCTAACTGCTGCACTTTATGGAATGGAAACACTCTGAAAGCTGTACGAAACAAAATTCCATTTTGTCATTTCTGACAATAAAACCTGTCTAAGTCTTTTACAGACTCCTCTTTATCGCAACCTATTTTTGCTAAATTAGTGCTACTATTTTATGTATAAAGAACTTTTAAACAACCAGTGATAAAACAAAGTTTTGCACATGCAAAATCAAGAAGGCTTTGGAGAAAAAAAAAAGGGTAAGGAAATATAAACTAAAATGACCCGACATCTGGACACTATCTTCCATTTATTTAGCTGTATATTTTTAGACATATTAGTTCTTAAACTCTTTGGTCTCCACAGGTTAAGAGCAGGAATCTCAGCAGCAGATTGTTCAATAATCAGGAGTTAAACATCTAGAAGTATCCATCTTGACCCCACTGTAAACATTTGACGCTCATTTTTGCGCCGTTGAAGTGCCGCCATGCCCTCAGGTGCTGTGAAATCATTTGTTTGCCAACAGTCGGTAGATTTCACACTTCTTTTCTTCCTTTCTCCTGAATTCCACCACCAGCTCCGTTAATCAATACACACTTTCCTTGGCCTTTTTCTCCTCCGTACACGTATCTCCCCCGTCTGACCAAACTGGCAAATTTGTGCTCTTAATCAGCTTGCCTGCCTCGTCTCCTCACTCCAGGCTTGGCGACACGCTTCCCTTCCCCTTTAATTCCCCCGCTCTCAACAGACAGCCGCTCTGATTAACATGCACGCCCAGGTAGGAGCTCCCTCCGACACAACCCCCGCTGCCCACCAGGTCCGCACACCATTATCCCCGCTACTCGATAGCACCCATCTCGCTGCACATCTGTCGAACTGCTGCATCCACACTCCTTAATTAGCTTTACAACTTTCCACCACTTCTGGGGTGGAAAATAAGGGAGAAATCTGTGGTCGGCACACGGACAGCGAAGAGGGAAAAAAAGAAAAGAAAAGAGGAATGAGACAAAGAGGAAGCGGACGTATGCTGAATGTGTAAACCGAGAGATGAAGGAGCCGTGTTTTTGTGTGTCTGAGTGTCACTATGATCCAGCATCACCAGGAGAGACCATCCTTCCCAGCTCTGTGGCGTAAAGCCCCAGCAGTATGTGCTTTATCCCACCAATCCCCTTTATTTTTGCACCTTTGAGTAGCTCAGCTAAAAAAAAAAAATGGTGTCCAGGTTCCCTTCAGCTCGTCATCCCTCCCTTCCCTCAGAGATGAAGGCATTTCTTCCGTACACGTCGCTGCGGCCGCCGCGGCTATCGCTAATCCACTCCACTCCCCGTTACTCCACCACAGCAGCACATTTTGTCAGCAGCTCCAAAACAAACCGAAAGGGGACAGCGAGAAAGAAGGGGCATCCAATTAATATCAAATTGTCTCCAGAAGTCAATAAGGTTTTAGTTCCACATGAGTGTGTCTAAAGGCGCAGCGTAAGGCTAATTATAATCCCATGGAGTATTTATACTATTTATGCTCTGCTCCTGTCATTACTACAAGCTGTAATCCTGCAGACCAGTGTTTTCCGTATCTGCTGATGAAACTAAAAACACAGAGGGCTTTCACAAATGCTTCATGAGCCGAGGATACTAAAATTCATCGTCGTTTCTATGGCGATGAGCATTGAACAATATAATCAGCGCCGCCATTGAGACGGTGGATTCAATCGGGGGGGTGGGGGTCCAAAGGTTGCAGTGGAAGGAGGAACAATGAGCTATTTTAGTCTAACTGTTGTTTTACGTACATGGCAGCTTCATTAAAACTACCCACTGTGCACATAACCTTCCGCAGGCCTCCAACCAATCGTCTCCCATATTAGAAATACTAATCTCCTATGTGGATTTCACCCTCCATCCTTTCTTCCATCCAGCAATTATGCCCCCTGCCATCAAAAGCCATCAAAACAGTAATTTCACTTTCTCACAGCCAGGCTTTTTATATTTCCTTCCGTGAAAGGCCTGAATCATCCCCTTATCTCCATGGCTATTACACAGTGTGCATGAGAGTGAAAACAATGGGTTTGGTGGGATGAGATCACGGCATTTCATTTCTCCGAGGCCACTCCGGTAGAAACAAAGACAATCTAGCAGCGGCTAGGAGGGTGAGGGACGGCGGAGGGCTGCAGGATTTCTCGGTCACTGAGCCCAGGGCTGCGAGGCGGGTCATCCCTGGTAATAAAAAGAGGAAAGAAGACTGAGGGGAGGTTGGAATGGCAGCGCCGGTGAAGGGTCTCGGCCTCGGCGGAGGCATTTGAGGGAACCGTGGTCAGTGACTGGAACTCAAACTTGGATTCCTTTATTCCTGCTTGTGTACAGAAGCCCTTGGAGAATTGAACAGAGCTGCTTGCCGTATGAGCCGTGTGTTGCTTATGAGGCGGTTCGGTCAGAGACGAGAGAGAAGAAGGGAGTGCTTGACTGAAGAGGATATGGCAGCGTGAAGTGACAGGCCTTGGGAGGAAGAGAGAGACAGAGAGAGAGAAGCTCTCCAGTAACTAAAACAACAGGTCTGGGATTCAAAGCATCTTCACTCCTTTTCTTCTACCTGCAGCCATCTCTATTTTTTTCCTTTAGGTTTTTTTTTCCTTTTCATTTCAGGACTTCTCAATCAAAACCATTCAGAAAGGTAATTTTAACCATCTTCTTCCTCTACTCGAAGAAAACCTTTTAACAGGCACAAAAGCCCAAAGTGATGACTAAAAATGTCTGATGCCTTCAGGATAAAGTCACTTACAGATAGGCGCAAATATCTCTATTTCCCTTACCTCTGGTGAGTTGTTTTTTTTGTTTTTAATGAAAACGTTCCAGTCATAACTTTGAGTCTAGACTTCATCTGCTAACAGCTATGGCTGCTAACCATTTAGGTTATTATTAATTAAAAACCCAAAGCTTCACACTAAGTCGATGCCTTTCACCTCATCCATGCACACAGTTCTTCCAAAAATGATGCAACCCTTACTTCTTACAAGTTTCATCAGCAGTATTTAAAATAGTTCTGGACAGTTAGAAATGTTTAATGTTTTAAGTTTGAATAGATGCATCCAACGTATCTTAAAAGGGAGCTACTCTTGTTGGTTACTCTTTCCACTCCACTAAGGGGATTCATAGTGGATAAACTGGTAGGAGTTTACTGCATTTATTTGACAGCATCAGCAAACAAGTGTATTGCAGATCTCTGCTCAGGCCCCCCTTGAAAATGAAATCCAGATCTCAACGGGGTTTACCTCGTTAAATAAAGGAAGTAAAAAAATAAATAAAAAAAATATATATTTACGCTTGTAAAAAAAAAAAAAATCAATAACCATCACACTATTTTAATCTAAGCAGCTGGTTTAAATGCACCGTCTATGGTTGACGGTCATCAAGGTGCATCAAAAGGTCCTGCAGCCCGTCTGGAGCAGCAGAAGAGGTGCATCTTGATGCATCTGAGCAGATGAAGATACAAGTGTTATTTTTGCTTTTGGACGCGCCACACCAACCAATCAGAGAAGCTTATCTGATAGCTAGCAGGGAGACAGACACAGCACTGCTGAAGCAGAGCGCTATGATCACTCCTCTGAAACTTTATCAATGCCTAAATTAAGTTCAAATGTCCAAACATACAGGCAAAATATGTTCGCTTTTATTATTATGGTGCCTGCAGTTTGTTAACCTGACTCCGCCAGATGGATTTGCTCCGCATATCCATCTGTAAACCTTCTGTTGAAGTAATTTTGGGAAGGGGCGAAAATACTGGTTAGCTGATTGGCCTATGTTGGTGATAGACGGGCCAAATAAACCAATCAGATCAACGAAGCATATGAAGTACTAACAGAACGACGACAAAAACACAACCACAAGCCAGGCTACTCTTGCCAAAACCAGTCTGGAGAAGAGCAAAAACATCTTTTTCTCTGAGAAAAGCCTCCAGAGCAGTGTTTTGCTCTTCTTTCAGAGAAGAAATACTCTGTAATTCCGATAAAACTTGCTCAATAGCCACGCTAACGCTAGTTTCATCGGCTGAAGCCGCCATGTTCTTTAGACTAAACTGTCGCGCTTCTCGTTGCGTCACACCTCAACCCGCCTCAAAGCCAACGCTGATTGGACGTTCGTTTGGTGAACGGCTCCAAATTTTCTTTAACGGAGAGTCTCCAGACTGATAAGCGAGTGAAATCTTGAAAGCTCGCGAGATCAGGATGGTCTCACGAGGCTAACAGTTTGTACCACATACCTGAAAAACGCTATTATCTGCTTCCAGCCGCGACCAACTGTAGGGGAAAAACCCCCAAGAGGAGACCGGGCCTTAAGCAGCTGCTATTGGGGATTCCCAGTGACTGCGCACCGCCGCTATATGGGGGTCTGAGCGGCACCGAGAAATAATATTTGAAGGCAGGATCGTAATCTTGATGAACTAGCTGAACCAACAAATGTTTTGAGGTGGACTTTTTTAGCTAAAACTACTTTTTACCCACTGATCACAGAAAATAAAGCAAAGCCGCTCTCTGCCATTGAACACATGAGCCGTAGAAGCATCAGAAGCATTTGGACACACTTTACCAAAAATCCACAAGGAAGAAACGCCACTCGGACCCACTGTCAGCAGCATTAAATCAGTAACATACAACATTCCTAAACAGCTTATGAATAATTTAGCCCTCCGGGTAGGAAACATCACATCACGCAAGAAGTAAGTCTGGTCTTTTGATCTTGCTTCAGTTTTCATGTGCGTATCCATATAAGATGCAGTGGAAACAGTCAGGAAACGTCTTCAACAAGACAGTGATCTAAACAACAGGACAAATTTCACTCCAAACCAGATCTGCCCCCACTGGACCTTTGTCTTTCCACAACATATTTCAAGTTCAAGGATCGTTTTTACAGACAGAAGCATGGTTGTACCTTTTGAGCTCCAGTGTCACCAACTGTAGCCAATCTTTACATGGAAGAAATTAAAGAGAAAGATTTGTGCTCTTTCAGACGAACACCAGCAAGCCCCTGGTTTAGATATGTGGATGATACATTCATCAAAATCCAGCTAAAAGAAATGGAAGCTTTCACAAGACACATCAACTCGGGGGACCACAACATCAAGTTCACCGGAGAGGATACCAAGTACAACAAGCTACCTTTTCTGGACGGTTGGGTGAGCATGAAAGGAGATGGAATCCTCAACATTGAAGTGTAAAGGAAATCCACTCAGACTAATATCTTTCCTTCTCAGTACATTTCAAACCAAACGAGACCCTTAGAGGCTGGTGCATCCTAAGGTCAAAAAACCCAGACCTAAGATACGCAAAGTGGTGTATGCAGTGAGGAATGCTCTGATCTTTATATTGGAGAAAACAACCTGTTCACAAATGCATGGCTCAACACAGGAGAGGTACCTCCTCCACACCAGACTCTTAAGGTTTCCATCTACCCCTTAAGAACAAATGACACTCGTTTGAGGACCAGAATGTTCACATTTTGGACAAAAAACACAGGTGGTTTGAAAGGAGTGTGAAGGAAGCCATTTGCGTTAAGAGAGGTGGGTGGACTCAGGTTTCAGCTCTCAAAAACCTATAACGCAGTGTTGGAGTTGATTCCTCAAACCCAATTGCCATTCATGGTGGTCAAAACATCACTCCTGTAAGCCAGGCCAACAACGACCTCAACGACTACCCATTACAAAGTGGTGGATCTGATTTTTGGTTTAATTTGCACGTTTTCTAAGCCTTAACAAGGCTTTTTTTGTGCTACTCTGTAAGCCTGGAACTCAATGCTACTCCAGACATTTTAAATATAGAAAGCTTCCTGGATGGGAAACAAAATATCTTCAAACTTGGAAGAGAAAATCCAGTAGATTGTTTTACTTTTTTGGAACTATAAATTACAGCATTAATGCAATGTCAGCCTCTCAGCCAGCTACTGGTTGGTTGATGCACCTTGTCAAGCTAGCAATGTGCTCTATGCAATTGCTGTTTAAAATACTAAAATCCAAAACAGTAAAAAATAAGGACCTCCTGATGACCCTTGATACTCATCCACTCTAAACTTTCTCATGTAAATCAGACGCTCAAATGCATTCAGCGTGAATGCACAGTAAGTCAAATTTTTGGGAAATAGGTCTATTTGCACCACATTTGAGCAGGTATGCACAATTATCAGCCACCAGGATAAGACCTTTGCAGTTTGTGAGAAAACAAAACAATCTAATGTTTATTTTAAGTGCAATTATATTTTAGGGGCCTAAATCATTCCTATTAGTTACCTGCTTAGATAAAGGGAAAGAACACTGATTCCTTAACCAGGGAGTTAATATTAATAAGGTAGTTTTATACATACTGTAACAACACAAACCATTTAATTATGATGTTTTTATTAACTGTGTAATTGGTAGGGATTGCATCATCGGCGTTGAAAAGTAGATTCTACTATTTTTGCTTTGTTTACTTTTTCAGGGGACAGAAAGAATTCGATTCTGGAACAGTTTACTCCCTCAAGGTCTGCTGCAGGCGCTGAAATATTCTCTGCAAGGACAGGGTTGGATTCTGTTGACTTACCTTAGCAGAAAGAAATTTCATTCAAACGCATTTACATTTTACAAGATCTGTTTGTCACAACAGCCCGACAGTCACTGAAATGGAATACTGTTAGTTCGATGTATTGAAAGCAAAATACTTTTTTTTCCAAATCCCTTTCAAAATAGTGAAGTATTTACATCCCAAAATGCATAAATGCGTTCAAATAAAGTTTGTCTGCATTTATCAATGCTACACACAGAAAAAAAATAAATAGAAAAGGACAACAAAAGGCCCTGAATGTATATAAAGTTTCCACAAAAGTTAAAAAGTCATAATAGAAAAAAAATATATCACTATTTCAGTTTTCAGTTTATCAAGACTTCAATGCTATTTTTAAACCAAACGGAGAACTCTGCATCCATTTAAGTCTTCTTCACACAAAAAACGCACAAATAGTCTGCCTCCATGAGTCCACACAGGACCACTGTAGTACATATGCCTGGACCTTTGGTGGCGCTGTAACACAGCCATAAAATTACATGAAAAGGGCTGAAAAAACAACAACGGCAACAAAAAAACAACATGGCCGAACAATTCTAGCAAGGTAAACACAGCAACATGGTGGCAAACAGGTGTAAGGAAAAACCAAAACATGCATTTTTTAATGTCTTCACTCTGGGATCTGATTTCAAATTATCTCTCAAAACATGGGATGAGTTTGGATGCAGAGCTTACAGACCATAAACCTAATCTCTGCTCCCTGTGGATGAAGCCTCAGTGTGTTTAGTGCCACCGATTCCCCCTAGAAACTATTTATTAAAGATGCCGACATAAAAGTTTTAATTGTAATGTTTTTTTCCATTTCCTGATATTAAACGTTCCTCTTTTTTTTTTTTAAATCACTTTGCATCGACTGATTAGTTTTATAGCATGAGGAATAAAGCCTGGGAAAAAATTTGATTACGAAAAAAAAAAAAAAAGTTGATGAAAACTGGCTTTTCAATTATTTTTTTAACAATCCCAGTCTAGGATTACTGCCTTTTGTTTTCAATTTATTTGAATCATACAAAGAAAAGTACAAGATCCAGTGTGAGAAAGCACAAAAAATATTCTACTGAATTAGCGGTGGGACCACAGAATGAAAGTAGGAGAAAGTTGGAGCCCATCTGGGGCTAAAGCTCCAGAGGTGTTTAGATCTAGGTGCCAAGTTAATGGATGATGAAAGCATCACTACCAATAGTGATAGCTATTCTTAATCTAGAAACAATTAATATTGTTAATAGAATTAAATAAACTGAGCGGGGGGCTAAGTAAATGCACCTTAATAAGTGCAAACAACTATAAGATATCTATATATATATATATATATATATATATATATATCCATCTAAATATATCTATATAGATATATATATATATATATCTATATATATATATATATATATATATATATATATATATATCTATATATACACTATATTGCCAAAAGTATTTGCTCACCCATCCAAATTATTGGAATCAGGTGTTCCAATCACTTCCATGGCCACAGGTGTATAAATTCAAGCACCTAGGCATGCAGACTGTTTTTACAAACATTTGTGAAAGAATGGGTCGCTCTCAGGAGCTCAGTGAATTCCAGCGTGGAACTGTGATAGGATGCCACCTGTGCAACAAATCCAGTCGTGAAATTTCCTCGCTCCTAAATATTCCACAGTCAACTGTCAGCTGTATTATAAGAAAATGGAAGTGTTTGGGAACGACAGCAACTCAGCCACGAAGTGGTAGGCCACGTAAACTGACGGAGCGGGGTCAGCGGATGCTGACGCGCATAGTGCGAAGAGGTCGCCAAATTTCTGCAGAGTCAATCACTACAGACCTCCAAACTTCATGTGGCCTTCAGATTAGCTCAAGATCAGTGCGCAGAGAGCTTCATGGAATGGGTTTCCATGGTCGAGCAGCTGCATCCAAGCCATACATCACCAAGTGCAATGCAAAGCGTCGGATGCGGTGGTGTAAAGCATGCCGCCACTGGACTCTAGAGCAGTGGAGACGCGTTCTCTGGAGTGACGAATCGCGCTTCTCCATCTGGCAATCTGATGGACGGGTCTGGGTTTGGCGGTTGCCAGGAGAACGGTACTTGTCTGACTGCATTGTGCCAAGTGTAAAGTTTGGTGGAGGGGGGATTATGGTGTGGGGTTGTTTTTCAGGAGCTGGGCTTGGCCCCTTAGTTCCAGTGAAAGGAACTCTGAATGCTTCAGCATACCAAGACATTTTGGACAATTCCATGCTCCCAACTTTGTGGGAACAGTTTGGAGCTGGCCCCTTCCTCTTCCAACATGACTGTGCACCAGTGCACAAAGCAAGGTCCATAAAGACATGGATGACAGAGTCTGGTGTGGATGAACTTGACTGGCCTGCACAGAGTCCTGACCTCAACCCGATAGAACACCTTTGGGATGAATTAGAGCGGAGACTGAGAGCCAGGCCTTCTCGTCCAACATCAGTGTGCGACCTCACAAATGCGCTTCTGGAAGAATGGTCAAAAATTCCCATAAACACACTCCTAAACCTTGTGGACAGCCTTCCCAGAAGAGTTGAAGCTGTTCTAGCTGCAAAGGGTGGACCGACGTCATATTGAACCCTATGGATTAGGAACGGGATGTCACTTAAGCTCATATGTGAGTCAAGGCAGGTGAGCAAATACTTTTGGCAATATAGTGTATATCTATATATATATATATATATGAATAAATCATTCATGTTGTTTCTGAGAATGGCTTTTCAGCGCAGCAGTGGGTAGCACTGCTACCTTTCAGCAGGAAGGTTCTGGATTGATTCCCGGCCACGCGGTCTTTTTGAATGGAGTTCTCCCTGAGCAGTGGGTTCTCTCCGGGTACTCCGGCTTCCTCCTACAGTCCAAAAACATGACTGTTAGGTTGATTGGCTTCTCTAAACTCTCCTTAGGTGAGAGTGTGTCAGTAAATGGTTGTTTGTCCCGTTTGTCTCTGTTGCCCTGCGATAGACTGGCGACTTGTCCAGGGTGGACGCCGCCTCTCACCTGCAGACAGCTGGAGATAGACACCAGCACCCCTCGCGACCCTAGCTTGGATTTCTGAGAAAGTATTTAAATTATAAGGTTTTTGCAAAACTACAATTGAAAACATGTATTAATGAAAAACAATCCCAAGCTTAGATGTTTAAATCTACAACCCCTGAAGAAGACATTACACTCCCTACCAGTTGGTGGCAGTAATGCACTTTTTGCAAATACAGAACAGAGGCATCGATGAAACGTTATGGTGAATTTGACTGTATGATCTGGTTGATTTGTCTCTAAAGTGCCTTGAGATGGCGTGTTATGAATTATCACTATATAATAAACTGAATTGAAAAACATGGGCAGCATAGCGTTCGATTGCCGATATATTCATGGTCTTCCTATTGTTTTGTAAAAGGCTGTTGGCAAAACATCTTTCAGGTTCTTTGCCATTGAAAGATTTCTGATTCATATTTACAAACTTATATTGTTGCAATTCTCAACTTTTATTCATAACTTCTAGGCTTTTATTCTTGCAAATGAAACATCTGATGTCACGTGGCAGCAAGGAACAAACACAAATCTAAAATCCATTTATTTATTAACTTACATTTACCAAAGCAGACGCCTATGGGTGTGTTTTCACGAGTTGCTAAAATCCAGAAGAGTACTAAAGATTACACATAATTCAGGACTCAACTGCTGACGTACTGGGAAATAGCATTAAAATATGTTTGATTTCCATTCAATCCCGAGAAAAGACTAATTTATTTTAAGAAAATATTTTTTACATCGATCCTGTGTCACTCTACTTTTGTTAGTGATGGCAATTTTTTCATTTAATCAGTATCAAATGGTTTTTGACCTTTTTTAAAAAGGCATAGAATGTGACTGTGCAACTTTAGGGATAAAAATTTTAGACAATTCAGGAATATTTGTTATGCGTCATTTAATATATAATGAAGACAATTGAAAAAGAGGCTTTGATCTCTCAGGGATGTAGGCACTGTTAAAAAAAAAGGGACCATCATGTAAAACATTAGGTTTTATTTTTTGTGCGTGTTAGACGAGTGTCTGCTTAAAGTCGGCTGTTCCAACGGTTGCAGTTCCGAATTCACCTGACTGGTGCACAACTTTACACGAGTGAATAAAGTGAATGTAATTGGTCGTTCATCAAGGGGGCAGGATTGTTGTGGCGGAAGGTTCGCAAGCAAGTTTGGTTGTGGCCGGTGTGTCTGAAGCTAACCAGTTAGCAACTTAGTGCTAGTAGGTTCCCAATGGGAAATTCCATTTCCATTTGAAAATTAAATATGGCTTCCCTGCGACTTTAAACAGGGTATATCCTGTAAACAAGGTGCTTAATATCTATTAACATTGGTGGAACTTCCACCAAGTTTTCATAGCTACATAAGTTGAAAAATCCTCACACTTTTTAAGTTCAGCTAAACCAAAAACTAGTTAAATAGAAGAATGGCACTCAAACAGAACAGCTCCAACAATATCATCTACTTCCTGGATTTCAACATTATCAACCCCTAGTGGTGGGAACGGGTTATTCAGCCTACATCGATACTTAAACCTTTGTTTTTCCCTCCAAACATAGAAAAAATACTATGTAAAAAATCAATAGGAAAAGAGGATATGTTCTATGACCATTTATCAAAAAGACAAACTACAAAAGCATATTTGGATACCTTTTTTTCAGATCTGTCAGAGGCCGTTTCTTTTTAATATTTCCCTTTTCTCCAGCGAACCTGATGAAATATTGGCATATGGCGAGTGGCTGTTAAACTGTATTGATGCTGACTGGATCATCATGGTGAGTGCTCTCCATTGGCTTTCCCATTAATGCGCATACAATATTACAATCCATAAGACACATGCTTGAGTTGTTAAATATTCACAGCACAGATCGAGTCTTTACTCACTGTCATACCAGCTGCAGGATGGTTCTGAAATCACCGGGGTGATAAAATGTGCAGGTTTTTGGGAAATATTGCAATGCTGTATGCTATATTTTGTTTTTAATGGGATACATTGATTCATATACGTCAAATCTATGAGGCAAATGTGATGGAGGAAAAAAAAAACATACAAAAACAAACCCCCCAAAAAAGTTAAGACAGTCGTTTGTTTTACAATTTGTAGATATTTGTTGCACATCTACTACTGCTGTCCTGCAGGATTTAAACCAAGTGGGTCCCCCTCTTAACATCACGTACTTATGAGGTACAATCTGATTTACTGATGCATCTCCCTGCTCCCACTTCCATTACCAAGCCTGGTTCCTGCGTCTTTAACTCCACATTTGTCTGTTTAGTGCAGGGCTTATAGACACACACACACAAACGTGCACACTTCCTCCATCTCCCACTCCATCTCTCTTCCTCTTTTTCTCATTGGGAAGGGGGAAGCGGGTGGGGTGGAATGATCGTGTTAGGGGGTTCACAGAAGACTGACTGTTTATTATTGTCTTCGGCCCACTTAACTCTGACAGTAACAGAATGAGATGGGGAGAGAAGCGAGTGCCATTAATCACGGTGTCGGGAAGGGCCTGAGCCGAGCGGAGACGCATCCATATCGCATGTGCCTGAGAGAGGAACACAAAGTGATTTTCAGGCCAGCCGGCCTCGTAGCGCCGCCATGCAGCCTCTAAGCTGAGGCTGCTGGTGGATGGAGCATGTTGGGAGAGGGGGGGGGGATATTCACACTCAATCTTCTTCAAATGTTCTGACACCCTGCACCTACAGCCACCTGATTCTAGCAAACCAAACAGGGGCTGGTGCTCTTAAAGAAATAACCTAAAACAAAAACTGGCGTCCAGAACCTCCTCAGGAGGGGTGGGGGGGTGGGTGTGGGGTCTTTCTTGTGTGTGTGTGTGTGTGTGTGAATGTCCCATTAAATGGGTCGATGCAAATATCAAATATCAAACATACCATTACATTGTAAAATTACAATTATATTTGTGATTAAATAAATAATGAAGTATATTTTTCAAAATAAACGAAAAACTTCACTTCATAACTTTAAATATATATGGTGTGAATATATTCAGTCTTATTTGGGGTTCATGAAGCCCTAAACATTACAGTTACAGGACATTAAGATGTTTACAGTTTGGCCGGAGCTAAAATGATTGAAATATTAATCTAAAGAAAAACATTGTCTGTGGGCAAGAGTGGAAAAGACGCTGCAGAAAAAACTAAGTACTGCCTAACATTCCTCAGCTTCCACATCCCGCTTTAGAAACTTTAAAAGTTCCTTTACCTAGGGTGTCCGTATTTTACGTCCTGTCCCGGGCGTTTTTTAGAAAGTGAGGAAATGTCCTGTTTTTTTATATTACCTTCATTGGACCATTAAATTTACAGGCACTAGGGCACTGCGCACTAACCTGGGTGCCATTCCGAACTTAGTCCCGCCCATAACGTTTGAGGTCGAGAAGTTCGGTCTGGCATTGCTCAACAGTAGCGTGAGTACGCTAGCACAATATCTGGCGGGCCAATCAAAGTGTCAGGGCGGGCTTTATACGATGATGGACAGATGATCAACAGTAACGTAATCAACCATGTGACCAAAGCGCGATGGGTGACAACAATGGCTGCCGCTGGAGAGTTGAGGTGAGTAGATTCTGCTATTAGGTCTGTTCTAGAAGATACCGACAGCAAATTAATTTTAAAAGAGGAACAGAGAAACGCGATCAAGGCTCATCTTCTTATTCTAGGCGTGAAACTGCACGCTTTGATTTTTGTTGACAACAACTATGCGTCGCTTAACATACGTCACGCACTCCGTTGCTCTTATTGGTTGTAGGTCTATCCAATTGAGAGCAGAGGCATTTTTTTCCTGGTTCGTTCGAAACACGCCCCATAATCACAGCTCTATGGAGCAGCATCAGACTCATATTCTGAATAGAATTGAGTAGGACTACGTCAGGCTAACTGCGCACGGCGCTGCGTGTGACGCAATCCCTGAGCCGCGTCAGTACGGGCTCAGAGATCCCCCGCTCCAAGGTGTCCTGGTTTTCCCAAATGAAAATATGGTCACCCTACTTTACCAAAAAGTAGTACAGGCAAGTCTACTTAAAGTAGACAACTTGTAAAGCAAAATAAGCAACTAGTAATAAGAAGTAAAAAAGAACGTATATTTAAAGGTATAGTGGAGGATTTTCACAAATTTTTTAAAAGAACCACCCTCTCCACTTAAAAACAAATGCACATACACAACCCTGTATTCGCTCCCGAGAGGGAACATCTGTTAAACACGTGCGAGAGCGTGCACTAGCCCATTTCTCCTCGTGCATGCCCTGTTTAAAAGTTTCTGTTTGCGTCGCTCATACAGTAGTAGCCATTCAACATTTCCCCACTTTCCTTGATGGGCCCTTGGCTGGTCGTCTACAATTCTTTTTTAAACCTTTAAAATATTCTGTCATGATTTGTGGACATTTTTACAGTAATGGATATTTGAAAATAGCAGCAACAGCAGAGATGTGCAAAATGGCAGCAGCATGTGATGAAACAGACTAAGGTTTATTTGATTACATTCGCTTTTATTTGTTCATGCTCCTGGTGGTCGTCACCTTAATTGCACACTGGATTCTCATGAGTGTAGTTCGTCGCAGCTCTAAAAGGACAGCGTCACCGATAACAGGATCAACCACATCTGATTGATGTGATTGATCTGACAAATTAAAAATAGACATCATCTCAAGCAACTATTCCACTCGTTGCTAAGCTCAAAATCCTTGGCAGGAATCTTAAGGCAACGTCTCTATTCACCAAGAATGTAGGATCTTGGTGAATATCGGACCAAACAGATGATACAAATAAACTGAGGTAGCTTAGCCAAAGCAAATGAAATGTCAACAGTGAGGGACACTTATAAATTACCTGCAGACAGAATTACTCTTTATGACAGCAGCAACAGGAAGATCCAGAACCCAGAAACAGCTGGGAGACATGGGAGCACAGACTGGCTTAGAGGAACATTAAATAGGGGGCTGTAATGATGCACCCTGCAGATGGAACAGTCTGTTCAGAGGAGCTATATATAAATATATATACTGCTTAAAAAATTTAAAGGAACCCTTGGAAAACACATCAGATCTCAATGGGAAAAAAATCACGCTGTTTATTTATACTGATATGGACTGGGTGATGTGTTAGGAACAAAAGGATGCCACATCATTTGATGGAAATGAAAATGATCAACCTACAGAGGGCTGAATTCAAAGACACCCTAAAAATTACAGTGAAAAGATGATGCGGTAGGCTAGTCCATTTTGTCGGGGCATGCTCCTAATGAGACGACGGATTGCGTCCTGGGGTTTCTCCTTCCAGATCTAGACCAGGGCATCAGTGAGCTCCTGGACAGTTTGAGGTGCAACCTGGTGGCGTCGGATGGATGGAAACATAATGTCCCGGAGGTGTTCTATTGGATTTAGGTCAGGCGAGCGTGTGGGCCAATCAATGTGGGGTATCAATTCCTTTACCCTCCAGGAACTGCCTGCATACTCTCGCCACATGAGGCCGGGCATTGTCGTGCACCAGGAGGAGCCCAGGACCCACTGCACCAGCATAGGGTCTGACAATGAGTGCAAGGATTTCACCCCGATACCTAATGGCAGTCAGGGTGTCGTTGTCTAGCCTGTATAGGTCTGTGCTTCCCTCTATGGATATGCCTCCCCAGACCATCACTGACCACCCACCAAACCGGTCATGCTGAACGATGTTACAGGCAGCATAACGTTCTCCAAGGCTTCTCCAGACCCTTTCACGTCTGTCACGTGCTCAGGATGAACCTGCTCTCATCTGTGAAAAGCACATGGCGCCAGTGGCGGTTTTGCCAATTCCGATGTTCTGTGGCAAATTCCAATTGAGCTCCACGGTGCCAGGCAGTTAGCACAGGGCCCACAAGAGGATGCCTGGCCTACAGGCCACCCTCATGAACTCCATTTCTGATTATTTGGTCAGAGACATTCACACCAGTGGCCTGCTGGAAGTTATTTTGTAGGGCTCTGGCAGTGCTCCTCCTGCTCCTCTTTGCAAAGAGGAGCAGATACCGGTCCTTCTGATGGGTTGTAGACCTTCTACGGCCCTGTCCAGCTCTCCTGGAGTAACTCCCTGTCTCTTGGAATCTCCTCCATGCTCTTGAGATTGTGCTGAGAGACCCAGCAAACCTTCTGGCAATGGCACGTATTGATGTGCCATCCTGCAGGAGTTGGACTGCCTGTGCAACCTCTGTAGGGTCCAGGTAGCGCCTCATGCTAACAGTAGTGACAGTGACCCTAACCAAATGCAAAACTGGTGAAAAACAGTCAGAAAAGATGAGGGGGAAAAATTTGATGGTCCTGTTTTGATGGTTGTCTCGTTGTTGCCCCTCTAGTGCACCTGTTGTGAATTTCATAAACACCAAAGCAGCTGAAACTGATTAACAACCACCTCTGCTGCTTATCTGACCAAATCAATATCCCAGAAGTTTAATTAACCTGATGCTATACTCTGATTACAAAGTATTTTTTGAGAAGTATTATATATATATATATATATATATATATATATATATATATATATATATATATATATATATATATATATATATATATATATATATACACACACACACAGATTCACATCAGACAGGAAAATCAAGCTCAGTTTCAGTGATTCCAACATGTCTTATCTTCATTTCCATGACATCTGGATTGGTTAACCTCTACTTTTACAACTTGCCTCCCATGAAGGGAAGCAAGACCAACGTATTTACAGTAGGAAGCGTTAGGAATGAATTACCTAATTCTAAATGGTAAGCAGGAATATGCATGTGAGAGTGCTTGGCTCTACCGCTTGGCTCTACCGTGGTGGTGGAGTTTTTCAAAACTCTTGATTTTACATCATTTAATGCAAACTGAACTCAGACAATGGATCCAATGCAGAGGACTGAAAGGACCAGCATGCATCTTAAATGTTGTCCTCTTGTGATCATTACTCTAATTTCTAAAAAAGGGAAATAGTTGGACAACTTCTATTTGACAGCCAAGTTGCTTTTTTATATTCAGTGATCATTTTTCTGACTTCTTGACATGGTAAGACACATCTAGGGCAGCCAAGGGGCATCAATGCACAGCAGATATGCAAAAGTATAGCCCAGATAACAAATTAGGCTTTCTAAAGCAAGAAAAAAAGAAATACAGGTGCTGGTCATAAAATTAGAATATCATGAAAAAGTAGATTGATTTCAGTAATTCCATTTAAAAAGTGAAACTTGTATATTATATTCATACATTACATACAAACTCATATATTTCAGATGTTTATTTTGTTTAATTTTGATGATTACAAATGACAACAAATGAAAATCTCAAATTCATCATATCAGAAAATTAGAATATTACTGAAGACCAATAAAAACAAAGGATTTATAGAAATGTTGGCCAACTGAAAAGTATGAACATGAAAAGTATGAGCATGTACAGCACTCAGTATTTAGTTGGGCCTCCTTTGGCCTGTATTACTGCAGCAATGCGGCGTGGCATGGAGTCGATCAGTCTGTGGCACTGCTCAGGTGTTATGATAGCCCAGGTTGCTCTAATAGTGGCTTTTAGCTCTTCTGAATTGTTGGGTCTGGTGTATTGCATCTTCTTCTTCACAATACCCCATAGATTTTCTATGGGGTTAAGGTCAGGAGAGTTTGCTGGCCAATTAAGAACAGGGATACCATGGTCCTTCAACCAGGTACTGGTAGCTTTGGCACTGTGTGCAGGTGCCAAGTCCTGTTGGAAAATGAAATCTGCATCTCCAAAAAGTTGGTCAGCTGCAGGAAGCATGAAGTGCTCTAAAACTTCCTGGTATGTGGCTGCGTTGACCCTGGACCTCAGAAAACACAATGGACCAACACCAGCAGATGACATGGCACCCCAAACCATCACTGACTGTGGAAACTTTACACTGGACTTCAAGCAACGTGGATGAAGTGCCTCTCTTCTTTTCCTCCAGACTCTGGGACCTTGATTTCCAAAGGAAATGCAAAATTTACTTTCATCAGAGAACATGACTTTGGACCACTCACCAGCAGTCCAGTCCTGTTTCTCTTTAGCCCAGGCAAGACGCTTCTGACGCTGTCTGTGGTTCAAGAGTGGCTTGACACAAGGAATGCGACAGCAGAAACCCATGTATTTCATACGTCTGTGTGTGGTGGTTCTTGAAGCACTCACTCCAGCTGCAGTCCACTCTTTGTGAATCTCCCCCACATTTTTGAATGGGTTTTGTTTCACAATCCTCTCCAGGGTGCGGTTATCTCTCTTGCTTGTACACTTTTTTCGACCACATCTTTTCCTTCCCTTCGCCTCTCTATTAATGTGCTTGGACACTGAGCTCTGTGAACAGCCAGCCTCTTTAGCGATGACCTTTTGTGTCTTGCCCTCCTTGTGCAAGGTGTCGATGGTCGTCTTTTGGACAACTGTCAAGTCAGCAGTCTTCCCCATGATTGTGTAGCCTATAGAACTAGACTGAAAGACCATTTAAAGGCTTTTGCAGGTGGTTTGAGTTAATTAGCTGATTAGAGTGTGGCACCAGGGGCCATCAATTTTGAACCTTTTCACAATATTCTAATTTTCTGATATGATGAATTTGAGATTTTCATTTGTTGTCATTTGTAATCATCAAAATTAAACAAAATAAACATCTGAAATATATGAGTTTGTATGTAATGTATGAATATAATATACAAGTTTCACTTTTTAAATGGAATTACTGAAATCAATCTACTTTTTCATGATATTCTAATTTTATGACCAGCACCTGTAGACTACCGCACAAACTATTGCACTCACAAAAAGAGCTGTAAAATGTAGATGTATTGCATATAAATGATGCTAAGACACATACATACATGCAAACAAAAACAAAAAGATTAGCAAGTAGCAAAGAGTAGCAAAAAAAAAAAAAAAGGGAACAAAAGCTGCAAACTAGCTCCACATAACAGGACTGCTCTGGACCAATAAGGGGAGACAATCATATGGGACCAGACCCAAGACCAGGTTCTTAAATTGATTTTTTGATCTTTTCCCTTTTCAAACTGGCTCACTTGACCAAATCTCACCTACTGGCTACTGGACTAACATCTAACAAGTTATTAATACGGAACAGAACACTTCCAACCACCTTAGTGGAAACAATGCTTTAGCGATTATCTCCCCCTGGTGGTCTGGAGCACTTCTGTTATCCAAATCTTTTCTCAACTTGGGGTCTTTTTCCCTGTGCACATGTTTTGCATGTCAGCATCACTTTTTGTGTTTGCAGGACCTCTTTTCTTGTATTAGCTTCATGTTTATATATTTGCAGTGCATTTGCACCCCTTGGCCACCTTATAACTCTGTATGCTCAGTAACAGCTGGCTGTCAGATCTCCTGCTTTCATGGAGCTGCTCGTGCTGCAGGTGACCAGATGAGTGATGCATGAGATGCACTTAAATTCTGTGCAGCAGAAATTATGCAACAAGTGTTTCACAGAGCTTTGGCTTCACTGTTTTATTGATAAGGCGGTGGGTATTATATTATATAATATGTTTTTGTTTTCTTTTTTCACTTGAGGCCAGATTAAGAATAATTTCTATCATTGTGTGGTTCAGAATGACCTATGATGACTGTGTCTCCTGCCTGCATGAAGCTGGAGAAACAGCTGAAGAAGAAAATGCTTTGCTCTAAATTAGTCATAGGTAAGGAGGTTTAGAGGGAAGTGAGCTGATGCATTTTTGACTATAGTTTGCTGCTGCTGGATGCATCATGGTGCCAAAAAGACTGCATGAGCCTCAGACATCAATGGCAGTCTCAGTCTGTCAGCTGTCAGTCGTCTCACCACGGAGGGGACACTGTGACGCCAATGACACCCAACTGATTGACAGCTGTGTCTCTTAAGTCCCCCTGCTCCATAGTAACGCCCGCCGCACACCTTCCCCTGATATCAGTGACACCCAGATGTGCTACAGCTGCTGTCTCCCAGATTATTCCTCCGCGTCTCCGAGCCACCATCCACACAGACAGCCATCTAAATATTTAATCGTGCCAGAAGGCGCTGCTGCAGCTAGCACTCCAGCTCAGGAACTATGGTGTCTCCCGGTACAAAGACAGACTGTGAGAGATGAAAGGCGAGTGTAGAGGAAGAGAGGTGAAGGGCTTGGGTTTGTGTGTGTGTAGGGGGGGGTCAAGACTTGGTCTGCTGCAGGTAAAGAGAAAAAAAAACACAGATGACAGAATATGCCACCATATTTTGGGCCGATGACAGCGGCGTAGGGAGGGATGGCAGGTTGTTTTTTGGATATACCCCGAGGACAACCTCGCCAGACATCAAATGTCTAACAACCCAGACAAGACCATTCTGATTTAATGCCAAACCTCCCCCACTTAAAAGTGACATTGCTAACCATGACGCAAATATTACATTGTGTATATGTGGATCCATCTTCCTTACATTTTTTTTTTTTTTTTTTGCAGCTGTATTTCCGTGTGCATGTTCATCAGAGTGTGTCATCACTGACAGCTGATCAGAAAATACACAGCGCCTGAGGTACTTTCTGTAATTTTGACTTTTTTTTTCCTCCCCTCCCTTCCCACCTCAATCCTTGGCTCATTCCCAAGCAACAGATTGCTGCTGTCGCTGGAGTTGCGCCTCACAGATGGAGCAGCATCACTTCCTGAGGAGCCTGACAGGATCAATCCAGGAGCTCATTCGCTCACAGTCAATTAAGCCATGTTAGTTTTGACAGGAGCCACGGGCAAAATAACAGCAGTCACTGTCTGGAAGGAAAATAGTGTGACCACACACACAAACACACCGGCAGAGAAATGCATTTCTTTACTGCAGGCCGGAGTGACTGTGCAGAGAACAGGGCTGCAGGCTGGATTCAGCCTCAGTGGGAGCTCCAGCTGACGTGATGCAGAGCAACAGTCAAGAGTTTAATTTGCGTGCAAACATGAAAAGCATCCCCTGGCGGTTTAATGAATTCCAAAACGAGGCCTAATCATGACCTTCATCAATTCTGATGGCATATGGGGTCCAGCTGTCCGCCTCGCACCTCCGTCGCTCCTTATCGGCCAACATTTCCTCCTCTGCACGTTGGACTTTAGGTGTCCGAGTTGCACGACAACATTTCCAAAAAACTCCCTCTGATTCCTTAATAATCCTGATCATTTTGTACTGAATTATAGAATAATGGAGGGAAAGTGAAACAAGGCAGAAATCTCTGAGCACCACCCACTGAGAGAAGAGGTGGAGCCGGACTCTTTGAACCCATTGGAAGGAGAGTGAAACTCTTTGATTAGGACATGTAGGTAGGTAGCTGTGGGCGATGGACTGAAAACACTTGGCATCTGCTTGCAAGTCTCCACACACCCGAGGTGAGGGACGCACACAACACACACGCCATCTCTGGCTGAGCCTGGCTTTACCCTGGGCATCATTACAGACACTACACATCCCTCCTTTGAAGGGTTATCAAGGCTCCTCATTAAAGATGTCCCTGGCTTTCTTAGTGATGTGGGTCTCCACAGGGCGTAATATACCCCCTTTAATTAGTTTGCAAACTCATTAGTGTGTGCTGGGCAATTAAATGTCCTTCCTTCGGAATAGTTTACAGCAGGACAAAGGAATCCCAGGGGCCGTCAAGGAAGTAGGGCTCAGAGCAGAGACAACTGTCCCCTCTGCAGGGGACCATCATTAGGGAGCTGCAGCCCCTCCATCATTCCCAGTCCACTCTGCAGTGCTTTGGGAACCGGCTTCTTCTGTCCGCTTAATGGTGTCAGCGACAGAAATATGTGTTTTTTTTCTTTTTTTTCATTTGGACTGCGCCATCATTTTAACAATTTAATCAGAACCGTACGCTTCTTTATGGACGTATTTGAGCAATCCTAAGTTGGTGATTGTTCCTGATGAAAGGAACTCCAGCAGGCAAGATTTGGAAAAGCTGCAGGTTCCTTGCATCAGACTCACACAGGTGTTCCTGCACTGACTTACTGATTTCATGAGTGAGGTGTAACGTTTTGAGATTGGAAAAAAGAAAAATATGATTTTTAAAAAATAAAAAAGAAGCAAAAGTTTGAGCCAGTTTTAGCCCTAAACAAAAAACAAGGGGGCGGGATTGTTGTGGTGAAAGGTTCACACGCATGTGTGGTTGTGGCCGGTTTGTTGGAAGCATCTCGCTAACCAGTTAGCAACTTAGTGCTAGCAGGTTCCCAATAGGAACCTGCAAAGGTGTAATGTTTTGAGATTGGAAAAAGAAAAATGTGATGCTTAAAAAATAAAAAAAGAAGCAAAAGTTTGAGCCAAGTTTTAGCCCTTATCAAAAAAAAACAAAAAAAACACCAGACCAAGTAGGATTATTAAAGGAAAAGTCCGGTCATATTCAGAATTCAAACTCATGAAAATACTTTAAAGTCGTAGCGAAGCGGCTGTTCCAACAGTTGCCTTTCCGAATTCTCCCGAGTGGTGCTCAACTTTACACGATGAATAAAGTGAATGTGATTGGTCGATTATCAAGGGGGCGGGATTGTTGTGGCAGAAGGTTCACAAGCATGTTTGTTTGTGGCCGGTTTGTTGGAAGCATCTTGCTAACCAGTTAGCTACTGTTGAAGAAAAATGATTATTTTTAGTTTTTAATACAGTTAATCTTATGGCATGTGTAAAAGGTATGTTGAACACTCTCATTTTGAACATATTTCTTAATTTTGAACAGGTTTGTGAAGATAACCTTTCCTTGAACCAAAATACTGAATATAAGTTTGTTCTTGAGAATTTATGGTAGGAGAGGCCCCCGCATTCCACAGCTGTCTGTGAAAACTTATCTTAGCCAGATGACCCTAAGAATTCTAGATGCCAAGACAAGCTTTCCGCTTTTTCTTGTTAAAACAAAGAAGCAAATGACCCCAGATGTTTGCCGTAAATTAGGGGAAGTTCTAAGTTTTTCTGAGTGTCAGAGATAGCTCCTGGTTGGAGGAGCAAAAGCCAGCCTTATTTGAATAAATTAAATACAAGAGGATAAAGCTTTCTACATAGAAGTAACAAATCAGATTTGCTCTTGCAACTCTCCAAAGATGTCTTTGTACGTCTTTGCTTTCTTTCCTTTTCTACATTTATGTCAGGTAATTGAATGTATGTCTCCGTTGTTCTGCAGTTTCTGGTGTAGGTTTGTGCATTGTCTTATTTCTACGTTTATGCATTGTCCTTATATTGGATTAAACTGTGTAATTCTGTGACGTCAACACGCAATGCTGGGTTTCCTTGTGGCCACACGCAGCTCGCCGAGTGGACCTGGGAAAGGAAGAATGAAAAGACAACCTTTTTCCAAAGTTAACCATTTTAGAATATTTTCTTCCTTAACACTACTTAGTGCTAGCAGGTTCCCAATGAGGTGATTGGTGACTTAGAAACGACGCTGTCAAGGAACGCTATGGACAGCGGAAACATGCAAGAGGAGGAGAGTTTAGTGTCGGAGGTCGTGGATGAGTCTCCTCCGTCATCCATTTTTTATTTAGAGGAGGAAAGCGGGGACGAAGATGTTGTGGAAGAGGACGCCAGGGCGGCAGAAGCTTGGTTTGGTGTAGAAGGCTTCCAGCCGTACATGTTTGAGCCCTTACCTCGCAACGCTGCCAGTTCTGTTAGCTCTACGCCTGCTGAAGACACAGACGTCCATCCCCGTGAACACTGGGACGCAACTCAATGGGAAAGGAAAGGATTCTGATTTCTTATTTCAACCGTTGCGTATATTAGCTGTGACATATGAATCAAGATGCTATGACAGAAAGAATTTGATTGACAGATGACTGTTGATATATGATTGGCCGAATTTAGGTGTTCAGGCTGACGTAGAACTAACTGGCCTGTAAAAGATAACGGATAAAACACAGATTTTAAGACAGGTTTTTTTTTTTTTTTATAGAAATTTTCTAAATTTTGGGCCAATGTCATCTGGTAAAGACTATATTTATATAGATGTTTAAGCCAGAATGATTTGAAATTTAAATATGATTCCACTGGCGACCTGTCCAGGGCGTACCCTGCCTCTCACCCATTGACTGCTGGCACCAGCACCCCTCGCGACCCCACTCGGGACAAGCGTGTCAGATAATGGATGGATGGGTGGAATATGATTTTTCTACGACTTTAGATATGAAATTATTACAAACTGTTCAATAAATGTTATAATTAAGAGTAATTTTCATGTGAATGTGCTTTACTGGAGGCGTCCATGTTTGTCAAAGAACACTACTGCCACCTACTGGTTTGTGGCGTCACGGTGCGGTATCGGCTGTTGATCAAGTCCCAGTGCTGTATCTGGTGTTTGTTGACCAGTGCACTATGCTAGTGTTGATTGCAGATGTGTCTAGTAGTTCCCATTGATTTAGCTTGTAAAGCGGGGAGAATGGCGCTAGGCTTACCGCACCGTGACGTCACTGCCGGAAGATGGCAGGAGGGAGGGGTTACTATATCTGGGCAAAAATGGCCACTCCCAGACTCGGTGACCACGATGAAAATTATTATTTTTTATTTTCTTACTGATTAACGCCAAATTCATTAAATCGCAGCAAACGTATTAGCTTTAGGTATAGTTAATGATCCATTGATTATTCTTTGCTGACTGGACTTTTCCTTTAATAGAAGCTTATTTATTCAGTATGTTGATCTGTTACATAAAACTGATACAAATCAGAACAGTTTGTTTCTAACATGATAAAAGGTAAAGTTTAGAGGAAGCAAAAGCTTTCTTAAGGTCAATTATGTTCTAAACTTGGACTCGGTTATAGTCAAGCTGACTATAGGTTTTTCCTTATAATTGTAAATATCAGGGTTTTTTTTTTTAAATATCAAGTATTTTCCAAAGCAAGGCAGCATTTTATCAAAGCAGGAACTTCCCAAATTGGGGATCAATAAGTCAGCTAGTCAGAACTGATGAAACATGCAGCTGGTTCATGAGAAGAGGAACATGATAACGGTCCGAGCAGAGGTGCAAACCTTCAGCCAGCACCGTCTCCGTTCATCATGAAAAGACGGATGTTTCTCCGTCCTGCTCTTCAGGGCACGGTGCCCTGCATGTTTTAGATGTTTCCCGGGTTTGAATTGATGAGTCATTAACGAGCTTCTGCAGAGCTGGACGACCTGCTGAGGAGGTAATTCATTTCTTTGAATCGAGAATGTTGGAGCAGAGGCATCTCAAAAACATGCAGGGCAGAGCGCCCTGAGGGTCTGGAGGAAGATAAACCGGAATAGATGAATGCTACAAATATATAAAAACAAAAAGGAGTAAATAATAAGAATAATACATTTTACATCAAAGACATAAGATGAACTATTTGGGGGATGTGATTTTATTTTTTTGTAAAATTTCAAATTTCTGTTTTAACTAGATTTTAAACTTTAATGTTTCTAAGAACAAACTGCAATAAAAATCAATGCTTCTTGGTGTTTTGTGCATCAGTTTTTATTTACATTTATCGATTAGATCTCCGCCCCTCACAAAATGCTTTTCTAAAAACCCCAATACTAGATCTTGTTTCTGTTTCCATGTTTACAGTCTTTAAGTGGATCACATTCATAACCAGAGTGGTTTCATTTATTTTGATAGAATTACAGCCCAGAGGTTCTGACTGATATGTTGAGTATTTTGTCTGCTGTATGAACATGACCTGGAAAGGGATTTAAGGAAAGGCTAAGGGCTAACTGCTGTTAAAATTATCATTTTTTGTTATTGTATTGCATGTATTATATGTACCTCCACAGATTGTTGGTTGTAATAGATGTATAATAGCTGCATTAGACAAATGAAACTTTAGTAATAGAAAGAAAAATTGGTTTAGATTTTTTGATCATGAGCAGATTCCTTAAAGGAAAAGTCCGGCCAATAAGGAATAATCAAAGAATCATTATCCGTACCTAAAAATAATATGTTGATAATTAGGGATGCACGATATAGGGATTTTGGCCGATATCCGATATGTCGATATTTTAAAACTCATGTAGCCGATAACCGATATCAATACCGATGTTAAAGCTGGACAAAAATAAGTAGTCATTGAAAATAGCAGTTTTGTTATCCATTTCTGACACTTTGAAAAATAATATACTCAAATATATTTTCATATGCTGATATCAAATAGATTTTTAAAAACGCGGTATCGATCTATTTTACTTTATAAATCTCGTGAAATTTCATCATTCTCTTACAAACTCTTGTGATACTTTGTAAATATTTGTGAGATTTTGTTAGTAAAATAGATCGATACCGCGTCAATTTATCAACATATAAAAATATGGCAAAATTTCGCGAATTTTCGGGGGATTTCGTAGCATAACGATGACATATAGCAATATTTCATTAGTAAAAGAGTTTGATATGGTGTTTTTAAATGGCAATATATCAGCATATGAAGATATTGGGATATTTTAATGGATCAATATTTTTTCCCTCGTCTTTAGAAGTTTTTAAGTCTGTAAAAAAGAAGTTTTTGAAGAAGAAGAAGAAGTAGTATTTTTTTTTTTAGACTTTAGAAACTCAGAAGCTGATCAAATATCGGGTTAAATATCGGTGGGGTGGCCGATGTCCGATATTCAGTTTTAAGGCCGATACCGATAGGGGGCCGATTATATCGTGCATCCCTATTGATAATATAAATTTAGCATTAATCAATAAAAATAAAAAAAAAATTGGGTCACGATCAGAGTCTGGGAGCGGCCATTTTTGCCCAAATATAGTAGCCCCTCCCTCCTGCCATCTTCCAGCAGTGACGTCACGGTGCGGTAAGCCTAGCGCCATTCTCCCCGCTTTCCAAGCTAAATCAATGGGAACTACTAGACACATCTGTAATCAACAACAATTATTGAAGATTTCCAGAGGACTTCACCATTGAAATTCACCAGAGCTATAGTGAAACGGAACAATGCCCATGTGCATGGCAGCTGGATGTTGGAATACCTTGAAGAAAAATAAAGTTATTCCTCCCCACTGTCACCATATGCTTACTAAAGATTATGGATTGTTGCCAATCAATGCTCATGCAATCTGTTGAATTCTTAATTGCTGAGAAACTTTTACTAAACCCGACAGAGTGAACTACACTGAGCTGAATTGGACAGTTTGGACTGAGCTGGATGTTTATTCCTTGTTCTGCATCACAGTCTGAAACCAGGGTTTGTTTTATAAACTCCTGAGAGTTCAGTAAAAAGCTGCAGCAACCGTAGCACACCTGTTATAAATGAAGAGATATTGTGAAGATGGAGGCCGGGAAGGTGGGATGCTCCCATGTGAAAGTCACATTATATGATGAGCCTCTATTTTGAGGAATGTAAAATGTATTTTTCCCCTCCCTTTTTTTATGGATTTATACTTGGTTTATCATCTGAGGTTCACAGCTCTGCAGCCGCTCTGAGACCAGCCCCGGAGGAGCCTGAGGCACATTTCACTGCACTGTGACTCTCTATAAATCCAGCTAGCATGAAATCTCAAGGAGCCAACGCTGTGAAGAGAGCCAATCTGCCTGTTTACACCATCTCATCTTACACTGAAGCCCTGGCGCCTGCCCTCCCCCTCCGCTCCAACCCCTACATGTTTGCAGAAGTGTTCATGCCGAACAAAGTGATTGTATCATCTGGGCTCGCTCTTCCATTTGTGTTGCTCCTTCTCCCGAAACCCGTTTCAAGCTGTGTCACCCTCAGCTCAGGCGAAGGTTGAAAAATGGAAGAAGGGAACCATGCAAAGTGGACGCACTCTCCAGCCTGACGTAAAATAGCCAGAGGATGGACCATTAGCCATTTGCTGCTACCAACCAGGCTGCAGATCCTGTATCTGTACGAACAGAAGGTCACATAAAATTTAAGACCGACACACACAGGAAATGTTGTGTAATTTAAAAAGAGATACTGAGAAACTCCAAAGCCCCCCCTTTCACACACCACCTCAACCCAATCTGACATCAGTGAAGGGTGATACGACTAAACAGCCAGCTCTGGCTCCCTGATTGCAGCCCATCATCTGGGAGGAGGAGAGACGTGGACCAGACATGTTCAGAGGCAAAAACCATTCAATTTGTCATCCAGTGACGAGGTTGAGGCTTCAATTAAAAAGAAAAGAGAGCTGCCATCATCAGAGGCCTCGCTAAATGCCAGGTGATAAATAACAGCAGAAGATCTGAAAAGCTCCCTGGGAGTTTGTTTCATTCGAGGGGATAAAAAAACGGCCGCACGCCTTATGGGGCAACTGCATATCAATATGTTAAGGAGGTGCAATTGTATACATGGATTAAACGGCCCAGATGCAAAGTGACGCACGCTTTAGAGAGTGCTGGGTGTCTGCCGTGTCACGCAGGCCCGCTATTAATAAAAGCAAGCAGAGAGAGCGGCGCGCCGAGTGACATCATTAAGGTAGATGATGGGTTTCTGAGCAGATCATTCACAGAATGCGATCGATAGCTCTGCCTCTAAATGCTCGGGGAGAAATTACACTTCAAGGCCTATTGCCATGGGGGGGGGGGGGGGGGGGGCACCGCCATGAAATGCATTGCTATGGAAACCATTAGAAACGATTGGCTAATTACATCCATTAGGAATATCGGCGGTCAAATCTAAATCTAGCTTTCAGAGGCATCTGCAGTGATGTGGCCACTTTATTAGGCACAACTTGCACGAATCTTCTTTTGTTCAGGAGAACTTCTTCCAGATTCTTCATGGAATTTAACCAACATGGTGTCAGAAGCTTAACCGGACTCTGCCAGATGGATTTGCTCCGCATATCCATCTGGAAACCTTCCGTTGAAGTAATTTTGGGAAGGGGCGAAAATACTGGTTAGCTGATTGGCCTATGTTGGTGATAGACGGCCCAAATAAACCAATCAGATCAACGAAGCATATGACGTACTAACAGAGCGACGACGAAAACACAACCACAAGCCAGGCTACTCTTGCCGAAACCAGTTGGGAGAAGAGCAAAAACATCTTTTCCTCTGAGAAAAGCCTCCAGAGCAGTGTTTTGCTCTAGCCTGACATAGTCCTACTCAATTCTATTCAGAATCTGAGTCTGATGCTGCTCCATAGAGCTGTGATTATGGGGCGTGTTTCGAACGAACCAGGAAAAAAAATGCCTCTGCACTCAACTGGATAGACCTACAACCAATAAGAGCAACGGAGTGCGTGACGTATGTTAAGCGACGCATAGTTGTTGTCAACAAAAATCAAAGCGTGCAGTTGCACGCCTAGAATAAGAAGATGAGCCTTGATCGCGTTTCGCTGTTCCTCTTTTAAAATTAATTTGCTGTCGATATCTTCTAGAACAGACCTAATAGCAGAATCTACTCACCTCAACTCTCCAGCAGCAGCCATTGTTGTTGTCACCCATGCGCGCTGTTGATCATCTGTCCATCATCGTATAACACTCGCCCTGACAATTTGATTGGCCCGCCAGATTTTGTGCCAGCATACTCGCGCTAATATTGAGCAATGCCAGACCGAACTTCCCGAACTCAAACGTTGTGGGCGGGACTAAGTTCGGAATGGCACCCAGGCTAGTTTTGCTCTTCTTTCAGTGAAGAAATACTCTGTAATTCCGATAAAACTTGCTCGATAGCCACGCTAACGCTAGTTTCATTGGCTGAAGCCGCCATGTTCTTTAGACTGAACTGTCGCGCTTCTCGTTGCGTCACACCTCAACCCGCCTCAAAGCCAACGCCGATTGGACGTTCGTTTGGTGAACGGCTCCAAATTTTCTTTAACGGAGAGTCTCCAGACTGATCTGCGAATGAAACCTTAAAAGCTCGCGAGATCTGGTCTGTTCCTGTTTGGCTGTGACTCCATCCTGGAGAGAAATATCAGCTGTGCTGCTGCCATCAATATCTTTGTTTCTAGATGTTGCAGCCTGGCCTGTTTTTCAGTGTAGTCCTGTTTCTCTGACTATGATTGGCTGGATGTGCTCTCTTCACCCTCTGACATGGGAGCTGGCTCGGAGGTAGTCCGCCTGGTGTTTCCTGGACATAGCCGCCTATGGAGCTGGTTGACAGCTGCTTTCTGTATCTCTGCTTCTGTCTCCTTGAACCCCAGTCGGCCTCTGCAGATGGCTGCTCACACTGAGCCTGGTTCTGCTGGAGGTTTTTTCCTGTTAAAAGGGAGTTTTTCCCCTCCACTGTCACTACAGGCATGCTTAGTGAGAGGGATTGATGAAGAGTCAATGCAATCAACTGGTTTTCCTTACATAGATACTTTGAATCAGTTTGACTGGATGATCTGGTTGAATTACCTCTGTAAAGTGACTTGGGATGACGTGTTAAGAATAAGTCAACTATAAACAAACTGAATTGATGATCAATCCAAACCATCATTGGAGTTGGTGTTTTTATTCAGTCAAAGACAAAGCGGAGGCAGTGAAGATGTAGAAGAAACCAGCAACACTTAGGCAAGTAAAATCTTTATGATCGTAGCCCAATTTCAACCTACGGATATACAAAGAAACATGATTGGGAAACAAGGTTAAAACAAGCTTCCTCCATAGGGTGGCCACGCTTTGCCTGATGGTAAACAGTAAAAACAGGCTACCTTTGAATAAGCTGGAGACAGTAGAGTCCTGCTTTTTCTACTGGAACTTTGACCCGTTTGTGGACAGATAACGGCAACTGTACCTATTAAAGTGGCCTGTGAGCGTAGCGCTGTGCAGGCAGCGAACGTGGCAGCCTTTTGTCTCATATCAGGTCATTCATCAGACAGCCTGACATCCCTGTCATCCCCACAGTCTTCATACTACACTGCATCAGCACATCGCTTCAGAATTGGTTCATTTCACTCTCCTCATAATCAGACAGCTTAATCTTGACCCTCCAAATCTGGAAAATTATCGCCCTGTCTCTCGTCTCCTCTTCCTCTCAGAAACCCTCCAACATGCTGTCAATTCCGCTAAATTCCTCTCTCATCTTGCTGCACTTGATCCCCTAATCTTGCTTTTGTGTCACTCACTTGATAGAAACTCTTTTTCCTCCGTAACTCTGTGCTTAAAACACAAGCTCCCTCCACCTGTTTTAATCACGCTGCACCGCTTCCTACAGGAGGCCAAGCAAACTACAGAGTACTGCTGCTTCTTTTGATCACTTGATGAATGATTTCTGGCCTAAAGAATACATTGGATTTGAAATTTTGTTCCTCCCGCAGGGCTCTACTAGTCATTAATCATCGGAGACGCTAAAACGGTTACCGTCTTTGCACATCTCTGCGCATTCAAATAATACAATCCGTGTTAGTACCAGTATGAATCGACTGTCAGATGTACTTTTCCAGCATGAATCCTCCAGAGTCTTTACTTATGTTCATTATGTAAATATGTCTGCTAACTTTCTAAGTATGCACGCTCGGTTTCTGAAAAATGTGGAGCTGCAGCACATTTATTTCACTCACTCAACATCTGCTCATGAAAGTTGAGGAATCATTCTTCACGTTTTCTAATGTCTCATGGCTGTCAGGTTAGGCAATTCAAAGCTCTTCGTTATGATTAAGGAAGGATCTTTATCTTGATTAAGATATTTCAAAACTTATTGTTGATACAAGCTTGGCTCCAACTTTACAAAAAAAAAAACTTTAAGATACCCTTGTTAAAAATCCAACTCAAACTTAAGGAAATTAGGTAGAAAGTTCCACATAAACTGGGAACATTGGTTCAGCTCATAAGTTATGTAAACTTGAACGTTTATTTTATTTTCTGTGGAGTTGTGCTGATGATGGAGTACCAGGACATTGTAGACGAATAAAATACTTTTTAATCGGAGGATTAAATCTCTGCCACAGAACTTAAAGCTACAGTGTGTAATTTTCAGCGACATCTAGCGGTCAGACTGCAGACTGCAGCAACATGAACATCTCCCCCCCACCGCTTCTCCCCCCCAACAGTACGGCGAGCGTTACGGGACAAAATGTCTTCCACGACGTCCGCATCACCTACCTTCTCAAGTGATGAGGTTTGTTTACATAGATAATTTTACAGATAGTATTTCATTAGTCTGTGTAGGGTATAGATTTCATGTAGACTTAAGATAATAAATATACCCGTTATTTTTTCTACATCGTTGTGACGTTTTGGTGAGCTGCTTTGCATGGTGATATAAACAGACGAAATAATTGTAGTCATTAGTTTAACAGCGAGATTGTGTTCGCTGGAAGAATATATATTCCCCGTTTACAGAGTCCAAGTCATTTTGGTGGCACGGGGGTTACAAGGCGAGGAAGAGGGCGAGGAAGAGGGCGAGGGCAGGGAGGCCATGCAGCTAGGGCCAGGCGAGAGAGGGGTGCCAGCGGGGTGAGAGCAGAGGAGGAAAGGCTTGAAGATCTCCAAAGGAGCCGGAGAGAAGTAACCGAGGTATATATCCAGAAAATTATTTTACAGAAAATTACTGAATCAGTACCTATGAAACGTCAGGGACGTTGCTGAATAAGTATACTGGAGAGTAACAGCATCATCACGCAGCATGTTATTGTTTTAGACAGGTCTGAGCATCCTGTACTCCAAAAACTGCAGTGATATTAGACAATTGTGTGTGTAGGATTAATTACCTGTCCAAGAGAAAACTGGCAACTTGAGCGTCACTTTGAAAACCTTTTTCCTCCATCAGTGACTTCCATCGTGTAAATGCCGTGCCAATGTTGATCCGTGTTTTTTGGCGTTTCTTGTCACGCTTGCGTTTATTCTCGTCGTGTTTCCGCTTCTTAGATGACGGGGGTTCAGTGTCCGCCGCTTTTCGTTGTGATACAGAGTAGGCATGATCCTCCATTCGTCTGATGTTTGGCCAAACAGTTTGCAAAGTCACTCACGCCTGCCGCCTTGTTCACCTTTGTTGTTACTGATGCGCAGTATACCTGCTTCTTCTTCTTCTTCTTCTTTGGTTTCAGGCAGACTAAACGCTTCTCAGGCATAATACTGCCATCTACTGTTCAGTACCGTCTCAGTTCATCTCTCTCAACTTGCCGTAGTTATTTGAGCGTCATGGGCGATCTCGCAATCGCTAGTTTGTTGCCTCTGTGCTGCCGTAGCGCAAAGATGTCTGCCTCCATGGCTGCGAGACCCGCTCCTATGTAATTATAAATAACGAATTCTAAGGCAACGCAAATATTATGGTTAAGAGGCTGAGCTCGTAGATGATGATAACTAACATAGTTATGTATAATATATTACATTTCTGACTTTATATGCCTGTAATTATTACACACTGTAGCTTTAAGCAGATGATCTGCTGATCAGAACCAGAATTAACCTTAACCCTTTAAAGCCCGATCCAAGAATAAAACAAAACAGAAAATTACTTTTTTTTTTTTATTTAAAGTCCTTATTTGCCCTTTTAACAAAATATGTAAAAGAAAAAACAGAAATACATTTTTGATATTAATTTATTACTATGCGATAAGTCAAGATTATTTTTTGTGTAGTCTTCTGCCCTCTGTTATCAGGTATATCTGATTGTGTACAATAGGAGTTTGAGAAAAAATTTTTACCATTAAAATTATGCAAAAGGTGTCAGATGCAAAACATTTCAGAGACCGTATGTATCAAATACGATACATGTTGGGTTCAAAGAAATGTGAGTTTATAGAGGACGAAATGATCAGACACAGACAGGGATTTGCAACAACAGCTTCTGCAGAAGGTGCGGTTACCGAGCCGACGGAGACCGCAACTCCCACATACCCCCTCTCACACCGCCCTTTTGACTACGGTGCGGTGCGGCTCTGGCAACAGGTCCGGAGATTTAACTCGTGAGAACAGAAGTTCACTTGAGTTCACGTAACTTCACGCGATAACACGGCCCAAATAAGGATATTTGCGAGGGCTTGTTGCGGAGGGCTCCGGCACGCCGCAAGGATAGCTTTCTTGCTGAATTTTCTGCAGCGCCGGTGTAGGTACCAGATTGACTCGGGCTGCCAGATTGACTCGGGGGCCTGCGCCTTTTGATGACGTCACAATATATCTCTGAATATACTTTGTATTCGTAGTATTTTTGTTTTTGTAATATTACAAGTTTATTTTTTGTATCCCTTTAGCTTCATTCTCCTGAATTTATTCTCGTTACAAATGCAGACCGCGGGCTCAAAGTAGTTTGTTTGAGTGGCGTTGCCATAATGTGACGTCATCGGGAGGCGCAAGGCCCATGGCGAATTCGGTGACGTCATCGGAAGGCACAGGGACCATGGAGAATTTCTTCGTAAAGTTGTCCGTTTACAAACCGCAATCCCGCTTTCGAATAAAACCTACACCCCGCTATAATTACTTTAATTAGCTGTCCAGACCAATCAAAATGTTTTGCGCAATTGCGCAAACGTTAAAACAATTATGTATTGTGGCGTCATCAAAAGGCGCCGGCCCCCGAGTCAATCTCGTGCCTACACCGGAGTGTCTCGGTAACCGCAGCCGGACAGCTCAGCAGCCGGTGAGAGAGGTTTACGTCTTTTTAATGACTTGGAATCACTGCGGCGCCGCACCCACCGCACCGCAACGGTAAGACCGGAGTCCGTGTGAGCCGGGGGTCACTGCTCCCTTCACAGTAGAGCCTTTTATTAACAGATCACAACAGGATGGGGTGGGTCCTAAGACAGAATGACCCTGTAATGACCTTCTGGCTGGAGGCAGGTCTTCAATGTTTCATACCTACACACTAGAGACTGACACGGGAGTGGATTTTCACTCCTGTCCCGTCCCACTCCCACAGAAAAAAATTGTGTCCCATTCCAATCCCGGGCCAGAGTAGAAATCTAAATCCTGTTCCGTCCCACTCCTGGTGATCCTGCACCCCTCCCATTCTTGTTTTTTTTTTTGAGCGCGGGTGAAAAACTGTTGGTTTTTGGGTCATGTAGTTTCTTTGACTCACATTATAGTGTAGGCTTCAACGAAAAAAACTACAAAATGGCGGCGCCAGTACTGGATTTTTTTTTCTTTCCATTTTATTTTATTTTTTGGCATCGATCCTAGTTTTTTTTTTTTAGTTACTATTGGTTTGCTCCCGCTCCAGTCTGCTCCCGTTAATGTTTAATCCTGTACCGTCTCAATCACGTGATCGTTACTAATACTGACTCCCATCCCACGGGAATCCCGTGACCCGTGGAATTCCCGAAAAAATGTCAGTCTCTACTACACACACCAACTGTCTTCAATAAACCTAACAATACATTTGGCATCATAGGGTTAACCGTCACGTTTTTGGACATTAACTCAGAATTTGCCTTTGGTTTCTCTCCACAGATTTACCAGAACAAACTCTGCGTCCAATAGTCACAAATCTGCGTGAAAAATTATACTTTTCCATTACTAAATGCATAGATTTACATATTAAGAGGAGGATTTTATCAGTAAACAGCAAAATTTGCATAAAAATAGAAAAACTGATTATAAAGTCTGAATTTTGAGACAGAAATGCCCAAAGTCCTGGAGGATTTAGGTGATAAATTTATAAGATGGGCATTTGGATATTTTTCACAGAGTAAATAATACAGTCTGGCTCTATTCCTGCAGTAGAATCGCTATTAACGCCTGGAATAGGATCCGAAATACATGCCTGAGATGGCGAGGATGAAGCTGCAGCATTGAGATGAATCGAGTCTGAACGAGATTTGGTTCTGATGCAGGAAAAAGAGCTGCGATTATTTTGAAAAACATCCAGATGGACATCTTTCTTTTCTAGATTGTCTGACTTTTGAATCTTTGTTTTACTCATGTACATTTCTGTGTAACTTTGCTAAAAATTGTTCTAGTGTTTATGTTATTAAATGATGCCTTTAGGGCCAGGATACTGTGGTACAAATAAAATAGTCTCTCAAAGTCCCCCAAAAAACGAAATATTTAAATGAAAAAAATATTCATAGTTCCTGTTAATATACATTATAGGTTCATACTAAACAGTAATTTGTTCCAAAATGTTGTTCTGTGGGTAGTTTCTTACTAAAAGGACGCCCAATAAACCAATAACTAAATTAAATGATAAATCTGCCATTTCATTCAAAACCTGTATTTAAATAGTTTCCATTTTGATTAATTTCTGTTGGTATTTCTGTTCGTTTGCACTAATCAATGAGGTCCATTAGACGTCATGTGACCATTTTTCCCCACAAGTTACCGTATTAGACATAAAAAATAAAAAAAGGCAGAAAGGAATTCTATCCAGTCTGTAAGAGCCTAAATGTAACGGCTAGACGACCGGGTCCAAAACTGCAGCTGTTGTTAAGCTTTTTCGGTCTCCAGCGAAATACCAAAAAAATTAGGTTGTTTGGGCGTCCAGTAGTTCCGTAGAGATGCATGGCGGCCCATTTAAAATACTGGCAGGTCTGACACAGACCTGATACTTTTGGTCATCATTTCACAAAATATACAACCAGACACCGTCTGACCAGAACTTGTTGCTTCAGAGCCAACATTGAACCAGGAGGGAACTAAAAATAAACCTGCAGACTGCCTACAAAATGTGAAATATTATAAGATGTGCTGTCAAACTAAATCCGTAGAATTTATTAAAGGTGATCGCTACAAGTTTAAAGCCTCAATTCAATCAATTTAACTCAATTCAGTTTATTTATATAGTGCAAATTCACAACACACGTCATCTCAAGACACTTTACAGTTTAACCAGATCATCCAGTCAAATTGATTCAAAGTTTTCTATCTAAGGAAAACCAGTTGATTGCATCAACTTATTGACTCTTCAGCAATCCCTCACACTAAGCATGCTTGTAGCGACAGTGGAGAGGAAAAACTCCCTTTGAACAGGAAGAAACCTCCAGCAGAACCAGGCTCAGTGAGAGCGGCCATCTGCTGAGGCCCACTGGGGTTCAAGGAGACAGAAGCAGACATAGAAAAAGAAGCATAGATACAAAAGGCAACTGTCAACCAGCTCCACAGGCGGCCCCATCCAGGAAACACACAGCCAGGCAGACGAGCTCCGAGCCAGCTCCCATGTCAGAGGATGAAGAGAGCACATCCAGTTAGTCACAGTCAGAGAAACAGGACTACACTGAAAAACAGGCCAATCTCCAGCATCTATAAACAAGGGTGTTGATGGAAGCAGCACTGCCAGTAAGTAGCCTGCGTTCCAACCTTAATCTATACTGTTCAGGAGCTGGTTGCCAACTTTTGGCTCGCATTAGCTAAATTTAACTTGCCTGTCGCCATAATGAAGCTACTATTATCTGGAAATACCCGAGCGCCATCCCATGTGACTTCAACCCATCATTTCTATTGGTCCACAATCCTTTCATGTCAATGCTGGCATCAAAACCAGAGCAATTTTGTAACCATTTTGGACCCCTTAAAATTTTATATGCTTTTTCTATTTTAGTAAGATAAGTAGTTTTATTTGAAATCAGTGTTCTCTGGATGTACTATTTTCTTTTATGAATTTTTTTTTTTTATAAAAAGTTAGCTATGACCTTCAAAATGGTGGTGAATGAAGGAAGCTGCCTTCAACAATAAACTATTAGATATTATAAAACAAATTGAGACAATTTTCTTTTAAAGAAATCCTACAAAATGGATAAAATTGTAGCTTAAACAGAGCTAGCCATGTGTGCTGGTTCAAAATCCGCTAAGAAAATAGGATAAATAAATTAAAAGGTAGTTTTAAAGTAAATTAGTACAGAAAGATCTGTTTGCATGTGTAAAACAAAAGGAAAGTCAAACAAAATGGTACCATGTTGGCAATTTTACCCGGAGATAAACTTAAAACTAAAAATATCAAGGAACGGTCATTTTACAATAATTTAGCAGTTTTTTCTTAAACATAGTTTGGTAGAACTGTCGTTAATCCCAACATTTTTACAAGATAAAAAAGTGGAAATACCTTTAAAGCAAGAAAATATCTAATTTAGATGGAAAAAAAAGCTTTTTCCAGAACATCTGTAGACGGAACGCGGTTCTGCTGCCATTTCTCTGGGTGACATGACAAACTCAAACATCTGGAGTTTGTGGAGATAACAGAACAGAGTGAAAAGAGAAATGAACGGGAGTCCCGTCTGAAATATCTGCGTGAATAGAAAGCGTTCTCGCTCACAGCTGTTTTGATTTTGCCAACATTTTTTATCATTTGCTGCATGAGCATTCCCATGCATCAAGTATGGAAAACTCTACCTTTAATTACCTCCTCATCTGTTCTCTTCAGACAACATCCTAATCAACTGATACAAATAGTCTTAATAATTCAAGCCTCATTGGTGTATTTAATCTACCTCATTTTCTAATCTTCCTAATAATTCATTTGTTCAGTGATTAATTGGACCCATTTATGTCACGTGGAAACATTTGTTTTTAATTGTGCATGTCAAAAGAATTTTCCAGTCATCCCATTTAGGCTCGGCGGAGAGCAGCCGGAGCTTTGGCCACCGCAGGGTTTCCCGCGCTCGCTTCTTCTCTCCGACTTCTCTGCATCCGCCAGCGATCAGACTTTCCACCGAGGCGCCATATGTGGCATCACAGTTAATTACTCAAGAGAAATTGGCTGAAGACGAGGCATAACAGCAGGTGAGGCGCTCCAGCCCAGAGCTAAACCAACACTAACTGGTCAAGCTCAGCTGCCCTCGCTCCTCCGCTGCCTGAGACACGCAGGATGGGCCCATTCATGCTGTTTGGCCTTCATTACAGATCAGGGAAGGTGCAATTAGTAGGAAACCCCCCCACCAGTTTATAATTACCTTAAGACAGCCACTTAAACAGAGAATGTTATAAATCAGTTCCTGTTGCCAGTTGGAGCCCTGAACGCCACATTATATTCAACAGATGTCGCTGCAGCCGTGGACTGGCCCCTCGGTGGGAGCGACAGCCAACGACACCACCAGCACTTCTCGCAGGGTTTTTCCTGCTTAAATATTATCACTTTCATTTGTAGAAGGTGGAAAAATAAAGAGTTTGAGACCCAGAAATGTAAAAGGTCAATTAGGGCTTGCTGCAATGCAACAGAACGTGGTACCTGACATTTTAGGCATTTATGTTGAAATCCAGTTATGCAGTAAGCAAACACACACCTGATTAACAACAGGGGTTTACAGATCACCCATAATCAAAAGGACCTGTTCCTGAAAGCTTTCTGAAATTATTTAAATGTCAAAAACAAAGCATGCTGCTTCTTGAAAGAAAAGTCCGCTCATATTCTTTTTTAAATATGAAATTATTCCATACGGTTCAATAAATAAGTGTTTTAATTCAGAGTAATATCATTTGAATGTGCTTTACTGGAGGCATCCATGTTTGTCAAAGAACACTACTGCCACCTACTGGTTAGTGACGTCACGGTGCGGTATCGGCTGTTGATCAAGTCCCAGTGCTGTATCTGGTGTTTGTCACAACGCGCTATTATCCAAGTCATCTTGAAAACATTCTTCTTCCAAATGTTGGCTACATATTACGGGTTTTTTCTCTGGCCAGAAGTTCGATGGCAAATCCTCCCTCTTCAAGTTGGCGATCCAACGACCAACCCGTCCGTGGAGGATCAGGAATCGGAAAGGTGAAATAACTCTTTTTTTCCACTTTTACCCGATGTATTCCAGCATCCAGCTGCCATGCACGTGGGCATTGTCAGTTTCACTATAGCTCTGGTGAATTTCAATGGTGAAGTCCTCTGGAAATCTTTAATAATTGTTGTTGATTGCAGATGTGTCTAGTAGTTCCCATTGATTTAGCTTGGAAAGCGGGGAGAATGGCGCTAGGCTTACCGCACCGTGACGTCACTGCTGGAAGATGGCAGGAGTTGGGTGTTACTTTATAACACTGAAGCGAACATATTAGTTTTAGGTATAAAAAATTATCCATTGATTATTCCTTGCTGACCAGATTTTGTTTTCCATTATTACCCAGAGCAGCACACTGTGCTGTAGCCACCAGTTTGCTTCACACCCTAACCAGCGGGTCAGGGGGTCAGGGGTTCAGGGACTGACAGTTATTAAAATCTAATGTTTTACATTTAAATTAATTTTCAACTCTGATTCAGATTAGAATAAGTGATTAGAATAAGTGCAATAGTTGATCAGATGCATTGCATTGTTCAAACACTTTTTCTTTTATATTGTAAATGTGTGGTGGCTTTTATTTTGCTGTGGCAGTGTGCCATTGTTGATTAAATGTACAGCAGTAGCCATTCAAAATTCCCCCACTTTCCTTGATGGGTCCTTTTTTAAAATTGCTTTTTAAACATCAATCTTTTTACAAAAATATTCTTTATGTCATCATTTGTGGACATTAAGATCTAAACAGAGACGTCATCTCCTGGTCAGACCCTTTAATTCAGTGAAAGGGTGGAGTCAGAGTAAAACAATATGCAAAAAAATATGTTCATAATAGGAAATCCAGGGGTCACTCCAGCGGCTGGAATTTGGAGGGGATTTTGCTGGGAGTTGCAGGGAAGTGGGCTGCCATTCGGCTGGCGTTTGACTGGTGTGGTCGCAAAATTTAGTTTCTCTTATTTGATATATTGATTTATCCTATTTACTCACTATAAAAGTTTTCACTCAGCCTGTTTCACCCTCAAGGCCACACAGTTCACCTGTGGAGGATCAGGAATTGGAAAGGTGAAATAACTAATTTTTCCACTTTTGCACGTGGGCATTGTCAGTTTCACTATAGCTCTGGTGAATTTCAATGGTGAAGTCCTCTGGAAATCTTCAATAATTGTTGTTGATTGCAGATGTGTCTAGTAGTTCCCATTGATTTAGCTTGTAAAGCGGGGAGAATGGCGCTAGGCTTACCGCACCGTGACGTCACTGCCGGAAGATGGCAGGAGGGAGGGGCTAATATATTTGCAATCACTGAGCAGTGTTGTATAATAAAGTAAAAATACTTCACTACTGTACTTAAGTATATTTTGGAGTACTTTATACTTTCCAAGAGTAAGTTTTTTTTAGAACTTTCACTTTTACTTCACTACATTTACAAACTTAATTGCATACTTTAACTCCGATAAATTTTTAATATTTTGGTTTAGTTTCTAAGTATAAAAAAAAAAAAAAAAAAAAGAGGGTGAGAAACCAAGTGTTTTGACCCCCCCTACTGACTACAAAGTCGGGTCTTGCCTGGGCTTGTTCATCAACACCAATAGGATACGCCCGTTTCGCAAAGCCAGTCTACATTTATCCTACACTTGGTTGTTTATATTATTTTAAGTGAATTTAACCTTCAAAGTTTACCAAAATGTAAAAAATATATAATTCAAACTGCACTTTCTTTTTACTTATACTTTTCACTACATTACTTGAGTACATCTATTTTTATAGTAATTCTTATACTTAAATAGAAGCCATTCAAGATACTTTAAGACTTTTACTCAAGTAACATTTTAGTCAGTGACTTGGACTTTTACCAAAGTAATATTTTGGAGAGGTACTTATACTTTTACTTGACTCCGAGATTTCAGTACTTTATACAACACTGTCACTGAGTCTGGGAGCATGACCGCTCCCAGACTCAGTGACATTTAAATTTTTTTACCAATTAAAGCTAAATTCTCAAAATCGCTGCAAACATACTTGTTTTTTTAAAAATATAATGTTCCATTTATTACTCCTTGCAGACCAATTTTCCTTAAAGAAAAAGCTCTATAATGAGAGGTTATCCTCCATATCATATTTCTGTTGTATGTGAAATGACATCACCTTTAAGATCAGTGGAACCCAAAGTCATAAAAATAAAGTGATTTGAAGTCTTTAATCTCAACAAGACGAGGAGGAGTCGGCTAAAATAAAGGGTTTGGATGTTCCTTCTGCAAACTGTTTCATCTCATTCTGTATAAAGATTGATACTGGTAAAAACATTTACTCCTGATTTATACTGCGCCCCATTCCCCTGCAGTGCAAAGCCCTGAAAGGCTAAATGCAGTAAATCACAATAAAAGCCAGAGACCTAAACAACTGATTTTATGGGAATTTAAACCACTTAACCAATTTTTTTATCTAGATATTTCCAACAAATTGTTAATAATTGAAAACAATAAGTGCAGATAAACTATAGTCATAACTCATTTTGGTGCATTTAATGTTTAATCAATACGTTTTAAATACCTCAGTTAATGTATACAGACAAGTAATCAATCTAATCTGTGCTTTGCTTATATACCTTTATATAAATACCCTCATATGGTAGAGCTTCCTCTACATTTAATCCAACATGTTCGCATCACAGCAAAATAAAGCATCTTTAGAGTTAATTTAGAAAAAACTATTTAAAGCACATAAAGAAAACAGTGTATTTGTGCACTTATACAATCAGTTTAAAATTAATCACAGTATCAAAGGTTCATTTTTTTTTTTTTTTTTAAACACACCTGGCTCCTTTCTTATTTATTGTAAAGCTGACTGGTGGCCACAGTGGTGAAGGAAAACTGGAGACATCTGTACAGTGTTGCAAACTTGGAGAATTATATTTGAAGACCTTTTAAAATAAAGAAAATAAAATAATAAATAAGAAAAAAATACTTCAGGGAAATCTAGTGATCCTTCTCTGCACCTTTTGGAGAATTTAGTGACCAAGTGAAAGTAACATTCAATCCCCTCCAACTTCCAGCCACTGGCCGCCTCCTGGGTGTGCATTCATTTTTTATTTTTATTTTTTTACTCTGACTCCACCCATTCACTGAATTACATAGAGATGGAGCTTCTCTTTAGATCTTAATGTCCACAAATCACAACAGAAAGAATATTTTAGAACAAAGATTGATGATTTATAAAGGAACAGGAGGGGCCAGCCGTCGGCGGGATGTTTTTCGTCGGCGGCGGGATGTTACTGGTCGACAGTCTTGTCCTTTTATCCAGGTTGAATTTTGCCAGATGTTATTGATAGGTTGAGTCGCTGGATTTGGAGAGAGAGATGGAGAGAGTCATGGCGCAAGAAACATCCTTTTTCAGGACCTGGTTTAGCTACAATGCTTGGCTAACTGCATTTGGTAAATGGCATGTACTTATCTAGCGCCTTTATTCAAGTCAGGAGACTTGACCAAAGCGCTTTACACTACATTAATTCACCCATTCACACACACAAGCTACATTGTAGCCACAGCTGCCCTGGGGCTCACTGACAGAAGCGGGGCTGCCGTACACTGGCGCCACCGGGCCCTCTGACCACCATCAGTAGACAATGCAGGTGAAGTGTCTTGCCCAAGGACACAACGACACTGAAAGTCGGAGCCGGGGCTTGAACCGTCAATCCTTCGATTTCAGGGCAAACTCCTACCCTTGTGAGACCATCCTGATCTCGCGAGCTTTCAAGATTTCACTCGCTAATCAGTCTGCAGACTCTCCGTTGAAGAAAATTTGTAGCCGTTCACCAAACGAACGTCCAATCAGCGTTGGCTTTGAGGCGGGTTGAGGTGTGACGCAACGAGAAGCGCCACAGTTCAGTCTAAAGAACATAGCGGCTTCAGCCGATGAAACTAGCGTTAGCGTGACTATCGAGCAAATTTTATCGGAATTACAGAGTATTTCTTCACTGAAAGAAGAGCAAAACACTGCTCTGGAGGCTTTTCTCAGAGGAAAAGATGTTTTTGCTCTTTTCCCGACTGGTTTCAGCAAGAGTTTGATCTATCAATTGGCTCCTCTTCGTCGTCGCTCTGTTAGTACGTCATATGCTTCGTTGATCTGATTGGTTTATTTGGCCCGTCTATCACCAACAAAGGCCAATCAGCTAACCAGTATTTTTGCCCCTTCCCAAAATTACTTTAACGTAAGGTTTCCAGATGGATATGCGGAGCAAATCCATCTGGCGGAGTCAGGTTAGCAAACTCCTACATCCAACGCCACTGTCGCCAATTAGCGAGGCTAAAACTTTATTCTGCTTCCTCTGCCTCCTTTTTCAAACGACAGGATCTGACCCCGCATGAAGAATGAACAAATTCACATGGAAAATGATAGAATATAGTCGACTTCTTCTAGATGTTTGTTCATTTGCTCCTAAATAAACACATCCTCAGAAAATAGTTTTTATATATTAAAAACTTATAAAGCCGACTAATAGCTTCTGCAGTATTAAATGGTACATTTTGTTAAGGTTTGTGACGCAATATTGGACCATGCAAAACACATATTCATCGTCACAAAGCCTCAGAAGGGCAAGATTTATGTACAAAAAGTTCACGTGTAAATTAAATTATGGTTTGTTTTTATAAAGTGTTTTTATAATGTTTTTTTGTTGGCATTTATATAAATATACTGGAACTGGAACCCAAAGCCATAAGAAACGCCCATCCTGTGTGGATTAACAGAATTTTCTTCCTCTAAAATATATCTATTTTTTAAAGATAGCACCCTGTTGTGGGGTGAACCCCACATAGACATCGTTGGTGCCGCTGGGTTTTTATTTTTACTCATCTTTCAAATAAAAAAGTTTGCGGCTGCTTCAGATTGAAGGGATTTCTTTTGTTTCCCAGAAACCTGCTCTTAAAGAAAGCGTCTGTTTTCGCTTTGGAAGTATCAACACACTGAAGCTCTAACAACTTCCAGACAAAAATATTGTTTACAGACAGGGTATCTTCATTGGACACCTGCTGTTTCTCGGTTATGTTGAAGTATTTTGGGTTTAGGGTGTTAGAAAAAAAAAAGAAACAAAAACAAACAGAGTATCATGCTGACAAATCCTCCAGAAGAGCCCCATAAACAAAGCGCAGATTTGGCGTGTTTTCTAAGGGCGAGCTTTTGTTTATCAGCAGCTTTTTCCTAACGAGGAAAGAAGATCCTCTGCAACCGAAACGTTGGCTCAGACTATCAGCCCTCCTTTTGTTCCTGCCCCTCTGTCTTGGTGCATCTATCCACTCGCAGGGTAATTTGGGAACTTTAAAAATAACACAACGCTTAATTAATTTTAAACACAGTTGGCTGCAAAAGAAAAACCCAAATGTTTTATATTTACAGGCCTGTGAATACGAAGAAAGCCCGACTGACACGACTCATATTGGTGGGAGCCAGAAAGCAGCAGGAAGCATGAATACCAATGATCCATTTAAAATGGGTCTGAAAGAAATACGAGTTGTGCAGAGATGACATTCCTGTCCCTGAATTTTTAAAAACTCCCTGAATGCCAGTGTAGAGGAGGCCACCTCTAACCTCATCTCCCTGGTGTTTGCTCCGAGGAAACATATTGCTTCTGTACGAGCGGCGGCGGCGGAATAAAACCCCTTCAGACTGAGTGGGGGGAAAAAAATAAAAATCAACACGGTTATAACAACCAATCTCTCCCTCTAAAAATAGAATCTCTGAGGTTTAATGAACAACGATGGCGAAAAGATAAATACAGACTTGGCGTCTTACAGAGAAATTTCTTTGTAAAAAATTAGCTTTGGTGTCTCAGTTTCAGCAAACAGGAGTGGATTAAAATAAAAAGGCATGAGGATGCTCTGCAGGTCTCTGCTGCACGGATACAGCTCAGTGCAAAACTGCTTGTCGCTTCTGGACCAGTGATTGATTGTGTTTACAGTTTTTAATACATATTCAGACTCGTTTCAGTGGATTGCAGGAAACTTAACAGGAGAGGGATCGAAGCAGAGGCAGGAGTTAATACGCAGCGCTTCGGAATCCATCCTCGCACAGTCTTTTTGTTCTTTATTATTGAAGCGTCGTTATAGATGTGTATTTTACTGCTTCCTCGCCCGCTTTCTGCAGCCACAAAGTAAAAGGAGAAAGAAAGACTGGATTTTATGTTCAAAACTCATCTTTGTCACTTCTCTGCAACAGCCTTGAACTGCTAGAGCCTGAAGAAACTGAAAAGGAAACAAGAAAAACAGCTTTTTTCACTGAGCTGCTATGAAATTAGTAGATTTCCTTCCCTGGTGTTGGATGTGAGCCTCTACCTTCAGGGCAGGAGTTTAGGGGGTCTCCTACGTCTGCAGATGGAGAGGTGGATCAGGGATTCATCTACCAGACGGAGCAGAATCTGTTGTTGGAAAGAAGGGGATACGCCAAATGATTTGGGTTTCTTGGCGCCTGATGCAGGACAGAGATGGAAGGAAGGAAGGATAGTGCCTCGACGCTGCAGACGATGAGCTGATCCACGTTCCAACACTCATCTAAGGTCACGTGACTCCAGAACGGCGCTCGGCCTCTGTGGGAATAAAGTGACAAGCTCCATCGTGTTTGAGGAGCATCATCATCTTTAGGGACAGTCGGCTCCCAGCTGATTGAGCTGATTTAATCCAGAACTTAGAGGGAATATGCATCCCTGTCGGTCTGAGCCACTTCTCTCCAGTTAGCCGAAGTGTATTTCGTATTGAAATGCAGCTCAACAGAGCTCCAGGGCAGAACAAAATCCACAGTAATCTTCCTGCTCCTTAAAAAGAACCTTGTGGCGTTTAGGTTCTGGGTGCTGCTGATAAAAAAAAAGCCCTTATGATGTTTATGCTAAGAAAAAATATATTTATATAGAGGCTCAGGGTAAGAGGCTAACAGACATTAGCTAGCTGTTAAACCAGCTCTAAGTAGAAAGTGTCGGTTTTTAGTTTTAGCTTAATCCAAGGTTTTCTAAAGTCCAGACCACTCAGAGTTGCAGGTTCTGATCCTAAAGATGAGGGACCAGAGAAAAGGGTTATGAATAACAGCGGATTAGCAGCAGAGATGTTAAAACTCAGACATTTTACATCAGAAAGTGACAGACGAACTGTGGAAGCAAAGGAAATGCAATATAAATACTTTCTGATATCGACTTCTGTTATAATTCATTAATGGTCACTGCAGGCAACTGAAACAAGGTGGTTGAGAAAAAAAGGTTTAGCATTTTTTTTCCTCACTAAAGTTACTGTGACCGACACTAGATGGGCTGATAGGTCTGAATTTTCTACTGCTTAAGTCGAGAGAAACAGAAATTGATTTTTGAATTACACTGCAAAAACAACAATAAACCTGATTTTCTTTGCATTTATCTTTTTTTTCCCCTTTCTTGCATTTATTGAGTGTATTTTTATTTTATTTTTACATTTTTAATCTGGTTTGGTTTTTATTTCTATGTTTCGAGCCGGATTCTGAACCCAAAGCAACCAAGCACAGTTATGTGTTGCTTATTTAACGGCTTGGATGACTGGTGCAGAGATAACAGCCTTGTTTTGTAGGGATGCACGATATAATCGGCCCCCTATTGGTATCGGCTTTAAAATTGAATATCGGACATCGGCCACCCCACCGATATTTAACCCGATATTTGATCAGCTTCTGAGTTTCTAAAGTCAAAAAAAAAAAATACTACTTCTTCTTCTTCAAAAACTTCTTTTTTTACAGACTTAAAAACTTCTAAAGACGAGGGAAAAAATATTGATACATTAAAATATCCCAATATCTTCATATGCTGATATATTGCCATTTAAAAACACCATATCAATCTCTTTACTAATCAAATATTGCTATATGTCATCGTTATGCTACGAAAATTCACGAAATGTTGCCATATTTTCATATGTTGATATATTGACGCGGTATCGATCTATTTTACTAACAAAATCTCACAAGAATTTGCAAAATATCACGAGAGTTTGTAACAGAACGATGAAATTTCACCAGATTTTGAAAGTAAAATAGATCGATACCGCGTTTTTAAAAATCTATTTGATATCATCATATGAAAATATATTTGAGTATATTATTTTTAAGTGTCAGAAATGGATAACAAAACTGCTATTTTCAACGACTACTTATTTTTGTCCAGCTTTAACATCGGTATCGATATCGGTTATCGGCTACATGAGTTTTAAAATATCGGCATATCGGATATCGGCCAAAATCCCAATATGGTGCATCCCTATTGTTTTTGTCATTGTCTCCTTTCCATCTCCTCTTTCTTTCATATTTTCTCTTTTTTATTTCTGTTTTTCCTCTTTTGTTCTATTTACATTTCAGTGTCCATATAATCTGTAAAACTCCCTGCATAATTATATATAAAAAAAATAATAAAAAAAAAGCCTGATTCTGAACGTGGAGAAGACGAAGGAGATCATGGTGGACTTTAGGATGAACCGTCCTAACCATGTTCCACTGCTCATCAACAGCTCAGCTGTAGAGGTGGTCAGCAGCACCGAATTCATTACAGACACCCTCACCTGGACTGGAAACAAAAGGGCACAAAAGCGCATGTACTTCCTGCGGAGGATGAGGAGAGCCCACCTGCCCCCACCCATCCTACGGAAACCGCGGCAGACCAAACCAGATGAAAGTGCGCATTCAGCTCGGCAAAGAACTCATGCTCTTCCTCAACACTGAAGTCCTCAGACATTTTTCTTTCGTTGTTTCTTTCTTTGCACAGGTAAACAGCACATTTCTTCTTCTACGCTTGCATTATCGGCAGAGCAGACGCTGAATGCGCACTTTCATCTGGCTTGGTCTGCCGGCTTCCGTAGCGTCATGAGCGCGCAGGTGCACGCTTTCAGGAAATCCTATACACTACTGTTTATGCTCTAAAAACATTCTAAATGACTTCATTTCGAGTAAATTCGGGATGCTACCCACTCAGGACACTTGGAATACATTGGACGAGCAGTATGGAGGAATATTGACACGTTTTTTGTGGACTTTTATGGACCTTTCTGCCTCGGGCGCCATAGACCTCCATTATTTGAATGTCAGCAGACAGCAAGAAGCCTCCCAGATCTCCAGATGCATTTGAGATATCAAAAAAGTACTCCAGAGTGTTGTTCAGCATGGGGGTGAGTAGAAAATGAAGGCTAATCATGTTTTGGGTGTACTATTCCTTTAATGGAAATGTCATGAAAGCTGTACAAAACAAAATTCCGTTTTGTATACACTCTGTATACAAAATAAGAATAAAATTTGTCAAGTCTAAGCTTTCTCTCCATAATTTCTCCCCATCAGTTTCTCTTATCAATGCTCAGAGTGTCCCTCTGAAAACATGCAGCCATTTCTGGTGCTGGAAGCTGCAACATGGTTGGTTGGAGAGCATAAAATTACTGAAACTCTAAAAATATAAACTCTGACAGCATGATGAATTGGTATTTCAGTGTTTCAGCTAATTACAGCAGCCAAGGAAGCAAAGCTTGGGACTGATTGCTTTAAAATAGCAGGTTTTATTGCAAAAGAAAAACCAATCAAAAAACCAAATTCATTTTTTTATTTACAAATTTATCAATCGAATCTTCGAATGGGGGGGGGGGGGGGGGGGGGGGGGCGGGGGGTGTGGTATAATAAATAAGGTACTAAAAGTAGAAGTGGGTGATATGACCTCAAATCAATATCACCACAAATTGGGCATTTTACCTCGTTAACGATAAATGCTGTGACACCTCCATCAGGAATAAAGGCATGGCCGTGCAGGTGGCGCAGTGGTTAGTGCGCACAACCACAGAGACCTGCGCCCTATAATCCGGTGTGTCTTAAATACAGAAATTGCACACATAACTGAGACTGCGCCTTTTAGTACGGTGCGCCTTGTGGTCGTGAAAATACGGTATTTTTTTGTTAAAAAACAAAACAAAAAAATTTTTAGCAAAAAAAAAAAAAAAAAAAAGAGGTTTACATTTTCTTCTAAGGGCTGAATACATTTGTGGAAAATGATGAAATAACTGAGATTATCCTTTCCAACATAGTGACAGGAGAAAGATCTATAATAACGTAAGGATGTACAGATTGATCGGTTGGCCAATACTTTGATGTGATACTGATCTGATCATCGATCTTATTAACCTCTGCAAAGGACAACGTCAATGCTTTAAAATATCATTTTTTTTTAAAACATTTTATCAAATTCAGTTAAAAAAGATGTTTGATGAATGAACTGGATCCAACCCCCAAAATACGACTGAAACATGGAAGGTTTATTGTGATCTTATGAAAACTGACGAACAAAAAGTCAGAAATGGAATTGACATGTTGGATTTTTAAAGATCAGCGATCTGCCAAAAAACTCCAAGCGTGCAAAGATCCACTTGTGTTTCAAAGCCACAGGTTGCAGATCCCTGGTCTAAACTATACGGCCCCGTTTGCTGTCAACATCTCTGGAAAAAAAGAAGCCATTAACTGCCGCACCGTTCGACCCTCCGGTAATCAGACACCTAACACCCATCAGGGTAGAAACAGAGCGCCATCCTGTCATTTACACTCACCAGCCACTTTATTAGGTACCCCATGCTAGTAACGGGTTGGACCCCCTTTTACCTTCAGAACTGCCTCAATTCTTGGTGGCATAGATTCAACAAGGTGCTGGAAGCATTCCTCAGGGAGTTTGGTCCATATTGACATGATGGCATCACACAGTTGCCGCAGATTTGTCGGCTGCACATCCATGATGCGAATCTCCCGTTCCACCACATCCCAAAGATGCTCTATTGGATTGAGATCTGGTGACTGTGGAGGCCATTTGAGTACAGTGAACTCATTGTCATGTTCAAGAAACCAGTCTGAGATGATTCCAGCTTTATGACATGGCGCATTATCCTGCTGAAAGTAGCCATTAGAAGTTGGGTACATTGTGGTCATAAAGGGATGGACATGGTCAGCAACAATACTCAGGTAGGCTGTGGCGTTGCAACGATGCTCAATTGGTACCAAGGGGCCCAAAGAGTGCCAAGAAAATATTCCCCACACCATGACACCACCACCACCAGCCTGAACCGTTGATACAAGGCAGGATGGATCCATGCTTTCATGTTGTAGACGCCAAATTCTGACCCTACCATCCGAATGTCGCAGCAGAAATCGAGACTCATCAGACCAGGCAACGTTTTTCCAATCTTCTATTGTCCAATTTCGATGAGCTTGTGCAAATTGTAGCCTCAGTTTCCTGTTCTTAGCTGAAAGGAGTGGCACCCGGTGTGGTCTTCTGCTGCTGTAGCCCATCTGCCTCAAAGTTGGACGTACTGTGCGTTCAGAGATGCTCTTCTGCCCACCTTGGTTGTAACGGGTGGTTATTTGAGTCACTGTTGCCCTTCTATCAGCTCCAACCAGTCTGGCCATTCTCCTCTGACCTCTGGCATCAACAAGGCATTTCCGCCCACAGAACTGCCGCTCACTTGATGTTTCTTCTTTTTCGGACCATTCTCTGTAAACCCTAGAGATGGTTGTGCGTGAAAATCCCAGTAGATCAGCAGTTTCTGAAATACTCAGACCAGCCCTTCTGGCACCAACAATCATGCCACGTTCAAAGTCACTCAAATCACCTTTCTTCCCCATACTGATGCTCGGTTTGAACTGCAGGAAATTGTCTTGACCATGTCTACATGCCTAAATGCACTGAGTTGCCGCCATGTGATTGGCTACTTGGAAATTAAGTGTTAACGAGCAGTTGGACAGGTGTACCTTATAAAGTGGCCGGTGAGTGTATATAACCTCTGCACCACATTCAAGTAGAGAGATATAAGTGATTTCTGTCCAGTATGCTGCTTCGAAGCCTTCAGAGTCAGAGACATAAGCATGTACGGCTTTTATTTGGCCTTGGTGGCAAACATCTCACAGCTAAATGCTAAAATATAACATTATGCTAAAGGCGTGCTTTCTGCTGATCAGTTTTCCTGCTTTTTCTTTATGATTAAAGGAATCTTCATGAGCTGTAATTAATCTCAGGAGGTTTATTTTGTGACCACTGGGAATAAAAGTCATTGTTGCATTTCCTCCCATATGAGAGATACGTTTTGTTTTCCCTCTTGATCGGAGGAACCGGTTCTTCTCTGGAACTCACCGAGGTACGACTGTGGTCGGTTCATCCGTCACCGTTACCACAGCAGGACATATTTGGAGGTCAGCGAGGGGTAAAGTCCTTACCCTGGTGTTGATTCCTGGAGACACTCGGCGTGTCCCTCTGACAGAAGCCACAGCAATCCATTACCCACACACCCGCTACCCCCTTTGTTCTAAAATGTCTTTGCAAAATACCAATTTACTCTTTGCCTGCTATCAGCTGTCATTGTATAATTATTTAGGGTTGACATGAAGCACTCAACTTCCATTAGCAGGTTTCACTTTTGACAGGTTAAGATCCGTCAGATAAAATAATGGAATTTAGCAACGTGATTGTCAGACTCTACGACCCCTCAGCCTCTCATTAAGCTTCACTCTTTGCACCTGATCTGAAATCCTTAATATTTTTTCCTGCTTCAATGAAATGAGTTCAGCTTTAGTCAAGCTTCACTTCCACCTCATATCAACATCATTCGTCATTTCTCTTTTTTTCATTTTTTTAACGTTTCGCTCAATAATAATAAATTAAAAGTGTTTTTCTTTTCTTTTTTTCCCCCGTTTCTGTTCCCTCTCAAACTTTTCGGAGAAATTATAGGTTTCTACGCTTGACGGGACAAAGCAGGACAAATAAATCAATACAAGGCAAATGAAAGCAAATTGAATCTATTAAAGTAAAATTACAGGGAGAAAAGAAAGGAACGCGGTGGAACCCGGAGTCATGGCTGTGGACAATTAATGACAGCGGGAGCAAAAAAGCGCTGGCTCATTAAGCTGGGCTGGGTCGGGCCCGGGCCCCCACGACCAGAACAAACCAGTCTGAGCTACGGCCAACCTGAGGAAGACTTTCCTCGCCTACCTGAACCCTTCCCTCCCATACCTGAGGAATGCCAAGCAGTGGGGTGCAACGGGGGACCTTCAGATCAATGTGAGCCAGAAAATGGTGGGGGGGGGGGGGGGTCTCCCAGGCAGAAATGAGTAATTAGCACTAATTAGTGGCAGTGATTAACCACACAGGGGAACGTGGGGGCCGGAAGGGAGTAGATTAATAGAGCTGGCCCTCCTAACCCAAAGAGGCTCCACTGCATCTTAAGCAGGGGCATTCTTGGGGGGGGTGGGGGGGGGGGGGGGTGGGGGGCTTTGGGCTGTGGCTGCCAGCCAGATGCTAAAATGGCCATAAATAAAAAGGTGGAGCATGTGTTGAGAATCCCTTAAAGACATTTGGACAACCAGAGACTGAAAACTGCAGCTACAACCCCCCCGGATGCAGGGTCGTTCAAACGGGGGTGTTGGGACAGACTTGAAGCCTTGAGGAATTTCAAGGAGGTAAATTGACCAATTCGTAGCTGCTAATTGGACGTGAATCGATCCGCTTACTCAATAGGTAAGGGCTGTTCTGTGTCTTATTTGTTTGCACCCGTCCCAAATTAAACTCCCAACAGAGACCAAAATCAGGACAGCAGAGTGAGACTGAACAGAACCAAGGGATCCTCAAACTTCCAGCATTATCTTGATGCTTTTAATAAATAAATATGGATCCCAACTTATTCCTGTTAGATTTATACCCAAGTAAATGTGCATAGGTGCCTGAATTTGTAAATCAATAAACTACAAAATTAGATCTGTAGTTTTCCCCTATAGTCAGCTCATATTTATGTGACAGCAGATGTTTTATCTGTTACCCCAGAGTATTTGTCTGTCATGTTAATAAATGAGAGCTGTTCCACAACCACCGCTACTCCTCTGCACGTCATCGTCCACGTACGTCTTCTCCGTCTGTCACCGTCAAAGTACGGAGCCGAGCTATTTCTTGCTCCGGTCCGGCCACGTCAAGATCCACAATTGCAATCGCACCAAAAATAATAAAAAACTTTGAGAAGATCCGGTTTGTCAAATTTAAACGCAGTACCGACAAATTGGTAAAAACGAATCAGAGTAGTTTCCCTAAAACTAAGAACGTTTAATTAAAAATATTTGATGCAAACTATTATTGCAGATTTCTACGGAAGAGGATTAGGGCCACTGGGAAAAAAAATTAAAAATTAACTATTTTTAAATTTTATTTCAGTTTAAGATGGGAAAAAAGTCAGAATTCTGACTTTAATCTCAGAATTCTGACTGAATTCTGAAAATAAGAGTCAGATTTTGGAGAAAAAAACTCAGAATTTTGAGAAAAAAAGTCAGAATTTTGAGAAAAAAAGTCAGAATTTTGAGAACAAAATCAGAATTTTGAGAAAAAAATCATAACTCTGAGGAAAAAAAGTCAGAATTCTCACTTTTTTCCCCATACTAAACTGAAATAAAATTTAAAAATAGTTAATTTTTTATTTTTTTTTCCAGTGGCCCTAATCCTCTTCCGTAGATTTCTCATCTAGATCAAAATATTCATCTCATACAGAGATGCTCAAAAGTTTTATCAAATCTTCCAAGCACAAAACACACAACACAACACAAAAAAATGAAACTTCTTATTGCAGGCATGGATGAAGAGATGCTGAGTTTGGAAGTAGAAAATAAACTTAATATGATCGTAGTTATCCCCCGTTACAAAAATCCTCAACAAAAAGAAAATATTAGGGCAGAAACTGCAGATATGCTGATGCTCCAAATCCGCACCCCCTGATCAAGCTTTTAGATGCTTAAAAGTTGTTGGTGGTAATGCACATAAAGTTGAATGCATGTCACATTTTAACAAAAAGATCATAGAAAAAGCTCAAAGCTACTTTTAGGAAGAAAAAAAACAACAATGAACTAAAGGAAGATTTCCCTACTGTGGTAAAACCAAAAACTACTGAGCATGCAAAGCCTTAAAATAAGAAGATGAATGGAGTAATGCTTGGGTGGATAGGCAAAGTAAAATGGATGGAAAACAATCGAAAAAAAGGTGGACTGATGGACGGATGTAATTAAACACAAAGGGGAAGAAGGTGGATGGTTGCGCAGAGGTATGGACACATGGTCAATGGACGATTGAAGGACACATAATGGGCAGTTAGGACAAACAATCACCTCAAAATCAATATTGGGAGTTTTTTCAACCAATATTGGGATTTCATTTTGATTTTTTTCTCTGGGCAACGAAACATCTGCATGTTTGTGGTTAGTGCAGTTTTGTTTTCATGACCTTTAAAGGTTTTACCCCTACTGTTTGGTAAAGTGGTTACTTTTATTCTCATGCATTCATCTAAAGCGCTAGCTGCAACTGTTTTCTCTGCTGTGTAGGAACAAAACCATATTGAACTGCAATAGCGCCTGTTAGGTTTATTCAATGATGATTATAAAATTAATGTGTGCTTATGAAACATTTGTGCGAGGGGATGCTCCACTCCTGTCTCATGATTCAGTCAGGAGACCATCCTGCCTTGTCATTCTGATGGAGCATTCTGCCTTCATGAACTGATCAATTGTTCTGTCAGAACAATACTCTGTTTGTAACCATGCGTCATGTTCTGTTAATAAATGCTCTGCGGAGGAGGTCCAGTGGAAGACGGTGTGTTTGAGTCTGGGGTTCAACTGTCTCTCCTTTTTTCACAGAAATATTTTTACATTTTACATTTTATGAACCCGACAGCGCCACCGAAAGGTCTGGAGAGAAGATGCGTCTTAGCATTCCACGAAATAAAACAATCTGAGAACATTTAACTTAGGAATAAACACAATAATCCACAAGTGCAGTGAGACTATTGCACATAGAACGACATTTTGTGCTAAAATTCACTATTTAAAGAAGTCCTACTGCACTTACAGCAATTATTGTTAAGTAGAAATCTACTACAATCTGCTATTGCTTAGTACATCAATCTGCAATTTGAGCATTGTGTGTTTTAAAGGAAAACTCCGTTCAGCAAGGAATAATCCATGGATCTTTATACCTAAAACTAATCTGTTTGCAGTGATTTAATGATTTTAGCATTAATCAGTTAAAAAAATGTAAATAATAACTTTCACGGGTTCGTCAAGTTGAAGACATCGAACTTCTGGCCAGAGAAAAAACCCGTAATATGTAGCCAATATTTGGAAGAAGAATGTTTTCAAGATGACTTGGATAATAGCGCGTTGTGACAAACACCAGATACAGCACTGGGACTTGATCAACAGCCGATACCGCACCGTGACGTCACAAACCAGTAGGTGGCAGTATGTAATTTCATATTTAAAGTACTTTTAAAAGTTTTAATTCGGAATATGACTGGACTTTTCCTTTAAAATTGCAATTATATTGCGTCTTGTAATCAATTGTCCCAGCCCTGATGGGTGGATGGACGGACAAAAGAAAGGAAAGCTTTCTGACGGCTACAACTTTTGCATAAAAGTACGGCAAATGAAATCCAAAAATGCTAACAATTTCTCCTACTTCTTTTACCATTTTCCCACTTATCAGAACAAGAAAATAATAAAAAATCCAAACTGTGAAACCCGGACGGCTGAATGTTGGAACAACATTTCAGCAGAATTCAGTTTATTTGCTCTTCCTCCAAACTCTTGGTGTTTGAATATATATAGATACACTTTCTCTTTAAATTACCTAAATATTGGCTTCTTCAGCTCCACTTTCCTTTGTTTACTGTAGGAAAGTGTAGGAAACTGTAATATACCCTTTTCTGCTCTGCCCCACTGCTTCCCAACAGAAACAAGCTCCATTGTTGCTGAAAAATCTATTAAATCTAATCAGTGAACCAAGGCGTCCCAAGCTGAGCAACACTCGCTCCTCAAGTGAGCCGACCCACCCCGACCACCTCGAAAAAAATTGGGTGGTCCTGGACAAAAAGGGAGCACAAAGTGAAATCCTGTCTACACGTCTGTACATGGGCACGGCTGAGCGACTCAGAAGGATGGAGCCACGGGGTGCTTGACGTCTACACAGAAGAAGCGGAGCCGGGTGAATAAGGGCCGCTCATTACAGAAATGGCTCCACTGCAGAGAGACCAGAGCGGAGCAGACTGACCAGAAACGGGTCATCAGAGAGTTTATGTTCTGCTGGGATTTCATTTAAAAGCTAATGGAAAAAAATAATTTGCACACCGTCAACATCTAGATCACTTTTGTTACAGAAACTCTTAAGAACCGACACCAGATAAAGAAAAGAAATAAACACCAAGGGTTAAAACCAACTTTAGTTTCTGAATGTTTCAGTTTTTTTACTTAAAGAATTCAAACTTCTAAAGTACTTTAAATATGAAATCATTACAAGCTGTTCAATAAAAAGTGTTTTTAATTCAGAGTAATTTTCATGTGAATGTTCTTTACTGGAGGCATCCATGTTTGTCAAAGAACACTGCTGCCACCTACTGGTTAGTGACGTCACGGTGCGGTATCGGCTGTTGATCAAGTCCCAGTGCTGTATCTGGTGTTTGTCACAACGCGCTATTATCCAAGTCATCTTGAAAACATTCTTCTTCCAAATGTTGGCTACATATTACGGGTTTTTTCTCTGGCCAGAAGTTCGATGGCAAATCCTCCCTCTTCAAGTTGGCGTTCCAACGACCAACCCGTCCGTGGAGGATCAGGAATCAGAAAGGTGGAATAACTCTTTTTTTTCACTTTTACCCGATGTATTCCAGCATCCAGCTGCCATGCACGTGGGCATTGTCAGTTTCACTATAGCTCTGGTGAATTTCAATGGTGAAGTCCTCTGGAAATCTTCAATAATTGTTGTTGATTGCAGATGTGTCTAGTAGTTCCCATTGATTTAGCTTGTAAAGCGGGGAGAATGGCGCTAGGCTTACCGCACCGTGACGTCACTGCTGGAAGAAAATTATCCTTTTTATTTTTTTACTGATTAACGCTAAATTCATTAAATCACTGCAAACATATTCGTTTTAGGCATAAATAATGATCCATTGATTATTCCTTGCTGACAGGACTTATTTAAAACACACATTGCTCAAATTGATTGATATACACTGATATAACACGTCTCAGGAAAATGTATTTAATTTTTAATGAATCACCTTTGAACCTTCTACAGCTGCCTTTTGCATCTCTGCTTCTGTCTCCTTGAACCCCAGTGGGCCTCAGCAGATGGCCGCTCACACTGAGCCTGGTTCTGCTGGAGGTTTCTTCCTGTTAAAAGGGAGTTTTTCCTTTCTACTGTCGCTACAAGCATGCTTAGTGTGAGGGATTGCATTCGAGTCGATGAGTTGATGCAATCAACTGATTTCTGATTCTTGGATGATCTGGTAAAGTGCCTTTAGATGACATGTTAATTGGCGCTATATAAATAATCTGAATTGAATTCTATGAGAAATAAAAATGTTTCTAAAGCCATTGCCATCCACCGTCAATAAATGCAAAACTTATTTACCTGGAAATAAACCAAAAACTTGTCTAAAGCAGCTGCCCTTCACTTATAAAGATGAGTTTTTAGATAAAAACTATTGTGAAGTCCAGCCGCAGAGCTGTTAAAGTAGGAAGAAAAACATTTAACAATAAAAGCAACACAAGTTTTTTCTATTATTCCCATCTTCAAAGACTCTTTCATTTTTGTGGTCAATCTGTTCAGACTTTTCAAACTTATACGATTCTAAGACTCAAGAGTGACAAAAATACTAGTGAAAGAAAATGTTCCCAGAACACTTGGAAGTTGAACAACCCCAGAGACATTTAAAAGAAGAAGAATCACAGCATTAAAACTCTGTCATCCTGTATTCTATTGCCGTCAACTAAAACGTATAGAAGATGTCTGAAGGTCACAGGATACATCTTCGTACAAGAAGTTTTCTAATGCAGCTTTTCAAACACAACCGTGATGATAGTATTATCTTAGAGTCCAGCAGTTTCCCTGCACAGGGTTTGTGTCTTTGCCTCCTGATGAAGAGAACAAAGGAGCAAAAATCCTCTTTCAAGGCTCCGCAGGTTCATTTATTTGACATTTAGGGTTTAAAAAAGCACACATTTCCAAATCTAAACCCCTCACCTTTAACGTCGTAATGCGGAGCTTAAAAGTGCTATTTATTGAAGGTCAATACTATGCAGGAAGCAAATTATGGTTTGGCTGTCATGGTAATTTTAGGTCATAAGAGAATAATTTAACAGCTCAAGAAAATATTAAAATATACTTTAAACATGATGTCAGTGATGTGCTGAAACTTTATTTTGAGTATAAAGACTGTACTCCAGGTACTACTACTCATGCCACCATATCTGCCCGGTTTGTGGGAAGCATCTTGCTAACCAGTTAGCATCTTAGTGCTAGTAGCTTCCCAATGGAAAATTCCATTGGGACCAAGTAGCACTAAATTGGTGACTTAGAAACGACGCTGTCAAGGAACGCTATGGACAGCGGAAACATGCAAGAGGAGGAGAGTTTAGTGTCGGAGGTCGTGGATGAGTCTCCTCCGTCATCCATTTTTTATTTAGAGGAGGAAAGCGGGGACGAAGATGTTGTGGAAGAGGACGCCAGGGCGGCAGAAGCTTGGTTTGGTGTAGAAGGCTTCCAGCCGTACATGTTTGAGCCCTTGCCTCGCAACGCTGCCAGTTCTGTTAGCTCTACGCCTGCCGAAGACACAGACGTTCATCCCCGTGAACACTGGGACGCAACTCAATGGGAAAGGAAAGGATTCTGATTTCTGATTTCAATCGTTGCGTATATTAGGCGGGGCCGCCTTTTACAGCTGCTTTTTCTATGTCTGCTTCTGTCTCCTTGAACCCCAGTGGGCCTCAGCAGATGGCCGCTCACACTGAGCCTGGTTCTGCTGGAGGTTTCTTCCTGTTCAAAGGGAGTTTTTCCTCTCCACTGTCGCTACAAGCATGCTTAGTGTGAGGGATTGCTGAAGAGTCAATGAGTCAATGCAGTCAACTGGTTTCCTTACAGTAAGTAGAAAACTTTGATTCAATTTGACTGTATGATCTGGTTGAACTGTAAGGTGCCTTGAGATGAGGTGTTGTGAATTTGGCGCTATATAAATAAACTGAATTGAATTAGCTGCGACATATGAATCAAGATGCTATGACCGAAAAAATATGATCGACAGATGACCGTTTATAAATTATTTAGGTGTTCAGGCTGACGTAGAACTAACTGGCCTGAATAACAAAAAAACTCCCACATATTTTAAGACAAATTTATTTTTTTTAAATACAAATTTTCTAAATTTTGGGACAATATTGTCTGATAAAGAGTACAACCAGAATGATTTGACATTTAAATAAGACTTCCCTCCGACTTTATTTGACTAATACAGGGTTTTAAAAAGCTGATACAGAAACGGATTATTTTGAGTTCAACTGCTTCCCCATATGTGTCCTGCACATTTTTGGGGGCAGATATCACCTATTGTTCCTCTAGTTCCATGATGATATAAAAAAAAAATAATTCTATAACGATAACAGATCTTAATTCTCGAATGAATAAAATAAATATTTTATACCAAATAGAAGATGAATGCACTGAGAAATTGCCAAAAGCAAGAAAATCCAAAACAAAACACATCATCTGTTTAATGATTCAATCTCTATCAATAAGATTTGAGTAGATTTATTAGTTTCCAATTTCAAATAAGGAATAGTTGTTTCAACCATACATATAAAACAGTTGTATTGGGCCCCCAGGAGCCCCCCCGGCTCCACTAGAGATCCCATCAAGGTTCTGAAGATGGGTAAACATCAATATCATCTGCCTAAATGTGGAAAGAGCTGGTGCTTCGCTAAATTTGCTTCATATTCTTTCTTTGAGTCCTTAATCAGCAAACATTACAGATATCCTTAAAAATACTGCTGTGTGTTTAATACAATAAGCTTAGAAACAGATAAGCAGACTCTATAAAGAATTTCCACCTATCTGGTGTCTATACCTGCTTCTCGTTGCAGAGTCTAATCGTTCTAATGTCGAGTTCACCATTTCAGCACAGAGACCTTTACTGTATAACCGAAAATTATTGCATTAAAGTTTCAAACTGAAATGTTGAAACTCTTTGCCAAATTTGCCTCTGGGATTTTTTACACTAAAAATGGGACCAATGAATTATATTTTAGAAAGCTTAGACTTTCTAAAGCTTAGCTTTTCAATATTAAAATCTAATAAATAGATTTTAACATTGAACGCTGAAAATTTAAAGGATTTATTTGATATTTAAATATTTTATCATCTTTTTACTTGAAGCTATTATTCACAGGCAGAAAGTGTCACTTTTTCAATGATATCTGTGAGCAAATAAAGGAATGAAGCAGAGGCTTGACTTTGACTGGAGAGCTGAGCATTTGTTATTCATTAGAACCATAAACAGAAACCTCCAGTCAGGATGAACCCAGCATGTAAAACTCATTAGACACTTGAGAACATGAAAGTTCTAGTTTGCAGCCAAGTTGTGCAGCTACTTGATAACCAACTGCCAAACTCTTCTTATTCGAGACCATTCTGTGCCCTCCTGCACCCGATTAGATGTGAAAAACTAGTCCCAGCCTGTCGTCCTTCTGCAAACCAAAAATACCCGACAGGAGCTTCTCTGGCAACGCTGTCAAATTATCCTACAGTTATGTGACCAAACAGGTTTCTGATTAAATCTGCAGGGCAGACAAGTTAGAGAGGAGGCAAGTGGCTTATGTTGGCTGATTTGTCCACCGAGCGGTCAGGGGACCTTTTTTTAAAATCACGTTGGTGTAGAAATAGGAACAGATTCACATACCAGATATCCACATTCATTCTGTTTGCAACTTCTAAAATATGAGTTTTCTCAATAAAATGGCTGGAACTACATTTAGAAACAGATGTGCACAACAAATTAAAAGGTATATTAGGCTGGTATTTAACATATACAATATAAATCAACTTTATTGTCATTACATTGTCAGAACACAACTAAATTCACTCTCTGGATTTAACTCATCCCCTTTGGCACCCGGGGAGCAGTGTGGGAGTTAAGGGTCTTTCTCAGGGAGCAAGTGGCAGTCTGTGGGAGTGGGGCTCGAACTGAGAACCTCTGGGATCCGAATACAACGCCTTAACCACGAGGCCGCCACTCCCCAACATATACAGTTCCTCTTACTTTCTTACCTCCTCACATTTTAACCCATTTTCATACAGTTTTTCCCTCATGCACAACAATTGGACGAGTGTATGCTTATTATTGTGGCTGTAGCATTAGCGATATTAGCAGTTCGTAATGGTTTGTTTACCAGAGTTGCCAGATTTCTTACAGTCATAGCTACTGAAAATTCCCCCACTTTCCTTGATGGGCCCTTGGCTGGTAACCCTACAATTCCTTTTTAAAAATCAATCTTTCTACTAAAATATTCTGTCATGATTTGTGCGCTTTTAGATCTAAAGAGACGTATGGAAGAAAAACAGTCTCATTGGAATCTACCTTTATTTATCACCGAATTTTAAACACTGGATTTCTTTTAGACAATGAATTCCTTATGCTCAATTTTTATTTTTTATTTTCGGGGAAAAAATTCACCAGTAAAAAATTCAGCTGCAATAAATTCACTCAATCTACACTCCATAGAGTTGGCTTCTAGCCAATAAAATTAGCTCATTTGGTCACGTGACAATGGCTGCGCTCAGCGCTGTTCCCGGCTGAATGAGGAATTTTTTTTTTTGTTAAACAGATAGATTTACATAACGTCAGTTAGCTTCTAACAGACAGCCATTAGAGTTTTTCCTCTTTTCATACTGGGTGAAACAACTGTGCCGATCACAGCTAGTGCGGCACCCCTGTCTGCCAAGGCTCTTGGTTTGATCCGGAAGAAGCGGCCGGCGGCAAACCAGCCGCTGGCATAAATGAAGAGGAAAAAAGTTTGCTGCAGGTTTGCAGCTGAATTATTTTGCAGCTAAATGTTTTTGCAGCTGAATTCTTTTGCAGCTGAATTCTTTTGCAGCTGAATGTTTTTGCAGCTGAATTCTTTTGCAGCTGAATTCTTTTGCAGCTGAAGGTTTTTGCAGCTGAATTCTTTTGCAGCTGAATTCTTTTGCAGCTGAATTCTTTTGCAGCTGAATGTTTTTGCAGCTGAATTCTTTTGCAGCTGAATTCTTTTGCAGCTGAATTCTTTTGCAGCTGAATGTTTTTGCAGCTGAATTATTTTGCAGCTGAATTCTTTTGCAGCTGAATTCTTTTTGCAGCTAAATTTTTTTTCAGGTGAATTTTTTTTTCAGGTGAATTTTTACCAGATAAAAATTGAGTATAAGGAATTCAATGTCTAAAAAAATTCAGTGTTTAAAATTCTTAAAAAAAATTCAGTGTTTAATATTCTGTGTTAAATAAAAGGCAGTTTCCAATGAGACTGTTTTTCTTCCATAGAGAAGCAGCATCTCCTGGTCAGACCCTGTAATTCAGTGAAAGGGTGGAGACAGAAAAAAAAAACATGCAAGACGGGGGTCACTCCAGTGGCTGGAAGTTGGAGGGGATTTTGCTGGGAGTTGCAGGGAAGTTAGCCGCCATTCAGCTGGTGTTTGAATGGAAATGGCCATATTGAATGGCTGCTACTGCACACAATGCCAAAAAAGTTACACAGGCAGAAACCCAAAATGACTGCCTGCAGGTGGGTCTCTGATTATTAGCAAGACCGCCTTTTTGGTGAAAGACAGGAGTGGTGATAGCAAGATGGGCTAAGTTAGCACGCTTCTACGTATGGTGTTAATCTTTAAGAACTTAAAATCACACTTTATGAAGAGGACACCCCTTTTTTTGCTCCTCATCCAGAGAAAACACCACCACAGGAGTGAAAAATTGAAGATTTGTAAAAAAATTAATAGTATTTAACAGCAAAGAGACTTGCAAAATCTGTTATTTCTTTTAAAAGAAGTCCTTAAAAGTTGAATTTCTAGGTTGCATGTTTTCTTCGGTTGCCATTTACAAAACATGTTCTTCGCTTGCAACAATAATGGAACAAAATCCACTCCATAGGTCATCCACCTTAAAAAAAAAAAAAAGAAGTCTAAGCCTTTAACTCAGACTTAAAGTTCTTTTCTAAACCTTCCTGCATTAAGGGAGTTTCACAATGTTCACCATCGAGATTGACAGAATATGTGTTCAGCATGGTTGCAAACACAGGGTAGGGCCACAGTGTGAAAAATATGTGGCGAATTGAAAAGAGCAAATTGGCTCACTTTTTTATTTTCCATTTTCTATTTTTACAAAAAATATTGATTTTTACCAATCTAGAGCTGAAAGGGTTAGACAGCAGCCATTGTCTAAACTAAAAATACTTAAAATAAAAACATTGACAAAGCAAAGGGGATTAAAAGGAGCCTGGCTGCTTGGGAAGAAAACAGTGTTTGGTTTTTAGTCCGTAGCAGATTTAACAGGAAAAGTGATTTTCCTCGTCTCATAATTGTTATTCATCCTTTTACTCCCTGGCATCCGAAAAAAACAAACAAGAAACTTTAAAGGGATTTTTTGCTTCAACACACAGTGTAGAGATTCCCACCTAAAAGAAAATAAAGCTTTTTCTTCTTAACTGAGTCTGAATTTTGTCACTACAGTCAGTTAAACACCGAAGATGCTTATTAACTGTCGGTTCTTCCATTAGAGAATGAGATTAAATGTAGACTCTGAGCATCACACTCCACCGAAAGCAAATGAAAGCTGAAATTGAAATGTAAAAATCTCAAGCGGAGCCGTGTGCCTGCTGAAGGTGTGTTGTTTTTAATGAAGTGACTCACACGTGCTGGTATCTCCAGCAGGCCTGAAAACAAATGACATGATAACCACATGACGGGACGGGGCTCCGGAGCTCTTTGAGCTTTTGTGACAAAACAAGCGGGACGCTTGATTTTAAACATCAACGACTTTAATTAGTGTCATTCCACAATCGCCAATAATAGTTGTGAACGTGCACACTTGTTCTCTGAGATCTATAACAAAGCGGGAGGGGGGGCTCTTAACAAGATAAGCCCTGAAATCAGCGAGCAAGAAGGAACGGCACCTGAACAAGAGTGCTGATGAAAATGACGGCGGTGTCGACCTGCTTGGAAACAACCGGGGTGTTGTTCACACATCCTGTGGCGAGGCGAGGAGCACCGCGGTGGATCACTACTGTCACTCCAACAGCAGAGAAACAGGGATCACCCATCTGAGTGGAAATGATCCGATTGAACCAAAGGATCTATAGCGGAGGTCACGGATTAGCGTCTGGAATGGGACCCACCTGCTGGCTAACCCAGACCCAACATGATTTAAGACATCTATAAATTACCGCATGTTGTCCGACGGCAGCGTCTAACTTCACTTGTGCCGCTTCTACTGTTAATACGGTAAAGCCCTTCAGAGCGTCCGGCTCCAGGCTGCACGTGATCCACATTAGCCAATGAGCTGCATCAGTCTGGGTTGCTGCTGCTGCTACTTTTATGCTGCGTGCACACCGGACGCAGCAGGCACGGCAGAAGCAGCGAGTTTACATGCAAAGTCAATGGTTGACGCGCGTCAAGGCGCAGCAAAAGGTCCCGCAGCGCGTCTGAGCAGCTGACGCGCATGACACGCCGCAAACGCGTTGCTGCTCGAGATGGAAAAATTTTACTTTTGCTGCTCGACGCGCCGCGTCAACCAATCAGAGAAGCTGATCTGGGAGCTGGCAGCGAGACCGACACATCGCTGATGACACAGAGCGCTATGATCACTCCTCTGAAACAGTTTGACGCATAAATTAACTAAAAATGCAGAAATCTGCCGACAGAATATGTTCGCTTTTATTATCCTGCTGCCTGCAGTTTAGATTAATTAGATGAAAAACACCTACCAGCCGCCGCGGTGAACCGCGAGGAGGCGACCCGGCCAGAGGCTGCTGTTGATGAAGGGATTCCTACTGTCGGCGCACCGCTGGTATGTGGGGGTCTGAGCGGCTCCGACAGAAATAATATTGTAAGGCGGGATAATAATCTGGATGAACTGACTGCACTGATGAAGTTTTCAGGTGGATTTTCTCACTTAAACACATTAAAACTACTTTATTCCCACTGATCACAGCAAATATAGCTGCAAGGCAGAGAAAGGATAGTGAAGCTCCGCCCAACGTGCGTCAGACACACTTTTGCACCGCGCAGATAGAGCAGCAAAGCTGCTTCAGCCGCGCGTCAGAACTAACTGGTACAAGCAGCAAAAATGAAGCAGCAGACGCGATTTTGCTGCTTTTGCTGCGTCCGGTCTGAACGTAGCATTAGACACAGCAGGCAAACCTGTGGCAAGCCGGGCGATGGGAAAGAAGGAGAAGGCGAGAAGACTATTTGTCTTTTTAAAGACAAATGGTCATTAAAAATGATTTAAAAAAGTAAAAAATTGACATATTCAATAGGGCACTCTGATCTTTAAAGGGGTAATAGAATGATTCTATAGGTTTGTTTCTATTGTATTTCATGCAATCCAATCATCCACATTGACCTGTTAATTGTTTAACCGTGATAACGAGAGTTATTTCCTTATCTCGAGAAGGCAAAAGAAAAAAATAAGTGTAGCGCAACCGCTCTTGGCTTCCGTATATCTGAACCAGAACTCTTAGAAATATTTAAGGTAAACACATTTAAAGGGGTCATAGAACCAAATACGGAAACATCCACAAGTTTACGTCAACTCAGGGCTTCGTTTGGATTCGCCTGTTTTATGGTGGAAGTTTAGAATTGAGAGATTTGCAGCGAAAGGAGGTGTTGATGGGTTTGAACTTCTCTGTACGTCCATTTCACCCACTGAACTACCGTTAATTATCTATGACAATGGATGTGCATGACCCCTTTAAAAGTTTTAACGTTTTGAAAGAATGGGTTGCTTCTGTTTATTAAAATAGTTTTATCGTGAGGAAATAATTGGTCATTACTAAAAGAGATTTAAAGGCTTCTTAAAGGCTTACTTTTAAAGCAGAGAAATCCTTGGAGAGAATTCAAACTCTCGAAGAGGTAAAAATATATCTGAAACCCACAGAAAATGTTCGATAGTTGTTGGACTTTTTATGGTATTTGCTGACAATAAGAAAAATACAGACCATTACAGGAATCATCCATAAGAGAGATGCTTCATGCCCAACGCTGGAATGACCTAGGCTGAAAACCCACCTCAGAGGACAAAAGGGAATAAATGGAGCGGCATTTATGTGCAGTTTCTCTTAGGTTTGGTTTGGGGAAATAAAGATTGTGTTCCTACATGCCTGAAAGACTGACTGGTTTCAATTCCCTCCATGCGGACAGCCGCACCACTGCGACTGATGGCGGCTTTTAAAAATGAGGCCCATTGGGTGTCAGACTGTACGCTTCCCTCCAACACCGATCCTATAAAACCCTCCTTTCAAACACAAAAGATAACATGATGTACTGCATTAGAACAATTACCGCACAAAAGGCCTGAAATGATTTAAACACAACAGAAGTTAAGTCAGTCTGGTTGGTATGAGCACAGTTGGTGGAAGAGATGAAGAAACGTTCAAGAGCAGCCGTGACACTCATTGAATTACAAGTTGACAGCTCTGTGTTAGTGAAGAGATGAAAGCAAAATGAGATTTCCAAAAGTGAATATGGGAAATGATGGTATTGCTTTCTCCACATTGTCAAAGCTGACAGTGCTATTACCATCACCGCAACGTCAGGAGGGGGAATACACTACTTAGTTAGAACGAAACAGACCAGCCGATTTTGAATATTGATTGTGTTTCAGAGGAGAGGAAATATGAGATGAAGGAAATGAAACTGGAATGACAAGGGGAGGGGTGGTGAATACAAAGAACTTGGGTTTTACATTTCAGATTTTAACCTGCTATGCACTAATGAATCAGAAAACTCGTGCAAGTATTGGCCGAAACCACTACAAAAAAACAATATCTATGGAGCTAAATCAGTCTATTTTCACAAATACACGTGTGATTCATACATGCACAGTACAAGCTCCACACACACACAGAATGATTCACGCAAGGATACTAGATTCACACATGCACAGCACATGACTCGCCAAAGTATTTCTGGTCTATAAACAATTATAAATTAAGTACCAGCGGTCTTTAAAGCTCACTGCATTTGGATTTTTGAGACTGCCCTGATGTGCCTCAATAAACAAATGCATTTTTTTTTTAAAGCAGTGAGCTTGTGTGTGGAGCTTGCACTGCGGTGTGAATGTTTTTGTGTGTATCGTGTGTAAAACTGAGACTGATTTGGCTCCATAGCTATCTGCCCTAAAATACTGGCCGTCCAATTTTTGCTTCATCTCTACTCAGATTTATTTAAAACGGACTAATGAGGCAGCTTGATTTATGCTTGGTGCGTTTGTGAGGTTTGGCGGCCGGTTGGTTGGCCGGTTTAGCCTTCCCGCCTCTCCATGTGGCTTCAGCGCTGACAGATTTTCTGCATCTTGCACCTCGAAAAATGTGCAACTATGGGGGCCACACAGTGCCTAATAACATGGTGGACAGGCGTCAGTTTTTATTGGCAAAGACTTACAAATATAAACATTAAGATAGATATAGATAGAGATAGATAGATAGATAGATCTCACTGTAATCTTGGAATTAATCCAGATTAAAATGGCTCATTTGAATTCTGCCAGTGGCCTTCCAGAATCAGAACCACTATTACTTTATTAATTCCTTGCAGGAATTTTTTTTCTGGCAGTGCAATCATTTACAGAAAAGAGAAAAATAACATTTTAAGTACAAGGTATAACAATAAAATAAGATAAGGGTACGAATAAGATAAGGATGACATGTGTGTGCTACCTAAATAATAAGTAAATAATTAAAAGTTAAGTCACATGTTTCTGAATTCAGACGGTGCTTTAGACCAGGGACTCATCTCATGTTTCCAAAATTCATCACAAACTGCTTCAGAAATATTTTCTACGATGATAACTGCCGATGAAAGTAAATCATATCCAATAAGATATTTGTGTTTTATAATCATTTATTTAGATAAACATGTTTCTAAACTGTAGGCCTACAAAATAGGTCATGATGAACTGTTCAAAGTCAGCAGCTTTGTGTCAGTCTGTCCAAACTCTATTTGCCCTTTTTCCATCGGTCACTCGGGCATCATTGTAATGTCCTGGGAGGCTGGAGTAGCAGCAAGGGCTGCTGGGTAATGATGTGGAAAACATCAGCATTTTATTCTACTTTTGCGATAAAGAGGGTTATTAATGTTGGTAGTCTGTTCATACTAAGCTAACATTATGTTGTGAAGGTTGCAGCTTTAGGTGTGAAGAAAGTTTCACAGTTGAATATAATGGAACAAGCATTCCTAATTGTTTTTATTTTTCAGCAACTTTTTATTTTTTACGGCAACTTAGAACACAAAATTATAGGAACAAAAGCAGTTTATAAATAAATACTAATATAATGCATTTGTTACTGAGAAAAAAAATAAGCAAAACTACAATTATGTTACCCGAGCAGTTACTTAAATACATAACATCTTTTCATTTTCTAGTATACCAGCAATGATAAATTCCAAAAAATTGTAATAGTTTATCCAAAATCTACAATAGTGCAGGAACATACCAACCGTTGGAAGGCACAAATACCAGCAATGTAAGAAAAACTAAAAGGACACATCAACATACTCTAATATACTTTGAAGATCCTGTCTGCACATACTGTGACCAGATCAACTGTTTAATTAAGGTTTTAAATCTGAATATTTTGACATTGTTTATGTTGTGAACTTAAGATATTCCACAGTTTCACTCCACATCCAAATCAAATTTATTTGTATAGCCCTTTACATTAGCCAAATGTTACCCAAAGTGCTTTACAACAAATCCATAAAAACAATACATAACACATATAAAAACATACAAGATACAATTAAAAGTGCTGCAGTGGTGCAGCTGCAGGACATTAAAAGCCTTCCAGAGGTGCATAGAAAGGAGCACACAGAAAGATGACATCTAAGAGACAGTATTATAGTCAGAATTAGAAGCTAAATTAAAAAAGTGGGTTTTAAGCTTTTTTTTTTTAAAGGCTGAGGTCAGTAGTGGTGCGGATGTCAGGGGGTAGTTTGTTCTACAGTCTGGTAGCAGCGACGGGAAAAGAACCATCGCCCCACTGTTTGAGTCTTGACCTAGGGACCCGAGGAGCGTAAAGCTCTGCCACAATGGCGGAAAGTTAAAATCTCAGATAAGTAAGAGGGGGCCACGCCATGGATGGCGTTAAAAACAAAAAGCAGAAGTTTAAAATCGATTCTAAAACGGACTGGAAGCCAGTGGAGTGACGACAGCACAGGAGTAATGTGTTCACGTCTGGAAGTGTTTGTTAAAAATCGGGCAGCAGCGTTCTGCACAAGTTGGAGACGAGAAATTGTTGACTGACTGAGGCCAACGTAAAGGGCATTGCAGTAGTCCAGTCTTGAACTAATAAAAGCATGGATTGCCTTCTCGAGATCCTGCCGACTGAGAAAGGACTTGACTTTGGCCAAAATACGGAGCTGAAAAAAGCTCAGCTGACAACGGAGCTAATCTGTTTGTCAAATTTGAGCCCATTATCAAATGTTACCCCGAGATTTTTGACATGGCATTTAAAAAAGGGGGCTAGATTGCTGGTGTTTGTGGCGAGAACATTTGAAATTGATGGAGAACCAAACAAAATGCATTCGGTTTTGCTGTCGTTTAAGTGCAAAAATTTCTGTGACAGCCACTGCTTTATATCTGTCCAGTAGCTTAGTAAGTGCAGTGTTTTCGTTTGGTTTCAAGGGCAAATATATCTGTAAGTCGTCGGCATATTAGTGAAAAGACAGGTTTTTTTTTATAATTATTTTTTTTATAATTGATCCCAGAGGTAGCATATGTAAAGAAAACAAAATAGGGCTGAGAATAGATCCCTGTAGCACCCCACAGGGCAGCGACGCCTTTGAGGAGCAGTGGTCACCAATCACGACAGAGAAACTCCTGTTTGCTAGGTATGACCTAAACCACTGGAGAGCGGTGCCACAGATGCCGATGTGCTCTAGGCGAGATACAAGGACTGCATGGTCGACTGTATCAAAGGCTGCTGAGAGGTCCAGCAGTAGCAGCACTGCGGGATTCCCAGCGTCCACAGACAGGGAAATATCACTGTGCACCTTTAACAGTGCAGACTCGGTGCTATGTAGGGGTCATCCAGACACATGAAAACTTTTCTGAGTTGTTGGAACTCTGGGTAATGAACTCACCATAGCCTCTCAAATTATTAAACCTCTCTTGAACTTCAAATTTATTATTTATTAAATTGTCATGCAGCATTTTCTTAAATCCTTTGTATAGGATAATAGACAAGATCTCCACAAGATCAACATAATGTAAAAAACTCTTGGAAAGAAACGTTCGTACTCCATCAGGCCTTCGGACGGTAATCTATGCAGATCCGATAGATGTAGATTTAACTTCTCTTTTTTATTTTGCTTTGATCTGTTAAATATCTTTTTAAAAGAAAGATGCTTTTTCTTCATAAGCAACTGTTGAAAACTAGTTACAAATATTTTATTAATAAACACATAACTATTTAAAGATTAAAAATGTTAAGCATGACTAAATTCACTTTTAAGGCTTGGCATTCATTTGCAGAAGAATGCTGCAAAAATATTTAATCAGACCTTTTTTTTTTCCACTGACTGGCAGATTATTTCTCAGCATCTATAAAGCAGCAACCAATCACAGTGGAAAAAACAGCCTAATATAGTAATAAATGGCCCCAGACTAAATTATATCATATACTCCATTCAATTATTTTTTCCATTTTTAAAAAAGGACATTAGAAATGCATAAAAAATTGATAATTTTGCCTTTTCTTTTTTTTTTTACTTTTGGTATAAATGCTCCAATATGTATATTTAGCCTTTTTTCATTGCTAAAATGTATGATTTTAAATATCATTTCAGACACAAACGTGATCATTGTGTTTTTAATTTCTAAACATGGAAAAAAAAAAAAAAAGCAGAGCAAAGCCGTACCTCAGGTAGCTTAATAGAATAATCTTTAGCGGATGCAGGGAAGCCAAAGGCAGCAAATGAGCTTAATGTGCCTTAAAATGGATTAATCTTCTATACCTAAATGAAAACCAAGAGTACTTCATCATTAATGCATGCAAAGAATAGCGAGTAAAAGGAAAACTTATTAAAACTTAGGCTGCAACTTCTATGTGGGAGTCGATACTTTTAAAGTGCAAGAGAAGGAAAAAAAAAATAAAAAAATCACTCAAGACAAAAAAAAAGACAAGTGACAAAGTAGTCTTATTATTCCAGAACTATGTGGTGATATATTATCTCTTCATTAAACATTAGTGTTGGATCTGCGCTCTAATTAGTTGGCTTACTTGTCTCTTTATGCTGGAAGTTGTGTCACTTTCAGGTGGAGCCGTCAACCAGCGTGAGAGATGGTTGCAGAATGAATTTGTTGGCGCATTCAGTTTGACATTTTTCTCACTCAGGAAGGGGCATGCGCCGCCATCTTCGACATTTAAGACGCCCAAAACGGTTCACATGCTGTAATGCCTGCCATCCTGACAAACATCAGCTCACTCAGCCAATAAAAGGAGCAGGAGGACATCCAGGCTCTCCTGTCGGCTGTCTGACAAATCAGCAAATTGAGCCTTCGCTGCTATGACTTCAGAACTCCAAGAAAACAAGGAGGCTGGGAGGGATTATCCCGGTTCAGTTGAGCAGGTCAGTCCATCTCCCTGAAACTGGTTTTGGGTGGTTCTGAACATTTATGGCTGAAGAACTAAAGAAACTTTCACATTATACAGCAGCAGCCATTCAAAATTTCCCCACTTTCCTTGATGGGACCTTGGCCGGTCCCCTTAAAATTCCTTTTAAACAATCTTTGTGCTAAAATATTCTGTCTGTCATGATTTGTGGACATTAAGATCTAAAGGGAATAGGGGTGGAACGGTTCACAAAATCCACGGTTTTCGGTTCGGTACATGTTTATTGCTACACCGAAAAATAAAAGAATTAATAAAAATACAAATTTATGAAATAAATGAAAAAAAAAAAAAAAAACTAATTAATTGCAATTATTTTTAATGGTCCGCAGAAACCATGGATCATGTAAATATTGTGACAAATGTGGGTATACTTTTTGTTTTTGTTTTTAAATTACAGTTTGTCCGCTACCAATGCATACCTCACTCTAACCCTAACTGATTGACACCTTAGCCCTAAACCTAACCATTAGCAAAATAGCATGTGAGGACCGCCAAAATGTTCTCACTTTGTAACAACGGGTCCTCAATTTAATGGTTAAACCTGAAAAATGGTCCTCACTTTGAGGGCTAGACAGGTACACACACACACAAAATCACTAATCATAAATGTGAATGTAATTTGAAATACGCAGATGTAATTTATTATTATAAATATTAAATGTACCTCTAAAATGCACAGTTAAATAATTAAACCTTGAGTAAATAAAAATCCGAGTAAATAAAATATTAGAAAATAAGGAATTTCATATTTTTAAAAAACAATATATTTGAAAAATATAGAAATCAGGGGTGGAACGATTCACAAAATCCACGGTTCGGTTCGCGGTTTCGTGGTCACAGTTTTCGGTTCGGCATATGTTGATTGTTACACTGAAATCCCATAAAAATTAATGAAAATTAATGAATTGTAATTATTTTTAATGATCCGCTGAAACCCTGGATCATTTCCGTATGTTTTGCTGCTTTGAATTGAATCATCTGGCGCATGCTCTCTAACATCTCTAAGGGACTCAGAGCGGAGCGGACGGGAGCCACAGTGGAGGCTGTAGGCTTTGCTTTGAGCAGGCGGTCTGGAGCGCCGCGGAGCGGAGCGCTGACGGAGTATGAGGGATTTCGGGGTTAGCATGACATGTTGGTCGTGTTGCTGTTAGCATAAACAAAACGTGTTGCACAATGCTTGCACACTGTTGCACTTTTATCCACAGCTTTCTTTCCGCCGTCATCGTAGGTCACTCTAAATGCAAAGTGGTCCCATACAGCAGACCTATAAAGTGCTGCTGGCGCGTCTTCCAACTCCTGTTCTTTCCCACTCGCCATACCCACACAATTCTCCACAACAACTGATTTATTTCTGCTACACCCGGCTACGCTGCTTCGCTTCATCTTCTTGTTTACTACTGGTGGTTGGCTTTGGTCGCAGTACCGCCACCTTCTGCTCTGGAGTGTAAACGCTTCGCCTATGAGAAAAAGGAGCAGCGCATGAACCGAACGAAACACACGCGAACCGAACCGAGACAGTCGAACCGAACGGTTCGGACGGTTTTCATAAACCGTTCCATCCCTTAAAGGGAAGCATCTCCTGGTCAGACCCTGTAATTCAGTGAAAGGGTGGAGACAGAGTAAAAAAATATGTTGGGCTCATGGAGGGGATTTTGCTGGGAGTTGCAGGGAAGAGGGCTGCCATTCGGCTGGCGTTTGACTGGGAAGGGACATTTTAAATGGCTGCTGCTGTAACTACCTGTTGCTTTTTGGGTTTTACAGAGTATGCTCGACCACACAGTACAGACGCAGGGTCGGGAGTGCATGGCGCGGATTCAGGGTCAGGACCTCAATCCTTCTGAAGACCAGAGCCGTTTATTACAGAGGAGGATTAGGGCCTCTGGAATAAAAACCTAAAAGGTGAACAGATTTTCTATTTCATTCGAGTTTGTTTAAGGAAAAAAACTCTTAGAAATCTGTGATCAAAGTCAGAATTCCAAGATTAAAAGTCAGAACTATGAGATCAAAGTGAGATTTCTGCCTTTTCCCCCCTAATAAACTCAAGTAAAATAATAAAAATCAGTTAAAATAGCATCTTATCCAGCTTTGCGCTGTTGTGGGAATATGGAATAAATTTTTAAGAGACACATTTTAGTCCAAATTAAACTGTAATTAATTTAGCTAAAAGAAACCTTTTAGAGTCACGCCAATTATAAATTTATATTCTTTCGTCACAAAAGTCAATTTTTTGCTCCTCTGTCTGTTATAATTCATCATAAAGGCTAAGGCAAACTAATTAAAACTTAATGTAATAAATTGTACAATATTAAATTTATTCTTTTCTTCAAGGATTATAGATTATTGCATTTGTGGTAAAGCAAATATTTAGATAGGCCTTCTCTCAAATATGAAACCCTAAACATTTTTAAAATATGAATGTAGAAAAATAAATTTCCAGCGATTTAAAGGGAAAACATTGGCAAAATTTAATTTCTGTACAAGAGAATATTCCTTTTTTGTATGGGGATTGTAACTGTAGAAATGTTCTTATAGTCCTTTTTACATGCATCAGGCATTATTTTGGCATATTTGTTGAAATTCGTGCTCTAGAGTTTAAAATCCTCTGTTTGACACGGTTCTGGAGTTTCTAAGGGTTTTACTGCATCTGAGCTTTGCTGGGATGTGACCAAGAGAGAAAGAACGGCAGCTCAACTCTGAGTGACAGTTTGCATTAAGACCTGAATTAATTTAATATTTAATAATGAAGAAAAAATTATTTTCTTCATCATATATGTTAAAAAAAAGGTACTAATTTTAATAAAACAAATCTATATCAACTGTTCAGTCTAGCATTATGATTTGACAGTTTTCTGTCGGTCACATGCCTTAAAAGCTATTGCAAATAATACGAGGGGTGTAAATCACATCCATCATGGCGATTCGATTCAGTATCGATTTCCTGACCCAACGATTCCATTGTTTTCGATTCTCTAGAATACACCACGATTCGATTCATCGGTTCATTTTTTTTTACACCTTACAGGCTAAACAAAGTTTAAAGTTTGAAATAAATCAATGAAAGCTGTAATATCGTTATGCATTTTTTTTTTTTTTTTTTTTAGAAACAACAGCAAATAACAGAAGTAGAAAAGTTGCATCAAAAAATACTGCAGAAAATCAGTGCAATGAGTGCAATGCAATACCTCGGCTCCAGACGTCCCACCCCCTCCATAGACGCTCCGCTGCTCCTCTCCCAGATTGTAGCTGACAGCAAACAGCGCCGCAGACAGGAGGCCGGCTTGTTTTGTTTTTATGACCGAAATTGCGGAAAATAACTCGTGAAGTTTGACCCGCTAGAAGAGCGAGGTGCGCGAGAACGCTGGGACCCTTTTTCCACCTGGATCTCCGCTCTTTTTGGCCCTCATGTCCCTCCGTCGTCGGACTAAACTCGCCCCCACTTCCTCGCCGCCTCGGCCGTATCTAGACCCACAGCGTGTAGCACAGACCACGCTTCCATATTGAGCATAAATCAAAAATGTCTGTGTCAAGCTCACTGCAACACACTGCTGCAGGAGTATAATTAGGAAGCGAGGTAGGAGGGCAAAATTGGCGCCACCGCAGCACGGGAGGAGAATTACGCCCAGGAGCAAATGGATAAAAATAGACCGGAGGAAAAAAAAAAAACATGAATCGATTATCTTGCAAACGTATCGATGCATCGAATCGTCGGCTGTTGGATCGATGCATCGATGCAAAACGATTATTATTTACATCCCTAAATAATACAATAAAAAATAAAATTATAAGTAAAAAAAACCCAAAACAAAACATTTACACTGGACAAAAAAAATATACCTTATATATTTATACCTATAACCTTACTGGTCTGATTTCCTTTGGAAATGGATCATTAACTATACCTAAAATAATAAGTTTGCAGTGATTTAATGAATTTAGCCTTAATCAGTAAATAAAAATAATACTTTTCATTGCAATCACCGAGCAGCCTTTTTTTTTTTTTTTATTCACCAGAGCTATAGTGAAACTGACAATGCCGATGTGCATGGCAGATGTTGGAATACATCAGGTAAAAGTAAAAAAATAAAAAAAGTTATTTCTCCTTTCTGATTCCTGATCCTCCACGGACGGGTTGGTCGTTGGATCGCCAACTTGAAGAGGGAGGATTTGCCATCGAACTTCTGGCCAGAGAAAAAACCCGTAATACACTATATTGCCAAAAGTATTTGCTCACCTGCCTTGACTCACATATGAGCTTAAGTGACATCCCGTTCCTAATCCATAGGGTTCAATATGACGTCGGTCCACCCTTTGCAGCTAGAACAGCTTCAACTCTTCTGGGAAGGCTGTCCACAAGGTTTAGGAGTGTGTTTATGGGAATTTTTGACCATTCTTCCAGAAGCGCATTTGTGAGGTCGCACACTGATGTTGGACGAGAAGGCCTGGCTCTCAGTCTCCGCTCTAATTCATCCCAAAGGTGTTCTATCGGGTTGAGGTCAGGACTCTGTGCAGGCCAGTCAAGTTCATCCACACCAGACTCTGTCATCCATGTCTTTATGGACCTTGCTTTGTGCACTGGTGCACAGTCATGTTGGAAGAGGAAGGGGCCAGCTCCAAACTGTTCCCACAAAGTTGGGAGCATGGAATTGTCCAAAATGTCTTGGTATGCTGAAGCATTCAGAGTTCCTTTCACTGGAACTAAGGGGCCAAGCCCAGCTCCTGAAAAACAACCCCACACCATAATCCCCCCTCCACCAAACTTTACACTTGGCACAATGCAGTCAGACAAGTACCGTTCTCCTGGCAACCGCCAAACCCAGACCCGTCCATCAGATTGCCAGATGGAGAAGCGCGATTCGTCACTCCAGAGAACGCGTCTCCACTGCTCTAGAGTCCAGTGGCGGCGTGCTTTACACCACCGCATCCGACGCTTTGCATTGCACTTGGTGATGTATGGCTTGGATGCAGCTGCTCGACCATGGAAACCCATTCCATGAAGCTCTCTGCGCACTGTTCTTGAGCTAATCTGAAGGCCACATGAAGTTTGGAGGTCTGTAGTGATTGACTCTGCAGAAAGTTGGCGACCTCTTCGCACTATGCGCGTCAGCATCCGCTGACCCCGCTCCGTCAGTTTACGTGGCCTACCACTTCGTGGCTGAGTTGCTGTCGTTCCCAAACACTTCCATTTTCTTATAATACAGCTGACAGTTGACTGTGGAATATTTAGGAGCGAGGAAATTTCACGACTGGATTTGTTGCACAGGTGGCATCCTATCACAGTTCCACGCTGGAATTCACTGAGCTCCTGAGAGCGACCCATTCTTTCACAAATGTTTGTAAAAACAGTCTGCATGCCTAGGTGCTTGAATTTATACACCTGTGGCCATGGAAGTGATTGGAACACCTGATTCCAATAATTTGGATGGGTGAGCAAATACTTTTGGCAATATAGTGTATGTAGCCAACATTTGGAAGAAGAATGTTTTCAAGATGACTTGGATAATAGCGTGTTGTGACAAACACCAGGTGCAGATACTCACACTGATCCTGGTTCTGCTGGAGGTTTCTTCCTCTTCAAAGAGGGATTTTCCTCTCCACTGTCGCTACAAGCATGCTTAGTGTGAGGGATTGTCCTTGATAACTGGTTTCCCTAGATAGAATACTTTGAATGAATCAGTTAAACTGTAAAGTGCCTTGAGATGATGTGTGTTGTGAATTGGTGCTATAGAAAGAAACTGAATTGAAAAATGTTATTAATGTCCTTAGATATAATGAATGCACATAATATATAAATGTGTTGATGTTGGTATTCCCAAATGTTCCTTCTCAGGTTATATACTTTGGGAATGAGAACTTGAGATTGCAAGTTTAAGGACAACTGCTTCTACACATCGTGGGCTCAGAGGCATCTGAGAGGAACCATCAATGAAAACGTGGATTTTGGTCTTTGGTACAGAGGAGGGTTCCAGAGGGAAGACAAGGATCCACATCATTTATTTAGTCTTTTATAGAGGTGGGTAGAGTAGCCTAAAACTGTACTGAAGTAAAGGCAGCACTACTTCATCAGGATTTCACTTAATTAAAAGTGAGAAAGAAGTATCCAAGAAGTAAGGGTAAAAAGGCTTCTCAGGTAACTAAGATAAGATAGACTTTATTGATCTCAAGTGAAAAAATTTGCTTGTCACATCGGCTCAATAGTCAAAAAGAAGATGCCAAAAGGAGGAAAAGGCACATGGGATATAAAAGGGCTTCCACATATATACAGTGAATAGAGAAAAAAAAAAACAAGAAACAGGGCAGAGATTTAAGGTAACTTATTTGCTGCAAAAAATAAAAATCGAAATAAGTCATTTTATCTTGAATTAAGGAGGAAAGTAAGAAAAAAAAAACAATTGCATTGTTTTAATTCAAGTGCATATAATCTAACTATCTTATTTTAAGAGTGAAAATACTTCCATTGGCAAACTATCTCATTTACCTGCTCAAATTAAGGGTAAATACACTTAATTTAAAGAAATGTTTACTAATTTTCATTTTCCAGTGTGTACATTTAAGGTGACTTATACACATATGGATTTGGAGTTCTACATTGAAGTGGTACCAGGTAAGGAACAACAGTGAGGTAGTGAGATACCTATAACAGCTGAAGTCTCTTATTTAACAGGCTTACTGCAAAGGTTATTGCACAGGGTATTAAATAGCAATTGCACATTATTGATTGCACAAGTTATTGCAATTATACTGCTGCATTGTAAAGTCTGATGGCAGCAGGTGGGAATGTTCTGCGGTAGAGCTCCTTTTTACAAACAGGGTGTAAAAGTCTTTCACTAAAAAAAGTTATTTCTCCTTTCTGATTCCTGATCCTCCACGGACGGGTTGGTCGTTGGATCGCCAACTTGAAGAGGGAGGATTTGCCATCGAACTTCTGGCCAGAGAAAAAACCCGTAATATGTAGCCAACATTTGGAAGAAGAATGTTTTCAAGATGACTTGGATAATAGCGCGTTGTGACAAACACCAGATACAGCACTGGGACTTGATCAACAGCCGATACCGCACCGTGACGTCACTAACCAGTAGGTGGCAGTAGTGTTCTTTGACAAACATGGATGCCTCCAGTAAAGCACATTCACATGAAAATAACTCTGAATTAAAAAAAAAACTTATAATTTATTCAAAAGTATGTAATAATTTCACATTAAAAGTACTTTCAGAAGTTTGAATTCTGAATATGACCGACTTTTCATTTAAAAGTCTGACTAACAGGCCGCTTACTCTGAATTGAAAACACTGGTCATTTATTGAACAGGATGGAATAATTTCATATTTAAAGAACTTTCAGAAGTTTGTATTCTGAATATGACCGACTTCTGCTTTAAAATCCTTCTGTTAGTCTATAAATCACTGAATAGATCAGCACCTCAATCCCTAAAAGAACTATTGTCAGTGGATCAACCTCCCAGACCAATCAGGTCTTCTAGTTCCAGCCTGTTCTGTGCACCCAGAACTAGAACCAACCATTTAGTTCCTCTGCTCCAATAATCTGGAACAAAACTCCCAGAAGACTGGAAAAGTGCTGAGTTCTTTGAAGTCAAAGTTAAAAAGCTTTTAGTTTAGAGCTGACCTATTAAAGATAAACTGTTAACTGATGTATTATTAGATTATGTGCTCCAGTTGTTTTATTTGCTTTACTATCCGCTTTTATCATAGTTTCTTTTACTTGCTTTACCTTTCCTTCCATTTTCCTTCTTTAATTCATGTAAAGCACTTTGAATTGTCTCTGCAATCAACTTGCATTTCACCATAAATCCCCAACAGCAGCTTAAGACAATCCCAGTCAAACTGCAGACACTCGTTTGATTAGGTACGACATGCAGCTGCGGGTTTTGAAGGTGATGTTTGGCGGTTAAGATCCAAATCCGGGTTTTGGCACCTTCAAACATGCACATTTAGGCTGCCAGCTTCTTATTTATCCCCAAGTCATATTAATATATGCGACTGTTAGTGTGCTGGAAATGATCCATCGAGCTGTAATAATTAAACTCCCTGATAAAGATCTGCCACGGCTGTTGAATCATCAAGCAAAACCAGCGATCGGCTAAATGTCAAAACAGACATTTGTGTCTTTGGACTCCAGGTCCATAACGGCTTATCTCACAAGTATTCGGGTCAAGGCGGGTGCAGGCTGCAGAGGTATGCGCTTCTTTACTCGCCGCAAGGACGTAAACAGTCAAATTGCCAACATTAGCACAAGAAATATCTGCAACAAATTGCTCCTGGCAAGCAGCTCAGCCCATTATCTGATCAGATTTGACCACACATTTTTCACTCCATGCAGCTGACAAAAACAGCACAAGTGGGTAATGTGCCAGGCACGCTGACCTCGGGCTGTCAGACCGAGGAGAGAGGTTTCCAGCACTCGGCGGCTCCTCTGTCCTCCCACTCTGGAGTTCTTAAGTCAGGTTCACAGTGGAGACTTCATGAATAAGCCCTAATGTGACAGAGAAATTGGGGATTGCTTTCTGCGTCTGGCTCCGCCGGCAGTGTGATGATATCGACGACTAGATGGCGCGAACGCAGAGACTCCAAAGAGCGGATTAGAGAGGGGAGATAAGGCTATCCACTGTAATTAAGCCCTATCTCTGTACAGCCACTGAAGAAAATAAATCACCCTTCAGAGCTTGCCAGTGTTGAAATGCATGAACAATTATTCAGTAATTAATCGTTATACATACAGGCTCCAAACACTAATAGGACATTTTTTAACTACAGCATTATAGCACTGCTAAATTAAATTAAATCTGAATGCATTTAAGATCAATGTAATAGATCACCTATTTAACCCTTTTTTAATCACTCCAATGTAATTGCATTAGCTCCGTTATCAAGCATTTTATGATGCCCCCCCCCCCGTATTAATTTCCATCTGCAGACATGTATAATTGAAAATGGAGATGCACAGGGTGTGGCAGCAGGCAAACATGTGGGACGATGAAGTCCGATTCTGCGCTTTCAATAATCCCAACATTATTTGTACCAACTTGGACGCATTTAGTCATTTCACCAACGCTAGTTCAAGTTGAGGTCAGAAGTTTACATACGGCAAACGTGTAGAGATAACAGAGATGGAGTCAAGGACGGTTCTTCTGAGGCTAAGACCATGTGTTGGACAAATTTTTCTGGGGGAATGGAAAATAAATAAAATTTGACGGTGGAAAATATTAACCCTTTAAAGCCCGATCCAAGAATAAAACAAAACAGAAAATTACTTTTTTTTTGGTTTGAAGTCCTTATTTGCCCTTTTAACAAAATATGTAAAAAGAAAAAACAGAAATACATTTTTGATATCAATAATTTATTACTATGCGATAAGTCAAGATTATTTTTGTGTAGTCTTCTACTGGCTGTTATCAGGTATATCTGATTGTGTACAATAGGATTTTAAGCAAATTTTTTACCATTAAATTATGCAAAAGGTGTCAGACACAAAACATCTCAGAAACCATATGTATTAAATATGATACATTTGGCATTATAGGGTTAAACAATTGCAAGACAATTATTAGGTGTTAAATTCAATAATTTTGGTCCTAATGACAAACAGACCAACTTTAGAAATTGAACGTAAAATGATGCAGGTTTACAGGCGATCTGCAAGTCATGGATTTCCTAAATAAACATTTATTTAGGATAAACCAACGCTTTACTTCGATTTGCCATCAAAGGCTTGGAGGGAAAATAATTATCAGTGAGCTAGTAGCAACTTTCACTTGTATTAAAGTCAAATTTGTATTTTCAAATATATTCAGGAATGTTTAAAAGCAGCTAATTATAAACTAACTCGGATATGAAACTCTTCTCTATGAATAAAAGCAATTTTTTTTTTATACAAAAGTAAAAAGTATTTAAAACTTTTAATGTTCAAAGAAACTAAACTTCTGCTGCTCCGTGACCATGGACCCTTACCGGTCACAATCTAATTATAAGGCGACTTTAAGAAGGTGCCAAACTAATTAGATTTAGTTTTACTTACCTGGAAGAACAAGCAGGTAAGGTCTTTTTTTGATGTTTTTTTTTTACCTTTTAGTTTCACACTTCTTCCAGTTTTTCCTCCATCTGTCCACATTTTAACAGTTTTGTTCCAACGGCCGTTTGATCATTTTAGTGTATTTTGTGAATTCAGATCTTTATCTCTTAATGAGGCTTTCACAGAACAATATGTCCTGACTTTAAATATACGCTGAACTAAATTAGGAGCATGTATGCATGTGTAGCTATAGGAACATGAGCTATTTTCAGCTTTGTCACATGTATAACCATAAACTGTTCCAGCTGAAACATTTAGACATGTTTAAAACAAAGACAATATAGAAGCTTTATTTTTCTTCTCTTTTTCACAGAAACTAATCAGAGATTTTAGGTGTAATGCAGTGCTGAAATTTAAAGAATTCTCACATTATTTTAGTTAATATGAATATATTCGGTGAAAATTTTTTTCACCTTTGACAGTGAGAAGACTATTTAAAGATAAAGGAATATCTCAGGAGCTCGTGTCTGGAGAAAAACAACCAAATGTCCAAGTTTAAGGTCTAATCTGTAGATTCAGATTCATTTTGAAATAGGAAAAAATAAGTGGAGTCATCTGATTTTATTTCAGATTATTCCTAATAAAAATGCGAAATTGTATTTTTTGTAACTGTGAAAGTAAAGGAATTATATAAATATTGCCTCTTATGCATTAAAACATAAAAGTTCCCTGTTTGTATGATAATTAGAGCTGCTCGACGTATTGAATCATCTTATTTCAATATGAATGTATGCATCACAACAATTAAAAAAGGATTGTTGGATGCTTTATTTTGGAGAATTATAATCTTACATTCATATGGACTCCAGCTTTAACCAACACTGGAAAAAATCTAAATCTTGATAAGTCATTTTTTCTTAAATTAAGTGCATTTGTTCCTGTATTGAGGAGGTAAAAGACACATTTTGCCAATAGAACAAGAAAATTTACATTTAAAATACAAAAAAAACAATTGCATTGTCTTATTTGTAGTGCATATTATCTAGTTATCTTATTTTCAGAGTAAAAATACTCATTCCACTGGCAAAATGTCTCATTTACCTACTCAAATTAATAGTAAATACACTTAATTTAAAAATTTTTTACTTATTTCTAGATTGTTTTTCCAGTGAAACCAGATGTATAAAGATCAGAAATAAGCAAAAATTTCTTAAAATATGTCTATTTCCCCTTATATTGAATAGGTCAATAAGATGATTTGCAAATGGAGTTAGTATTTTTAGTCTTAAGATAAGATAATTAGATATGACGCACTTGAAATAAAACAATGCAATTGTTTTTTCTTATTTTAAATGTAAATTGTCTTGTTCCATTGGCAAAGTATGTCACTTGCCTCCTTAATTCAAGAGATAAATGCCCTTATTATAAGAAAAAAAGTACTAGAAGTATCTAGAAGTAAGATATCATACTCTTAAATTATTTATATTTAAAATGACTCTGACATTCCTAAAACTGCAAATCGGCTTTCGTTTACCAATATAGCAAGTATTATTACTTTTTAAGATATCTTCAAATACAAAATTATGTCTATTCCAATCTGCCACAGTTTCAGAAAACCAAGCTTGATCAACATTTTAGTTTTATTATAATTTAGTTGGTTGCAAGGATTTCACAGAAATAGAAGATTACGCCATATGCAAACTGTCACAATGATGTGCATGACAAGCAGGGGTGGATTTACCATTAGGCAATACTAGGCAGTTGCCTAGGGCCCCATGTTCCTGGGGGCCCCCCATAAAACTCCTTTGACATGTAGGGTTAATACAGCTATTATTTATTTGTGCACATTATGCTTTTAAAATGCCACCAGAATGCTTATAATCTGAAGTGTGTCTCAGTGTCCACTATATTGGCTCAGTCCATTTGCTGCAAATGTTCAGAAAGGCTCCAGAGAGACAGTGAAGAACAGTGTTGCCAACTTAGCACTTTAGTCGCTATATTTAGCCACATTTCACACCCCTTTAGCACTTTCATTTCAAAAAAGCGACAAGTCTAGCAACTTTTTTCTGCTACTGGAGACTTTGGCGACATCTATAAAAGCAGCGAACTCTGCTCTCCAGAGCGAGTAGATTGGTAACCCCGCCTCCTGCTCTCCTCCATCTTGTCTGCTGTCATGATTCATGCAGCTATTATTTCATCCAAATGAAAAATGGAGAACAGATAAGCAGATCATGGCTTGTCTACAGTGAAAAGAAGGACTGGGTTATTTACTTTGGCCTTTTTGGAAACACAGGAAGGAGCAATCAGCTAAGTGAGCTTAGTGCTTGGAAAAAATCTTTCATTCCTTTAGAGACAGCATGAAAAGTCAGCTGAGTACAAAACATAGAGAGGAAAACAAGAAGAAACGGGACAAGAAGAGAGGGACACAACCTAGAATAAATAATTCTATTAACATTTCTCTATCTGCATAATGGGGCTGTTTTATGTGTTGTCTGCTCATCTCAGAGGGCCCCCTGCCTGTCTTTGCCTAGGGCCCCAAATTCCCTAAATCCACCCATGATGACAAGGAAAGGCTATATATACTGCATTCATCAATTAGGAAGCTAACATTATGTTACTTCTTGAGCTCCTTGAGTTATTTACTGTCACAGGTAGGAGCTTCGGTATGATTTAAGGAGGGCCAACCCTCGCACGCTGAAACTAGGAGCGGCCAACTGGGCAAATGCCCGGTAACTAAAGGGATACACACCTGTCGAAGTAGTTTAAAGTCTATTTTTCTGGGATGCAAGATATCATCGCCCCCCCTATCGGTATCGGCCTTAAAACTGAATATCGGACATCGGCCACCCCACCGATATTTAACCCGATATTTGATCAGCTTCTGAGTTTCTAAAGTCTAAAAAAAAAAAAAATAATACTACTTCTTCCTCAAAAACTTTTTTACAAACTTCTAAAGACGAGGGAAAAAATATTGATAAATTAAAATATCACAATATCTTCATATGCTGATATATTGCCATTTATAAACACCATATCAATCTCTTTTACTAATGAAATATTGCTATATGTCATCGTTATGCTACGAAATCCCCCGAAAATTCACGAAATTTTGCCATATTTTTATATGTTGATATATTGACGCGGTATCGATCTATTTTACTAACAAAATCTTACAAGAATTAGCAAAATATCACGAGAGTTTGTAACAGAACGATGAAATTTCATGAGATTTTGAAAGTAAAATAGATCGATACCGCGTTTTTAAAAATCAACTTGATATCAGCATATGAAAATATATTTGAGTATATTATTTTTCAAATTCGTCAGAAATGGATAACAAACTGCTATTTTCAATGACTACTTATTTTTGTCCAGCTTTAACATCGGTATCGATATCGGTTATCGGCTACATGAGTTTTAAAATATCGGCATATCGGATATCGGCCAAAACCCCAATATCGTGCATCCCTACTATTTTTCGTACAAAACTAAAGGGATAAACACAAATCTGACATCCTTCACATGCGTATTTACTGTAAATATATATACATTTTCTATGGTGACTTGATCATTCTTTAGTGCTTTCAATAAAAATGTGAACTTTGAAACAAAACAATGCTGTATAAATAATGTATAAAGATCAGAGAGTGGTGTGAATTCAGTGAAGGGAGAGAAGGCAGGAAAGTGTGGGTTCATTACAATCTCATTTAATGCAGTTTTCAGCATTTTTTGTTGCTTTTTTCTGCACTGGTGAAGAGTTAAAAATGTCTTCATTTAAGTAACAGACTAGAAAAATCTATTTTTGTTTAAAGTATTTTGCTGATAGAGGGAGAAAAAAAAAAAAGTACGTTCCCTGCCATGTTTAGTACATCTCCCTTTTGCAGTTGCTTCATGACAAAGCTCTTTCCGTTCCACACTAAGCAGTCGATACTTAAAGGATAAAAAGAAAGGACGTTAACTTTGAAGTGACGTGACATTTCCGCATCAACGGAAAGGAAAACACTGCAGTAGCCACCATCGGTTGATGTGAAACCGAGCGGTGAGACGGCGTTTGATGTGATGCTCAGGGATTCAGTTCAGCTGAAGGTATTAGTCCATCCTTTTACACCTGCTTCCTTCACTACGTCTTCATCACTCCTTCAGATCTTCATTAATATTAAAGTTTTTTTTTTTTTTTTAAGTTTAATTCCTGCAGTAAAGTTTAGCTCAGTCAAAGTTCACATGTATTCTGCAGAACATGTTCAGGTAACGTAGCAGTTTCTTTGCAAACAAATCACAAACCCTGTTTAGACAGATGTTAACAGCTGTTTGCATGAATCCATTACATAGAAACAAAAGCAATTTGCTTCTTTAGAAGTATTAATTCAAACTAAACTTTATGAAATGTGCAGTAGTAGGCATTCAAAATTTCCCCACTTTCCTTGAAGGGCCCTTGGCTGGTCCCCTACTGCTCTGTTTCAAACATCAATCTTTGCACCAAAATATTCTGTCATGATTTTTGGACATTAAGATCTAAAGAGAAGCGTGTGTGCCGGGTTGATCATGCTTGAGTCAGCTCAAGCATGATCAACCTGCCATATATTTCTGTGAGCAGGCAAGCACAGCCTGTATGTGTGGAGGGAAATCTAGTTAGTTTAAGAAAATAATAATTACAATTATTTGCAGTCTTTTTTGTTCCATTTAGATTTTTGTTGTTGTTAATGTAATGTAAAAAAAAAAATGTATGGTTGAAAAAGTTCATGTTTTACCATGCTTTTTAAGCTCCTTTGTGGACCACAAGGGAAAAAAGAAAAAGTTTTTAAAAAGTTGGAAAGAAAATATATATGCAAATTAGGCAATGACGTCATTCAGCGACTTCTAGCTACTTGTAGCACAGCCAATAGCTACTTTCCTTACTGAGGAGTTGGCAACACTGTGAAAGGGTGGAGTCAGAGTAAAAAAATGTGCAAGTGGCTGGAATTTAGAGGGGATTTCACTTGGAGTTGCAGGGAAGTTGGCTGCCATTCGGCTGGCGTTTGCTACTGTACAATAAATTAGCTGAAGTAATCACAGGGGTTAAAATTAAGGCTTTGTGCCTTTAGAAGATAATTTAGAATTGAAAACACAAACGTGAAGGTAGAAACTCTTATAATGTACCAAACTAGGAACATGGTTGGATTAAAAACTTTAAAAAGCAGCTGCTTCCTGATGTAACATTAGCTTCTAGATGAACACATCAGTTTGCTGAGGAAGTCAAATTAGCTAATGAGACAATTAGCTATAATGACTTGTGGGAAAAATGTGCATTAACACACTGATTATTGTACCTTATGCATGCATATATTAGACTGAATAAAGGCTAAACTCTGTGAATGTTAATATGTTAAAATGTTAGGATATGTAGGGTCCTATGATTTCTGTGATGCGGATAAACTAGCCAGAATCGCTAAATTTAGCAAAGGAAGCTAAATCTAGTATTGAATGCTAAATCTAATGGAAGTCTCTCATTTGAGTTAGACTTTATGGTTTTTGAGGCATTTTCTTCACCAGTAGAGTGAAAAGAGATTTCTGACAACTCTATTAAAAGCAATGGGCAACATTTGAAAAAGTAATGGCGACATACGGTGGTAAAAGTTGAAGCTAGCATGCTAGCTCAAGCTAGAAGAAAATAGACAACAGATCTCAAACATCACATCATGCGCTCTGCTAATGTTAAGTGGTAATTAGGAATGTAAGGAAACAAAATACATATTTTTTTTATACAGTTGGTTGTTAGGTTGGTAGAAAATTATATTTAGGCTGTTCTACTTGTCTTTGATCGTGTGAAAAAAATGTTAACTTAACGGAATATGATTGAGATAAAGATTAGATTAGAGCTAGAGAAAACAAAAACACTTTAAATAGCTAACAGAACTATAATAGGGAGTACAGTCTAATATAGAATTGTACAGTAGCAGCCATTCAAAATTTCCCCACTTTATTTAATGGGTCATTGGCTGGTCCCCTACAATTCCTTTTTAAACAATCTTTGTACTAAAATATTCTGTCATGGACATTAAAATCTAAAGAGAAATAACATCTCCTGGTCAGATCCTGCAATTCAGTGAAAGGGTGGAGCCAGAGTAAAAAATATGCACGCCTGGAAGTAGCTGGAAGTTGGAGGGGTTTTTCCTGGGAGTTGCAGGCTGGCATTTGACTGGGAAGGACCATTTTGAATGTCTTGTACTGTACTTTACAATATAGATTACAGCCTCTCAATCAGTAAGCTTTTTCATAATGATTGGGTATTTTGTGAAATAATTAAAAGTATGCGGTCTGCCTCAGGTCTGCCTGTATTTCGAATGGGCTGAACTATTGGAGGCCCTCACAACCTAACTTGATTGGTGCAAATCTCCATTCCTTTGTCCACCGCAGACTCCTGTATCTGCCGGTAGCAGATTACGTGGCAGGCTCTTTTTTACAGAAACAAGAAAAAGTAGGTCAGCAATAGAGAATAGGTATGCAGAAACCCTGGAGTCCTCTAAATAATGTAAAAAGGGAACTTGGCAGTAAAATACCCAAGGAATTTATGGATCTGGAGTGCAACTTTTCTGCAGGTTTATTCTGTGCACAATCGACTGAACGCATAGGAATACATGTGACGGAGTTACATCAGACCCGGGAGAAGAAGCTAGCCAGCGGGAGCCAGACACAGATGCAAACTCCTCACCGTTCAATTACATCAGGATAACTGAGACATTAATTTATTTTTTACATTGGTTTTGTACTTTAAAAGAAGTATTCTTCTGTATACTTTACCTCCTTAAGTTTGGGATGGGTTAAATGCAGAGAGTTCATTTCGTTGCTTTGTACTTGTGACAGTATGACAATAAAAAAAAAAAAAGGTGAAAAAAAAAAACATTTGTCCACATTTGCCTGTTTAATGGGATCCAAGTTCATTTTTACTTCCAGCTTTCAGTTTGTAGGTTTTGTTTCTTTAGGAGATATTTTTATGTTAGAGGTTGTATATGTCACACATAAGTATGTTTATTTTTTGAAAAATGATGGGTAAATATTGTTAATACCATGCATATGATCTAGTGAACAACAATTATTTGTTCAATTTAAGAGCGTAAAATAACGGTCACTAAAACTTGTGTGGATACACTATTTATTAAATATTTTTCAGTGTATTTATAACTACATACTTTTCAGATTAATGAATACAGTCAGAAAGAAAAATGTGCATTGAAAAATAATGAAAAGATAAAAATGGAAATAGTGGAATTTGTTGTAACTGCATTAGGAACAAGCAATGTTAAAATTCTTTTATCTGATTGGTTATTGATTGATAACCAAACAATATTTTTTTACCTCCTCTTTACTGTATGGTGAATTAGTTTGAGGACATTCAAAGTGTCCTCAGTTATAAATAAAACCTGTCTCTCAACATGAAGTCTTTCTGGATTCAAAAGCCACATGTGGACCATCACAATCTTTCAAACTTCTGCAGATGTGCAGATCTAGTCATTCAGCCTTGAAGTCCTTTTTCCAGCACCTTGTCCTAAAGTTTCCAGGAAAAGTCTTAAAAGGCATTGAATTCTTCAAAATAAAACTAAGGCCTTAATTGGTATTAAAATGTCTTAAATTAGTCTTTCGTAGTTTTGTTTTTAAAACATCATGAATAGGAATATTTTTATCACGATTTATTTTTGTAATCTAAATAAAACATTAAAATTGAAAACATTTTTTTTTATAAAAAAAAATAAAAAATAAAAGCTCGCCATTATTGTTTCAGTCCCGATAGCGGAACCAATAAAGCGTTGTTGCTGCCGGGACATTTGGGAGATGCACCATTAACTTTTTGTCTGGAAAACATGAGCAAGCATAAATGTAACGAAAATAGTCTCCAGCCAAGAGTTTTCTCCATGGCTAAAACCAGGGAACATTCATGAGGCTCAGTGGATTTAGTGAAAGAAGTCATTCAATCTCAGAACGATGGGAATTAAGGCAGTGGAGTCGCACATGCGAAGCACGAAACACAAAGCGTCAAAATGGAGTCAGTTTAGTTCCACCCTTGTCTCTGCAACGCCTCCACTTATCACCAAATCAAACATACTAAGAAAACCATACAAAGAAAAATAGCTGCAAAAAAGACTTAGCACTGGTTATGTTGGGGCTTTAAAACTGATTTGTTTTGTTCCCTGCTAAAACAAAGTTTGTGAATTCAGTTAAATAATTGTTCAAATATATCTGTCATTTGTGTGTTTTTAGCTTTCTTCCTGTATGGGAAGCTTTTCAAAATTTAAACCATTAGTGCAGTGGTTTATGTTAAAATACACCTTTGGGTTAAGTTGTCGCAAGCAGGTTTTTCTTGAATTTGGTCTTAAATTTCTATTTCAAGTGGCATTAAAAAGTCTTAAAAAGTCTTGAATTTAACTTGCCTTATGCTGTAGGAACCCTGATGTGACAGTGGAATCAACATGTTTGCCGCCTGTTTCGACCGTACTGCTGCAGCATAAATCCAGTTCCCGGATTCTCAGAAAGTCACATATTTACTCTCCATTTGACTTTAACTGCAAACACTCTTTGTTACAAGTTGGACAGAAAAATCTTTTGAAGGTCAGCATGTTACATCGAACTGATCCAGGAGAGAAAAAGCAAACTGAACTATTCAACAATCTGCTGGCCTTGATTACATTCTCCAACAGCTCAAACACCAATCCCCAACTTTTTCCTTTTTTTTTTGTTTTCACCTTCTTTCCACCTTTCCCCGAGGCAGTTGTTGAGTTTGGTAGAAAGAAGGACAGACAAGCATTTTGCCAGGAGCACAGAATCGCTAGATTTAAGTCTGTTACTGCTCGACTCCTCTGGAGAATGACGATCACAAGGAAACAAAGACGGCGTGATGGTTTGACTGACAGCCTTTTATGTCTGTTCACTACAAGGTCAGATGTAGCCCAAATAGAAAATGGATGTGAGTGATCCTGAGTTTCTTCAAAGGATGTCCTTCGTTTGGCTTGAATGTTGTATGTTTTGTCAAAATGGAGGGTGCGACTTATGAGTGACAGCACTGAGAACCAATCTTAAGCGCGGGCATCAAAAGAAGAAGCCAAACAGCATCAGAGTCAAATGATCTAAATATAATTCGGTGACTGCAACCGTGTCAACTTCAACCTTGTCTCATAAATGTCATAAGGAGGGAATGTTCCGAGGTTAATTTCGTCATATTATCAAGAGAATAAGGCAATTACTAACAAATGACAAAAAAGGGCAATCGAGAAGCAATTCTGAGGATAACTGACCGCGATACGTCCTCTCGGCAGGTGGCTATTCATAATACAGCAGGTGATTCATATGAATTATTTCCTACCTGTCATTCACTTTGCTCTGCAGCCGAAGTAATTGTAGTCCTGGAGATCTCACTTTGGCACCTACAGCGGGAGTCTTGGCTGACCTTCCTGGGTGATTCTTTCCAAGCAATTATCTGCAGACATATTTTGAGGGAGGGGGGGGAGAAAAAGCGTAAATATTCAATAAAGGATCCGGCAACCAAGTTTTCTTCAATACAAGAGGCTTGTAAAAGCAACAGGAATGCAGATACGGGCGAGGTTTGGAGTATTAAGGGAAAACGGGGGGTTTAAATCCCCCATGTAAACACAACAGGTCATGAAGGCGGTGGATGTTGATGTGCTCCATTTTCCCAGCGATGATAAATTATGCAGCATATTTATAAGTATGGAAGAATTTAAAACTGACATTACCAATTGGAGAAACTGCCATTAACCAGCAGTCAGTCAATCTGAGCACACATCGAAACTCCAAGGCGCAAAACATCTATATTCCTGCCGAAGGTCAAGTAGCAACAAACTGTTGTGTAAATATTGTGACAAATGTGGGTATACTTTTTGTTTTTGTTTTTAAATTACAGTTTGTCTGTTACCAATGCGTACCTCACTCTAACCCTAACTGATTGACACCTTAGCCCTAAACCTAACCATTAGCAAAATAGCTTGTGAGGACCGCCAAAATGTTCTCACTTTGAAACAACGGGTTGTTGTTGAAACAACAATTTAATGGTGAAACCTGAAAAATGGTCCTCACTCTGAGGGCTAGACAGGTACACACACACACACACACACACATACACACACACACAAAATCACTATAAATGTGAATGTAATTTCAAATACGCAGATGTCATTTATCTATTATAAATATTAAATGTACCTCTAAAATGCACAGTTAAAAAATTTAATCTTGAGTAAATAAAAATCCAAGTAAATAAAATGTTAGAAAATAAGCAATTTCATGTTTAAAAAAAAAAAACAATAAATTTGAAAAATATAAAAATTAAGGGTGGAACAAAATCCACGGTTCGGTTCACAGTTTCGTGGTCATGGTTTTTGGTTCGATATATGTTGACTGTTACACTGAAATCCCATAAAAATTTATGAAAAAAATCCCAAAAAATGTATGAATTGTAAGGATCATTTCCACATGTTTTGCTGCTTTGAATTTAATCATCTCGCGCATGCCCTCTACGATCTCCGGAGCACAGCGGGGCGGAGCGCTGACGGAGTTTGTGGGATTTTGGGGTTAGCATGACATGTTGGTCGTGTTGCTGTTAGCATAAACAAAACGTGTTGCACAATGCTTGCACACTGTTGCACTTTTATCCACAACTTTCTTTCCGCCGTCATCGTAGGTCACTCTAAATGCAAAGTGGTCCCATACAGCAGACCTATAAAGTGCTGCTGGCGCGTCTTCCAACTCCTGTTCTTTCCCACTCGCCATACCCACACAATTCTCCACAACAGCTGATTTATTTCTGCTACACCCGGCTACGCTGCTTCGCTTCTTCTTCTTCTTGTTTACTACTGGTGGTTGGCTTTGGTCGCAGTACCGCCACCTTCTGCTCTGGAGTGTAAACGCTTCGCCTATGAGAAAAAGGAGCAGCGCATGAACCGAACGAAACACACGCGAAACGGACAGAGACAGTTGAACCGAACGGTTCGGACGGTTTTCATAAACCGTTCCATCCCTAATAGAAATTCAGTTTTTCTGTTTAACTTAATAGAGTAAATATGTATTTCAGTCCTCAATGTAGATTTTGTTTTTGGATCACAGGCTGAAATGTTTGTGAACTCCTCATTTTGAGAACCAATGAACTTAACGTGTATGTGGAAGGAATCTGGAGTTCCCAGAGAGAACATGCATCCATGACAGGAACATGGAAACATGAGAACCCTGTTAGTCAAATGATCCCTTTCACTATTATTCAGAGTATCGCCTCTATTTCCATATATAACGCACCATTTCTGATGTAGAAATGTTTCAACATGAACCAAAAGCCCTCCATTAATGGATGAATATTATGATCCTAAAGAGCAAGTGGCAGAAAAATAGAAAAGCAAATAAAGAATTCAAATTATTGGGTTCTAAAAGGAAAAAAGTTGACTTTATCACCAGGTGTATATTCATAATACATTTTATTTCAAAGGCGCTTTTCTAGACACTCAAGGTCACTGTACAAAGGATAAAAACACAATGAAAGAAAAAAGTCAAAACACAATAAAAAGCATTTTTTAAAAATCCAAAGGCTGGAACAGGGAAATTAATATGAAGGAGAATATTAAACAGATGAGTTTTGAGCTGCGATTTAAAATGAAGAAATTAGTAAGTAGGGTTAGTAAAGAGTTCCATAATTCTCCAGATGTTTAGTGTAATCAAGCTGCGCAGTTCTGTTTCTTCTTTTAAAGCCAAATCTATTTAAAATAAATATAGTCTCTTCGTTTTGTACCTTAAAGATCACTGAACATTCAGAGCGATCCCTTTTAAGTCGTCTTCTGTAATGTTGGACACCGTTCAGTTCAAAGTCCAATACAAATAAAATGTATTATTAAACTAGATTAACTAGTGTTTTAAAAGGGAGTCATGGCCTGGAAATCTGATTTTCCATGTTTAAAATGTGTTGGGCATATGACTGGGCTGTTTTTTTCCTCTTGAACTAATTAAACATTATTATTTTTGGAGAACTGTACACATAAAATGACCGATTTCATGTCAAATAACGATAACGGAAGACAAATCCTGATTCGCTGAACCCAATCTACCTCTCAGTTTTCTTAGCAGTGACTGCGGTGGATTATTACTGGAATATTAAAACAGAAACGGTGTGATGTTACCAACCAGAATAATTTTTTTGGTTGCATTTTTTTTATATAATGCAGGAAAGAGTTCATAATTAAGAAAAATGTCACCCCGAAAAATATCAGCTTTCCTAAATCAGCCAAGATGCTTCTTGACATCAAATCCTGTGCTTTCCTTTTTCTCCATATGCTTAGCATCTGTTTTTCCTCCATTTCCAAAGAAGCGTTAAGTTTAATTAGCTGTATTGAGACTATAAGACAATATTTTACAACTTTAATTGTATTGACAATATCACATTTTCACAAAGCATATGCCTTTGATAATGAGCAACGGAAACACTGTTTCAGTTGCATCTCCTGCTGTCGCTAATGGGACAGGCGCCTGTTTGCAGGTCTGTTGATGCTGAGGACTGGTTTTACTGGTAATTTTATGACTAAATACTAAATCAATTAAACAGCACAACCAAGCTCCTCCCCCCCTCTGTAAGGGAGAGCCCCGCCTCCCTGCGGTGGAAGTTAATTTTAGCCGCTTGTATCCAAGATTATCATCTGTTGGTCGCGATCCGATCCCGAGCGTACGGGTAGGAACGTAGATCTACTGCTGGTTTCATAAGTTTTATGTTAAAATGACAAACTGGGTTGTTAAACCGAGTCTTCCGTCTAGAATTATTTCCATGTTTCAATTATATTATCATAGTCTTTAAAATACCATAACCTGCACATCATTCTCTATTTTGGTTGGTCTTTATTACATAATTTTAATGAACAGATTTTACTCCGTACATTTAGATAATTTTTAATCGAGTTTTGCTTCTTCATTGTTGAAAACACAGGAGAAATTTTGTTAATGGAAATGAAAAAAATAATGCGATAGAGGAAAGTGAAACCGTCCCCCCTTCTCTTATTAAGGTGGACTTTCTTCTGGACTGATGAGCAAAGACTTTCTATCGGCCTTAGAGATATTTCCACTGGTCAATGAACAAGTGTTTTGGTTTCTGAGGGAAGAGCGTGGGATCCGGAAAACGAAAATTCCTGAAAAATTCCCTACAAATAGTTCCCACCAAAAAATATATAAATAGAACTGAAAATGACATCTGTCAAAAAAATAAATAAAATTAAATATTTTATGAAATTTTGAAACATTTGTAAATGTTTCAAAACTTAAAATCAAACATGAGATAATAGCAAAATTACTCTCAAACCAGTTTTTAAGAAGCATTTCATTCCTGCATTTTTTTTCATTCTAATTTCGATATACAAAAACTGTTCTTTGCCAACAATATTGGAATAAAATTCCCTCTATATTTTTATTTTTTACCTAATGCTTGAGTTGATGCATACGAGTTAGTTAAAACGATTGCTCAGGCCAATATACAGCGCTTGACACCATCAATGCTACAAGCGGGGCTCCCCTATTGTAATACTGCCTACCTAAGTTAAAAGACACACCGTCATTGGCCAGGTCATGTGACCTAGAAGATCGTATCGCTTTATGGTCACAGGCTCTTATATAGTCATGGAGCTAAGGCTTTAGCTCTATGGTTTTTCCACCTGTTTGACGACTAGTCATGGCTAATAGAAAACGTGAAAGGAATTGTGCGCGAGGAAAAACAAGAGTCCATCTTGGAAAGGAGTTTGTTTTCTGGCGCAGGCTGAAAGAATAAGCTGGATGTAAAACTGATTCTGTTCCTCAACTTTATTATTAAACTAGTAATTAAACATTTTTCTCCTAGTATAGAGTCATATATCTTTATTATTTACTGTAAAAATGTCCACAACTAGATATTATTTATTCTCCAGATGCACAGTATTTATATTGTAAAAAACTGTGTACAATGCAATATTTTTTTTAAACTATCACTTTTTCTGTTATTTTGATATATTTTTTTCAAGGTCCACATTTGCGTGACCACATCTGCATGGGCATCTTGCTGCTGTAACATCACGATTTCTCCATTGTGGGACAATAACAGGATTTTCTACTCGATCGTTTAGTAGAAGCAAATCATGTGCAGTTATGTGTCTAGTGCCCCTAGTGGCCAAAAGTTAGATGGTGTGACTTTAATCTTGATTGTCTTCTTGGATGGCTACCATTTTAGCCTCGTGAGACCATCCTGATCTCGCGAGCTTTCAAGATTTCACTCGCAGATCAGTCTGGAGACTCTCCGTTGAAGAAAATTTGGAGCCGTTCACCAAACGAACGTCCAATCAGCGTTGGCTTTGAGGCGGGTTGAGGTGTGACGCAACGAGAAGCGCGACAGTTCAGTCTAAAGAACATGGCGGCTTCAGCCGATGAAACTAGCGTTAGCGTGGCTATCGAGCAAGTTTCATCGGAATTACAGAGTATTTCTTCACTGAAAGAAGAGCAAAACACTGCTCTGGAGGCTTTTCTCAGAGAAAAAGATGTTTTTGCTCTCCTCCCGACTGGTTTCGGCAAGAGTTTGATCTATCAATTGGCTCCTCTTCGTCGTCGCTCTGTTAGTACGTCATATGCTTCGTTGATCTGATTGGTTTATTTGGCCCGTCTATCACCAACATAGGCCAATCAGCTAACCAGTTTTTTCGCCCCTTCCCAAAATTACTTCAACGGAAGGTTTCCAGATGGATATGCGGAGCAAATCCATCTGGCGGAGTCAGGTTACTACCATTTACCCTTTCTTGAGGTTAAATTATCATGAAGTACCGTTACTCTTACCATAGAAGTATTTTTGGGAACTCTGCTCACCTCTGGTAAATGATCATATTAGGTCAATACTTTTGCAGGCTGAATTTCTGCATGCAATTTATTTAAATTTAAGATTTTGGTGAATCAGAAAACATAAAAGTCAAATATGTAAATGCATAGCATAAAAGTTGAAAGTTTCCAAAAAAAAAAAAAAAAGGTCTGATTCTAATGAGGCTAATTTCCTCCAAAGAAACAGGATTATTATTTTTGCAAAGTTTCACCCAACAGTAAATTACCTTGGCCAGCAGCTCACACATGCTGCCTCTACCTGATAAAAATGTGCTGCTCTGACGGCATCATACTTCTTATTAACCCCCCCCCTACACACACACATCAATCTGTTTTTATTCTGTTACATTTTTCCACGTTCTGGTATTTCCCCACATATGCTTATTCAATATCCAGGCGATAAAAAAACCAGCAAGACCTCAATTTGCCTTGAAACATTTAATCTCCAAAAGAAGAAAAACACGTCCACACAAAGCAGCGAGAAGCTAAGTAACGGCGCAGGGTCATTTGGCACCCATGAAGTATTGGTGAAAAATGGGTTGCCATGGAGACTAATATGCTCCCAGCTGAAGACGGAGCGGTGTTCTGGTTGGACCGAGGGGAGCTGTGGGGCGCGGAGATAAGTTCACACAAAAGACACGCCATGTCAGCACACCTGTAATTAACATGTAGGGTTCAACTCACAGGAAATCATTAAAGGAAACACTTTGAACTAAAAACATCAAACTAGCTAAACAAATTCAATATGGAAAACATCAAAAGGTGGATTTAGGCTCCCAGCATGTTTGAGAAAGAACTGATTAATACGCTAGAAAAGAACAAAAGTTTTAACTTTGTTTATATTTAAATGAAAAAAAAAAAAGCTAAGATTTCATTTTTTAAAGCTTCCTGTATTGTTTTGGCTTTCTCACAAATACATGTTAATGGTTATGATGCTATAGTGCACCGCCCTTATTAAAAAGCCACTTTCCTTCTGTTCTGGACTTTAAGGCAGAGAGTCTATGGCTAATTTTATATGGAAAAAAAAAATAAAAATGCCCCAGGACCGTTCACTGACTGCGGCCAGTAAAACGAAGCACCTGCTGTTGGCATCATTTTAAAATTTAAGAGCGGTAATAAAGACATTTTTGTTGGATCTTTTTTTTTTCCCCATTTAAGTTTGGGAACAAAAGTTTCAGTGTTCCACCTCCCTGAGATCCTACTAAATTTTATTCTCCTCCACAGATCACAGACCCACTAAAAAGCCTCATGCGTCATATTTCTAGTTTTCAGCAGTCCCGAACAATAAAAGACATCCAAGTAAAGACTGATGAACATTTACAGGCTTCCATACTTGCTCACATCCATAATTGTAAAACTTTTGTTGGTTTTGATGTTATGGATCGGAACAGAGTGGAGCAAAACTGGGAAATGAAAAGAAACAGATGCATTGAGTTAAAAAAAAAGTCAAATCTGAACACAGTTGAAACCAACAGGCCATTCAAAATGGCCCTTCCCAGTGTAGTGGGAAAAAAAAAAAAAAAAAAAAAAGTATTCAACTACTAACACCAGTTAAATAAACAGAGATCAATGGATTTCAGTCGATCGGCACTTTATTTTTATCTTTCCAAAGAGAGAACAGTTCATTATTCATCCCGTATTGCTTGGTAATCAGCCCTGTTCTGCCTGAGCAGCGTTCCTTTTCCCTTACTTACAATAACGCAAAGTTTTCAGAGTAAAAACTAATTGCATACACTTTTGTTAAACAGTAAATGTTATGAATAACCTTGAGAAAGAATATGGTTTGTTATGGGAAGAAGCAATCTCTGGTCTACAAACCCCCTCAAGCAGGTGAACTGTGTGGTCTTGAGGGTGAAACAGGAAGAGTGAAAACTTTTATAGTGAGTAACTCGCATAAATTAAATAAGAGAAACTAAATTTTGCGACCACACCAGTCAAACGCCAGCCCACTTCCCTGCAACTCCCAGCGAAATCCCCTCCAAATTCCAGCCACTAGTGTGACCCCTGGAGTGCATATATTTTTTGCATATTGTTTTACTCTGACTCCACCCTTTCACTGAATTAAAGGGTCTGACCAGGAGATGACGTCTCTCTTTAGATCTTAATGTCCACAAATGATGACATAAAGAATATTTTTGTAAAAAGATTGATGTTTAAAAAGGAATTTAAAAAAAGGACCCATCAAGGAAAGTGAGAAAATGTTGAATGGCTACTGCTGTACATTTAATCAACAATGGCACACTGCCACAGCAAAATAAAAGCCACCACACATTTACAATATAAAAGAAAAAGTGTTTGAACAATGCAATGCATCTGATCAACTATTGCACTTATTCTAATCACTTATTCTAATCTGAATCAGAGTTGAAAATGAATTTAAATGTAAAACATTAGATTTTAATAACCGTCAGCCCCTGACCCTCTTGCTGCAAAGCTGGTTAGGGTGTGAAGCAAACTGGTGGCTACAGCACAGTGTAGCTCTGGGTAATAATGGAAAACAAAATCTGGTCAGCAAGGAATAATCAACGGATCATTTTTTATACCTAAAACTAATATGTTCGCTTTAGCGTTATAAAGTAACACCCAACTCCTGCCATCTTCCAGCAGTGACGTCACGGTGCGGTAAGCCTAGCGCCATTCTCCCCGCTTTCCAAGCTAAATCAATGGGAACTACTAGACACATCTGCAATCAACAACAATTATTGAAGATTTCCAGAGGACTTCACCATTGAAATTCACCAGAGCTATAGTGAAACTGACAATGCCCACGTGCATGGCAGCTGGATGCTGGAATACATCAGGTAACAGTGAAAAAAGTTTCACCTTTCTGATTCCTGATCCTCCACGGACGGGTTGGCCGTTGGATCGCCAACTTGAAGAGGGAGGATTTGCCATCGAACTTCTGGCCAGAGAAAAAACCCGTAATATGTAGCCAACATTTGGAAGAAGAATGTTTTCAAGATGACTTGGATAATAGCGCGTTGTGACAAACACCAGATACAGCACTGGGACTTGATCAACAGCCGATACCGCACCGTGACGTCACAAACCAGTAGGTGGCAGTAGTGTTCTTTGACAAACATGGATGCCTCCAATAAAGCACATTCAAATGATATTACTCTGAATTAAAACACTTATCATTTATTGAACAGGATGGAATAATATTTAAAGTACTTTCAGAAGTTTGAATTCTAAATATGACTGGACCTCAACTTCTAAAGACAAAATTAATATATTTATAAGGTGTAGCCACTGCAGCGAGGAAGTGGCAGTGATTCAGGGATCATCAGATCCCCAAACGTCATTTTTTCAGTTTCCATTGGTGAGGCGAAAGCTAATATAAAGATATTAAAAGTTCTCCTGAAAGCAAACCAATAAACTATTATGGCGACCCAAAGAGGAGGCCTTGCTTTGGGACGTAGAAGTTGAGGGAAAAATAAAAGGCCCAATTTTTTATGGTTAAATTGATGGAGAGATGGTGATTGAGTTCACCAGAAAACTTCCAGCATTACGGGGAGAACAGCCACATTTCCTGCGGTCTATTAATCCAATTGGGAACACTGTCCCCTCTGAGAAGCTGTGGCATCCTTTCTATAAACCTCAGACTTCACCAACTGAACACCTTTTGAGTCAAATCTTCAAAGATCAGAACCGTAACCTTCATTTTCTAAAAACCTTTTACAGCTGCTGGTAAAACAGACAAAGTCACAGAGAGAGCTGCTTAGAGGTGACCTTTAATGTGAAAAGCCGATGAAGGCACGTGGAAAGCTGTGAATTAGTCGGCATCAATGCTTCGGAAATGTATTTGCGCAGCTCGACCCGTAGGTCAAAGGCGTTCTTTGGATCAACAGGACCGATTTTAAGGGAAAACAGCTGCTGCACACAGTTGCTTTCAGTAAGACAACAAAACCGCCGTCATTGGTTACAAGGTTAGACACCTACGTGCTCCGGAGCAAAGTATCGATGTGATCGGGTTGGGATTTTTTCCTTATCACTACAATATCAAGTCACCTTGTTCTGTTCTTTTTCCCCACCGTTAATCAAATGTCAACAGCATTGCCATCAAACCCTGATATGAAGCCAATTAAATGCTCGTCTCAATCCGAAGGACTGCATTCTAATTTGTTTCCCTTTCTGCTCTTAGTGACTCCATTGAAGTCGTTTTGATCTCGCTGTCAGCTAAAAAGGTTCCAAATCAACCACATAAAACCCAGAGACAAAAAGAAATGTGAGTGAAGGAGGAGGAGGGATTCAGAGGCGCACGGCGGCTAAGACTCAGCACCAAGAGGCTGTGTTTTATCGCGGGGTTGAAGGGACAGGGTGAAGCTATTGACACACAGAGGTACGGCTAAGCCACTTCACATCCCAATCGATCACTCCACTACAAGCGGCACTACAAGTGGTATTCCCCTTCCCCGCAGAGATTTCTTTCCCCCTGCCTTCAGAAGCCGGACACCTGGCTGGGTTCTGATCCAACACGAGCTTCAGTTGCATTGCTGCGCAGCCCTTCCAGTCCTCCTTTGTTCCTCGATCAAAACTCGGCGTGAGAATGTTTTGTTGCTCGGTGTTTGGCTGCTGCAGGAGCAGGAAACAGATGGCGGGCTATTTATGGACAGGGCTGCAGAATCCAGCTCAAATAAAATGTTCTTTCAAAGGAATTCACATTCTTTTTTCTGGCTTTTTTTTTTTATGTCTGCTCAGGGAACTTTGTGAAGCGCTGGACCGAGAACTTCTAAATGAGATTATAAAAGGTGTGCTTTAAAGCATTTGACATTATCAGACTGAATTTGAATACCTCCCTCTTTACCGCCTTTAACTCCTGCTAATCTCTCCCAGGAGGTTGCTTATTAACCTGGACCGACGCTCTGCCCCTTCCAGGACGAGGCCGCTCCGTTTCTCTGTCACTCAAACGCTCCTGTAATTAACGAGCGTCCTCATCGGATACACGCCGGCTATTTGCTCCATTGTTAGCAAACATTAAATACACGAGGATTTGCAGAGTTAATAAGGCTCCTTTAAAACACCGAGGATGGTTACCATGGAGCCATGTTTATGGAGCGGACCTGAATAAACTGGGCTGTTTATGGTGCCGGATGTAAATAAAAAAAAATAGGCCTTGAAGATAAGCCGTTCATGACATCCCGTCTGGCAGAAGGTGACAGTTTGAAATTACATTAATCCTTATCTATTCATTATGAAATTTGAGCGTCCGCATGTAGGTGCAGCAACGCCTTATCGCTGCCAGGAGCCTCGGCTGAATCCAAATTGATTTCTATCTTTGTGGAATCTATTGCAAATTCCTCTCATGGCCGGCGAATGCGGAAGGCAGCGACTGCTGCTCACAGGTCAAGTCAGATTAATCTCAGGCTATCTGATCAGCCCATCCCAGAGCCGTGTTATGTGTGAGAAATATAGCACATTTCAGATTACAGCACTCCCTCTAAAAGCCTTTAGCTGTAGTGCTTTCTTTCAATAGTTTGGAACAGAGCATTCATTTCATCTCTGGGCACTTCTTTTAAAGGCTATCCCACTAGGTGCTATCACTAGGAGGTTCAAGGGCAAAATAAATCAGCGATGACACATCACATCGTTGTTATGTAGGGCACAGAGGTCTCCTGTCTGCTGGGAGAAAAAAAAAAAAAAAGAAAACAGCTCAGGTTGAGAGAACACCTTTGTGTTCGGGAGCTGGATCACATTAACAGCCCGACTCATTACATTAATAGCTGTGGCACCACCTCAACATGAATAATGCCATACCTTCTGTGAAGGGGTTGCAAACCGGTCCGACAGCGGAAAAAGCAGCAGACCATGATTAACCATAAATCCATAAATGACAAAACGCATACGTATGGCTGAAAGAGGGCGATGACAGGGTTACTCTGGCAAACCCATTAACTCAGGATGGAGGACACAGGAAAAAAAAACAAACATAAAACAACAGTTTGGGTTTCAGGTCATCTAACATCAATGTGGAAGAATTTGTTTCAGACTTACTTCCTATTATGAACATTTTTCCTGAAGGTTTCACTGAAACTTTTCTACCTGGACTTGGACTGTTTGAGACAAACCTACGGTGGCCCTGAAGTGCAAACTGCAACTAAAAATCTAAAAGTGCAACTACATTAAGGAAAACACAACTACATTAACCTACCGGAAAAGGTAGGTACCAGTGGGAAACATGAGACATCGCTGATTGGACTTCGGCGCCGTTTGACCCTTGAACCGGTAGTTGCGTCGTCTGAACAGTCCAGCTTCTTTTAAGTGTGTCTTCAGTGTACGCAAACTAACTGAAATTCCGTGATTAGTCTTGAGCATATCCAGTATCACCTCGTACGTATGTCCTGATTCAAAATATTCCTGGATAACGGCAGCTATGTTTGGGGCGCCGACAATATCCATGTTTTCAAAAGCCGCAGCAGGCAGAATGACTTCCGGTTCAAGGGTCAAACGGCGCCGTCGTCCAATCAGCGATGTCTCATGTTTCCTACTGGTACCTACCTTTTCCGGTAGGTTAATGTAATTGTGTTTTCCTTAATGTAGAGCTCAGTTTTTTTACAGAACATGGTTGGCAACCAAACCATATATAAAAATATATAACACTTTACATTTAGTTATGCTCTGGAACAAAGTTAAATCCCATTACTTAGTCAAATAAATGGTTAAAGTTAAAATAACTGCAAATTAAAAAGGTGGCATTTTAATAATTTCAAGGAAACTGTGTTAATGTATTGCAAAATACTTTAGACTTTGCTAAACTGCTGAAAAGGTTTGGGTCAGGTTACAGATAAAAAAAAAAAAAAAAGTTCAAAGGGGGCTTTAGAAAGAAAAGTTTATAATGTAATACGTGGGTTAATGCACCTTTCTGTTCCAGACTAGCTACATTTTCTGGTAAAATACAAAAAAATTGGTAAAGTGGCTGCAATAAGAAATCCAATTAGGGTCGGCACAAAACCAGTATTCCAAAGTTCGTCTCTGGGGAATTCAGTAGAGATGCTTTCAGATCATGTAAATCCACTCCCTCTATTTGCTGTTCAATGTGTATATTCTGATGACTACTGTCTACTTTTAAGGCTAGGCTTAAAACTTTCCTTTTTGATAAAGCTTCTAGTTAGAGTGGCTCAGGTTATCCTGATCTATCTCTATAGCTAATCTGCTATAGGCTTAGACTGCTGGAGGACATAGGGACCCCTTTTTCATCATTCTGCTTCATTCTATCTCTATTCTCCCACTCTGCAGAATCTGTTAGTTCAATCTCTAACGTTCTGCTCTCTCTGCTTTTTCTCATAGTAGCTTCATCTGGTCTGTTCCTGTTTGGCTGTGACTCCATCCTGGAGAGAAATATCAGCTGTGCTGCTGCCATCAACACCTTTGTTTCTAGATGTTGGAGATCGGCCTGTTTTTCAGTGTAGTCCTGTTTCTCTGACTGTGACTAACTGGATGTGCTCTCTTCATCCTCTGACATGGGAGCTGGCTCGGAGCTCGTCTGCCTGGCTGTGTGTTTCCTGGACGAGGCCGCCTTTTACAGTTGCCTTTTGTATCTATGCTTCTTTTTCTATGTCTGCTTCTGTCGCCTTGAACTCCAGTGGGCCTCAGCAGATGGCCGCTCACACTGAGCCTGGTTCTGCTGGAGGTTTCTTCCTGTTCAAAGGGAGTTTTTCCTCTCCACTGTCGCTACAAGCATGCTTAGTGTGAGGGATTGCTGAAGAGTCAATGAGTCGATGCAATCAACTGGTTTTCCTTAGATACAAACAACTTTGAATCAATCTGACTGGATAATCTGGTGAACTGTAAAGTGCCTTGAGATGACATGTTGTGAATTGGTGCTATAGAAATGAACTGAATTGAATGTTTCTTGTTGAGACTTGAGCCATTTTTCAATTCATAAGAATGCAAGTATGGACGTGTCTTTGCCTTACACAGGAAAGTATGAATACGGGTCAATTGGATATGAAGCATACTCTTGATAATACCTTTTTTCATTTGTTGGGGGAATAATAGTTAACAGTCACACACAAATCAAACATTTTGCAAAATAAAACTTCGTAATCAAAGGCAGCAGTCCTTCAAAACATGGCTATGCCGAGAGCGGGCTGCTGCAGACAGGCTAACGTTAGCCGTGGCTGGTGTTAGCCTCGGAGCTCCGCTGGTTGCCGTGGTCCTCTCAATTTTGGAAATTGTTTTTTAAACTGCATTAAATCAGTAAATGGTCCATATGGTGAAGCTTAAAAGTATAAAGTTCTCGCCTCAAATGATCTTAAAACATACTTTTATTGAACAACAGCAACAGAAAAGAAAACTTAACTAAATACTCTGTGCTCTGTGATAGCTCCATTGGAAGCTGCTGCTGTCGCAGTGCATGCTGGGAGAGCGGCCAATCTCAAGAACTAACAAGTCTGCTCTGATGTTTCACAAGCACATGACAACACACAAGTACATGTATTGAGACACGACCTTGGCTAACATTTGTTAGCATTGTGTCATTTCCATCATCTGGAGGAGGGAAAAGCAATATTTCTTTATACGTCAATGGTTGATGTGCATCAAGGTGCAGCAAAAGGTCCTGCATTGCGTTTTGAGCAGCACGTCATGAGCTTCCAACCCATGTGACACGCTTCAGAAGCAGCAGCTGCTGTAGTTGAAAAAAGATTTACTTTTGCTGCTGGACGCATTAACAAATCAGAGAAGCTGATCTGGGAAGTGACAGCGAGACAGACACAGCACTGCTGATGCAGAGCGCTATGATCACTCCTCTGAAACAGTTTAACACCTAAATTGCAACTACAACTGTGTAGTTCCTGCTGGACATAGCAGCTATAAACATGTTGGTTTTGTTCAGGAGCTGTTTGAACGTCACCATCTCATGCAGAGATTTTAACCTTGAACTGGTAAAACAACTGCATGCAAACCACATGCGCTCCGCGGGCTACCAACCCCTCTGCCGCTGAAGAGCAGCTTTGGCGAGGCGGCAGGTGCGTCAGCGCTGCACAAATACATAGCTCATATAATGCATGTCATAAATGTGAAAAAGTGTATGGGAAATGTTTGAGGTTAATCAATTTTTGTAAATAAAACTGTAATTTCAATTGCGTAGTAAAGCATTCTTATTTTCCCGATTTATTTTTAATACAAATTTAGACTACAAATAATGATAGCATACAATATTGCCTTTAAACTACATATTGGACCGATTTTAAGGTCTACATATCCACAATGAGTTTATTTCACACACTAGAACCATTTGAGTTGACGACATCATCACTACTCATGTATTCCGTTGGGAAAAAATGTCGCCAGTCAAATAGACGGCCAGTGGGAGTTCTAGTAGGATCAGAATCTGGGCGTCCTAGTGTTAAAGCATATCTTCCTCATCCAGTAAATCATACACAAACATTTGTTGGTTTATAAGACAAGATGTTTAAATGCTGTTTAGGTGCAAAAATAAACTGCATAGAACAGAAGCAGCTTCCCCAAGCAGAATGCCATCACTTCATGACTACGTCAGTCTGACTCGGCATTTATGAGCTTCAAGGTAAATGAAAGGCAGCTTCTGATCCAGCTTTGCTAACAGTCACGTTTATTTGTTTAAGGGAGAACAGACTCTTTATACCTTTGACTAACAAATCATTTTAGATGTGGGTAAAGAGAAGATATGCATCATGTCTTCACTGATGTACAGTCATGGAGGAAAAAAGTACTGTTGTGATGAGATGTCACTGATCACAACTGATAACTAGTTTTACCCTTGATTTGAATTACCTATTAACTATAACTTCCAGTCCTAGTTATTTAATATATTCATAATCTCCCTGTGAATTCACAACAGTACCCTCTCTATAATCTAAGTGTAAAATAAAGTTCCAGCAAAGAAAAAGGTGAAAATGGGACTATTACAAACACAGACTTTACGAAAGTCTTAATTTGCCTGCAAAGCAATGATCTACAGAAAGCATCAGGGCTTCAGATGCTTTTCTGCTCCGTTATTGTTATTAATCACATGGGAGCCGCTCTCCTGGATCAGCACAATGCGAAAATTCTTCAAAAGCCCGGTGTCTCTCTAACCTCGTCCACCTCCCAAGCACTCTGCACCTTCCCCAGCACCAGGGGATCCATCACAAATCAAGAACGGCAAGGTCAATAAAAGCAACCATGCCAGACTCTCTGACTGACACATCAAAAGTTGCCACAGTGGTGCTAAACGTGCTGCCTTCTTTCCCATCCGACCAATTTAGCGGCGTCCGAGGGGAGTCCGCTAATCCATGGCTCTGAAAGTGCGCCTAATCAACCTCTGATTAAGAGCGAGCACGCCAATGTTTTCAGCAGCATCCTCGCTGCCCTCACCTGCCCCTGAAGCCAGTCAAAACACAAGGAAATTGGATTTATTTGTCCTTGCAGCCTTCCATGCTTTATGCTTCCTCTTGAATGCCTCAAGTCTCCTCGGTCTTGTTTTGGGCCCTTCATTCATTACACACTTGCCAATAGCAAAAGCAGAGCAAACATTTAATTTCAATGTCTTTCTTCGCTTTTACTTCCCCTCTCTTCCCTTTTGTCTTCTTCTTTTTTGGTGGTTGTTGTTATGAGTGTCCCCCGGGCGTCTGGGAATGAATTAAACATCAGTAGGCTGGTAGGAAGGGCACAGCTTCCCCTGAAAGGATTGAATGCCGAGCGCTGTTTGAGCGGAGAGAAACAGCGGAGATGACAGGGGAGGCTTTGCTCAGCACGAGGACGCCAAGCCATCAGGGAACCACTTTGACCTCTAACATCAAACCACCTTCATGCATAGGCAGTTTCTTTCCCCCTCAAGTCTCTCCAAATAAATGGGATATCCCAAACTAATGAACAATGTGGATGATGTTTATCATTTCAGATAAAAATGTTATTCTGAGCTTTCTTTGCAGGAGTCATTTAGGAGTCAGGCAATTAACTCTACACTCAAACTTCAGGGAAATTGTTGATTTCTGTTTAATACAGAGATAACTTTGAACACAGACCATTTTATTCAACCTTTCACTTTAGGTTGCAGAGCCAAGGTAGCTCATCACAAACACAGATTGTCACTTTATCAATAAAAACGTTTAAAGAAAGGACATTCTGCAGAGAGGATAGAAAGAGCAAATATCCTAACAAAAAGGGTTTCAACTTTGGACAAGCAATATAAATGTAAACTAAAGTAAATGAAAAATGACATACTTTACTAAAACAAACAAAAAACTAGCCATCATATCAACCGCACCAAGGTCTAGTCAACTCAAACACAACCCTGTGCATTTCCATAAACTGCCTATAAAAACTTTGCATCCACACAGGTGTACAATGCACCAATGAAGACGCTGCAGTACATACGTCAGACCCTTTGATGGTGCTGAGACGCTGCCAATGAATTACACCTTACCACTGACACCTTACCACTGGGCAAGCGCTGATGGCACATGCCGATTGTCTGTGCTCTCCCAAAACAAAATTTGTTTGGATACAAAATATCTTTGCAGTTTCAACTAATCTAATCTTCCTGTGGAAACGGCCCAAAATGTCTGCAGCTAGTGGTATTAAACAGTAAGCCACTTCATTAGTTATAAGTTCAGAATCAAGAATAGAAAGTGATAAACCAATATCACCCTGATCTTTGGAAGCAACATTGTTAGGAAACAAAAACAAAATATACAAAATGTGTTTAAATTAATCAACAGATTGGTTCAGTTAAATGACTGAAGGAAAGTGCTTACGATATAAAGATACTGGGGAACTTAGAGACATTTTCTGAGACGGTAATGCTAGGTTCACATCTAAAGCAGCAGAGGCAACAGAAGCAGCTGGTTTACATGCAAAGTCAATGGTTGACGAGCATCAAGGTGCGTCAAAATGTCCTGCGGCGCGTTTGGAGAAGCAGGAGCTTCACTCTGTTGTCGTATCACGTCAACTTCGGTATGGGATAATACTCAAAGCTCCAATGTTAGTATTGTAAATGGAAAAGGTACATCTAAACATCCTTGGCTGCAGCAACACATGGATCAAGTTTCAAACTCCTATTAAATATACACGGAAATGGTGAAATATTCTACTGACAATAAATAAGGAATTGCTGGCATAAAGTTAGACAAGTTCCCAGTGGATGTTGGGCTCTGACAGAGCTGCCCTCTGTCCTGTTAAGAACTTTTAAGGATAAGATTTCCAGTCCTAACAAATGGCTGCAGAGGTCTGGAATGGGGACCAGCAGACTTTGTTCCTGCTATTTGCAGGTGATATGGTTCCGTCTCTCTCCTGCCAAGACATAAAGCAGGCAATGGAGCAATGCGCAGCTTAGTGCGAAGCAACCGTGATGAGAATCACTTCCTCCTGGTCTCAGGCCATGATTCTTAACTAGAAAAAGGTGCTTAGTCCCCTTCAGGTTGGAGAAAAGTCCTACCTCAAATGGAGGAATTCAAGTATCTGTGTTCATGAGATGGTTGAGAATGGAGATCAATAGACTGATTGGTGCGGTTGCTGCTATAATGCAGATGCTGCAGCAATCTGTTGTGGTAAAGAGAGCCAAGTGAAAAGGTAAAATTCTGCTTAGCTCCTTTCCTTACCAATGGCCATGAAACCTGGATTGTGTCCAAAAGAACGAGAGTTTGGATAGAAGAGGCTGAAATGAGCTTTCTCTGGGCTCGTCTCAGCATTACAGTTGAGGAGTCTAATATTATAATTATAAAATGACGATAACTGAACTTTATTGATCTCAAACTGGGGAAATTTACCTCTGCATTTAACCCATTCCCTTGGGGAGCAGAGGGCTTGCATCGTGGGGAGCAATTTGGGGTTAAGGATCTTGCTCAGAGGCCCAGAGTGGCATAACCTGACTCCACCAGATGGATTTGCGATGGATTTGCTCCGCATATCCATCTGGAAACCTTCCGTTGAAGTAATTTTGGGAAGGGGCGAAAATAGCTGATTGGCCTATGTTGGTGATAGACGGGCCAAATAAACCAATCAGATCAACGAAGTATATGAGGTACTAACAGAGCGACGACGAAGAGGAGCCAATTGACAGATCAAACTCTTGCCGAAACCAGTCGGGAGAAGAGCAAAAACATCTTTTCCTCTGAGAAAAGCCTCCAGAGCAGTGTTTTGCTCTTCTTTCAGTGAAGAAATACTCTGTAATTCCGATAAAACTTGCTCGATAGCCACGCTAACACTAGTTTCATCGGCTGAAGCCGCCATGTTCTTTAGACTGAACTGTCGCACTTCTTGTTGCGTCACACCTCAACCCGCCTCAAAGCCAACGCTGATTGGACGTTCGTTTCGTGAACGGCTCCAAATTTCCTTTAACGGAGAGTCTCCAGACTGATTTGCGAGTGAAACCTCGAAAGCTCGCGAGATTAGGATGGTCTCACGAGGCTACCTTTCGTTACCAATGGCCATGAAACCTGCATATGATCCAAAAGAACAAGATCCTGGATATAAGAGGCTGAAACGAGGTTTCTCTGCAGGGTAGCTGGGCTCTTCCTTAGATAAAGGGTGAAGAGCATTACAGTTGAGGAGTCTAATATTATATTTATAATTTTAAAATGACGATAACTGAACTTTATTGATCTCAAAATGGGGAAATTTACCTCTGCATTTAACCCATTCCTTTGGGCTGGCATCGTGGGGCGCCCAGGGAGCAATCTAGGGTTAAGGATCTTGCTCAAAGGCCCAGAGTGGCAGTCTGTGGGAGTTGGGCTCTAACTCAGAACCTCAGGATTCCCAACTCTATGCCCCAACCACTAGGCCGCCCCAAAAAACATTTTACACAAAAAGACTAGAAACAAAAAGTTAGGAGAAATTAATATAAATTATGCAAAGAACGAGGAGCTCGAGGAAAAATCGGCAGTCTGCACAATTAGCAATAAAACTGTCCATTCGGCTGAGCAGTTACTATGCAATCTCTTCTGCATATAATTTGCAGAAAATCACATGACAAGGGAAAAACTAATGAAAATATGATTCTTTAAAATTCTCACGGACTGACATCAGTTCTGCTGCATGAGAAAGTCAAGCTCAGATTCTTTTCAACAAAGACCTTCTGAACCATTTTGATATATTTATAAAGTTGTCCCACGGTGTTGTTAAATTATGATCATTCTTGAAGAGGAATGCTCTGTTAGGAAGAAAAAGAAATGGCCAAAACAAAGCCAATATAATCCATCTGCTGTCAGCGCTAAAAGCAGCGAAAATATGTTTTAATTAATATAAGCTTTGATGTATATTTATTCATTTTCCTGCTGGCACACGCCAAGTAGCGTGAATGTTGGGAAGCAGTGCTGCAGCAGACTCTCCGCTTTTACTTCATTTATTTTCTTTTGGACTTGTATAATCAGAGGCATGAGAATGGTGCATTTAAAGATCCTGCAGACAAGTTATAAAATATTTCAAGGTGAAATATTAGGTCTTTTTTGTTATGCAAGTTGATTATCCCAAAAAAAAACAAATGTCATATTTTAAAGCAGGATTCAGCCAACCGAACGCTTCTCCAAGTCTTTGTCAAACAGCCAATGCTTGGATTTGGGTTTACATGATCAGAATTGTGCTGCGTGTGCTTGTGTATGGTCAAAACAAGAACAAGAAGTCAAAGGCTTTTTCAGAGCGAGGACAGACTTGGTAGGAGTGTGGGTTAAAAAAGGGAACATCCATCTTCTCAGTCCAACTCCCCTGTCAGATATCGCTGCTATTTCTGAGCGACTTTCATCAACAAAGCACTGTTCTCGTCCAAGGCGACGCCCACGTAAACACACAGCTGAGGTTGTGTAATCGCCTTCGCATTACACATAAGAGACAACTCTTCTACCTCTTTGCCACTTAGCAACAAGAAAAACAAAGGCTCCTGATGCTGCTTGGCCAGAAGAAAAAAATGAATCTTTGCAAGATGATGGAGTCCATCTTTGCTAAACGCTTTAATCGGAGCTGGATGTTAAAAATTTACAAGGATGGCAGCTACAATTAAAGACTACTACAACCTGGCACACCCATACAGATCGGGGGTGGGGGGGTGGGGGGGTGGGGGGGGGGGGGTTAGTCTAGCAGTGGTTGGCATGCAAGCTATAGTAAATGTAAACCTTCAGTACAGTTGGGCCAATTATTTCCATTTCCTCAACATTTCAGCTAAGGCTCTACTACGGTGGCCCTGAAGTGCAAACTGCAACTACAAATCTAAAAAGTGCAACTACATTAAGAAAAACAAAACTATATAAAGCAAAGCGCAACTACATTAAGGAAATCGCAACTACATAAAGCAAAGCGCAACTACATTAAGGAAATCGCAACTACATAAAGCAAAGCGCAACTACATTAAGGAAATCGCAACTACATAAAGCAAAGCGCAACTACATTAAGAAAAACAAAACTACATAAAGCAAAGCGCAACTACATTAAGAAAAACAAAACTACATAAAGCAAAGCGCAACTACATTAAGGAAATCGCAACTACATAAGGCAAAGCGCAACTACATTAAGGAAAACAAAACTACATAAAGCAAAGCGCAACTACATTAAGGAAATCGCAACTACATAAGGCAAAGCGCAACTACATTAAGGAAAACAAAACTACATAAAGCAAAGCGCAACTACATTAAGGAAAACACAATTACATAAAGCAAAGCGCAACTACATTAAGGAAATCGCAACTACATTAAGGAAATCGCAACTACATAAAGCAAATCGCAACTACATAAAGCAAATCGCAACTACATAAAGCAAAGCGCAACTACATTAAGAAAAACAAAACTACATAAAGCAAAGCGCAACTACATTAAGAAAAACAAAACTACATAAAGCAAAGCGCAACTACATTAAGGAAATCGCAACTACATAAGGCAAAGCGCAACTACATTAAGGAAAACAAAACTACATAAAGCAAAGCGCAACTACATTAAGGAAAACACAATTACATAAAGCAAAGCGCAACTACATTAAGGAAATCGCAACTACATTAAGGAAATCGCAACTACATAAAGCAAATCGCAACTACATAAAGCAAATCGCAACTACATAAAGCAAAGCGCAACTACATAAAGCAAAGCGCAACTACATTAAGAAAAACAAAACTACATAAAGCAAAGCGCAACTACATTAAGGAAAACAAAACTACATAAAGCAAAGCGCAACTACATTAAGGAAAACACAATTACATTAACCTACCAGAAAAGGTAGGTACCAGTGGGAAACATGAGACATCGATGATTAGACGACGGCGCCGTTTGACCCTTGAACCGGAAGTTGCGTCGCCTGAACAGTCCAGCTTCTTTTAAGTGTGTCTTCAGTGTACGCAAACTAACTGAAATTTCGTGATTAGTCTTGAGCATATCCAGTATCACCTCGTACGTATGTCCTGATTCAAAATATTCCTGGATAACGGCAGCTATGTTTGGGGCGCCGACAATATCCATGTTTTCAAAAGCCGCAGCAGGCAGAATGACTTCCGGTTCAAGGGTCAAACGGCCCCGTCGTAGTTGCACTTTTAGATTTGTAGTTGCAGAGTGCACTTCAGGGCCACCGTACTCTACCCTTCTATCCCTTCACCTTTCATGCGGTCGACAGTGAAAACTATCCAGGATAGGAATTGAGCTTTGCACCGCTGTGCTGAATCCAGAGAGCCTTCAGCCATACGGACATCGTTACACAGTGGACTCTGAAGAAATGACACTGGTCATACTGGGAGTATATGCCTTTGGAAAATGAATGAAAAGACAAAATGTAGCTGCCATCAGAGGCAACTCATTTAAATGTTCTAATATTTAGTTAAAAACAACAGTTGATACATACAAATATTGAAATTAAAAGTTCAATCATAAATAAATAAAGAAATACCTTTCGGTAAATTTATGTTTATGTACGTTGGTTAAAAAGCTCATTAAGATGTAAGGAGGAACCTATGTTTTTTGTTCCGCATTTCAAGTTGGTTTGATTGACAATTCTGTTTTTTGCACGTTTCTTCAAGAAGTTTCACCAGAAAGCTTTAAGACTGTTTTTTCAGAAAAGCTGTATAAGTTATCTTTATTCCTCTGGAGTTTATGCGGCCAATGAGGTATGACTTTGTTTTACTTATATTTATTTGTGTAAAGCTTTACATTTGTTTTGAGCTAATTTGATTTCCGTTTCCTTTCTTAGTTCTGACAGCATTTTTTGGGGCTTTATAAGACGTGTCCACAATAAATGGCTGTTAAAACCAAAAGAACGACGTTGAGCCTTGATTATCTCTAGAGGAGTAACACAAAAAGTTATAGAAATGTAGTATTATAAAACCTAAGAAATATGAAGGTGAGGACATTAGCATGGTTCACACAGAGTCAGTGTCATATAATGCTGGTAAAGATTTTCAGTCTTCCAGGTCATAGTCATGCCAAACTGGACTTTGTTTCCAAGTTTGAGGATGTTTCACTTCCCATCCAGGAAGCTTTTTCAATTCAAAATGTCAGCAATAGCGTTGAGTTCGAGGCTCTGTATCGGGTAATAGAGGCTAACCAAGAAACCAAACAACCACCATTTGAAAGGGGTGGACTCATTCGTCTGGTTCAATTTGCATGTTTTCTAAGCCAAAACAAGGCTTTTTTTTTTGGTCCACTCTATAAATCCTCAAACTCAACGCTATGTCTGACAAAAAGCTTCCTGGATAAGAAGCGAAACGTCTTCAAACTTGGAAAAAAGTCCAGTTGATTGTTTAACTTTCTTGGAATGTCATCTAATGTATTTTGCTGAACTCCAGGAGGTGAGCTATGGCTGTACACATGTATAGCAACTACATAGCACTAGAGGTGGCTAAAGAGGTGTGATTGAAAGATTAGACCCCCCCCCCATCCAAACTCCTCTGGTAAAAAAAAAAAAAAAAAAAAAAAGAAAAACAGGGTGAGAAACAGAAGCCAAAAAACTGGGATCAACTGTACTGATGGTGTCATCATCAGTCCAACAACATAAACCCAACTAGCAGCGCAAATTAACGTTAGTTAGCTTGAATCTAAATTAAAACTCAGGATGTGGATAATAAATAGGCAACTCTAAGACTTAAGGCTCCAGAGGCGGTGCAGCTAAAGCTTGGACTGTGTGAACGTCTAAGTTAATAAGCTGATCAATACCGCTGCCACATCATTACAGCACCAGTGGATCTCAGTATAATTACATCTGGGCTTTTTGTTCAATTAAGTGTGCAGCCAGGGATGTGAGCGAGTTTTGGCCTCATTTCTGAAGCAATCCCAGACTTTTTTTCTTTAAATGACCTTTGTTCGAAGTTAATATACAGAGAGCGATCAATCATAACATTGTAAGCCCCTGGTCAGTCATGTTCACCGCGTGCCTGGTTCTGGTTCTGCTAAAGGGTTCTTTTTAAGGGGTAGTTTTCCCATGATGGTGATTTCACTAAATGCATGTTTGGTGTGAGGGATTGCTGCAGAGTCAACGACAGAGCAGGCCTCTGTCGACCGTCTATAAAAAAAACAACCAGGAGGAGCAACTTCAGCAGGTGGATTCAGTCTGTTGGGTTTTCATAGAATTAAATCTTTTTTTGTCAACTTGAATAAGCTGAACTTCGTTACAAGGAGAAAGTTAAAGTACTTAACTTAAAATTTGTGCTTCTTTCTAAAGGAATGAAAATGTTCCAATGAAAACTACCAAAATACCATTTTTGATTCCATTTTGGGCCTAGTAAAAAATTAAAACCTTATGTTTAGGAAATTTCTGGGGCGCACCCCCCTTGGAGCTGGCATGGTAGAAAAAAATCAAATTAAGACTCGTTCTTCTTTCAAGGTACAGTAGTAGCCATTCAAAACGGCCCTTCCCAGTCAAACGCCAGCCGAATGGCAGCCCACTTCCCTCCAACTCCAAGCAAAATCCCCTAAAACTTCCAACCCCATCTTGCATATTTTTTTAAGGTAAATGGCATGTACTTATATAGCACCTTTTTTCAAGTCAGGAGACTTGACCAAAGCGCTTTAAACTACACTACACTCACACACTGATGGTGGCAAGCTACATTGTAGCCACAGCTGCCCTGGGGCTCACTGACAGAAGCGGAACTGCCGTACACTGGCCCCACCGGGTCCTCTGACCACCATTAGATAATGCAGGTGAAGTGTCTTGCCCAAGGACACAACGACAATTGAAAGTCGGAGCCGGGGCTTGAACCGTCAACCCTTTGATTTCAGGGCAAACTCTCGCATCCAACGCCACTGTCGCCCTACGCCACTGTTGCCCTTTTACTCTGACTCCAACCTTTCACTTAATTACAGGGTCTGACAGGAGATGACGCTTCTCTTTAGATCTTAATGACCACAAATCATGAGTGAAAAAATATTTTATTACAAATATTGATGTTTAAAAAAGGAAATGTAGGGGACCAGCCAAGGGCTCATCAAGGAAAGGTGGGGAAATTTTTAATGGCTGCTACTGCAAAAAACTAACAGTTAAATTGACCAAGATTTGCACTTCAAAAGGTTTAGTTTCTTGATTGTATGGATGGTAAAGACAATGAATGAACTTTTTGTAAATTAAAGAGGGAACCACCAAGTTGATCCTCTGTGTATACAGGTGCTGGTCATAAAATTAGAATATCATGAAAAAGTAGATTGATTTCAGTAATTCCATTTAAAAAGTGAAACTTGTATATTATATTCATACATTACATACAAACTCATATATTTCAGATGTTTATTTTGTTTAATTTTGATGATTACAAATGACAACAAATGAAAATCTCAAATTCATCATATCAGAAAATTAGAATATTGTGAAAAGGTTCAAAATTGATGGCCCCTGGTGCCACACTCTAATCAGCTAATTAACTCAAACCACCTGCAAAAGCCTTTAAATGGTCTTTCAGTCTAGTTCTATATGCTACACAATCATGGGGAAGACTGCTGACTTGACAGTTGTCCAAAAGACGACCATCGACACCTTGCACAAGGAGGGCAAGACACAAAAGGTCATCGCTAAAGAGGCTGGCTGTTCACAGAGCTCAGTGTCCAAGCACATTAATAGAGAGGCGAAGGGAAGGAAAAGATGTGGTCGAAAAAAGTGTACAAGCAAGAGAGATAACCGCACCCTGGAGAGGATTGTGAAACAAAACCCATTCAAAAATGTGGGGGAGATTCACAAAGAGTGGACTGCAGCTGGAGTGAGTGCTTCAAGAACCACCACACACAGACGTATGAAAGACATGGGTTTCTGCTGTCGCATTCCTTGTGTCAAGCCACTCTTGAACCACAGACAGCGTCAGAAGCGTCTAAAGAGAAACAGGACTGGACTGCTGGTGAGTGGTCCAAAGTCATGTTCTCTGATGAAAGTAAATTTTGCATTTCCTTTGGAAATCAAGGTCCCAGAGTCTGGAGGAAAAGAAGAGAGGCACTTCATCCACGTTGCTTGAAGTCCAGTGTAAAGTTTCCACAGTCAGTGATGGTTTGGGGTGCCATGTCATCTGCTGGTGTTGGTCCATTGTGTTTTCTGAGGTCCAGGGTCAACGCAGCCACATACCAGGAAGTTTTAGAGCACTTCATGCTTCCTGCAGCTGACCAACTTTTTGGAGATGCAGATTTCATTTTCCAACAGGACTTGGCACCTGCACACAGTGCCAAAGCTACCAGTACCTGGTTGAAGGACCATGGTATCCCTGTTCTTAATTGGCCAGCAAACTCTCCTGACCTTAACCCCATAGAAAATCTATGGGGTATTGTGAAGAAGAAGATGCAATACACCAGACCCAACAATTCAGAAGAGCTAAAAGCCACTATTAGAGCAACCTGGGCTATCATAACACCTGAGCAGTGCCACAGACTGATCGACTCCATGCCACGCCGCATTGCTGCAGTAATACAGGCCAAAGGAGGCCCAACTAAATACTGAGTGCTGTACATGCTCATACTTTTCATGTTCATACTTTTCAGTTGGCCAACATTTCTATAAATCCTTTGTTTTTATTGGTCTTCAGTAATATTCTAATTTTCTGATATGATGAATTTGAGATTTTCATTTGTTGTCATTTGTAATCATCAAAATTAAACAAAATAAACATCTGAAATATATGAGTTTGTATGTAATGTATGAATATAATATACAAGTTTCACTTTTTAAATGGAATTACTGAAATCAATCTACTTTTTCATGATATTCTAATTTTATGACCAGCACCTGTATAAGGGCCTTTATTTTTGCAGTAATAGTCTATTTTTATTTTGCTAATTAATCAGATGCCGCCCTTCAAAGAATCTTCCAAAGTCTCACATTCACTGCTTTTTTCAGTGGGTGTCGCTTCAGAAACAACTTACAATAATTAATCAAAAGGTAAAAGAGGATGGATTTAAAAACAGTAGAAATTAAAGTTGGTCTACTAAACATCAAGGTCAGGCAAACATTTTCGGGATTAAATAGTTAAAAGCCCTAAATATAATAATTATTGATAGTTATTGGTTCCGTTAAAAGTTTTTTACTGTTTGCACTTGAGTTCTTAAATACTCCTAAACTATCACCAAAATTCTAACACAAATGAGAAGCATTTTCAAACTCAGATATTGTTGAACTGTTTAGTACAGATGGAAAAGCCTGGCACTTATGCAAAGGAAACTTATTTTGTTTGGTTTTTTATGTTGTGATAATCACTTTAGTTCTGAAAGGTGAAACTGATTCTTAAAATTCAGAATTATGTTCCGTTAGATCACTGGTGTCCTAATGACAGTCAAGGCCTCAACTTTAACTTTAATTTAAACAATGCAAAAACAAACTGTTGTGTCAAAAGCCACATTTTCTGCTAATCAGAGTCATCCAACAGCTGATACCAACAATCCTTAATAAGCATGGAAAGAAAACAATACAGATACACTATGTAAAGACTTGAGCATCTGAAAGGTTAGGATCCAAAATATAGAAAATATGATTAAACTGTTTATGTTTAAATGAGTTTTAAGAATTTGGTTGGTTTAGAAGAGTAAAACAAATGGACAACTTTTGCAGCAGCTTTTGGGAAGCTAGAAACCAAGGCGTCAGGATTGAAAGGATATTTTCAGGGTTATGCATGATGCCTTCTTCCATCTGTCTGGACTTAATTTATTCACATCTCAGAGCAAATCTTTAGCTGGAAGGTTTGCAGACTAGTGGAGAGGAGAAGGACGCCGTTTGAGCTAAAACCCGGCAGTAAAAAAACGTTAAAAGTGAAACGGCTACAAAAACAGCACATAGTGTTAAAGGAAGGGCTGACTGGTTATTCTGGGGATTGTTTGAGAACATCTAACAGCTTTCCCAGCTACAGTTTCAGCTTTTATCTGGTCTTTGGGTGGACACCCTGCAGCAAGAGGGATTGGCTGCACAGACTGGATAAAGCCATGATGCTGGAAGGTTTATTTCCAACAAATACCAGCTTTAGAAATGATGCTCTGGTTTTCCTCTGGTCTAAGAAGCTTTTGTTTTGTTATCAAAATATTAGCATTTGCCCAGATATAGTAACCCCTCCCTCCTGCCATCTTCCAGCAGTGATGTCACGGTGCGGTAAGCCTAGCGCCATTCTCCCCGCTTTCCAAGCTAAATCAATGGGAACTACTAGACACATCTGCAATCAACAACAATTATTGAAGATTTCCAGAGGACTTCACCATTGAAATTCACCAGAGCTATAGTGAAACTGACAATGCCCGCGTGCATGGCAGCTGGATGCTGGAATACATCGGGTAAAAGTGAAAACAAAGAGTTATTCCACCTTTCTGATTCCTGATCCTCCACGGACGGGTTGGTCGTTGGATCGCCAACTTGAAGAGGGAGGATTTGCCATCGAACTTCTGTTCAGAGAAAAAACCCGTAATATGTAGCCAACATTTGGAAGAAGAATGTTTTCAAGATGACTTGGATAATAGCGCGTTGTGACAAACACCAAATACAGCACTGGGACTTGATCAACAGCCGATACCGCACCGTGACAATGTCACTAACCAGTAGGTGGCAGTAGTGTTCTTTGACAAACATGGATGCCTCCAGTAAAGCACATTCACATGAAAATTACTCCAAATTAAAAACCATTTATCATTTCTTGAACAGTATGTAATAATTTCATATTTAGTACTTTCAGAAGTTTGAATTCCAAATATAAACTGACTTTTCAGGTAATTTCTCTCAAATCAAGGTAAACAAGTAGCTGAACCTTACGAATCAATTCCAATTCTAAACAAATTGAATTTAAAATAAAGAAAACTGGGACAAAAGTCAGATTCATATTTAACATTTAAAGTCAGATTCATATTTAACATTTAGAGTCAGATTCATATTTAACAGACATGGACATATCTAATGATGGAGAGATGAGGCTTTGAAGCTTCAGAGCTCTTCCGCAAGTTTAAATGATGGGTGATTTTTCAAAGCCTCATGAGGTTCAAATGCTCTATGGAGCCATCTAGAGGTCAGCAAAAATGTTAAGTCTACACATCTTAAATGAAATGGCCTTAAATAAGGTTATCTAAACACATTAACCTGCTGTTGATGCAGCCTGCCTTTGTGATGAAACAATGTACTAAGCTAAAGCGCTAACCAAACATGGAGAAGCAGCTCTCGCTTCTTATGCTCCACTCATCTGGAATTAACGTAGAAAACTGTAAAAGAGCTAAAACCGTAAGCTGCTTTAAATCAAGATTAAAAGCATATTAGGTAAGAGTGGCCCACGGCTGAGTTATCTAAACACCATTAGTGAAGTTTTCAGTCCAACTTTCCCTTCTTTTAATCATTGTGATTTTTTTTTTTTTATATAGTCACCTTATTCAATTCAATTCAGTTTATTTCTATAGAACTAATTCACAACATGTTATTTCAAGGCACTTTCTAATTATTTCCCTCCATTCTCTGTAATTATTCCTGTTGCCTTTTTGTCACTGCAGTGTACAGCCATCTTTGCCTCTATATAAAGCACTGACAATTTTCTCACTATTGAAATGTGCTATGTAGATAAATTTGCATTGATTAATGAGAATAAATGTCTAACAGACTCAATCTCAGAGCTACTTTAAGATATGCTGGTGAAGATTCTCAGTCTTCCAGCTCGTAGTTATTCCACAAAGGTTAAACAATCCACTGGACTTTGTTTCCCAGTTGGAAGACGTTTGGCTTCCCATCCAGGAACCTTTTTCAGTTCAAAATGTCAAAAAATGGCGTCGGGTTCAAAGCTTTTTGGTCCAATCTATAAAGACTAGAACTCAAGGCTATTGCTGACATTTTGAAACGTCTTCAAACTTGGAAACAAATCCAGCTTATTATTATTATTTTTTTAACTTCTTTAGAGCTACTTTAGGAGAATCAGATCAGAAATACTTTAATAAACCCAGAGGGAAATTACTTTTGTTACACGCTCCAGTTAAAGTACTATATAATATATACACACATCAAACTATACAATATAAGATAAAAAAATAAGATAAAAAATAAGAAAAAGTGATAAGATATATAAAAATGTAGCTCTGTGTATATATCTGTACGTATATCTATGCATATGTAAAAACTAAATCCAAATAAAGTGATAAATCCAAGTAAAGTGATAAATCCAAGTAAAGTGATACGTGGCGTGCAAAAATACAGGTGCTGGTCATAAAATTAGAATATCATGAAAAAGTAGATTGATTTCAGTAATTCCATTTAAAAAGTGAAACTTGTATATTATATTCATACATTACATACAAACTCATATTTCAGATGTTTATTTTGTTTAATTTTGATGATTACAAATGACAACAAATGAAAATCTCAAATTCATCATATCAGAAAATTAGAATATTGTGAAAAGGTTCAAAATTGATGGCCCCTGGTGCCACACTCTAATCAGCTAATTAACTCAAACCACCTGCAAAAGCCTTTAAATGGTCTTTCAGTCTAGTTCTATAGGCTACACAATCATGGGGAAGACTGCTGACTTGACAGTTGTCCAAAAGACGACCATCGACACCTTGCACAAGGAGGGCAAGACACAAAAGGTCATCGCTAAAGAGGCTGGCTGTTCACAGAGCTCAGTGTCCAAGCACATTAATAGAGAGGCGAAGGGAAGGAAAAGATGTGGTCGAAAAAAGTGTACAAGCAAGAGAGATAACCGCACCCTGGAGAGGATTGTGAAACAAAACCCAGCTGGAGTGAGTGCTTCAAGAACCACCACACACAGACGTATGAAAGACATGGGTTTCTGCTGTCGCATTCCTTGTGTCAAGCCACTCTTGAACCACAGACAGCGTCAGAAGCGTCTAAAGAGAAACAGGACTGGACTGCTGGTGAGTGGTCCAAAGTCATGTTCTCTGATGAAAGTAAATTTTGCATTTCCTTTGGAAATCAAGGTCCCAGAGTCTGGAGGAAAAGAAGAGAGGCACTTCATCCACGTTGCTTGAAGTCCAGTGTAAAGTTTCCACAGTCAGTGATGGTTTGGGGTGCCATGTCATCTGCTGGTGTTGGTCCATTGTGTTTTCTGAGGTCCAGGGTCAACGCAGCCACATACCAGGAAGTTTTAGAGCACTTCATGCTTCCTGCAGCTGACCAACTTTTTGGAGATGCAGATTTCATTTTCCAACAGGACTTGGCACCTGCACACAGTGCCAAAGCTACCAGTACCTGGTTGAAGGACCATGGTATCCCTGTTCTTAATTGGCCAGCAAACTCTCCTGACCTTAACCCCATAGAAAATCTATGGGGTATTGTGAAGAAGAAGATGCAATACACCAGACCCAACAATTCAGAAGAGCTAAAAGCCACTATTAGAGCAACCTGGGCTATCATAACACCTGAGCAGTGCCACAGACTGATCGACTCCATGCCACGCCGCATTGCTGCAGTAATACAGGCCAAAGGAGGCCCAACTAAATACTGAGTGCTGTACATGCTCATACTTTTCATGTTCATACTTTTCAGTTGGCCAACATTTCTATAAATCCTTTGTTTTTATTGGTCTTCAGTAATATTCTAATTTTCTGATATGATGAATTTGAGATTTTCATTTGTTGTCATTTGTAATCATCAAAATTAAACAAAATAAACATCTGAAATATATGAGTTTGTATGTAATGTATGAATATAATATACAAGTTTCACTTTTTAAATGGAATTACTGAAATCAATCTACTTTTTCATGATATTCTAATTTTATGACCAGCACCTGTAGTGCATAAATGGAGAACATGCTTTATCAAGTAGAAGAGTTAAAGGAGAAGTTCGGTTTTTTACACTTTAAGCCCATTTTCTGTAGTGTCCAGGATGAAATCGAATGATCGACACCAAAAGTTTGACAATTGCTCCTGTCTCTGCTTTTTGACTCATTTAGAATCCCCCCCTGGCTGCTTTAGAATGGCTTGCATAGAGCATGTCCTGAAAACAACTCCGACGTCGAGAATCAAGAATCCACCTTTCGTATTCCATTTTCAGAGTTTTTTAAAGTGTTTAACAGAGACGTTAGCACCTCGACGTCGGAGTACACAGAGTGAAGCGAAAAGACTACAACTGTGTAAACAGGCCCCACTTCCGTTTCCGGTGGCAGGGGAATATTGACTATTCCTACAGAACTCAATGGGATTTACAAAATGCTAAATAAAACACTACAGGAACGTTTTTTCTTTACGAAACTTTTTTTGGAACGTCATTGAACAGCGCTGACGACCCGGTGAGTAGCATATTTAAAAAAAAGAACGTTTAAGGTTGTTTTAAGGACATTATCGGACATGCACTATGGAAGCCATTCTGAAGCAGCCAGGGGTGGATACTAAATGAGCTAAAAAGCAGAGACAGGAGCAATTGTCAAACTTTTGGTGTCGATCATTCGATTTCATCCTGGACACTACAGAAAATGGGCTTAAAGTGTAAAAAACCGAACTTCTCCTTTAAATGGTGGAACATTTGCAGTAATGAGGTCCGTTTCACAAAGCAGGTTTACCCAAAACTCTAAGTTATCTAAACCTGAAAACAGGGAAACTGACTTTGGTTCATAAAGAGAGTTTCCTCAACTTCTGTTTCAGTATCATTAAATATTTATAGGGAGATACATTAATTCTACAACTGAGTTAACAGGGCATGATATTACTTGTTTTTGGTTTATTTAATATAGTGAGATTATTTTATTTAGTTATATTTACAGGACATGAAGAACCCCTGAAATTATTTTCAGATTACACATAAATGGATTATTTAATTCCATGGGGAAAAGGAATCGCTAAAGGGTTAAGATAACAACCTACTGAGCCTATTGGCACAACCTAGAGCCATGCTATGGGGGTGATAGCCACTAATAACCATTTATGGGGATAACATAAAAATAAAATAAAACTAAAATAAAAACAAAACAAATGTAAAATATAAGACGATCCACCAGTTCCATATATTAGACCGTTTTTATTCATCTTCACCTGCTGCCAGAAGATTTCACCAAAATAGATACAATGATCTAGCCTGGGTGGAACTTAGTCCCGCCCACAGGGTTTGAGGTCGGGAAGTTCGGTCTGGCTCTGTTCCATAGTAGCACGAGTATTATCGCCCACTGTCAGGCGATCCAATCAAATTGTCAGGGCGGGCTTTATACGATGATGGACAGATGATCAACAGTAACGTAATCAACCACGTGACCAATGCGCGCTTGGGTGACAACAACAATGGCTGCCGCTGGAGAGTTTGGGTGAGTAGATTCTGCTATTAGGTCTGTTCTAGAAGATATCGACAGCAAATTAATTTTAAAAGAGGAACAGAGAAACGCGATCAAGGCTCATCTTCTTATTCTAGGCGTGAAACTGCACGCTTTGATTTTTGTGGACAACAACTATGCGTCGCTTAACATACGTCACGCACTCCGTTGCTCTTATTGGTTGTAGGTCTATCCAATTGAGTGAACATTTCTTTGTTTAAATTACCATTTCAAACAAAATGAGATTCTACACATCTAGAATAAACATTCTGTAGCTCTATAAATTAATTTCAGATCTCTATATTCCAAATATTACTGGTCAGCGTTTGTATCATTTTAGCTAATAAATGTCAGAACAGCAACTTTATATATATTTCAACATATATAAAGCTTAAAATTATACTAGTAGGAATTTTCTTTACTTTCTAAAAATTAGTCTCTGCTACAAAAAAGTAAGTTAGAAAATAATTAGTTTAGTCTAGGAGTGTGATTTTGATCAGGAAGAATAATTTTTCTGATCTACAAATGGAACAACAGAGAGGAGTGCTTTGAATAAATGTAAAAACGGCCTGCCATTGCCTCCTTCATATAAACTAACGCATGAACCTGAGCAACAAACTTCTCCTTCGCCATCTTCCTCTCCTATGTAGCTGTAGCGCTGTTACTTTGTCTATTAAACGCATTCATTCTGGTGACTAAAAGCATCCAACTTGCATTAAGTGACACAAACTGCAATGTTTTAGTGCAAGCTTTTTGGCGGTAATAGGCGTGACTGATAAATGCATCCCATGGCCAATGATGCTACGTATCACAGACTCCAGCATGAAGGACCAACATTTATTAAATAGTTACTTTCTATAAAGAAAAGGCAGTTAGCACAGACAGACAAAAGGCGGGAATTTTACTGAAAAATGTGAATTTATCCCCAATTTAAATAATATGATCCACCAATTATATGCATTTTCCTTTCAGATGCATACATCTAATTGTCTTATATTAGGGCTAAAATTCTTATTCCATTGGCAAATTTTCTTACTTGCTGAAATTAAAGGGGATTACTTTGAGAAAACTTGACTCAGTCTTCTGTTTTTCAGTGATGCAGTGTGGAGATTAGGGCTGGGCGATAATTCAGCAACGATATATATCGATCGATAGACGTGTGGCGCAATAGAAAAAGAGAGTCGATAAAAGTTCGATAAAAAAGAAACGCAGTTTTCCTTCCTTCTCATTGTAGCCTAGCATGTAGGTTTATGCTAGTCACTACTTCCTCCCAACCAATCACAATCGCGGACCCAGGCACGCCGTCACAAAGCGCCGCCCTCTCAAACCACAACACAGAGCACATGAAGATGTGCAGCAAGGAGAGGCGGAGGAAATTGTTCCAAAGAAGGGTTTTTGTAGTTTGGCAGTATTTCGGTCATGGCAAGTCGGACAAAAAACAAACCACAGTCATCTTATAAATGTGTAGGGAACCAGTGAAAACCAGTCTGATAACACAACCAACTTTTTTTTTTTTTATCATCTCAGCCGCTCACACCCGCAGGAGTACGAGCTGTGTAGGCCTCGGCGCGGCCCTGCATCGCCTCCGAGGAATCTTCGGGAGTTTCGGGAAAATATATATAGTATATATATTTTCAGTTCTTTGTTATATTTATTTTGGTCACTTTAGTTTATTCTTTGTCAGTATTTAATAACATAACTCAGGTCTCTTAAGTTATTTTTCTTTAAAACAATTCTGTTATGGTTTAAAAAAGTTGGTTAAATAAAGATTTAATTGGAAGTTTGTGTTCTTTATTAAAATTAAATCATTTAGCAATATCATAAAAAGTCCAAGCAGAGCTGCACATAAAATATGGTTTCAAATCTTTTCAATAATTATCGATATCGATCAATATGCATTTTTTTTTTTTTTTTTTTTTTTTTTTAATCTAAGCTTTTTTTCTTTATCGTCCAGCCCTAGCAATAGGCTCTATGCACAGCTCCACTACTTCCTGAATTTAAGGCAGCTCCTTTGTTTCCTGTCTTTCATGATTGGATGCACTGATTAATCCAGGTGTGTATGACCTAAGTAACTGGCCAGACACACCTGGATTAATCAGTTCGTCCAGTAATGAAAGACAGGAAACAAAGGAGCTGCTTTAAATTCAGGAAGTAGTGGAGCTGTGCATAGAGCCCATTGGTGAGATTGGAAAAAGGAATTAAACAATACAGATGTGCTCCACCACAACCATCCATTTTTACTTCCGTTAACACAGAGCACGCTTGCTTGTGACGTCATTGCGTCCTCTACTGCGCATGTGGGACATTTAAGTTGCATGAATGCAGTTCACACAAGAGATCACATACATTTGGGAAATGTGAACAACCACGTAAAAGCAAACTCACAAATTTGGAATTGAGGCCTGCAGGGTGAACGTAGCCTCAGATGCCTCTGTCCTTCAGGCTTTGAATGAAGACATGACGCCGATTTATGAAAATCTTTGGTGTGTGGCCCGTCGAGGAAGGCATCACCTCCTGAATCTGTTTAGCCTTCATTCTTCTCACTGCCCGCGCCTCTGCCTTGTATCAATTTGGTTTTTGCATGTCAAGTCAAAAGGAGGTTGTCAGTGGAGACAGCTTGCTTGTCTCACAGGCATGACGGAGATAGCTGCAATTTATAACAGCAGCCAGAGCGACTTCGCTTCACTTATCTTGGACCAGCTCCTCCGTTGCGCCCTTTCAGGCCAATGAGAATGAAGGTTTGCAGGTTGGGTTATCTTGTCAGAAGCAGAGGAACCATTTAAAATCTACACAATCCATCCATCTGTTGCCTCTTTTCACCTGACTAAGGTTGGGGGGGTAGGGGTTATCACAAAGGGTCGATTTGTTATCCTGGTTTCCCTCCATCACAGGACGCATTATTTGGGATTTAGATCTATGCTGTTAATGGGAGCAGGAAAATGCATGCTTTGTCATTATGCCACAGACTTCGTCTTACAGTCACTGAAGCTGAACAAACCTGTAAACTTTCTGCAGCACCAGAAGACTTACAACTGCAGCGCTATAAAATATCCCAAACTTCACCACAGGCTGGTGAAAACATCACATCTGATGCTGCGCTGGATAGAGGTCCAAACGGTTCTTCTAAAACAGAAGGTTTTTCTAATGTGAACAAGTAAGGAGGGGTGGGACTCATCCTTTCACAACCGTTTTTCATTTGATTCAATCTGCAACTTTTAAAGCTACATTAGAGAATAAAACTTAAGGAAAAAAGTTTATGTTAAGCAGGAAACAGCAGCCATCCCTTGAAGCCATTTTCAGGGAGCCTCAGTCAGAAGAAGCTTTAGATCTTCTACAGAAGCACCATAGAGAGCGTTCTGATCAGCCGTCTCACTGTGTGGTGTGGAGGCTGCCAGGGATGGCAAAAGTACTCACTTTCTGTAGTTGAGTAAAAGTACAGATACTTGTGTTAAAAAATACTCTGGTAAAAGTGGAAGTACTGATTAAACTTCTTTACTCAAGTAAAAGTAACAAAGTACAGGTTTGTAAATTTACTTAAAGTATAAAAGTAAAAGTAGAAAGCACTTTTTACATGCCGTTGCCTACATTTTAAATGGATGTCTGCCAATAGGACTAGATCTCCGTTGTGTTCATTTTCAATCATCTCGTCGTCCATGCTACTATGCTAACGCCACCGCCACCAAGCTGCAATGATTTGCCGCCAATGAATACCGCTGAATCTGTCGATTCATCTTGTAGTGGTGCGTCAAATGCAACGTAGATTCCCATCCAATTAGATTGAATTTAGTATTGATGACGTGAAAAATAATAACGGTAACTCCATTGAAATGATTCAAAACTAAAGTAACGAGCCAATTTTTTAAAATGTAAGGAGTAGAAAGTACAGATATTTGTGTAAAAATGTAAGGAGTAGAAGTAAAAAGTCACCATAAAAATAAGTAGTAAAGTAAAAATACCAGAAAAATCTACTTGAGTACAGTAACGAAGTATTTGTACTTCGTTACTTCCCATCTCTGGAGGCTGCAGCGCCTCAGACTGGAAGAAGGTGAGAACAGCAGATAGGTTCATGGGGGCTCCTCTTCCCTCCATTAAAGACATTTCATCCTGGCGCTGCATGTCCCGAGCCTCTGACATCATCAATGACCCGTCACACCCCCACCATGGACAGTCCTCCTTCCTGCCCTCTGAATGGTGCCAGCAGAGTCTGAAACAGCTTCTTCCCCACCGCCATTAGACTGCTGAATGTTATAAAAAACTCAATCGCATCACAGACCCTGCATCAAACTGATAACACCAAACCAAAACACTGCATATTTGCACCATATATATTAATTATCTGAACTTCCATATCATTGTTTTTTTTTTGCCACCATGTTTTTTTTCTCCCACACCGTTTACATTTGATCACTGCTGCACTTTATGGAATGGAAAGATCACGAGAACTTTACAAAATAAAATTTCATTTTGTATACACTGTATATATATATAAAAAAAAAAGTTGTCTAAGGCTACATTCACACTGGAGGCCTTGATGCTCAATTCCGATTTTTTTTTGTGAAATCGCATTTTTTCACGTTGCTGTTTATATTTCCAAATATATGCGACTTGTATGTATGACTTGTAAGTGTCCCGCATGCGTAGTAGAAGACGCAATGACGTCACAGTTCAGCGTGTTTTTTTTTTCTTCCCGGAAGTAAACATGGATGGTAGCGCTGGCGGATATCTAGCGGTCTTTTCCAACTATAAAAACTCAATCTTTACAATATGGTTAAACAAATACTGCTCTCCGCATCTTCATCTGCCATGGTTGTTTTTCTAGCTGCTTCTGCGTAGCTAGATGGAGAATAGTGACCACTGTCGGAGGAATCCGGATCAATCCGACCTGAACGTCATTCAAACACAGGTCGCCTTTGAAAAGATCAGATTCGTATCGGATTCAGGACCACATAGCCAAGTGGCCTGGGGCGGATTGGAGGTCGCATATGAACATACAAATATGTATGAACTTCCTGCGGTTTGGCTGCTACCTTGGCCAGGTCCCTCTTGAAAAAAAAATTCTGAATCTCAATGGGACTTCCTGGTTAAATAAAGGTTAAATAAAAAAAAAAATATGGGCAAAAAGGAAAAATCGGAATTGGGTCACTTCAGGCTGCAGTGTGAACGTAACCCAAGTCAGTCTTACAAAAGCATTCCTAAGGAGTTAGATCTTTACTGCATTAAAGGTTGGCATTTTTAAGTTTGGATAAAAGTGATATTTTGTTTCTGAAAATTGATCATTGAACTTTATTGATCTCACATTGGAGAAATGTTACCTTTGCATTTTACCAATCCCTTTCAGGAGCAGTGGGCTGCCATCGTGGGGCGCCCAGGGAGCAATGTGGGGTTAAGGATCTTGCTCAGAGACCCAGAGTGGCAGTCTGTGGGAGTGGGGCTCAGACTCAAAACCTCATGATTCCAAGCACTATGTCCTAACCACTAATAAGAAAAAACAAAAGTGGAGAACTGAAAAAATAAAGATTGGCTTGTATGCATATTGTCAAAGTAGAATATTTGGGTCTGTCTGAATTAATGTCTTTACCATCACCGTTTTTGGATCAGAGGTCTGCAACTGTGCAACTATAACATAAATAGCTCTCGTAATTAATTTCCCACTGATGGCTTCTTGCTGGTCCTTTAAATCGTCTCAGTCAGCAGAACCTTGATCTCTGAACCAGGAAAGTTTTTGTTCTTTTTTTTCCCTCGATGCCTTTTTTGGTGAACGAACCCCTTCCAATGCACTGAAAGTCATTACATGGACTTACCTGATGAAACTGAAGTGGCGCAGTCGTATGAGTTCCATGCACTGCATGAAAAGTGAGAGTTTCGTCCCCGTAAACTACCGCAGATCTCCCTCATTTTCGGCAGTTAACGACAATTTGCAACCCACGTTTGTCGCCGTTTGTCAGTGCCACAAATTGTCGGAACTGGACAATGACGTATGTGGAGAGCGATCAGCTGTACTAATGGCCCTAATTAGCATATGAATGCAGCGAACCCGCGCGGCTGGCCAGGTCTGGCTTGAATGTTCTTACTGAGTATTGGACGGAACCACTTCTTTTTAAACAAAATCGCTGGTGATTGGTTGGCATATTATATATATATATATATATATATATATATATATATATATATGCCAACCAATTCAGGATACTAATGTTATTTAAGATAGTTTATATTAACAGTATATATTGCCTTAATGCATGTGTTTGGTATGGACCACTATATCTTCCACCTGGTAGTCCCTCAGTACTTCATGCTAAGAACAATGCCGCTTCATCACTCAGACGCTCCATATGTAGCCAAGATGCAACCTTTGAAGTTTGTGGGAAAACGTTTGGAGACAACAGCTTTCTAAAACACCTCAGGTTAAACCAGAACACAGAAAATGTGCCGTTGATGATGAGGAGGACAGAAGAGGAGAACAGTCAGGTGCTTCTACTGGAGCAACATGGACGTCTCTGGGGGAGTCACTGTGCTTCAGGCGGGTGAAACCCAGGTACAGACGGAGGAATGTGGAGCTTTAAACTGCCTTAAGCACTGTTGATGTTCATTTTTTAACAAATAGATGCCTAAATTCAGCTTGCAATAATGTGTAATATGATGATCATCTTATTCAGTTAGAGAAGCTACATTCAGGTTAAGATTGCTAAAAGATTTAATAAGTCAAAGTGGATAATATTAAGTAGATGTCATTAAATTATAAATAATTGTAATCAAAATGCATCTTTAATAAACCCTTTTAAACCAATTTACTACAATCGTTTCAGTTTATGAAATGCATGTGTTCTTAAACAGTCCAATTTGCTCAAACAATCTTAAAATGTATCAATTTTGGGCATTTTTTTTTCTTTTTTTTAATGTATCAGAAACATATTTATAAGCTCCAGGTCCAACATTATACCGGGCGAGTAAAAATTGTTTCTGGGCAAATGAAATGTCAAAGTCACTTGGTAAAAATCCTTAACGTCAACCCCTGAACTCTACTTTTTGTTTTATTAAAATACACTCAGAGCATGTGTTGGTGATTTGGCCACAGTCTCAAAATGTTTGGCCAAGAAAGGAAACACAGGACATCACAAAAAAAAAAAATGGCCGTACCTGAAGTAAGGCACGATGGTGGCAGCATCATGGTTTGAAATGTGTCCCTTCAACAACACAGTATTAGGTGAGGCAGTTCCACATAATCAATTTTACCGAAAAGTTAAATATGTAGAAAATCATCCTCTTTCATCAGCAAAACAATGTCTCAACCAGAAAGGAGTTAAAAGTCGGAAATAGCTCAACCAGAACCCCGATCTCATTGTGATAAAAGACCCGGGGGCTAATCTGAAAGTAGATGCCTCCTCAGTCTGACAGATTTGGGGCGTTTTTCCACAGGAGAGTTGACAAATGTTGCGATGTGCAATGTTGACACTTTAAAAAAAGCCTGAGTGCTGTAATTAAATCAAAAGATACAACAACAAATAATTTAAGGGTGTTCTAAATGATGCAGCCATATTTAGAGCTCTTTTCCTGCTTAAAGGGAAGGTCGTTTCTTCCAATACAGTTCTACGTATTGCAGGTCAGATTAGATAGAGAACGCGGTCGGAAATTATTTAACAATATAACCTCAGGTTATTTTAATACAGTAGAGCATAAAACCCAGCGCCATGGAGGCGTGTTGTCCCCTGGAGGGCCACCCACGTCATTCCAGGACCACCAACTACTCGGCAACACCTACAGGATGATAATATTTCATGAACTTGAGTGGAAAGGCACGATTTATCATGCTCACTTATGACTGAAGACACTTGGAATGATTGATTGGTTTATCCTCCAAGAAGAGTTGCGTGTGTAAATAAATCAGGTAAGGAAAAAGATAATTACTACCTTGGTAGCTTGGAGGGAAGATATTTTCTGGAAGCCAACCTTCCAACAATGACCTTGTGCCCTCTGAGTTTGCACGGCTATGCACTTTGACCATCATCATCATCATCAAACTCGACTCATCTGCCTTTGTAAAGCTTCCTCATCTGTCTAGAATGTAGATGACACCTCCCCTGAGACATTTCGATTCGTTCATGATGTGCATAACTGCAAATCACTTCGGACATTTGAAGGTTTATCTAAACCATTTCTAAATCAAAGTGGAATTGTAATAAAACCTTACTGCAAGGTCAGTTGCCCGGTTTAACCATTCCCCACAACAGTCCCCAATAAAGCTACGTTTTAAAAAGAGACAGTGCAACTATTCCTTTATTTTGCCAAGAAAAACAAAAGTCAAGTATTGATTTATATAAACATATATTCTTTCAAAGTATTCCAAAAAAAGTTAACAATCCACTAGACTTTGTTTCCAAGTTTTAGGACGTTTCGCTTCCCATCAGGAAGCTTTTTCAATTAAAAATGTCAGAAATAGCGTTGAGTTCAAGACTTTATACAATAGTCCAACAATGCCTTGATTAGCCTAACCTCTGTGGAGGTACTAAATGGTTTTAGTCCATTACTTGGACGATACTTTAAATGTTTTTTGTTTGTTTTTCCTCATTAAGGGTGTGGTTTACAAGAACTTTATTTTTGCTTGTTTGTTTAACTTATATCCCCCCCTTTTTATAAAACACAAAAAATGCATATTTTTTAAGGAAATTAAACATTTCCTTTTCATCTCAAAGCAACTGCTGAATGAAATGATTGACATTTACAGGTCAGAGACATCACATGCATCCTGTGTAACATCTATTTGCCTTCCTGACATCAACGCCTGACATCCCACAGCCGTTCCCGGTCCGGTCCAATCACCTGCCACGGTCTTAGAACAGGCCGCTGCCCCCCCTCCGCTCCCCTCGTCACAACTCATCATTACACCACAAGCTGTCAAATTAAAACTTTCAGAGTGCGTGAATGCCTGCTCGGAACTTTCCCTTTTTCCCAGCAACATATTGCCGAGATAATTGAGGATATTAGCAGCCAGACTGTTACCAAGAGATGAAAGGCGAGGAGGGAGCGGTGACAGCTCCTCTCGCTTGTGGCGGTAACGAGGGACTGTCAAAAGTCTCTCCGTGTTTATCTCGGATCATCTAGGGGGATTTAAAACCCTTACCTTCACAATTCCATTCTTTATGGCGCGTCCTTTATCCACAGTGATTTACGGGGGCTCAAGCCCTGCGCCGTGTGATGAATGAACACTCTTCACAAGGTGTCAGGGCCAGGCAGCGGTGGGCGGCAGCACCCCTTCCACCCCATCCCCCTCACCTTCACTCCCACTACTTCATCTTTCCTTTGGTTTTCTCCTCTTATCCTGCCTTCCATTCCCATTTTCAAATTGAACTGATTAGATGCTGACACGCTAAGTGGATTTCTCTGAACTTTTGCTTTGAGAGAAATCACATTTGGTTTAAAGATTTACAAATTTTAGATTTTTCAGGTTAGAAATGAGCAGGAGCTGGTTCTTTTGCAGGAAATAAAATGGAAATAAATGGCTGCAGTGTTTTACTTTAGATGGGGGGGGTCTTTAAAAATGCAAAACTCATAGGGATCATTTTGTGGGTTTTGCTGTTTGGGCTTCAGCTTTTCTCCCAATTCTACTGAGCCTCTGAAAAAGAAACAAACAACTCTAAATAGGGATGCTCGATATAATGGGCCCCCTATCGGTATCGGCCTTAAAACTGAATATCGGACATCGGCCACCCCACCGATATTTAACCCGATATTTGATCAGCTTCTGAGTTTCTAAAGTCTAAAAAAATAAATAAAAATACTACTACTTCGTTTTCCTCAAAAACCTCTTTTTTTACAGACTTAAAAACTTCTAAAGACGAGGGAAAAAATATTGATACATTAAAATATCACAATATCTTCATATGCTGATATATTGCCATTTAAAAACACCATATCAATCTCTTTTACTAATGAAATATTGCTATATGTCATCGTTATGCTACGAAATCCCCCGAAAATTCACCAAATGTTGCCATATTTTTATATGTTGATATATTGACGCGGTATCGATCTACTTTACTAACAAAATCTCACAAGAATTTGCAAAATATCCCGAGAGTTTGTAACAGAACGATTAAATTTCACGAGATTTTGAAAGTAAAATAGATCGATACCGCGTTTTTAAAAATCAATTTCATATCAGCATATGAAAATATATTTGAGTATATTATTTTTCAAAGTGTCAGAAATGGATAACAAAACTGCTATTTTCAATGACTACTTATTTTTGTCCAGCTTTAACATCAGTATCGATATCGGTTATCGGCTACATGAGTTTTAAAATATCAGCATATCGGCTATAGGCCAAAATCCCAATATCGTGGATCACTAACTCTAAAGCTTGTTTTAAAGACCACCTCTGTAGTAATTTATCTAGACTTGTTAGGAATCCAGTTTGTGTGGGTTGTGTTTTTGTGTTTTCTCCCTCCACCACCAGGTGGCGCCTGGTTCTCGTTGGCCCTTTCACACACCTGCGGATGGTTGCCTCATTAACTGAGGACTCTTAAGCTGCTAAACGAAAGGATTTCTTGAGCTTCACACTGAGCAGGGGATTCATCTCCACACGTACCGTTCAAGTACCTCAGGAAATCTAAGTGGCAGTTAGCTCCACCGCTCCTCAAGGAACCAGCTTAACCTGGGTAAACCTTGTCCGCTCTGCAATGAGTCAACCAATTTCTGGAACAACCCACACCGACTGGATTTCTTGGAAGGACACCTTTTCTGGAAACGTGAGTCCAGTTGCTGTTTCTGCTTTTGCAAATCAAAGCTCAAATTTCCCGCTGAGCCTGAACTAAACACTGAACTTCCCCTTCTCACTTTCCAGTGCCGGTTCACCAGCGTTCAGAGCAACACTGGACCCATCTCGACTTGTTTTCAATAAAACCTGTTAAAACCTTCCCTTGGTTTCTCTGAGTGGTTTCCTGCATGTGGGTCAGATCGCTGAAAAAGATCATGACAAGACTATTATATTTTATATAACTAAACATTTAAATTGATATTGTCTTATCAATAAGATAATAAGTAGCCAAAATTGGTCTTGCCATTTAGCTCATTAGAAGACAAGCTCTTCAATTAAACAAATTATACAGTCATTATTATTATTAAATGTTAAGGTTTGGTCAGTTATATGGTCCAGCACACATCAGAAATATATTTATAAGCTCCAGGTTTTGCAGAACTATCCAGGATGCACTTTGAGTTGCAGCTAATGAATAAACTTATTTTCTACATGTGTAAAAAGATTTAAATTAAGCCTTTGATACTGAAAAAAATCATCTGGTAAAGAGCACGCAGATGTCTGCCAGGCAGCAAATCTGACCCCATATTGACTTGCAGCTATATCTAAAACTCTCACGTGATCATCCATCCATCTCCTACACTCACCCTCAGCATCACTTAATTTTAATGTAATGAATTAATCCTTGGCCTGAGGCATACCTCTGGTTAAAAGTTCCCTGATAGTGGCATGGCATGCATCTGCAGCCTCTGGTGTTTGTTCTGCCAATAGTCACTGCTGCCAACCTCTGATTTGGGGGGAGTTACTATCAAAATATCCTTTAAAAAAACTCCTGTATCCATATGATCTGGATTATAAAATTTAAAAAGAAACATTAAAATCTGTTTTTAACTTTTCAAGCAATCCTCTTAAACCAACAACCTAACACGTTTCGTCTTTGCCTGATGTAATTATATCCATGACGGACAGTTATGTTACCAATGGTCTTTAGGATCACCCGTGTCTATGTTGCAACAACCTGTTGCTGCTGTTCAGTTTTTTATGCTAGAGTTCTCATCAAGATCTTCAACAAGAGATCCCAGCTGCCTTTCATTCTCTTTTGCAGCCTGCTTACAGTAGCAGCCATTCAAAATGGTCCTTCCCAGTCAAACGCCGGCTGATTGGCAGCCCACTTCCCTGCAGCTCCCAGCAAAATCCCAACTTTTTTTTTACTCCGACTCCCCCCTTTCACTGAATTACAGGGTCTGAGAGGGAGATAATGCTTCTCTTTAGATCTTAATGTCCAAAAAAACATGACAAAAAGAATATTTTAGCACAAAGATTGATGTTTAAAAAGGAATTGTAACTGATCAGACCCTTCAAGGAAAGTGGGGAAATTTTGAATGGCTACTACTGTACTTTTCTGCATGCAGCTTTCACTTTTGAAAAGAAAGCCAATAAATTTAAAAATTTATATATAAAAAAAAATACAATAAAAATAGAACAATAGCAATCAAAGAGGAAAAAATAAAAAACACATAACCAGGTTTGTATTCTGGCCAATTAATAGAACATATCAACCTGGTTTTGAAGTCTTTCCACCAACTCCCTGTAGCTCAGAGAATAAACTTTAAAATTCTTCTGCTAGTCTAGAAATCACTGAATAGATCAGCATCTCAATATGTTGTCAGTGTATCAACTTCTATGCTGTGTTCAAATTTATGGGCTGCGTCTTCCAAGGTCGCGGTCTACTTGGACTGGATCTGTCTAAGTCCTTGAAAATAAGGAGACCGGAGGAGTTTTGGCTGTGAATTCAAACAGGTCTACCCTTCTGCAGCTTTCTCCGCCATACACTCTGTCGCTTAGCAACGTGACAGCGACACACAAAGCAGGAAAAGAATGAATACCGAACTCAAAACTGTATTTATTTTTTTCCCTTTCTTTATTGTAAAGTGAACAAAGACTAGAATTGTGAGAATACGGAGCGGAATAAAGCTTCCAACCACCAAGTAAAAGTAATGATAGAAACCTTAGTGAGTTAAATAACCTGCTGCTGTCATTTTGAACATCTCCGCTGTTGCTTCTATTTTAAAATATCCATTACTGTAAAAATGTCCATAGCTGTATGCTGGTTATTTATTTTCTAGGTGCACAGTTTTATACTGTTAAAACACTTTACAGTATTTTATTGTTTATATTTTAACTCTTCCCTATTATGTTATTCTTATACATTTCTCTAAGGTCCACATTTGTGACCATTTCAATAATCTTTCTGCTGATGTAAATTTTCCCCATTGTGGGACAATAAAGAGATTTTCTATTCTGTTATATTCTATAAAAGGGGTTTAAATATATAAATAAATCTAAACCATGTATGTATAAGGGAATATATCTGCAAAATCTCTTATATTCAACAGAAAAACACTAAGTTAAGCAAATTGTGCAAAGCAGCAATGAATAAATAAAATTCCTATCAGATTTATAGTCCCCACCCTGCAGATATATTAGAATCTGTCCTTAAATTACAGCCAAACCCATTTACACAGTAACAGATAAAAACCTTTTGATGAATTAAACATTACCGCCATATATCTGACTTAATAACCATTAAAAGAACTATCCAAATGTTTTGCCACCTGCTACTTTCATGCTTTATCTTGCTTTTATTTCTCTTTAGTTTTATCGTTTAAAACTTGTGAAGTACTCTGAATTGTATTAAACTTTGCACTGAATTGTACTAAATAAATAAACTTGCCTAACCAGCAGGTCAATATTAGGAAAAAAACAGAAAAAACCTTGTCTAATGCACTGAATTGCCAAATTATACTAACTAATAGTGATGTTATGAGATGAGCCGAGGCTTCGAGGCGCGAGTCGAGTAATGGAGGGGGCGTGATTCATTTAGAGGAGGGGCCGAAATTGATGACGTTCGAGGCCTCGTTACGGTGAAACCATGTGACCGCTTCGGGAAGCGGTTCAGAAAGCGCAAGAATTTTGACAGGCATCTAAACAGCCTCAGTGTTCAGTCAAGATGTGGGAGTTTGGAGGAGAGATGCTCTCAGCTGGATAAAGTTTGGATAGATTCTAAGAATAGATTGGTTGTTTTTCCAACCAATCTAGTTGCTTAAAGCAAATTTGGTTTGAATAAACAATGTAAGGATCAAAATTTGAGCAAACCACCAGACAAAGCCAGTGTTAAGAAGTATTTTCTCCCAGTTCAGACTATATACATCAGTGGCGTTGTCTGTAAGAGACAGGCTCTCACTCAAGAGGTTGAAGGTTCATGACCTGTCTTTGTCTTTTTAAAGTTGCGATTAAACTTAATTATTTTGGCTTTTGAGACCAATTTGCATTGTTTTGCCAGAGTAAAAATATAGATTGGGTAAATAAGGTTGGTTTAGTCAAAAGATTGGTTGAACACAACTTCCAACCTGATTAAAACCCAAAAACATGGAAAAACTATCATGTTTGAATAAAAATGACTAACACCTTTTATTTTGTTCATCATTGCCCAATTTGCACAAACACTTTCACTGTCTGCTTGAGTTTATTTCACTAAAATGGCAGAAAAACTGTGCACCTTAAATGGTTGTTCTAAGAAATTTTACACTTAATAAAAAACGTACAAAAGATTTTATTATACACACCAACCATTAACAATTTCAAGGGAACTTAAAGGGGGAAAAAAATAAAAAATTGCAAAAAAAAAAATCACAGATTTTATTACAAACTGTAGTTCTGCCCTCCACCAGTAGGTGGTGACATGTTCACATGAAGCCTCAGGAACTGTGGGGATCGTTGAAGCAATTTGGCCAAACGGTTCAATGCCTCATGAGGCTTCATCTCACCATCACTACTAACTAATGTAGCCCATGAAGACGGCCACTTTAGACCCTGGATTTAATACTCCAGTTCTGAATCCTCTCCACCAACGAAGAAACCTCACTGCCAACTTGCAATTCATTTTAAACTATATATTTTTTTTACAAAATACCCTTCAAGAGTTCAGTAGATCTCACAGAAGTCAGTGCAGCAATAAATGACCGAAAGCAAGCTGCACATCAGGCAGTACGGAGTAAAATTTGTTGCATTATTTTTGCAAACAACACGTTTGTGATATATAACATTTTAAACAGATTATCTTCACCTAAAACCCAATAAAAATGTGACATGTCTATGTAGACAAAACCTCACTACTGGGGAGGGTCAGTGAATAGAAAATGAAGTGTAAAATACAAACTGAAAATGTGAAGTCTAAAAAATAAATCTAAGCAAGTGTTGAAAGTTACTCTAGAACCTTTTGATTTACAGATTTCACAAAGTTTAATCTCTGAATTGCAATTTTGTTTCCTTGTTTTTCAAATTTGTAACAATATTTGCTTGCAACAATAATGGAAGAAAATTTGCTCCATACATCTCCGTTAATCAGCAGATAAATAGCAGCAGTTCCTTGAAAATCACATGTATAGGAAATAGCAGCCATACCTGCTTTTTATGTTTCCTGGTGAAGATGGAGCCCTAATATCCAAAAAGCAGGTTAAAATCCAGGCCACTCATCATTGTTTCCCTGTGCTGCCAACATGTTGCTGCAACTCTGTAGCCTGATTAGAATTGGAAGCAAAGCATCAGATTGTCTGCAGCTCGTTAGCATTTAGCAGCTGCAGCTGCTCTCTGCTGTCACACACTGGGCCACGGCTCTGTGTTGGTGGTGGGGGGGGATAAAAAAAATCAGGAAACTCCACAAACTAAACTGCCAGAAGACTTTCAGCAGCACAGTTCATTAACACAACTGACACAGTAACTGTAGCAGAGGCAGGCTGGGCCACTCCCCCCCCCCGTCCACTTACACGCTAAGGAGTTGAGCTCATATTTTATTTTATTTTTTACAAATTAAGCAGTTGCTTATGTGAAAGTCTCTTGGCTCTCCATCTCATTAAAAAGTAAGGAGCTTCACCTGGTGGCGCATTCAGGTAATACAGAAAACCTGGGATCTTGCAGGACAGGGGGAACCAATTAAAAACACGAGGTCCGAATAAAGAAAATCAACGACCAGTAAAGGTTTGGAGACATTTTTAATTATAATCTGTTACTTTAAACAGCATTTAACACTGAAATAAAATGCATCTGTTATATATTGAATTTTTATTTATTATTTTTTTTTTTTATAAAAAATATAAATAATAGAGTTTTTCCATTTTAAAATCTAAATTGTTTTTGAATAAGAGAACAACAACCTTTCAGTTTGGTATATAGATAATTTCCTGACTCACTTTTTTTTTTTTTTATAAAACCTGAACTGACCGTTTTTTTCTACTTTTTTCTGTCTTAATGTTGGCAGTGGGCTTTAGGCTGCCCTGCAAGGCTTTAAACCTGGGTTTAACCGGAGACTAAGCCATTCTCAAGCACATATCAAGGAGCACATTTTGAGCCTGGATCCAGATTTATTGTTGATTCTGTTCATGGTGGAGAATCCTGCTTCACAGCAGCAGGTTGAGCCAAACATCCTCTAAATGTGCAGGGTCATCTTTGAGCACGCCATTTCACTTTTCTTTCACTAGTGCCCCATAGGATACTCCTGGTCAGAACTAAGAGGGGTTTAATCAGCAAAGAGCATGCTGCTGGTCATCTTAAACTACAGGTGCTGGTCATAAAATTAGAATATCATGAAAAAGTAGATTGATTTCAGTAATTCCATTTAAAAAGTGAAACTTGTATATAGGGCTGCAACAACGAATCGATAAAATCGATAAAAATCGACTTTTAAAAGCGTTGGCAACGAATTTCATCATCGATTAGTTGTGTCGCGCGATTATTGCGTCATCCGCCGCGCCGTCATCACTGCCTCTTGACTGAAAGAGGAAGAAAAAAAAATATGGCAGAGCGAGTCAGCGCCGCAGGTGCAGTGTTGCCAACTCCGCGACTTTTCAGACCCCTCCAGCGACTATTTTCAAAAAAGCGACTAGCGACAAATCTGGCGACTTTTTTCGGTGTCACTGGCGGCTTTTGGAGACTCTTACGTGAAAGCATGCATGTTCCTACTCTGCCGTGGGGCGCCTCCCCCACCCCAACCGCGTTTTCCCGCAGGGGTCCCTCTCAGTCAGAGCCTCAGCGTCCAGACTGCAAATGAAGCGCGCATGCACCGGGATTGACGGCGCAAATTGATCACAATAATTAAAATAGCCTGCGCTTTGTAAAGCGAAAAAAGTGATAACATGCAACTTTTTTCAAAAGAAATTAACATGGCACGGAACCACCATGTTTGTTTGGTTTTAAAGTGGGGGAAACGTAACGTTAGTTTCTCAGGTAGCTCATCTGATGCTTTCCTTACCGTGTTAGTAGGTTACAGACAGTGATAAGGTTGGCTACTTATTTTACTTTTAATTTCATTTGAATTAGCTTAAGCAGCGTTTATATTTACTTTATAAATAAATTAACTTGCAAATTATGAGGGCAAGACTTTTAAAGTTTAAATCTTCTGGCAAAGATAAAGTAAAGATGATCCTGCAATTTATAGAAGTAAAGCAGAATAAAATCCAGCAAGATCAGTAATATGTCAATTAATTATCTGCCACATTTCCATGTAAATATCTGTCTTTGGAGGATGTGTTTTTTAGCACCCCTAGTTCTCTCATTTTTATTCCAAATACAATTTATAATTTGAACCACAGGGCTATTTTTATCTCTATGGTTAAGTATTTTCTTAAGTAGCAACTTTAACTGCTGTACTTTCCTGTCTTAAAAGGCAGTACTCTTCTAGTCTAAAAAAAAACTCATTTGTTGAAATGGGGGGGGGCCTATTGTTTGAACCCCTTAGAGGCTTTTAAAAACAAAAATGTCTTTTTTAGCGCTTTATGAAACAAAGTACGCTATATTTTGTGGATGTACAGCTACATTTCTCATGTAAGTTTGCGTAGTTTTAACACAAACATTTATTTTTCATATAGCACCAGTACAGTTAATGAGCAACCTGTACTTGTGTGCTTGTTTGTTCTGTCTAAAATGTTTATTTTGGAATAAAGAGGTTAATATAAAAAATATTTTTTGTCCGATTCATCGATTAATCGAAAAAATAATCATCCGATTCATCGATTTTTAAAATAATCGTTAGTTGCAGCCCTACTTGTATATTATATTCATACATTACATACAAACTCATATATTTCAGATGTTTATTTTGTTTAATTTTTATGATTACAAATGACAACAAATGAAAATCTCAAATTCATCATATCAGAAAATTAGAATATTACTGAAGACCAATAAAAACAAAGGATTTATAGAAATGTTGGCCAACTGAAAAGTATGAACATGAAAAGTATGAGCATGTACAGCACTCAGTATTTAGTTGGGCCTCCTTTGGCCTGTATTACTGCAGCAATGCGGCGTGGCATGGAGTCGATCAGTCTGTGGCACTGCTCAGGTGTTATGATAGCCCAGGTTGCTCTAATAGTGGCTTTTAGCTCTTCTGAATTGTTGGGTCTGGTGTATTGCATCTTCTTCTTCACAATACCCCATAGATTTTCTATGGGGTTAAGGTCAGGAGAGTTTGCTGGCCAATTAAGAACAGGGATACCATGGTCCTTCAACCAGGTACTGGTAGCTTTGGCACTGTGTGCAGGTGCCAAGTCCTGTTGGAAAATGAAATCTGCATCTCCAAAAAGTTGGTCAGCTGCAGGAAGCATGAAGTGCTCTAAAACTTCCTGGTATGTGGCTGCGTTGACCCTGGACCTCAGAAAACACAATGGACCAACACCAGCAGATGACATGGCACCCCAAACCATCACTGACTGTGGAAACTTTACACTGGACTTCAAGCAACGTGGATGAAGTGCCTCTCTTCTTTTCCTCCAGACTCTGGGACCTTGATTTCCAAAGGAAATGCAAAATTTACTTTCATCAGAGAACATGACTTTGGACCACTCACCAGCAGTCCAGTCCTGTTTCTCTTTAGACGCTTCTGACGCTGTCTGTGGTTCAAGAGTGGCTTGACACAAGGAATGCGACAGCAGAAACCCATGTCTTTCATACGTCTGTGTGTGGTGGTTCTTGAAGCACTCACTCCAGCTGCAGTCCACTCTTTGTGAATCTCCCCCACATTTTTGAAGGGGTTTTGTTTCACAATCCTCTCCAGGGTGCGGTTATCTCTCTTGCTTGTACACTTTTTTCGACCACATCTTTTCCTTCCCTTCGCCTCTCTATTAATGTGCTTGGACACTGAGCTCTGTGAACAGCCAGCCTCTTTAGCGATGACCTTTTGTGTCTTGCCCTCCTTGTGCAAGGTGTCGATGGTCGTCTTTTGGACAACTGTCAAGTCAGCAGTCTTCCCCATGATTGTGTAGCCTATAGAACTAGACTGAAAGACCATTTAAAGGCTTTTGCAGGTGGTTTGAGTTAATTAGCTGATTAGAGTGTGGCACCAGGGGCCATCAATTTTGAACCTTTTCACAATATTCTAATTTTCTGATATGATGAATTTGAGATTTTCATTTGTTGTCATTTGTAATCATCAAAATTAAACAAAATAAACATCTGAAATATATGAGTTTGTATGTAATGTATGAATATAATATACAAGTTTCACTTCTTAAATGGAATTACTGAAATCAATCTACTTTTTCATGATATTCTAATTTTATGACCAGCACCTGTAGTGTCACATCGCTACCTAAATGTAAGGGAAAAACTTTTCTCTTAAAGGAAAAGTCCAGTCACATTCAGAATAAAAACTTCTGAAAGTACTTTAAGTATAAAACTATTACATACTTTTCAATAAATTAGTGTTTTTTATTAAGAGCAGTTTTCATTTCAATGACAAAATTATTTCTTTGACGTTCCCCTTTTTCATGATGATAACGAAAACTGAGTAACTAAACGTGGATCTTTGATGATGAAAACATGACGACACATGGGTGTGAATTTTCGACGAGGCGAGACTAAATAAAAATGTTAGCGGCCTGTTAGTCAGACTTTTAAATGAAAAGTCCAATCATATTCAGAATTCAAACTTCTGAAAATACTTTAAATGTGAAATTATTACATACTGTTGAATAAATTATAAGTTTTTTTTAAATTAAGAGTAATTTTCATTTGAATGTGCTTTACTGGAGGCATCCATGTTTGTCAAAGAACACTACTGCCACCTACTGGTTAGTGACGTCACGGTGCGGTATCGGCTGTTGATCAAGTCCCCATTCTTCTTCCAAATGTTGGCTACATATTACGGGTTTTTTCTCTGGCCAGAAGTTCAATGGCAAATCCTCCCTCTTCAAGATGGCCAACTTGAAGAGTTTTTTCCCCCACTTTTATCCAATGTATTCCAGCATCCAGCTGCCATGCACGTGGGCATTGTCCGTTTCACTATAGCTCTGGTGAATTTCAATGGTGAAGTCCTCTGGAAATCTTCAATAATTGCTGTTGATTGCAGATGTGTCTAGTAGTTCCCATTGATTTTGCTTGTAAAGCGGGGAGAATGGTAGCCTCGTGAGACCATCCTGATCTCGCGAGCTTTCAAGGTTTCACTAGCTAATCATTCTGGAGACTCTCCATTGAAGAAAATTTGGAGCCGTTTACCAAACGAACGTCCAATCAGCGTTGGCTTTGAGGCGGGTTGAGGTGTGACGCAACGAGAAGTGCGACAGTTCAGTCTAAAGAACACGGCGGCTTCAGCCGATGAAACTAGCGTTAGCGTGGCTATCGAGCAAGTTTTATCGGAATTACAGAGTATTTCTTCACTGACAGAAGAGCAAAACACTGCTCTGGAGGCTTTTCTCAGAGGAAAAGATGTTTTGGCTCTTCTCCCGACTGGTTTCGGCAAGAGTAGCCTGGCTGTTAGTACGTCATATGCTTCGTTGATCTGATTGGTTTATTTGGCCCGTCTATCACCAACATAGGCCAATCAGCTAACCAGTATTTTCGCCCCTTCCCAAAATTACTTCAACGGAAGGTTTCCAGATGGATATGCGGAGCAAATCCATCTGGCGGAGTCAGGTTAGGAGAATGGCGCTAGGCTTACCGCACCGTGACGTTACTGCTGGAAGATGGCAGGAGGGAGGGGCTACTATATTTGGGAAAAAAATGGCCGTTCCCAGACAGTGATTGTGAAAAAAACTATAGTTTTTATTTTTTTTCCGATTAACGCTAAATTCATAAACCGCATACGTATTAGTTTTAGGTATAAATAATGACCATTTGTTATTCCTTGCTGACCGGACTTTTCCTATAAATCTAAGTAAAATAATGTAGAAGCAACTAAACCATCCAATCAGTTAAAAACCTTCATCCATTCATCATCACCCCCACACCACCACCAACCCCACCCCCCCTACAGTCGTCCATCCACTGTCTGACTAACCTGACCTCCCAGTCACCATCCATCCACATCTGCCTTGGGATGAGTCAATATGTGGAAAAGATGGATCCCTTTTCCCAACTCATTCCTCCATAGATTTATCTCTGAATTTCCCCCGGTTAGTTGAGTTCTTAATTATTAGCTTCAAACAACAAAGATTATCAGTAGTTACAAATTATGACATTTATTTAGGGCGGCAGTTAATAAACAATGAATGTCCTGCAGCCTTCGGGCTTTGTTTTCTTTAAAGCAGCTGAGAAATCGATTGCAAATGTTCTCATTCTGTGATTTTTAGGCCATCACACAACGTCTCCTCTTATCTGCAGAATGTAGGTTTTTGTTGGACGGTCTGCAGTGTCCTGTAGTTTTACTTGACTGCAGCTGGGGCTCATTTCAGTGCCTCGCCTGTATTAATTTCATGGTCCAGAGCCTCTGACAACCACCGGGCTGCTGGGAAAAATCACGTGACTCAGCAAAAAAAAAAAAAAAATCATGATGCAATTATGTTATTTGGCATTAAGGGGTGCAGTAATTAACTTGATCCTTCCACCCCAGCAACTGATTTTCAACTGAGTCATCAGCATGCAACTAACCAGCACATAATCTCCCCGACCGTCTTCGATTCTGCCGCAGATAACTTGCAGGTTACATAGGAAAGGTTGTATGGAACGCTTTTTCAGCCCGCAAATAAAATTAAAGTGATTAATAAAATATGCCTGTGGGTTCGCCCCCACACAGCATGAACAATGACTTCAGCAAACACGGAAACTTTTTCATAATCAGTTGGGTTGCATTTGCATTTTCAGGTCATACATTTCCATTTGTTTTGGGGCAGCTGTCAGGCTGATTGTACAAACTGTGTCACAGATTTTGATAAGGCTGAGTGGGGGTGGGTGTCGGTGGGGGATCTGAGAGCCTTTTCTGTTGAAGTTAGGGAAAGAAAAAGAGCCTTGGCTGACACAAAGTGAAGTGTCATTTTATTGACATTGTTATGCTGACAACACGTTAAGATTTGTTTTAAGAGTTTTGGAAATCCAGTGTGAGATCCTTTGGGAGCATGTTCGTGACTTTGCATAAAAATCACGTAATTAGCATTCAAGGGCGAGAGCAGATTCTTGCTGACAAGTCATGGCTCAATCATTAAAAAAAAACAAAAAAAAAACAGCGGGCCCTTTTGTGTTGGTGCTGCTGTGAGTTTGGCTGGTTAGTCCATTAAGCGGAGCTCGGCTATGAATGAGGAGAGTCTACAATACAGCACAAACACAATAAAAGACATTACAGCGCGGCGGCGGTGGCGAGAAGCCGCGCGTCAAGGTTACTTTAGCTTCACATTTCCATCAGTTCTGCTTCCACTCAGAATTTGATTTTACCTCCAGTCCTGTTTTAGATTCTCTTATTTAAATTAGCCTCTATCTTCAGTTTGGTTTCAATTTAGAGACAAATGGTAATCATCAAGCACGCGGGGGAATCTCGTTTAGCATTCGCTCGTGCGTTACTTAAGGTAGATTATTCACACAATCGAATGAGCAGCCCTAATGCAAGAAGTTGCCTCTCTTTTGTTTTTGCATTGCTTGCAGCTTTGACCTCAACAGCTTTACTGGAGCATGATTTTGCAGTCTGCTGGCTAACACCAGCGCCGCTACGCTTAGCCAGGTAGCTCAGAAACTGCCGAGGGTGTCAACTCTTTGCTCCATCTTCAAATTGTCTGTTGCTTCCCCCCCCCTCTGTCCTCTAACTTCTCTTCTGGTTAAAGACACAAAAAAAGGATCAACAAAACTCCTCTCTCTGCAATATTGATCCCTGCAGAGGAGAATAAAGAATGATAGAAACAGACATTAGAAGCATTTAGAAGTGGCTTGACATTGCAGGCTGCTAATGAATCAGAATGAAATCATTCAGCTGTCTCAAGGGCACCTGTTAGGTGATTTTTGTGGTTCTGTTGTGAACACTCTCTGCCCTTCTGAGGGAAATATAAATCCGTCTGCCTTCTTTCTATTCTTTGTTTGAAATCCAGACCAATTTTCTGCCTCTTAATAGATGTCTGGGCTAAAAAGCAATACTGTTTGTGTTCTTTAGGATCCACAGAAATGAACAAAAACAAAAAAGAGCAAAGTGCTGCCCATTAAGTAAAGTAAATCACAGTGATATCAATTCTTGATGACCTTGTTTCAGAACCTGTTCACAACCACTTATAACTGGCAGCAATCTCAGACTGGATCCAAACAAAGACAAAAGGTTCATAATTTCACAAATGTTTTCTGTAAACACAAAGCCGTGAATGCAATGGAGTACGCCTAAAAATGCTCTGACACCTTTTGGTGGCACTGAGGCATTGATGGAAGAAACTGAGAATGTCCAAAGTGGCTGAGTTTAGATTCATGAGCTGCGTCCTTTGAAGGCCAGATTCGTAGGTTGACTATGTCATAGCGCGGCGCCGAGGTCTGTTCGGATTGTAAGATTCCTCGTTATGCGGCCTACAAATCAAGTAGCCTCGTGAGACCATCCTGATCTCGCAAGATTTCACTCGCTAATCAGTCTGGAGACTCTCCGTTAAAGAAAATTTGGAGCCGTTCACCAAACGAACGTCCAATCAGCGTTGGCTTTGAGGCGGGTTGAGGTGTGACGCAAAGAGAAGCGCGACAGTTCAGTCTAAAGAACATGGCGGCTTCAGCCAATGAAACTAGCGTTAGCGTGGCTATCGAGCAAGTTTTATCGGAATTACAGAGTATTTCTTCACTGAAAGAAGAGCAAAACACTGCTCTGGAGGCTTTTCTCAGAGGAAAAGATGTTTTTGCTCTTCTCCCGACTGGTTTCGGCAAGAGTAGCCTGGCTTGTGGTTGTGTTTTCGTCGTCGCTCTGTTAGTACGTCATATGCTTCGTTGATCTGATTGGTTTATTTGGCCCGTCTATCACCAACATAGGCCAATCAGCTAACCAGTATTTTCGCCCCTTCCCAAAATTACTTCAACCGAAGGTTTCCAGATGGATATGCGGAGCAAATCCATCTGGCGGAGTCAGATTACAAATCAAGCCTTCTTTTTGCCCATTTTGAAGGACGGGTCTATTGTATCCAACGTAGCCTCGGATATCCCATGATTCATTGCGAGTCCAAAAAATCTGTCTGCTCCCAGCTCAGAGGGTAAAGGTAAATGCCGCCAAACAGTGGTGAATATAGTAAGGGCAGTTTAATATAATCCAAGCATGTGAATAGTTCCGTCTGAAATGAATTAAAATATTTTTTAAAAAGTTATTAAGTCAGATTTGTGGCGGGCAATGTTTGGTTTATTGAAAGGTTTAATCTGTCCCTCTGCAAATGGGTGACATTAGAGCTCAGATTCCAATATCACTGCAGTGCGGGAACTATAAATGCAATATTTGTGATGACGGTGCTGCTACTGAAGCTCCTCCAAAATGTTATTAGCACCCAGAACAGGAGTGAGAAGTTCAGCATCCATTATTTGCCTGATTTGCGTTTCAATTTTTACGGTTGATGGGCAAAAGAGTGTACAGGGGGTGAAAGCCAGAGAAGGCTGGACGTAGGTTGAATCCATAGCAGAAACTCTTCCTGCCTCCTTATTTTCACGGATCTTGAAGGATCCAGTCCAGATAGACGAGGTCCTTGGGGGATCCAGTCTCTGAAATCGAACACACCCTTCATCTCTTAAAGTATCTAAAAGTTCCTGAAACTCGAACAGAAATGTTGCAAACTGTCTGTTTTGCAGTAATTTCCCAAACAGAATGTAGCCATAATGACTTAGCCTCTGGTCAGTTTACAGTGTATATCAGCTCAGCGGGACATGATGGTGGCCTCCATGATGGCTCCCTCTCCGATGTGGGCCCCAGGACAGCTTCACATAAAAAGAAAGAAATCCTCTGAGTTTGTTGTTTTCCATCCTGCAACACCATGGGGGGGCAGGACTACCAGCCTGCAGGAGTTTCTTGTGACACTGTCTTGGTGCAGGGGTTTCTGAAGCTGTTTGAGCTAAATGCATCCTCCCAACCCAACGGCCATGTTAGATGAATATCGGCATGAACACTGGTCTTCAATGTTCAAAATTTACATTGTGGTTTATGCCCAAACACGGAGATTGTGCTCTCTTCTAAACAGCATCATAACAAACAAGCTAAGGAACCATGAACATCAATATAACTTGATGTTGTGAGGATGATTAAAGGCTTGTGCGAATAGAAAAACACGAAAATAGTGAATGTTGGCTGCACTATGGTGTCCGAAATCTCAAAGAGGATAATACAGATTACAGAATTACATCCAACCTTGAAGAGGTTAGTCATTCGCATTGGAAGACTGAATGATGTTACAAGAGAAACTTAGAAATATTAATGAGACACCTGATTAATCTGCTTACCAATTCCAAACTAACACAGTTTAAGGTGTTGTTTACTGGACTTGTAGGATCTTTTTCAGCAGGAGATGAAATCTACAACACAGTTTTCAACTTGAATAAATTTATCAAACAGGCCTGTGCTGTAAGATCAGGTGACCTTATTAATAGCTTTGATATATTCTGGGAAAAGTGACATCTCTTCTAGACAGATGGATTTCACCTGAATAGATCAGGTGTGAAATGTTTGGCTTTCACATTTGAATTCCCTGAAAAATTACATGATGGGAACGAAAAATAAAAACTGATAAACTCTCTCCCTGTTGATAAATGTCATCCTGTGGAGTTCTAGGAACAGGAACATCAACGGAATTGTCAGGACTCCTTCCTGTGTGTTTGTGTTTCTGTGTTTGTCTCCCTTCATCCACCAGGAGGCGCCTGGTTCTGGTCCGCCTCCTCACACACCTGCTGACGGTTTCCTCGTTAACGGAGTGTTCTTAAGCTGCTGACTGCCACTACCTCGACGCCAGAGTGTTTGCCAGTTTTGGGTACTCTAGCCAAGCTGAGTTTTGCTGAGTCAAACTGAGTTCTTGTCAACCTGAGTTTAAACATTGTTTTTGTCTTTGCCTTTCGGCAGGAAGTCATCCTGCAAACTGGATTTTTTGGACCTTCTCTCCCTGGAAGGATCAACGGAGCTTCAAGCTGAGCTGGGGTTACAAACAGGAGGTTTGGACCCACTTTCCCCAAGAGATCGTTTGAGCTTCACACTGAGCAAGGGATTCATTTCCACTATGACCCGTTCAAGTACTCCAGGAAATCTGAGTGGCAGTCAGCTTCTCCGTTCACCTACAAACAACCGCATTCTGGGTAAACCCTGTTCCGCCCTCCACCGAATCAGACAAACACTGGAACAACAGGATACAGACTGGAGTCAAAGATTCAACAACTTCTCTTGAAACGTGAGTCAGCAACCAGATCCTCTTCTCCAAGTTCACGAATCAAATTTCCCACTGAGCCTGAACTAATCGTGTTTTCCCCTCACTTTTCAGTTCTGGTTGAACAGTGTTCAGAGCAACACTTCTCTCTGCATTATCTTTTCAGTAAATCCAGTTAAACCTTTTCTCCTGGTCTCCCTGTTTGGTCTTCAGCATTTGGGTCTGAACTTTAGTAAAATCATGACAGGAATGAATAAAACATAGGGACATGGTCGATAAGGTAATGACCAAGAACTTAATTACTATAATAATTGCTAAATGTTGATCTTCTGTTTCTAACAGAGACATGGCTAAATGACAATAATGAGCAATAATGCACCTCGCAATTACAATTTTCTCCATTAGAACAGACAGTTAAAGAGGAAGGATTCACTAAAGTGTAGAAAAGTGCTCATCTGTCATTTTTTTCTTTTTTGCAGATTACTTTTTTTCTTACATCAGCTGAAATTCCTTAAGACACTTGTAATGGCTGCACTCAAACCCTCATTCTGTATTGAGTGGAAAAACCATTGAAATCATAAATGCTTTGCCTCATCATTGAGCTTTACATTCCGCTATACTTGTAACACAACAGTGTAAACAAGTATATATAGTAAGTACAACATTCCATCTAATGCTGTTAGTTTGAAGTATAGATATCTAAGGGAAGAAAGAAAATGCTACGGTTTTTCAAGGTTAACGACAGCTGGAAATCAGAGAGGGTGCTGATCTTGTTGCACTGAATTTGTTCAATTTAACAACGAGATAAACTAGATACATATTGTGAACTGTTGGTCATATCATCCTCTAAACAAGACTAAAATGATTGCCATATTATTACATGTTTTCTGGTTCTTGTATAAGGTCCAAAATTGTACACAAAATAAGTCTTTAATTTAACCATGAAAATAGGAAAAAAGGCAAAGTTTTTTTCTCCTTTTTCTCATTTATTTTAGAGCCTTTTATGGAGCAATGACCATCACAGGTATGGCTTTGTCTACCAGTTCTAATAACACAAAAAAAGTGAAAGAGATGTGCCAAACGGATAAACAACCACATACTGAAAGGGTTAAGTCAATGCATGTTTATATTTAACCCAGTATATATAAGTGTTGTATAGTAACAAAGTAAAAATACTTCACTACTGCACTTAAGTATATTTTGGAGTAATTTATACTTTCTGAGAGTATTTACAAACTTAATTGCATACCTTTACTCCGATACATTTTCAATGTTTAGTTTAGTTACTAAGTAAAACAAAAAGAAAAACGAGCGAGAGAAAGGCAAGTGTTTTGACCCCCCCTACTGACTACAAAGTCGGGTCTTGCCTGGGCTTGTCATCAACACCAATAGGATACGCCTGTTTCGCAAAGCCAGTCTACATTTATCCTACACTTGGTTGTTTATATTATTTTAAGTGAATTTAACCTTCAAAGTTTACCAAAATGTAAAAAAATGTAATTCAAACTGCACTTAGTAAACTACATTACTTGAGTACATCTATTTTTACAGTAATTCTTATACTTTTAGTCAGTGACTTGGACTTTTACCAAAGTCATATTTTGGAGAGGTACTTCTACTTTTACTTGACTCTGAGATTTCAGTACTTTGTACAGCACTGGTAAATATAAACCTGAATTTCCACCTCAATCCACTTTTAATTACTTTTCTGTTGTTGTTGAATAATCTTTCACCAAGAAATTAAAAACCTTATTAAATGAATCCCTTAAAGCTCTAAAACTCTTACATACGACTCTAGAACAGCTCTTGCATGGTAAAGACAAACGTGTACTTACCTTTAACGGTAAGTAAGGAATGTCCCATTATGAGTAAATGTAATTGACATGCATAGGTTTTAAACATTCTTGCAGTTACCAAGACTGAAATGATGTGCAAACATAGCCCCTCATTGACTTTCTGTCCTCTGTGCTCCCACTCCATCTCCTCCTCAGACTCCCTTTTCTGGTTTACTAACTGTGGATGTTTCTAAGCTGTCACTCCTACTGAGACTGTCCAATACAAATGTGTCTCACACCTGACATCGGGTACAGACAACAAGATTTATCTCTACAGCATGCAAAACGTTTGAATTACTCCCAAATCGTTTAAACAGTTAAAAAAAAGCTGTATATAAGTCTAATATTTTATTACATAATAATGATTCTTGTTTTTAAAAACCCAGATTGTTTTTAACACGCAAAAGTCTAAGTGAATCTTATGTTATTGCTTTGCAGGGCAAACTGATTACATTGATCTCTAAATGCTTATTCCAGTTTTCAGGATATCCTAAACCTCTGTTAGGAAAAATTGTAAAGAAAAAAAATGTAAAATAGTTGATTAAGCAAATAATTTTAAAAGAACAGTGTGATGAAAATTTTGTTTTATTTGTTAATGAATTGTTGTTGTTTTTGTTATAATTATGCATTTGTATGGGTGCGTAGGGGGTTGATGTGATTTTACTATGTTAAAATATTTTCATTCAAATACAAATAGCATTAAAATGTGAGGGAAAAGTAAAAAATGTTGCAACCGTCCCCAATCTCTCCCAACAATGGACTGAAATAAGACGAACGATACCTGGAATATACAATGTATTGAATCATTTAGTAGTATTTTTACAACATTATCTAGAAATGTATCTTTTTCAAGTATTATATGTATTTTTTTAAATCTAAAAGTCGTAATAGAGTCTTACATAGATAAATAAAGGAGGTAAGTTACCTACTTTGCAAATGCAACAAGATAGTTTACATTTAAAATAAGAAAGAGTAACTGCATTATCGTATTACAAGCGCATATTATCCAACTGTAAAAATACTTATCCAATTGGCAAATCATCTTATGTAGCTACTAAGATTAAGGGTAAATAGACTTGAGTTAAGAAATTCTGACTTATTTCTAGATCGTTTTTGCAGTGAAGAACTTTAAGTTAAGGTACGGTACGAGCGCAAGAACTTTGTTGAACTGTTAAAGATCATAAATAGAATTAAAGTTTTATGACCCAAGCCCCGCTCATTGCCTATTTTTGTCAGAAACGGGGAAAGATGGACCCAGTATGGACCCCAATCACTGACACCCATTAACCAGAGTGTCAGTGATTGGGGGGTGCCCCCCAGTCACTGACACTCTGGTTAAAGGGAAGGCAGCAACCTCAGTGAGCAGGCCGGAATCTGATCCAGGTCAGGAAAAACAGATCAGTAGGAACAGTTCTGGAATCCAGGAGTCTGCAGGCGGGTCAGGGGTTCCGACAGACAGATCCATGGTTCCAGGAATCCACAGAGCGTGAAGGCAGGTTTAGAGTTCCACGGGTCAAGCAACGAGCTCAGAAAGGAAAGCACAAATACAGACAGGCAGGCTCAGTGGTTGAGGGTCACAGACAAGACATGGTACTCTATTCCCATCTAGGAGCCAGGAGACGATCAGGAGACACAACAAACACCAAAACCCTCGCAACCCACTGGCCTCCGGGGGACGTAGGAATCCCTCCAACTAAAACTAACGAACAATAATGCTGGTGAGGATTCCCAGTCATCCAGGTCATAGTCATTCCAAAAAAGTTAAAAAAATAAAATAAAATAAATCTACTGGCCTTTTTTTGTAAGTTTGAAGATGTTTCGCTTCCATTCAAGGAAACTTTTTCAATTCAAAATGTCAGAAATAGCAATAATAAAATAACAAGGCTTTTTTTTGTCCACTCTATAAACCCTCAAACTCAGCGCTATTCCAGACATTTTGAATAGAAAAAGCTTCCTGGACGGGAAGCGAAATGTTTTCAACCTTGAAAACGAAGTCCAGTAGATTTACTTTTTTGGATCCAACAATATCACACCAAGCAATGATCTGGACCCGATAGCTGGACTGTCCTATTTATCAAGCAGAAGGAGGAGGTGGAGGAGATGAGTGATAATTGGAGGCCGGACAAAGTTAACCTCTTAAAACCCAAGTGGGGGTAATAATTCGGAATGCATAAAATTATTACCAGCAGGGGGAGCCATTGTGCGCAGCTCCAAGCTGACACCAAAAGTTCCAATCCCCACAGCTCTGGAACTGTTAGCTAGAGGTCTGAAATTTTCTGCATTAGTGTTTGACATGATGTAGAACACATATAATACAACGAAACCTGCTTTTTCTCAAGAATGTCTTTATTACTGCAGTTTAAAAGAGATCTATCATTTCGAGAATAAAAAAACACAGCTTTAAGTCATTTTTTATCTGATGCAGGTTGGTCTGTGTTCTAGTCACCCCATATTATAATTTACATATTCAGAAACGAAAACATGTTAGCTTTCAAATAATGTTGTTAGGTTTCTGTTTCTGTTATGTTTTTCTTTTGCTCCTTGATTTCTAGTGCTTAGTTTTCTTTTCACCATGTTTCTTTATCCTAGTTATTTGATTATTATTTTGTTGTTGTTTTCTTATTAGTTCCTGTCTTCCAGGTTTTCCATTTGTTGTCCTCTGCTGCCCTCTTGTGTCCTCTTTCTCTTGCTCTGTTTTCTGTTCAGCCCTCACCTGTTATCAATTCCCTCATTAGCCCTCTCCCTGTCTCTGTCCCCTTTAAAAGCCCTCCCTCTTCAGTTCCTGTTTGCTGGATCCTCGTCTAACCTCTGGTCAATCGTCTGTCTGCCTTCCTCGTCTTTTCCTGGTTCCTAGATTTTGGTTTTCCCCTGATGTCTCCTAGGTTTTGGTTCGTGAGTTATTTTTTGTTGGATTTTTTTTATTCCTGACTCAGTGCCTGTGAACCTTATTAAACCACTTAAATTCACCTCTGCCAACTCGTCTCTGCATTTGGGTCCTCCAAACCAACACTGCTTTCTGACAAATGTGTTGCACATGTAATTTGGGCTTACAGTTCCTAGGTTATTCGCTTTTTCATTTGGGTGTGCAAAATAGGCGAGGATTACCCAAAATGAGGTGGATGTTAAGAGTTTAAGCAGCGGAGTGACATGAACAATTACGGTCAGCTATCAGGGCAGATCATGACCATTTTAGATTTAAATAAACAATACAGACAGTTAACGTTGTCTAAAGTGCCTATTTTTACTGAAAAACCAAAAGTGTAGCTGCATTAACCAAATTACTTGGTGAACAAATATTTTAAACAAATGATTTTAATGAACTGAATGAACTTAATTACTTCTAGTTTTTAAGTTAAACACTAGCCAAAATGTGAAAAAGTGTGACTGCAGAGGAGTCGCTCATCTCTGTCATCCTAAAGGTGCTGCGCTGCATATTTTTCTGATGAGCCAGATATATCGATGTATTGACAGATACTAGACCCTCTTTTTTTTTTCTCTCCTCTACACAGCACTTTTACTGATGTGCACCACTCCCACATCCACTTATCGTGACACACCGTGGAACAAAAACACACCTGACAGTTTAGCTGACGTTCATAGACTTGGCTGTAACTACATTAATGTCTGTGTACATTTTAACACCCTGGAAGGTAAATCAATTCTCTGTTAATGTGATTTTGGTGGTGAAGGTCTGCATACAGCAAACATGGAGCTGAGTTGGGCTCTTCCTTCGTTCCAGTTCACGTTAAGCATTATTTTCTGGGAAGGGTATCTCAGTGGTTTTAGCCGATCCACTTTCAGCTTCTTAGGGTTCTTTAAAAAATTATTTCCATCAACTTTACCTAAATATTAGGGTACAGTTGTGTGTGAACTCAACCTTAGTGTGTTAAGGAGACTAAAACATAACTGTCCAGGTTTACAGTCACACAACAGCCCGATGGAGCCGCACATTTTCTCTTTAGCGAGGTGAAATTGCTGAGGAGACGTTAAAACTGTACAACTAGATCACATCTTAAAGTAAAGTATTTTTAGGTGGACCTTCTTCACAGCAGTAGCCTACATTAGCAAGGCCTCCTGTTGGCGTTCCTGTCTGCGCTTCCAAACTGAGAGTGTGTGTCTTGAATCGCTTGAAGATAAATTTAGAAACCATTTATCTCTTTTAGACTGCGCTGTCTTTGCTACCAAAGCGCTTTAATTAATGGAAGTCCATGCAAAAAACAAAATACAAACATATGGTGTCGGGACACGCTGAAGCTGGTTGCACAGCAGGTTCTCATGGACAAACAACATCAGAGAGCCACACTCCAAAGAAACCCAAGAGGTATGATGGGGAGAGGACGGCTACAGCAGCTCTTTTTACTGCAACACTTTATCTCAGTCATGCACAGGAAAATAGAAATATACTAGACTGTCAACTGAAAGTTAGTTGGCTCAGAAATTCAACATGAAGGCAGGAGAAACCCTAACATAGCTGAAAGGAAAAATACTGGACAAATAATCATGATGGTTCATGGAATACCAAATAAACTCTACTTGACCTATTCAATGTGGATTTTAGGTAAAATACACAAATCATTAAAGAGCCGATGTTTGCAGTGCAGGATGCTTATTTTGTTGTTTTCTCATTATTTAACTTGCCACACATTCATTCAAACTCTGCATGGAAATAATTAAATAATCAACTTTGGATGGTTTATTTTAACGGGGTGAAATAACTGTCAATAAAAAAAAAACAGGTGCGTAGGTCAGATATGCTGCTGAAGATTCTCAGTCATCCAGGTCATTTCAAAAAGGTAAAAAAAATAATAAAAAAATTCAATTTTGAATTGATAAAACTTCCTGGAAGGGAAGCGAAACATCTCCAAACTTGGAAACGGAGTCCAGTGGATTGTTTTTAAACTTTTTTGGAGGTATGTAGGTGTCTGAATTTTTTAGATGCAAGTCTAAAAACATAAATAAATGTGACATTTGTGTTTATTCATTCTTGTTGCATCAGATGGTTCATCTATGAAAGTTACAACTTTGCAAAAATAAGAGTATGAATCACAAATTCACAATTCCATATTAAGCTGTAACCCTCCTTACCAGTTGGTGGCAGTACCCCAACCGGAGGTTGTTTATTAACCACTATTAAAGAGAAAAAGGAAGAAGATGGAAATAAAACCATGAGCGTTTCTCAATTCACGAGAACGCGAGTACGTAAATTTAGCCCTGGCTGCGGTTACCCTCGGAGGTCTGCTGGTCACTCTGGTCCGCTCAACGTCGGACATTTTTTTTTAATTTCGCACTAACTCTGTAAACAGGCCACACAGGGAGGCTTCAATGTATAATGTTATCGCCTCAAACGATTTCAAAACGTACTTTTGAAGAACAACAGCAGCAGAAAAGGGAATGTTTAACTTACCACTGTGAGCGCTGTCTGGAATCAAGCTGCGGCCGCGGGGCATTCTGGGGAAGCGGTCAGTCTGAAGAACGCACAAGTCTGCTCTGATGCATGCTCGATAAAGAGGGCGGGGCAAGAACAACATCCGGGGATTTGATGCGTTCTCGATCTGGCGTTCTCGAGAATTGGAACGGTTCTCGGGCTGAGGCTGATGACGTGTCACGAGTACACGAGAACGCTCAAGAATGCATATTGAGAAACGGCCCATGACTTAAATGTTTTATCTTGGCTGAACATTTTTGTTAATGCATTTGCAGTATAGATTTCAGACGACTGTTCTGTTTTTGTCTTCACCTTCTTTTCCTTTAAAGGAACAACTTTTAGATGCATTACTGCCACCAACTGGTAAGGAGTGTAAAAACTTCGTTGGAGCCTATAGATGCCTGTTTGTAACCGAGGAGGTTGCCTAGGGCCCCAAGTTCCAGAGGGCCCTATAATACATTTATTACCTATTTGCACATTTCAGTTACATTTTGGAAAAAAAAATTTTTACAATGGCACCAGAACACTTAATGTAGTTTCTGTACTACCACATTGGTTCAGTCCATCTTACTTTGCATGTGCAAAATGGACATGAACTTTTCAGATGACACAAACACAAAAGGGGAAAAGAAGAAGAAAGGAAGCTAACCCAACTGCGCTAAAAAGAGGAGAAAGAAGAAAGCAGTAATCTGCTCTCATTGTTATAAACAGTGAAGAGTTTCGACACTGCGGCAGCAGCAATGCTGACACTGACACCTGTTGCGTAGGATCCCTTATGTGGAGATCAGTTCCTCCTGTTTGCAGTATAATAGCATCTTTATTCTGTATAATATCTATTCTTAGTTTTTTAGTACTACAGAAGGGGGCTTCTTAAGTGAGTGAATATGGAATATTTTATTGCAAGATTCACTAAGGCTAACACTACGGAAGAGGATTAGGGCCAGAATTCTGACTTTAATCTCAGAATTCTGATTTTTTTCTCAGAATTCTGACTTTTTCCTAAGAATTCTGACTTTTTCCTAAGAATTCTGACTTTAATCTCAGAATTCTGATGTTTTTCTCAGAATTCTGACTTTTTCCTAAGAATTCTGACTTTAATCTCAGAATTCTGATTTTTTTCTCAGAATTCTGACTTTTTCCTAAGAATTCTGACTTTTTCCTAAGAATTCTGACTTTAATCTCAGAATTCTGATGTTTTTCTCAGAATTCTGACTTTTTCCTAAGAATTCTGACTTTAATCTCAGAATTCTGATTTTTTCTCAGAATTCTGACTTTAATCCCAGAATTCTGATTTTTTCTCAGAATTCTGACTTTAATCCCAGAATTCTGATGTTTTTCTCAGAATTCTGACTTTTTCCTAAGAATTCTGACTTTAATCTCAGAATTCTGATTTTTTCTCAGAATTCTGAATTTAATCCCAGAATTCTGACTTTTTCCTAAGAATTCTGACTTTAATCTCAGAATTCTGACTTTTTTCTCAGAATTCTAACTTTAATCTCAGAATTCTAACTTTTTTCTTAAAATTCTGACTTTAATCTCAGAATTCTAACTTTTTTCTTAAAATTCTGAATTTAATCTCAGAATTCTGACTTTTTTCTCAGAATTCTAACTTTAATCTCAGAATTCTGACTTTTTTCTCAGAATTCTGACTTTTTTCTCAGAATTCTAACTTTAATCTCAGAATTCTAACTTTTTTCTTAAAATTCTGACTTTAATCTCAGAATTCTGACTTTTTTTTTTTCAGAATTCTGACTTTAATCTCAGAATTTTGGATCTTAATGTAGATGGGCACCATGAAGGAAGAGATGTGGGAGCACTCAGCTTCACTGACAAAGATGTGAGGGGTCCCCTCATTAATGGAGGAGCAGAAGGTCATTAAAACAGGAGAGCTAGTCTCTAAAACAGACATGGCTACGGCTTGATGCTAACATGTTTGTTATCTGTCAGAATTCTGAGAAAAAAGTCTGAACTCTGAGATTAAAGTCAGAATTCTGAGATTAGAGTCAGAATTCTGACTTTTTTCCCATGTTAAACTAAAATAAAATGTAAAAATCAGTTAACTTTTTTTTTTTTTTTTTTTTTCCCAGTGGCCCTAATCCTCTTCTGTATAACACTCACAAAATAAGATTTCTGCAAAAAAAGACTCAACTTTATTTATCCCTTGGGATTACTCCTTCAGGGAAATTCTGGTTCCAGTAGCTTTTACAGAGTACAAAGAGTTAAAGCAAGATGCCATTAAAGATAAAGATACAACAGACAATATCAAAAGAGTGTATATAGTACAAAAAAGCATAAAAAAAGATATAAAGTTGTAACGTCCTGGAATGTTATATAAAATATAAAATATCTGCACCGAGGAAAGCTAAGGAAAGACTACACAGTCGACTTGGGTTATTAAGGGAGAACATTTAGAGACTATGACAAAAACAGACAAAGAGAAAACATGGAGAGGAAGACGAGAAAAAAGGGAGAGAAGAAGAAAAATACAAGGGCAAAAGGTAAGGAAATACAAACATTGCGAAAAAGAAGCGAGAAAGAAAATGTGAAAAGGGGACAGAAGCAGAGGGATGTAAAACAAAACAATAATGCATGTGTAATTTGTTAGAATCTCTTTTTCTGTATAATTATTTCAGAGGGCCCAATCCCTGACTTCACCCAGGGCCCTAAATTTCTCAAATCTGTCCCTGGTACTTACTGTATAAATTTGTGATTTTTACTCTCATTGTTGTATCAAAGTTGTATCTAGTATTGCTAACTTCTAAACTTGTATTCCTCCAGATGAAACATCTGATGCCATGTAAGAGCTGACAATAAGAAACAAATACAAATATTAAAATTCATATTTAATCACTAAGATTTACAAATTCAGACACCTACAAATACGTTCTTATTGATAGTTATCCTCTCCCTTCAAGCGTTTAATGACTCCATAAGTATATTTACAATATTAAAAATGAACACTAACGGTTTAAAGACTCTAATTTTACCAACTGATTATTTCAGAGAGGCGGCGTAACCTTATGAAATGCCAAGCATTAGAGAGTCATCATAAAAAAGCTGGGAAACGGTAAAAAAAAAGAGGTTTTAAGTTTTTATTCACAGATATGTGGCTTTAACAACATGATTTAACAAGATTCCTGGTAAGATTTATGGGATCACATTACAAGATAACCAATGCTTATTGAAAGGACCTTTAGATGAAGTGCTGCTGTTTGACTCTCACTTCTTGAGGCTGATGGCTTCCGAGTACGGCCAAGTGACAGCTAATTTCCTATGAGACTGGAGGTAATGACCAGGCTGTGGCGAGGCTGTATTTAATCTAAATTTATGACAAAATGGAGAAAAAAAAAATCTTACAAGAAGACAGAAGGATTTTTTATGCTAACAAGTACCGGCTGCTAAAAACACAAATGGGAATTTGTGATACTAATGAAAAATAAAAATTGACATGATTTTGGCTCTTAAAGGATCTAATTTGGGGTTTTTGTTTGTTATTCTGAGCAGGACTTGCCGAATGATTTTTGAGGAACCATTGCAGCACTTAAAAAAAACTCACTTTGTGGGACTTTTCATAATCACATCTGCAACTAAAAGCACTTTCCAGGTATAAAAATAATTAAAGGGTTTATTATTGCAGAATTATGAGACAGCGCATCTAAATACCATATTCAGTTAAATTCTATTCAGTTTATTTGTATAGCGAAAATTCCGAACACGTCATCTGAAGGATATTTACAGTTCACCAGATCATAGAGTCAGATTATTTTAAGCCAGACTGTAGTGCTTGCGGCGGATGAGGAGAGCCCACCTGCCCCCACCCATCCTCACCACCTTCTACAGAAGCACCATAGAGATTGTTCTGACCAGATTATATTACTATTTATATATAGATTATATTACTATTTATATATATATATATATATATATATATATATATATATATACAAATACAATAATAAATCTGTCTATGTCTAAGATTTATTCAAAGTTTTCTATCTAAGGAAAACCGGTTGATTGCATTGACTCATGACTCAAAGGCAATCCCTCACGCTAAGCATGCTTGTAGCGACAGTGGAGAGGAAAAACTCCCTTTGAACAGGAAGAAACCTCCAGCAGAACCAGGCTCAGTGTGAGCGGCCATCTGCTGAGGCCCACTGGGGTTCAAGGAGACAGAAGCAGAGATACAAAAGGCAACAGTCTGGCAGCGGCCATTTTTACCTAAATATAGTAACCCCTCCCTCCTGCCATCTTCCAGCAGTGACGTCACGGTGCGGTAAGCCTAGCGCCATTCTCCCCGCTTTACAAGCTAAATCAATGGGAACTACTAGACACATCTGCAATCAACAACAATTATTGAAGATTTCCAGAGGACTTCACCATTGAAATTCACCAGAGCGATAGTGAAACTGACAATGCCCACGTGCATGGCAGCTGGATGCTGGAATACATCGGGTAAAAGTGAAAAAAAGAGTTATTCCACCTTTCTGATTCCTGATCCTCCACAGACGGGTTGGTCGTTGGATCGCCAACTTGAAGAGGGAGGATTTGCCATCGAACTTCTGGCCAGAGAAAAAACCCGTAATATGTAGCCAACATTTGGAAGAAGAATGTTTTCAAGATGACTTGGATAATAGCGCGTTGTGACAAACACCAGATACAGCACTGGGACTTGATCAACAGCCGATACCGCACCGTGACGTCACAAACCAGTAGGTGGCAGTAGTGTTCTTTGACAAACATGGATGCCTCCAGTAAAGCACATTCACATGAAAATTACTCTTAAAAACACTGATCATTTATTGAACAGTATGGAATAATTTCATGTTTAAAGTACTTTCAGAAGTTTGAATTCTGAATATGAGCGACTTTTCCTTTAAAAGTCTGTCCGACAGGCCGCTAACATTTTTATTTGCCTCGTTGCACAAAATTCACACCCATGAATCGTCATGTTTTCATCATCAAAGATCCACGTTTAGTTCCTCAGTTTTCGTTATCAAAAACAACACTGCTGGAGTGCATTTAAAATAAGATTTAAAAAAAGAGAAACAAAGCAAAAAGGCACAGAAATACAAATAAAAAAGGGTAAATAAAAGTATAAATAATAATATAACTCAAACTTCAGGCCTGAATTAGATCCACAATTCCCCAAATATGGATATGAGAAAGGAAAAAAATCTGGATTATTAATTAATTCTAGTATCACAGACAACAGGATGACATGAGCTCTCCTTTTGGTTTTGGACCAATTGTAATTTATTTTTTTGTTTACTAAAAGTAGTCCAACCCGAGTGAATAAAAGCCCTCAGTGATGTCAGCGTGTGGATATTTAGTCCCTTCAGAGAGCAGTCAGTCAGCATCCCATCAACTCCTCTGCACTGAACTACGGCCAAAAACCTCACCCACATCACTGTAACACGATTTGATGTTATGTGACGTGACATCATGTCATGTAACATTACAAGACCTGTCACCGCATAAACTACATCATGCTTGATTTTGTCATTTCCCGTCGACACCGCTGTCCTTTTGAATATCCTGCGTCGCTCCCCTCCATCCAAGTAAAGACATACGAGATGGTCCGCCAATCCATCTTCCTCCTCTACTGTTTGTCTCGCCGTCTGGCCCCGTCCCGCGTTAGGACATCAGCTGTGAACACATCACGGAACAGTGAAGGTCAGCGGCGACGCCGAGCCTCTATTAAATCAGCGGCCTCCTAAAGCGTGTGCCCCGTCGGGTCCGGACGCCCTCAGAGCCCAGGGTTGACAGACGGATTATCCTCCGCCTACCTGCCGCTGACAGGCAGCCATATGCCCATCAGGAAAGAAAAAAAAATGTAAATCAGCAATAATCAGACTTCACTCTGATCCCTATAAATGTGGATTCATCTGAAGCTTGCAGCAGGTGGTTAAAGTGACAACAGTCTGGCGGCGGGCAGATTAACAGCTCTCCAACGGTAAACACACTCAGTAGGGTCTGATGTTTTTAAACTGGGATAATGATGCAAAGAATTAGTGTTATATTAAAATACATGCAAAGAGTCCATTTAACAAAATGAAGTGAATCGGCGATGACAATCACGAAGCCATCTGCCCCTTCGCCGTTTAGCTCGGTGCTAAGTTGCTGTTGAAATACGGCTTGCTTTAACACACTTAGCCCCCCCCCCGTCCCGTACAATAATCATGCGTTTGGAGCGACACACTGTTGCCGTGCATTAACATAAAAGCGCTAAAACAGCGTTTGCATCCCAAATGGAGGCTTCTGAGTGAAGCTGCTGCAGGAACGCTTCTCCCCGCCGGGTTTGCAACATATATGTTTCTCCCACTTCCGTTTCTAATGCATGCAAAGTTAATTTATCACATTTGCTAGTATTTAGAACCTGAGCTTCATCACTATTCATGACATGATCGTACATTTTTTGGCTGACTCTTTTTTTTCTACAGACAAATGATTTTGAACAGGCTTTTTTTTCTTAATGGATCACTGATGGCACACAGAGAGGGGGGGCTTGTGATGAAGAAAGTCTCACAATGTGTAGATGTGTTCTAGATATAAAAAAAGTAAAAAGCACTAAAATCGGCAGAAATATAAAAGGCGCATCTGAGAACTTGAAGGAGTTGGAGCAGAAACTACTGTTCCCATAATCCAGTAAGTCACACCTTCAGCTGGAGAGAATGCTGAGAAAGACTATCAGCTTTACACCCTAATTCATCTTCCATAGACTCTTTTTTTTCACCCCGAGAAGCTTAAAATGGATTAAGCTCAGAGGCTCCGAGATGAAAAATAACACAAAGGTGCATTTCACCACAAAGCCATCAATCTGCTTCATGTTAAATGACAAAGCTAATCACCTTGAGAGCTTGTTTGCCGGCGACACTGAAAGATAAACACCACTCTGCGAAAACTGGAGGCAGATCCCAAGAGATGGGAGGGGGGCGGGGCCTCTTGCTCCCTGAATTTGAAGACCGACCTGTGATTTAACACTGAACCTGCTCAGAGGCCCCCGATGCGCCGAGGAGCCCTAAAAACTCCAGGCGGGCTCCCGTCCAATTCGCCAAACATATTCCCATAAAACTGTGGTGGGGGTCTGAGGGAAAATAAATGTGTTGAGCTGTTTACAAGTCTGCAACGGCTGAGGGCGTTGGAGCGTTGCATAATGTGGTCCTGAAACAGGGGATGGGAGAGAGACCTTGGCCCCCTCTTCTTTCACTCAAACGCATGCGTTCACTGAGCTCCATAATGAGAATCCACCTCACCAAATCTTTCAATTCAAGGACTTGCTTAGATTGACTGTAATGCCTAAGTAATCAGCCTGTTCTGACCCACCTTGTCCTCGGCCGGGATTTATAGCAACCAATTACTGATCTCTATTACCCAGCGCGCCACTGGGATGGAAATGAGACGAGTGGACAGACGGCCAGCGCCGTCTGTGCGGTCTGGGTGATGGGAAACTGGCCTCCAGTGCTTCCTGCTCATGTTTCATCCGCCGATACAAGGCCAGAGACTGGGATGCAACTCTTTATAGTCTCACAGGTGGTAAAAAACTTTTTCATTGCTTGAGTTTGAGTTCAGCTGCGGCGACGCTGTTGATTAGAGTGGATTTTACAGCAGCGTTCAAACTTTCTGGGCGTGAATGACACATTTAAAGACTGACAGGAAAATTAATCAGAAAACTCCCTGTTTTGAAAATCTGTTTGAAAGATGATTTTCCAAAGGTTTTGTTAAATATAGATGGGATTTTTATGGTAAATAGATTTCAGTAAAAAATTATTTACAACTCTGAGCCTCTAACTCAAGAGCGAAACCCCAAAAAAATTGACTTTTCCTGCGTTTCACAAAAAAAAAAATGTTTGAAAGTTGGAAGAACTTTTACTTGTTGACATTTAACTTTTCCTGACAAAATATATCACCAACAAAGTTAAGGTATAGGCTATATCTACCTGAGAACAATTTTCTAAAATGTATCAATTTTTGATGAACAAATCATAACATAAACTATTACCCCTTTCTTTTCACCCTCATTCCCAAAGCAGAAATGGAAAACAAAGAATCTGTATATTTCAATGATTTTTACTGGTCAGCTAAAACAGCTTTAGCTTAATTCTATTTATAAATTTCCAAACCTATTGAGGTGCCTGTCAGGAATCCAGTTTCTCTCCCTCCACCACCAGGTGGCGCCCTGTCATTGTTGGTCCTCCCTGCACACCTTCGGCTCGTTGGATCATATCTGGAGGAGTACTTAAGCAGTGGACTGTCACCACCTTGACGCCAGAGTGTTTTGGATACTCGAGCCATGCTTAGATTAGCTGAGTCTATCTGAGTCTTTGTCTCTCTGAGCTTTAACCTTGTTTTTTGTCTTTGCCTCTCGACAGGAAGTTACCCTGCAAACTGGATGTTGGGCCTTCTCCCCCTGGAAGGATCGTTTGAGCTTCACATTGATGTTTGGGCCTTCTTCCCCTGCTCAATGTGAAGCTCAAGTTCTCCTCCAGATAATGATCCAAAGAGCCGCAGGTGTGCAGGGAGGACCAACAATGACAGGGCGCCACCTGGTGGTGGAGGGAGAGACAGACACAAAACAAACTACACAAACTGGATTCCTGACAGCGTCACCAGACTCAGGATGATATGATCCAGAGTCAAGATTTCAGATTTTTCTATAAATAAAAGGTCAAACATGTAGGAGATCCAGGCTTTAGAGCTTTGAGATATATCTTTATATCAGACTCTCGGTATAATTTAGTTTATATATATTTATATTATATTTAAATATATATATTTTATTAACAGTAAATGTCTCATGTTGGCTCACAGGTCCTGACAGCCATGGATTTCTACCTCTGGGTCTGGAGGAAGATCAACTTCACACCAGAATCTTTGCAGTTTGTTATAACCCAGAACATATGTGCCAGAGTGCCTTCCAACTGATTACACTTTATACATCAGGGTGAAATAGACAGAGAGAACAAATGCAGCTTAACTCGCCAATAATGAAGCCTATGCCTGACCTTGTGTTGGATTAATTGGTGTCTTGAGTTAATTGGACATTTATGTCAGCTATAAAGACACTCACACCATGCATCCTCTGAAATAATGACGCCCATTTCCCTCTGCCAGTACTCTCTCACAGGTTGGGTACTTGAAGCAGAGTTGAAAATCCATTTAAAAACAAAATTCAAATATAATTCTTAAGTTTTAAGTGCTGAATAAATGTCACGGTTCTAAACAAGTTAACTTAAATTTGGTCAAATGAGGCAAAGAAATTGTCGCCATTGTCAGTGGCGGCTGGCCAATAGAGGCCGCAAAGGCGCCGTCCTACTCACCCAATGACCTTGATCAGCACATTAAAAAACTGTTTAATGCTGTACAATGCTAAAAACAGGGCCACCCAGGGGAGCAGCTCTACTGCACCCAGAGCAACTTTATTTGCACACCACCTCCTGCCACAGCGCTGACGTCACGATCGTCTGTTATAAAATACGGCTGATTGACAGGCAGTGTTGGGGAGTAACGGATTACATGTAACAACGTTACGTAATTTAATTACAAAATAAGAGTAATTGTAATTCGTTACAGTTACTTCCGAAAATATTAGGAATTACAAATTTAGTTAAATTTTTTTTAAAAATATAAAGAAAAACCTTTGCAAAATATGTAATGATATTTTAATTGCTTCACGCCCTGTATCGCCGTTTCCCGCTACGGCTCCTTGTCTCTATCATATTTGCCACTCTGATGATCCATCCTGTGCTGGTGGAGCCTCCTTGAGGAACAGCAAGCGAGCGGACGGTTCTATTTCAGCTAAAGCAGCGCATCAAAACTGACAGCCTTCCAGCACTGGAAATTTAAGGAGCATTTCATTTACATCTCTGAAAATGGCTCAAATTTAACCAGGCAGTGCAAGAAGTGTTTGCCGGCTATCAAGATCTTGTCCACGTCGAAGCAATCTATGTCAAACCTGAGGAAACATTTAGAGGTAAGTGCAACTCACTGATAGACAAAGCATCTCTTCTTGTGGATATCCTGTGATTGCCTGTCAGCAGTTCCCTCTCAGCTTAGTGCTTTAAGGTTCACATTCAGTTCTCTAAAATTAAATGTTGAACATGGTAATCAAAGTAATCAAAAGTAATTAGTTACATTACTTTTTAAAAGTAATCGAAAAAGTTACACTACAATTACATTTTAAACAAGGTAACTTGTAACTGTAACTGATTACATTTTTAAAGTAACTTACCCAACACTGTTGGCAGGTTTATATAATTATTTAGCAACAAGGCTTGGCTAACTGCATGCAGCGAGGCTAATGCTTTCCCTGCCTCCTTTTTCAAACATCAGGATCTAAAGCAGCATGGATTCAGAACGCATGACTGATTTAAAGCACTTTGCAGAACATTTTAGAATATCGTATATATTTTAAATATACTGATGTGATAACTACAATATACACTTACCGGCCACTTTATTAGGTACAACTGTCCAACTGCTCGTTAACACTTAATTTCTAAGCAGCCAATCACATGGCGGCAACTCAGTGCATTTAGGCATGTAGACATGGTCAAGACAATCTCCTGCAGTTCAAACTGAGCATCAGTATGGGGAAGAAAGGTGATTTGAGTGACTTTGAACGTGGCATGATTGTTGGTGCCAGAAGGGCTGGTCTGAGTATTTCAGAAACTGCTGATCTGCTGGGATTTTTACGCACAACCATCCCTAGGGTTTACAGAGAATGGTCCGAAAAAGAAAAAACATCCAGTGAGCGGCAGTTCTGTGGGCGGAAATGCCTTGTTGATGCCAGAGGTCAGAGGAGAATGGCCAGACTGGTTGGAGGTGATAGAAGGGCAACAATAACTCAAATAACCACCCGTTACAACCAAGGTGGGCAGAAGAGCATCTCTGAATGCACAGTACGTCGAACTGTGAGGCAGATGGGCTACAGCAGCAGAAGACCACACCGGGTGCCACTCCTTTCAGCTAAGAACAGGAAACTGAGGCTACATTTTGCACAAGCTCATGGAAATTGGACAATAGAAGATTGGAAAAACGTTGCCTGGTCTGATGAGTCTCGATTTCTGCTGCGACATTCGGATGGTAGGGTCAGAATTTGGCGTCTACAACATGAAAGCATGGATCCATCCTGCCTTGTATCAACGGTTCAGGCTGGTGGTGGTGGTGTCATGGTGTGGGGAATATTTTCTTGGCACTCTTTGGGCCCCTTGGTACCAATTGAGCATCGTTGCAACGCCACAGCCTACCTGAGTATTGTTGCTGACCATGTCCATCCCTTTATGGCTACTTTCAGCTGGATAATGCGCCATGTCATAAAGCTGGAATCATCTCAGACTGGTTTCTTGAACATGACAATGAGTTCACTGTACTCAAATGGCCTCCACAGTCACCAGATCTCAATCCAATAGAGCATCTTTGGGATGTGGTGGAACGGGAGATTCGCATCATGGATGTGCAGCCGACAAATCTGCGGTAACTGTGTGATGCCATCATGTCAATATGGACCAAACTCCCTGAGGAATGCTTCCAGCACCTTGTTGAATCTATGCCACCAAGAATTGAGGCAGTTCTGAAGGCAAAAGGGGGTCCAACCCGTTACTAGCATGGGGTACCTAATAAAGTGGCCGGTGAGTGTACATTTGATTGGTTTTTTGGTATATGTCTATTTTGAAGTTATAGCCCCATCAGAAGAAAACTTCACCAGCCGCCACGGGCCATTGTTGAAACTACTTGATCTTTCATGGAAAAATTGTATATTTTATATTTAAATTTTTGTTATTTGAATTACTGTAAGTTATTAGTTCAGCAAATTACTTATTTTACAATGTCTAATATAACTTTAGGTAACGATTGCATTTCATTCTTAAATTGGTTGACCTTTATTTCAATAATCGATTATCCAACCCTATAATATTCATCTTATTATACATCTTTACCAGGGGTACCCATAATTTTGTGTCTCCCTAAAGTCTTAGACGAATAATGTTATTCTACTTTAGATGCTTTTACCATGAGCTGAGAAAACTTGGTCTATTTCCTTTAATTTTGTATTTCCTTGCATACATTTTCCCATTAGCCAACCTTGCAAGCAAAATTAAATCAAAGCCGTTGCTTTTTTTAACGATTCAGGAACATTTTTTCAAATTCAGCCCCAGGCTGTTTATATTGCAACACTCTTTTGCCTTTTATGATTTAGAAAATTACCAAAACAGACCAATCTCCTTCCCCTAGCCAACAAGCTGGGTATTTCAGCACGGCTGTTGGTTACAGGAAGCACTGAGAATAATTGATGCAATCGGAACAGATCCTAAAGGTTAACCTCATCCTATTTTTATCCAATCCTAGCTTTGCGGTTATTTCAAGAAGGAAAACATTATTTCTTTCTTTATATTGTATCATTTAAAAAAAGTCCTTTAGTTAATTTACAAAGTATGAGCATTACAGATGATCCTTAAAGAAAACACAGATGTTTGGCTGCCTTGATTAGTTCTTTGCTGAAATATGTGAAACCATAGAAACTGTTGTCATTTTTTGTGTATGAAACATCGTGTTTCTGCATTTGCTTTTGAGTCAGAAACAGTGTTGATTCTTTTTGGAGGTGCCTGCGCCTTTCTGACAACATGTGAGAAACCAACTGTGACATTCACAATGAGAGTCAGAGATGAACAGTGCAGCTGTGGGAAAAGCTCCAGTCTGTCGCAACATTTCATAAGTTTTAGATTGGATTACGGCTTTCATTAAACAGCACGGCAGCAGTGGTTAGACATTTATCATGGCCGGTGGTGGGAATAAAACCCAGTTGTCTTCGTATTCGAGTAAACAGCAGCTGACAGTCTGCTTTCTGAGGATTGTAAAAACCTTGAGGAAAACAAGTTAATCTGGCTTCAACTGCCATCAAATGATTAATTTCTTTCTGATGAATGAGAAGCAACAAGATCCTTCAACCGTTCTCATTTTTTACCCCCAGCAGTAAACCTCCACGTACTGTCAGATGCTTCCCTGCACGCCACCGTCTAAACGTCCTGGGAGGTTTTGATTGGATCACATTCTCTTTACGATACAAGATGCACAAATATAAACTTCCTGGCATGTTGGTGAAGAATCCCTGTCAACCTCAGCCTTACAGATTGTTATTTGTTTCATTTAATGATAGAACCACCAGAGGGGGTCATTTTCCCAGCCAACCTTTCTAAGCAGGCCCCATATGGAGTAAGCTCCAGCTGGATTGGCTCTTATTGGTCTGCGCTGACAGATGACTCTCTTTACAAATCGTGTTTGAGTTGACTAAATACAGCTTATATCCTAAATAACTGTTATTGTAGGTTTTTATAAACGCCTGTCTGCTTTAATCTGAGCTTTCCGATGGTTGAGTTCTAATGAAGCGCTTTTTGGTTAAAGGTTCACTTCTTTTGGGTTATTTTTATTTACTTTGACGTGTTTATATACCTACACTAATCTGTGTTATGTATAAGGAGATGTTCTCGCTTACATATTTTTTAAATTGCAGGTAAGAGAAATGGGCCTCTGTGTCTCACAGTACATATTTACTGAAACAAATATAAACAAGAGACGAGCATCTTAAAAACGGGAGGGTTCTTTCAATGAAAATACAAAAACCACAACATACAAAAAGTACTGCAAACACAATTAGACTAACCCCTCAGTTGCGTCCGATTCTCTGCAGAGCAGCTGTGCCGCAGCTTTTCATAGACACCCTATTCCATATGGAACGTTCTAAAGCCCCATTTACACAACTCTTTGGAAACTGTGCTGAGATCAGTCCAAGCACGGTAACAGAGATAACTGTTGAATGTGAATGACAGGAACAACTTAACCTGACTGTGCCAGACACAACCGAACACTGTAACATGGTACTAGTTCCTCGGTAGGTCTTGCCACGGTATAGTTCCGGCTCGGTTCTCAGATAGTAAAGAGCGCACGAGCAGACCGTGTCATCTCCTTACAGTCAGCCTCCGTGTTCATGAAGTTTCAGACATTCATGAAAGTACTAGCTTCCCTACCGTGCCACACGATTTCCAGTGCCCTGATTAGACTATCGTTTGTCGTATCCACTTCCCAAAAGCCGAATCTGTCAAGTAAACAACGAAATATCACAATTATAACTAAACTTCCTGAGTGTTACAGACATTAGGGGTGTGCAAAATAATCGTCATGATGATGCATAGTGATTCTAATTTTCGTGATCTACTGCATCGATTCTTGACGCCAAGTATTGATTATTAATTTTAAAAAATGAAAAAATAAAACTGCATGAATGGTTGGCGAACATCAGCCAAAAACAAGTGTAATACAACTTCCAGTCCAGTAAATGTCGCTGCGGATGTGTTGACGCACGCTGCCTTGTGTCACAAGCATTTCCGGCCGCGAGATACTGCCACGAGTCATTCATGAACAAAAGATGGAGGAGATTGAGAAACTTCGCCCGGCTCCATCACATTTCAAATCCGTTTTTAAAACCAAAATCCGAAGCATTTTGGTTTTAAAAACAAAGGTAAAAATGAAGTTGATATGACGCACGCAATTTGCAAACACTGCTACACCAGAATTAAATACTGTGGGAACACAACAAACCTAAAAACACACATGCAGAGGCACCCTTTCAGAAAATCAAGAGCCAAAGATGTTTTCATTTTATTGAGTTAAAGGACCACTGAGGCCATGATCTTTATTTTGTTATTTTTAGTTTTATAAATCCTAAGCACTTCTTGTCAATGTGTCCACTCCAGCAATAGTAATATTTCTGGCCAGTATTTGTTTTGATGGCAATACCTCCAAAAGTCATTTCAATAAATACAGCTATGTATAAATGCAGTTGCTTTCAGTTATTTATCAATTGGAAGACACTACCCAGATCATACTCAGCCATTCAGCCACTGGTAATGGCTGTATTTTTTTCTAACAGAGTTCAGTGAAAATATTGCAATGCATCGCAATAATTCAAGTATCGGGATGCATCGTGATAGAATCGCACCGTGGCCTGTGAATCGTGATTCGAATCGAATCGTGACTTCTTTGGCAATACCCACCTCTAACGGACATGTTGATTTGCTTGTTTACCTCTAGAGCGCAGTAGTACCATAGATTACCACTAGGAAGTGAGGAACCGTGCTAGCGTGGGGAGTAAATGGTCGTAAGGAACCAAGCTCGGCACAGTTAACTGATCCAAGCTCGGTCCGAACTTGGCATGGATCGGTTTTCAGAGGGTAGTGGAAATGGGGTTTAAGAGCGTGGAGACTCTGCGAGGTATGACTCTGATTACGTCAGGATTTCGTCACTGCATGTAAAGAACAATAAAACCAAAAGAAAAGTGCCTATTTAACCAGTTAAACCAGCGTCTCACAAGCTGACTCTTTATTTAATCACCAAATGTTGTTTTTCCTCCATCACAGTTAAGTGAGTTCAAATATTTAGTCTTTGAAGCTACTCTTTTGATGTAATAGTCATATTTATTACATCTGTATGAACATACAATCTAAAATCTGCACATGTAGACTTTTATTTCTAAAGTTGTCCGGATCCATTTTGCTTTTCATCAGCTGAATTCCTGTCTGAAGGATCTGCTGCGCCAGATAAGCGTGGAGTTGAAGCAGGAATAATAGAACAGCAGCCTGGTTTAGAGAAGTTGGCAGTGGCCAACGCTACTGGGATACTTCAGAATTCATGAGGAAAATGGCTTCCTCTAGCATCAGATTATTAATACCTTCACTCTGAATGACTAGAGTTGCTGTGATCAGTCACACAGACTGGCAGAGCAACACTGCGTGTATATGTGCTTCAAGTTGATCTAAGGGGTAAAAACGGAGAACACATATGGATAAAAGCTACAAGTAGCAAAAAAGAACTTTGAGTTAAGAAAAGTTGCAAACTTGCTCTGGATAACAAAGGTACTCCAGGCCACTAGGGGGAGACCATTACCAGTTCATATGAGATCAGGCTCTTGTTATTGCAACACTGGCCCAAATCCCAAACCCTAAGCACTAACCCTGAGCAATAACCCTCAGTGTGCGCGTTCCCGCCGAGTGTCTGCCACATTAGGGGCCAAACCACATAGTTGGTAGGGCAGGTGGACTCTTTAGCCCTTAAATAGAGAGTCTGCATCAGTGCAGGCTTGCTGGAATTAGGCAGCAGGTGTATTTTCGTCACACTGACAGAAAATCACAAGTTACTATATGAAAAAAAAACGTAATTCCAAAATGGAAGGTTCTCTTTCTCTTTTATTTGACCATATATTTGTTTTAAGGAAGGGGGGAATGTTTGACGTTATGTTGACCTGCGCCACAGAGCTACAGCTACGCACATGGGGCGTCACTGTGTTGCCATGGCAATGACAGCTTTACTTTTCCGTTGGAGGGAAGAGGCTGTCCCATTCTCTTTTATACCCCCCTACCTTCAACCAAGGAGCCTTCCACAGCTGGGAGTGACACTTGATAGTGAAGGGTTAGTGGCTAGGGGGCGGTTTGGGATTCAGCCACTGTGCAACTTTTAGCTCTGTAACTTCCTGGTTCCTGATCCAACCGTCTCTGGTTTCTGAGAGGGGCAGCCTGGTCAGATCATTTTTATGCACAGAGTGCTGAATTTTGACATGGTACATCATTTAATAAACCTAAAAACAAGCTAACACTTAGAGTCAGATGTAAACAGTTTAGTTTTAAAACATAAACAGGTCGCTTAGAGAAAATGTCTCCCCCAGTGATCAGGAGCCCTTCTGTCTTCTTCTCTTAAAGGTATATATGCAACCGGTGTTGATTTTCCAACGAGGCTCCCCCCAGAGGGCGAAAGTAAAAGTGCACTGTCGTAAATATGCTCAGCTGTTCTCCTGGTTTCTCCGTCAAGCCAGGCGCGGTTGTTTTGAGCTTAGCAGACAGGCGAACGCAACGAATCAACATGTCTTCTGCGGTAGAGAGCCCTTTTCTTCTTTCTTGCCTGCTCCGACATGGGCTTTCGCTGTTTTCTCTCTGGTTCCGCCATGATAACTGCACAAATATCGCCACGGCGCTAGCAACGAGCATGCCTTTCACTGGGGGCGTGTAGCAGTTCTCGCCGTAAAGCAAGACCGTCCCTCGCGATGCACGAGACTTCTGAGCCTGTGGGTGCGGGC